>NC_091245.1:217385000-218010000 GCF_042477335.2 Ovis canadensis
TTATCCCATTAAAACTATCACTTAAAAGTACATGCAGACATATATGTACTTTATATACATGAATATTTAATTTTATATGCTTGAGTAAAATAGAGAACTTGCATCTTCTAATAAATGTCAGTAAGTTTTATTATAAGAAATGTTTTAAAGGCATCTTCAATATTTAGGATATTAGGTTTAAAACAATAAATTTGGAATAGCCTATAGCATTAATAAAGGTTGTAGCAAAATATGTTTGTGATTGATTTTTATTTAATTAAGAAAATCTTATATACTGTGTGGATCACAATAAATTGTGGAAAATTCTGAGAGAGATGGGAATACCAGACCACCTGACCTGCCTCTTGAGAAATCTGTATGCGGGTCAGGAAGCAACAGTTAGAACTGGACATGGAGCAACAGATTGGTTCCAAATAGGAAAAGGAGTACGTCAAGGCTGTATATTGTCACCCTGCTTATTTAACTTCTCTGCAGAGCACATCATGAGAAACGCTGGGCTGGAAGAAAAACAAGCTGGAATCAAGATTGCTGGGAGAAATATCAATAACCTCAGATATGCAGATGACACCACCCTTATGGCAGAAAGTGAAGAGGAACTAAAAAGCCTCTTGATGGAAGTGAAAGAGGAGAGTGAAAAAGTTGGCTTAAAGCTCAACATTCAGAAAACGAAGATCATGGCATCCAGTCCCATCACTTCATGGGAAATATATATGGGGAAACAGTGGAAACAGTGTCACACTTTATTTTTTCAGGCTCCAAAATCACTGCAGATGGTGACTGCACCCATGAAATTAAAAGATGCTTACTCCTTGGAAGAAAAGTTATGACCAACCTAGATAGCATATTCAAAAGCAGACACATTACTTTGCCAACTAAGGTCCGTCTAGTCAAGGCTGTAGTTTTTCCAGTAGTCATGTATGGATGTGAGAGTTGGACTCTGAAGAAAGCTGAGCACCAAAGAATTGATGCTTTGGAACTGCACTGTTGGAGAAGACTCTTGAGAGTCCCTTGGACTGCAAGGAGATCCAACCAGTCCATTCTGGAGATCAACCCTTGGATTTCTTTAGAAGGAATGATGCTAAAGCTGAAACTCCAGTGCTTTGGCCACTTCATGTGAAGAGTTGACTCATTGGAAAAGACTCTGATACTGGGAGGGATTGGGGGCAGGAGAAGAGGACGACAGAGGATGAGATGGCTGGATGGCATCGCTGACTCAATGGACATGAATCTGAGTGAACTCTGGGAGTTGGTGATGGACAGGGAGGCCTGGTGTGCTGCGATTCATGGTGTCACAAAGAGTCGGACAAGACTGAGCGACTGAACTGAACTGAACTGATGGGTCAGATGGGTGGCCAGATGGCAAAGAACCTGCCTGCAATGCAGGAGACCCAGGTTCAATCACTGGGTTGGGAAGATCCCCTGGAGAAGGGCATGCCAAGCCACTCCATTACTCCTGCCTGGAGAATCCTATGGATAGAGGAGCCTGGCGGGCTGCAGTCTACTAGGTCACAGAATTAGACATGACTGAAGTGACTTATCACACATCATGGGTCAGATACTTTTCTAACTTTACAAGTATTAAGTTATTTAATATTATAACAGTGCTATGAACTGGTATTACTACCACACCCATTTGACAGACGGGAAATTAGGCACAGAATCCCTGGTGGCTCAGGGGTAAAAAATCTACCTGTGATGCAAGAGATCTTCTGCAAAGCAGGAGATGCCAGTTCTATTCCTAGATCAGGAAGATCCCCTGGAGAAGGAAATAGCAACCCATTCAGTACTCTTGCCTGGGAAATCCCATGGATAGGGGAGCATGGTGGGCTACAGTCCATGGGGTCACAAAGAGTCAAACACAACTTAGCAACTGAACAACAACATGGTGATTGTACCATCTTTAGAAACAAGGTTTTGAACTGCAGCCCAGATTCATGACTTATTGTCATGCATATCCCTTATTTATAACGTGTTAGTTGCTCAGTCATGTCCGACTCTTTGCAAACTCCATGGACTGTAATCCATCACGCTCCTCTGTCCATGGAACTCTCCAGGCAACAATACTTTAGTACATAGCCATTCTCTTCTCTAGAGGATCTTCCCAACCCAGGGATTGAACCCAGGTCTCCTTCACTGCTGGCAGATTCTTTACCATCTGAGCCACCAAGGATGATGGCAATAATACCAGCATCACCAAGTTGTGAGAGGATTAAGTGCTCCCATTTAGAACACATTTCACAATTGTTAGTATATGTGTTATCACTGAGACTAGGAAAAAAATAATACCTTCAACTTTCTGATTCTGTGTACCTATGAACATGAGTGTTCTCAGTCTTTTCTCCCCCTCAGTCTGCCAGAGGCATTGCCTCCTCAATTCCTGGTCTTCCCCATCCCTCTAAGGAAGTTTCTGCTGCTGCTACTTTAGTTTTTCTGGATTTCAGCATTGCAGAATTGGAAGAAAAGGTCAAACCATAGAAAGGTTATAACTTTACTGGCACACTGTGAGAAGACATACAGTGAGAGTGAAACAGGGAGCGTAGGCTGTGATGATAAAAGTGGAAGATGGGGACAAACGGGTTCCAGAAGAGTTCAGAGGGGAGTCTGTGGTTGGGGTTGGGGATGGAGAAAAATGGAAGGGATGGAAAGTCATGAATGAGAAGAAAGATCGTCTCAGATGCTATTGAAAATAGCTAATGTCTGTTAGGTGCTTATGATGAGCAAGTTCAATAAATCTTACTTATCCCTTGTATAATAAGAGCCATGACATAAATACCTTAGAGATCTAGGATTTGAGAGAACAGGAGACAACCTAGAATTTTTATAAGCTTTTCTGTGAAACATGGCTTCTCCCGTATATTCATCTAGAGAAATGAAAAAACAATAAAATTATTATTTAGATTACACATTTCTGCAAGAGAGATTACTCTGGGATTGACCCACACGGACCAAGTTTCGAAAGATGACACATATAATTAATTTTATATAGATTTCTCATTCCTTAGTATTCTGCTCAGTTCAGTCACTCAGTCGTGTCCGACTCTTTGCGACCCCTTGAATCGCAGCGTGCCAGGCCTCCCTTTCCATCACCAACTCCTGGAGTTCACTCAGACTCACGTCCATCGAGTCAGTGATGCCATCCAGCCATCTCATCCTCTGTCGTCCCCTTCTCCTCCTGCCCCCAATCCCTCCCAGCATCAGAGTCTTTTCCAATGAGTCAACTCTTCTCATGAGGTGGCCAAAGTACTGGAGTTTCAGCTTTAGCATCATTTCTTCTAAAGAAATTCCAGGGTTGATCTCCTTCAGAATGGACTGGTTGGATCTCCTTGCAGTCCAAGGGACTCTCAAGAGTCTTCTCCAACAGTGCAGTTCCAAAGCATCAATTCTTTGGTGCTCAGCTTTCTTCAGAGTCCAACTCTCACATCCATACATGACCACTGGAAAAACCATAGCCTTGACTAGACGGACCATTGTTGGCCAAGTAATGTCTCTGCCTTTCAATATGCTATCTAGGTTGGTCATAAATTTCCTTCCAAGGAGTAAGCATCTTTAAATTTTATGGCTGCAATCACCATCTGCAATGATTTTGGAGCTATTTCAAATGCTGGAACATGATGCTGTGAAAGTGCTGCACTCAATATGCCAGCAAATTTGGAAAACTCAGCAGTGGCCACAGGACTGGAAAAGGTCAGTTTTCATTCCAATTCCAAAGAAAGGCAATGCCAAAGAATACTCAAACTACTGCACAATTGCACTCATCTCATATGCTGGTAAATTAATGCTCAAAATTCTCCGAGCCAGGCTTCAGCAATACGTGAACCATGAATTTCCAGATGTGCAAGCTGGTTTTAGAAAAGGCAGAGGAACCAGAGATCAAATTGCCAACATCCGCTTGATCCTGGAAAAAGCAAGAGAGTTCCAGAAAAACATCTATTTCTGCTTTATTGACTATGCCAAAGCCTTTGACTGTGTGGATCACAATACACTGTGGGAAATTCTGAAAGGGACGGGAATACCAGACCACCTGACCTGCCTCTTGAGAAATCTGTATGCAGGTCAGGAAGCAACAGTTAGAACTGGACATGGAACAACAGACTGGTTCCAAATAGGACAAGGAGTACTTCAAGGCTGTATATTGTCACTCTGCTTATTTAACTTATATGCAGAGTACATTGTGAGAATCGCTGGGCTGGAAGAAGCACAAGCTGGAATCAAGATTGCTGGGAGAAATATCAAGAACCTCAGATATGCAGATGACACCATCCTTATGGCAGAAAGTGAAGAGGAACTAAAAAGCCTCTTGATGAAAGTGAAAGAGGAGAGTGAAAAAGTTGGCTTAAAGCTCAACATTCAGAAAATGAAGATCGTGGTGTCTGGTCTACTTATCTAGTAAGGCATTCTTTTGTGCTTTGACTGCCCACAGGTTATCTTGTTTACAAGACTCATTTTCTTTCTTTCTTTAATTGAAGGAGTAAAAAGCCCTAGGAGTTTTAAGGGAACAGCTATACTTTTGACCCATGTGTTATCTTATTAGGTTTGGCTTTTAAGTGTGTTTAATTTTCATTTTCATTGCAACGGGAAACCTCTATTTCCTTGATCTTTAAAATCATGTGTCTGAATTATTTTAATTCATGTAAACATAAAATATCACTTTTTATTGCACCATTTTCAGATGACTTTTTTTTAAACCAGTTGCCTTATCAAAATAATAAAAAAGCATAGATTTGCATAACACACATACTTTCAAGTAAATTTCACATACATTGTCTTATTTTCTCCTTCTAAAGCTTTATGAGGTGTGTAGGCTGATATTATTTTCCACACTTTATATATAATGAAACTAAGGTACAGAGAGTTTAACACACTTGCCCAAGGGCACATAGATAATAAATGATAAAAGAGAACTATAACCCAGGTCTTCTCACTTCTGACCCACAAATAATGAATCATGTACTTTTTCAAGACAACTTCTATTCTAATGAAGTTTTAACTATTAGATTGGATCAGGTGTTTCTGTAATTGTTACAACTAACATTATATTCTAATGTTGAGATAGAGTTACCTCCATTCTCTTGTTTGTAAACGGGGATGCTGACAAAATCCAGCTCAGTGTGTTACTGAAACAATGAAAAGTGTTAACACAAATAAAGGGGTCTTTCACATGAACCAACCTGGGACGAAATCTTGACCCTTTTGTACTAGCTGTGCAAACCTGGGCAAGTTATCTCCTCTTCCTAAATCTATAAAATAAAAATAAGGACCTAGCTCCTAGAGTCTGAGAGGATTATCTGTGACATTTGCAAAGCCCTGGTACAGTTCAACTATTAGATAAGTGGTAGCTGTCACTGCTGTCATTTTCTTAGGTATCAGTCCTTGTTAACATCACCACTTGTTTATGTTTTACTCTGCTCATTAGTAAGGGCTGTGATTCAAGATTTCACTCCATCATTTACTTCATTGATCAACATTATTAGTTACTTCGGGATAGCTATCCAACTAGATAAAGAAGTACTTCTCACCTACTTTCCTGCATCTTTCCCATTAGATATAGTGAGATCTTTTTCAGAGGCTTTAATAAAAATAAACCTAGTTGTCTGTTCCACCCACTGAGTTGATTAAGTCACCCTGTTTCAGACAGTAGACTGTGTATCAATGTAAGGGGTTGCTTCTGGCAATTGCTCCTTGATTCTCTAGCTTCCATCATGGGCACAAAGTTCCAGAGCCCTGTTCCCTGGGACACTGGTGGCTCAGACTTAGTTTGTACCTCTACAATAGCACTCCCTTATGGTAATTTTCTGTTTTTACTTCTATCACCTTGAAGTCAGATGACAAGCTGAATGAAACTATGGATTTAGCCACCCTTACACACGTACACAGTCTACTGTCTGAAGCAGGGTGACAATCCAAACATGAGAAAATTAAATGACAGAGACCAATACCTTAACGTAAGTATGTCAGTAACGGATGAAACAAGAATTGATTCATGATTGAAACATGATCTAATGAATGAAAAAAAAATTAAAGTTTGTGAAAGGAAGGTGAAACTTGAGAAATTTCCTGAACTAAAGTTCAGGTAGTATCTGATCAGAACTTTAAAAAAAACTGATGCAAAGAGGAGAGCAACTGTGTCCCACTTATTCTGATTTTCCCCATGATGGACACTTAATGAAAAGCCTCCTTCACAGTCATGGTAAGCTCACCTGCAGCTGCCTCTTAACCCATCATAGGTGGGTTGTCATGTGAAGGCTTTTCCTCCCAGCTTGTTAGCAAGATTCTTTCGATTTGGTCGAGCCCAAGATTCTCAGAGAGTTCCAGAAAAACATCTACTTCTGCTTTATTGACTATGCCAAAGCCTTTGACTGTGTAGGTCACAATAAATTGTGGAAAATACTTAAAGAGATGGGAATACCAGACCACCTCACCTGCCTCCTGAGACATCTGTATGCAGGTCAAGAAGCAACAGTTTGAACTGGATATGGAACAACCGACTGGCTCCAAATCGAGAAAGGAGTACTCCAAGGCTGTATTTCATCACCCTGCTTATTCAACTTATATGCAGAGTACATCATGTGAAATGCTGGGCTGGATAAAGCACAAGCTAGGATCAAGATTGCCAGGAGAAACATCAATAACCTCAGATATGCAGATGACACCACCCTTATGGCAGAAAGTGAAGAAGAGCTAAAAAGCCTCTTGGAAAATGAAAGAGGAAAATGAAAAACTTGGCTTAAAACTCAAAGCTGAGTGCTGAAGAATTCATGCTTTTGAACTGTGGTGTTGGAGAAGACTCTTGAGAGTCCCTTGCCCTGCAAGGAGATCCAACAAGTTAGTCCTAAAGGAAATCAGTCCTGAATGTTCATTGGCAGGACTGATGCTGAAGCTGAAACTCCAAAATTTTGGCCACTTGATGTAAAGAACTAACTCATTGGAAAAGACCCTGATGCTAGGAAAGATTGAAGGCTGGAGGAGAAGGGGACTACAGAGGATGAGATGTTTGTATAGCATCACTGACTCAATGAACATGAATTTGAGCAAGCTCTGGGAGTTGGTGATGGACAGGGAAGCTTGGCATGCTGTAGTCCATGGGATCACAAAGACTTGGACACAATTGAGCAACTGAACTGAACTGAAGATTCTCAGGTTTATCAATGAGAATAGGACATGGTTTCTTCAAACAGTTCCCACTCACTCCAATGAGGAAATCTTCTTAACTAGGTTAAAATTTCCATGGTGGTTAGGTTTTCTGTTTGTGCATTTTAGTGTTCTTACTGTTTTCTTTTCCACTTTTTACTTTGAGTTACAAATTTCTATTCACAAACCTTATCAGTGATTTCCTCTGGCTTACTTCTTCCAACATGCCTAAGAACAAGTCACCCTTTCAACAAAAGAACATCTCCCAAGGTTTCCTTTCTGCTTTTCCTCTCGCATGGAGAGGCATTTGCAGTACACACAGCCAATGATCATCTGAAGCAAAATACATGCATAGCAGATAAGCTATAGATCATTAGACAGATGCCATCATCCTCAAAGGTAATGGGTCTCAGGAGTAATTTTTTTTTTTTTCAGGAGTAATTCTTTAGTTCTTCTGACATATTTCTCCCTGTCAATATTATGGGAATTGCCTCTTTGCAACTCTTGTTCCCTGAGGCAAGAGCTGTGTATGTACTTAAGACTCATCCTCTCCTGCTTCTGAATTTACAAACCTGCTGGAGAAGCTTAGCTTTAAACAAGATTTCAACCCTGTCTCTGGTACCCTCACCCTTGGAGAATATACAACAGACCCCTGCAAAAGAATTCACTCTCTCTCTTATGAGCATTTATGCCTCGGCAGCATGTCCTGCCTCCCCTATGTTATATGGAAATCTAGAAACGGAAAAAGTCTGTCAGTATGAGAATAAATAAGTGACTGTTTTCTTGAGTAACTACAGAGGAGAACTGGATATAATGCAGGATCTTGTATATGTTGGAATGTGAGGTTGAGAGAATAGTGTTGAAAATATCTCCAAGATTTTAGGTCAGAAAGATCAAGAGGAAAGAGATCAGATAATATTAAAACTTTAAATTATCCTAAAGCTATCTGAATACTATTTTAGTCATCCCAGAACTCTGGAGCTTGTAACATTAGCTGAGGAGTACAGTCTTATATGCAGGAAGTCTAGAACTCTTACCCAGTGGACATTCAAAATGAGAAACTTAACCCAGAGTAATTTTTCTAGGAGTAATTGGAACATATTTTGGTTCAGATACTATATTACACCTCAGAAAAATCCTATGACCTGCAGACATCGATTAGCATGTCAAATAACTGGCTCCTTAAATATGAATATATGTGTATATTACATATATACATAAATCTACAACATCTTTCTGTAAGTGGTAACATAAGAGAAATTTCAAGCTGCCTTAATTTCACATAATAGGCAGCAAAGGCATAGATGTTAATTTTTATAGCTATTTTCTAATTTTCTCTTTCATCTTTTATCTATGCATATGTTAAATATATAATGTAGAAATATATTTCTACTGTATATACTCCTATCTCTAATAATGAATGACTCATATAGTTTGAAGATTTCCATTATTATGAAAATTAGAACATTTTCTTCTATATTCTGCCATTTTTAACTGACTGGCACCAACATTTCTTTCTTTAGTTCTTTAAATCTTTCTCTTATTCTTTTTTCTTACTCTTTTCTTTCTCTTCCTATCCAACCTCAGCCCTCTTCTCCCACTACCAACCACCCCAGTTCAACAAATGATGTCTGCTCAAGCACAAACATCCAATTCAACAACCCCAGAATTTCTGAGCTTCATCATGTTCAAACCAGAAATGCTTACTTTCCTTTCAGAAACTCATGCTGGAAAAGAAAAGATGTGCTTTTAACCAAAGCTATAATGAACTGAGTGCCCCCGAAAATGTAAATACTCTATAAACATTGCCAATAACCTATTTCCATAAAGTAGGAAAAATCACTTTCATATCTAGTCTTTTTATAACCCAAAACTAATGCTGACTAATGAGAGTTGGACTGTGAAGAAGGCTGAGCGCCGAAGAATTGATGCTTTTGAACTGTGGTGTTGGAGAAGACTCTTGAGAGTCCCTTGGACTGCAAGGAGATCCAACCAATCCATTTTGAAGGAGATCAGCCCTGGGATTTCTGTGGAAGGAATGATGCTAAAGCTGAAACTCCAGTACTTTGGCCACCTCATGCAAAGAGTTGACTCACTGGAGTCAACTCTTTACTTTGACTTGGGGCAGGAGGAGAAGGGGCCGACAGAGGATGAGATGGCTGGATGGCATCACCGGCTCAATGGACGTGAGTCTGAGTGAACTCCAGGAGTTGGTGATGGACAGGGAGGCCTGGCATGCTGCGATTCATGGGGTCGTAAAGAGTTGGACACGACTGAGCAACTGAACTGAACTGAATGCTACTAAAAACCTATCACTTGAGTAAACACTCAATGTATTAAGCATTGTGTTAAGCAAAATACAGCATTTTGTTTAATTCTCATATGATGCTATAGATTAGAATACATAGTAATACTGTCATTTCTTAAATGAGAAAGTTGAGATTTAGGATAGATAAACAACTGACTCACAAGTGAAGAAGCTAGTAAAAATGTAGACTTGAAACCTAGGTCAGACTCTTTTTAAAACACAATATTTTTGCCTCTGTACTCTAATGCCATGAGGGTTTTTTGTAAGACTTTCAAAATACACTTTAAGGCAAATGAAAATAAAGTTCTTAATCAAATTGAATAACAGACTTTTTTACTTTTGCTAAACTCTAATTCATAAATGGAATATCTACCTACTCCTTTTTTTTTCAAACACAGTTCCATTAAGATAATAAAAAAAAATGAGCAAATTACAACCATTTGGGGGGGGAGTGATATTTTAAAGCAAATTTCTGACATTGTCCCATGTCAATTATTAAATAATTCTGAAAACATACCTACAAACTATAGACATTTAATTGTTTAATACTATTATCTTACATAAAAGGAAATCAACAGGTTTTAATATATAATGCATGCATGCATGCTCAGTCACTTAGTCATGTCTGACTCCTTGCAACACTATGGACTGTAGCCCACCAGACTCCTCGGTCCACGGGATTCTCCAGCAAGAGTACTAGAGTGGGTTGCCATTTCCTTCTCCGTTAATATATAATAAACTCCAAAATCACGGCAGATGGTGATTGCAGCCATGAAATTAAAAGGTGCTTACTCCTTGGAAGGAAAGTTATGACCAACATAGATAGCATATTCAAAAGCAGAGACATTACTTGGCCAACAAAGCTCTGTCTAGTCAAGGCTATGGTTTTTCCAGTGATCATGTATGGATGTGAAAGTTGGACTGTGAAGAAAGCTGAGCGCCAAAGAATTGATGCTTTTGAACTGTGGTCTTGGTGAAGACTCTTGAGAGTCCCTTGGACTGCAAGGAGATCCAATCAGTCCATTCTAAAGGAGATCAGCCCTGGGGGTTCTTTGGAAGGACTGATGCTAAAGCTGAAACTCCAGTACTTTGGACACCTCATGCAAAGAGTTGATTCATTGGAAAATACTCTGATGCTGGGAGGGATTGGGGGCAGGAGGAGAAGGAGATGACAGAGGATGAGATGGCTGGATGGCATCACCGACTCGGTGCACATGAGTTTGGGTGAACTCCGGGAGCTGGTGATGGACAGGGAGGCCTGGCGTGCTGCAGTTCATGGGATCGCAAAGAGTTGGATACAACTGAGCGACTGAACTGAACTGACTGAACTAGTTTATATTTAATTTTTTGGGAATTAAGGGCAATTCTACCTCTAACATTTGCAGGATCAAATTCCAAATGAGATTCATATATCATAGTTAAATATTTAAAATTTTGTACTAAATATTTAACCACTAAGTAATTAATAACTTCAAAATTATATATCAAGCTAATGAATTACTAGATACATCATCTTCATCTTTCTACCTTGACAAATATATATTTATATAATAATAAAACTTGAAAAATATATGTACAGTTATGGTTTTATGTAACTCAAAGTTTAAAAGATATCAAAAGATGACTATTATTACTGCAAATGTCTGGGTATTACTTGGTCACTATGGAGAACAGTATGGAGATCCCTTAAAAACCAGGAATAAAACTTACCATATATTCAGAAATCCCACTTTTGGACATATACCCTCAGAAAACCACAATGCAAAAAGACACATGTACCCCAACATTCATTGCAGCACTATTTACAATAGCCAGAACATGGAAGCAACCTAGATGCCTGTCAACAGATGAACAGATAAAGAAATTGTAGTACATATATACAATGGATTATTAGCCATAAGAAGGAACAAATGTGAATCTGCTGAACTGAAGTGAATGAACCTAGAAACCCTTACACAGTGAAGTAAGTCAGAAAGAGAAAAATAAATATCGTATATTAACACATATATATGAAATTTAGAAAGATGGTATTAATGAACCTATTTGCAGGGCAGGAATAAAGATGCAGACATACAGAACAGATTTGTGGACACAGCAGGGGAAGGAGAGGGTGGGGCACAATGAGAAAGTAGCATAGGTATGCATAAACTGTGTCTTTGTGCTTAGTCACTCAGTACTGTCCAACTTTTTGTGACCCCGTGGACTGTAGCCCACCAGGCTCCTCTGTCCATGGGAATTTTCCAGGCAAGAATACTGAAGTGGGTTGTCATGCCCTCTTCCAGATGTATACCCAGCCATGTGTAAAATAGATAGCTAATGGGAAGCTGCTATAAAACACAGGGAGCCCAGCCTGGTAATCTGTGATGACCTAGAGGGGTGGAATTGGGAATTGGAAGGGAGACTCAAGAGGGACAGTGTATATATATATATATATATATATATATATATATATATATATATATATATATAGTTATGACTGATTTGTGTTGTATGGGAGAAACCAACACAACATTGTAAAGTAATTACTCACTAATTTTAAAAAAAATATCAAAAGATGACTATTATTATTCAAATTTCTGGGTGTTCCTTGATTAGTTGATAATTACTGGACACATGATAAAATACAGATATACATAGTTCATAACTTGTTTACTATATAAATTTTATTTTTCTTGATTTCAATTCAGTAAAAACACTGATTTTTATCATTCTGATCATGATTTAGCATTTGTATTCTCTTAATAGAAATGATTTAAATAAAGGAAAGCAATACCATTATTTTCATAAGTAAACACAATTTGAATATGCTTCATTAAATGACATCAAATTTTTCTATTGAAAGTATTGTGTCTTCCAAAAACTTATTTTCTTATAAATATTCTGTCAAGTATTAAAATTAAAATATTAATGAATATTAAAATTTAAATCCATTACTTAAAATCTGATATTTGCGCTTAATTGTTGAAAATTATAATTAAGTTACTACTTTCTGATAAAATGACAAGTTTTCTCAATTCTTGCATTCAGTGTCCATCTTGTTGCCAGTGTAAAAAGCTAGTGTCACACTTCACCTCTAGATGTAATATATGAAAGATTCAGAGTAAGTACCAATGATTTTTTATTGTAAAAATTCCTCAGTCATCATATGCAACTGTTGTGAACTTTATATTCTTTCATTAGTACATC
Source organism: Ovis canadensis (assembly GCF_042477335.2). Classification (NCBI taxonomy): domain Eukaryota; kingdom Metazoa; phylum Chordata; class Mammalia; order Artiodactyla; family Bovidae; genus Ovis; species Ovis canadensis. The sequence goes on from NC_091245.1 coordinate 217,397,623, forward strand.
CAGAACCATGAATTAGAACAGGGAAAAATAAGCAAAATAAAGGACTCTCATCACTCCTGAGAAACAATACTTCATTATACTGCAAAATCTATTGCAGTCATGCTACCTGGAAGTAAGCATTTGACAACTTAATTAACGTGTCTTTTCTGCCAGTGAAGCATTTCTGCCTCTCAACTCCTTCCTGTACTATAAAACAGTGTCAATTTTTGATGTTCATGAAGGCATAATCCTCAAACTTTCACCACGTTTGGAGGCTGTCTCCTATGATTTCTAGGACAAAAGACTGAAGACATGAAAAGGCTTTTTCCTGGGGCCTGAATGGAGTTGGCCACAATAACAGAGTTTAGGACCACTGGCCATGTTGTATTATGTGAGTGTCAGATCTCAAGTGACAGAGATATTCTTTTTTTCCCTAATTTTCTTTTCTGTCTGTATTTTTTATTTTTGCATATGTTTGTGCTGTGAAAGAACATCTAACTTGCTGACCCAAGGAAGGGAATCCTATTGTCCAGGTCAAGAGTTTAGGGGTTATAGATTATTCTCAATGTTAGAGGAGCATCTGAGGAAGCCAGTAATTCGAAAAGCTTGGAAAATTCCCTCTATGTTGTTTCACATTAACCTAAACAGAACTTCCATATATGATTTATTGTTGTCCAATTTCTTTGGCAATGGTATGTAATATTTCAAACCCCATCTGTACTTCTCTAACCCAGAAAAGTAAATCATCTGTGAAGTGGAGTGCCCACTGGGTCCCATCCAATACTGGACAATCAGACTAAAATATACTTGTAATATAAAAGAAGGAAAAAAAGCTGTTCATCATTGCTTCTATGCAATTTTATTTTCCACTTTATGAAGAACACTCATCAATACAAAACCAATAAAAGAGATCTCAGGAATTGGAATTACTCTGAAGAGTTTACAAGCAAATGCTTAAAAAATAAATTTTAAAGGCACCCATTGTCCATTCCAAGAATGAGAGATTTATATTCCCCAAAGGAAAACAAATGTGTGTCAAATTGCTACTTAATCCTTGTCTGGGCAGAATTCAATCAGGGCAAGGTGCCTGATCAAATTGCCAGCATGATCTATTGAAGTTGTAAATATGACAATTCTCACAACAAAAGAAAAATGGGCTATCAATATTCATATATTTAAAAATATATGGATAGTGAATAGGAGAAACAAGTCCAAAACTGTCTGTTCTATTTCAGAGTCTAAATACTGATATACTGCTATAACATGATACAGAAATTCTGTTAAGATGTGTGCATGTATATTACTTGGAGAAGGAAATGGCAACTCACTCCAGTATTCTCGCCTGGAGAATCCCATGGACAGAGGAGCCTGGTGGGCTGCTGTCCATAGGGTCTCACAGTGTCAGACACGACTGAAGTGACTTAGCATGCATGCATGCATTGGAGAAGGAAATGGCAACCCACTCCAGTATTCTTGCCTGGAGACTCCAAGAGACAGAGGAGCCTGGTGGGCTGCCATCTATGGGGTCGCACAGAGTCGGACATGGCTGAAGTGACTTAGCAGCAGCAGCAGCAATACACATACGTGTAGTGTATATATACACACATTACTATGTTTGCATATGTTTGGATAAGCACCCCAGAAATTTTGTGTAAACAACCTGGATTGTATTTGAGCAAGAGTGACAGCAATTAAACAGATAAAAGCACTGATGTATAAGAAAAGACTAAAATAAGTAAATATATGAAGTTTGGAAATAAAAAGATTAATAGCATAATCATATCATGCAACATCTGAAAAAATTACAACCATGAATATGGAGGATGTCTTAATTTGTAAAGGGAAAGAAGAGTAATACATGAAATTACAGGTCTTCCTTAATTATCAAAAATATTTCTTGGACGTTAAAGAAGTAAGAAACAGAATGCAGGGAAAAAAATCTTTTGTGAAATGAGTCAGTGACAATAGGGTCCTATATACACCATCACCAGTTCAGAGCACCAAAATATTTCTGCTAAATATTTCCAAATTGGGATTTCAAGAAACCAGAAGGAGAGCATGAGTCACTGAGATGCCCTGCTCCAGAATTCCCTCATGTTTTAAATACTACAAAATTCAGTTTGCTAAACTCAGAAGAGGACAAAAACATCTACTTTCCCATAAGCATTTTCCAGGGAGAATAGGGGTGTTGTAATTCTTTGACTCCTTTTACATGTATTGCTTGCACCTGTACCAAAGATACCATGCATAATAAATACATTTCAAATTAACAACAATAATATAAATGGAGTTTCTTTTCTAATCAGAGAAAAGAAGGTTATTAGAGACTTTTACTCCCACTCTAACAATTCTGCTGTTTTAAGTCACTAAGTTTTGTCCAACTCTTTGCAGCCTCGTGGACTGCAGCACTCCAGGCCTTCTTGTTATACGCTAACTCCCAAGTTTGATCAAATTCATGTCTACTGAGTCAGTGGTGCTATCTAACCATCTCATCCTCTGCCGTTGTCTTCTCTTGCTTTAATCTTTCCTAGCATCAGGGTGAATAAACAACAGTTGACTCAGTTCCTGCTCTCATGGCCTAATTTAAAAGTGTGCCTCTTTCTAGAAGCATATATTACTTACTTTAGCCTCTTTCTATTCTTTTATACAAAATGCCTGGCAAACAATGAAAGATTATAAGACAACAAATGGACAAGAGAGGAAATAGTGAATGTAAATAGATCTAGAGATAGCTCAAATGTTGGAGTTATCAAACAGGGAATTTTGACTGATCATGACTTTTTTTACAATTAAAGAAATACTTAAAATGGTGTATAAACAAATGTAAAGAAGGTAAGTTTCAGCAAAGACACAAAATATCTAAACAGAAATGTTATATGTCAAAGGTATGGTTAAAAAAAAAAAGGATTTAATGGACTGGACACAGCTGCTGCTAAGTCACTTCAGTCATGTCTGACTCTCTGCAACCCCATAGACAGCAGCCCACCAGGCTCCCTCTTCCCTGGGATTCTCCAGGCAAGAACACTGGAGTGGGTTGCCATTTCCTTCTTCAATGCAGGAAAGTGAAAAGTGAAGTTGCTCAGTAGTGTCCAACTCTTCACGACCCCATGGACTGCAGCCCACCAGGCTCCTCTGTCCATGGGATTTTCCAAGCAAGAGTACTGGTATGGGGTCCCATTGCCTTCTCTGCTGGATACAGCAGAGGACAGTATTAGTACCAAAAAGCAGATCAATAAAAAGTTGCTTACCAGACACAAAGAGGGAAAAAAAGAAGTCAAAATAAGAGTTGAAAAGAACAGAATATCTAAAATATGAGGGATAATATCAAACAGTTTGATACTTTGGTAGTTAGACTACTAAAAGAAGCTGAAAGAAAGAATGGGGCAGGTAAACTTAATGGCTATTATTTTTTCAAAACCAATGGAAAAAAAATCAAACTATACATCCAAATGACTTACTGAATTCTAAGCAGGATACATTAAAAAAAAAAAAAAAAAAAAAAACCTCAAGGCACACCATAATCAAATTTGTCTTTGAAAACCAAGGACAAAGAGCACATCTTAAAAGTATCTAGAGAACAAGAACACCACTAAAGTAAAAATGTATACCTGTGTTTCTCCTCTCATCTCATATTGTATTTCCAGAACACTTCCAATGACCAAACTTGGGAGGGTTTTCCTACACCAAGCAATTCTGTGACCTGAGCTGGATGTCCTATAATTTAATTCAGTTCTAATATCTACCTGGGGAAGATCCCACAGGTTAATATCTCAGTCCTACAAGACTACACCTCCATTCCCACTTCAGATATCAATCTCAAATCCAGGTAATCATCTCTGCTTTTGACAAATGAGCCATAAATTTTGCATTCTCAAAACCCCATTACTTACTCAATTAGCAGTTTATTACAAAAGGATATAACTCAGGAACAGCCAGATGAAAGAGGTGTGTGAGCAAGGTATGGGAGAAAGGATGTGGAGCTTCAGCCCTCTCTGGGCCCATCAACCTCCCAATACTGCTATGTGTTCATTAACCTCAAAATTCTCCAAACCTTTTTCTTGGAGTTTTTATGAAAGTTTCATTACATAAGCATAATTGATTAAATCATTGGCTGCTAGTGATTAACACAGTCAAACCTCCCTTCTCTCTCTGAAGGTCAAGAGTGGAACTGAAAGTTCCAACCCTTTAATTATGTGGTTTGTTCCCACTAAGAACAAAACTCCATCCTCAGGGGCTTTCCAAAGGTCACCTCATTAGTATGAACTCAGGGGTGGTTGAAAGGGGCTTGTGAGGAATAGTAAAAGATATCTTTATCACTCTTATTCTTATCACTTAGGAAATACCAAGGGTTTTAGTTCTAGGAGCTCTAGCCAGGTATGTAGTTTGGACACTCAGTTGTGTCTGACTATTTGTGACCCCATGGACTGTAGCCCACCAGGCCCTCTGTCCATGGGACTCTCCAGGCAAGAATACTGGAGTGGGTTGCAATATCCTTCTCCAGGGAATCTTCCTGACCTAGGGATTGAACCTGGGTCGCCCACATTGCAAGCAGATTCTTTACCATCTGAGCTACCAGGGAAGCCAGGAATGTAGATGAAGGCCAAATACATCAAGAGCAGTATCACAGACACAGTATGCAGAGTAGAATAATATTACAAATAATAGCTCATTTCACAGCAGAAACAATGGCAGCTAAAAGAAATGAAATAAAATCTATAAGGTGCTAGTGGGCAAGGGGGGAGTACTATGAACTTAGAATTAGACATACAGCCAAAATATCCATCAAAATTCAAGGTGAAATAAACATATTCTCTATTTAATAAATCTATTCTTAAATATATTTAAGGGACTAGATCTGATAGACAGAGTGCTTGATGAACTATGGATGGAGGTTTCTGACACTGTATAGGAGACAGGGATCAAGACCATCTCCCAAAAAAAGAAATGCAAAAAAGCAAAATGGCTGTCTGAGGAGGGGTTACAAATAGCTGTGAAAAGAAGTGGAAGGAAAGGAGAAAAGGAAAGATATACCCATTTAAATGCAGAGTTCCAAAGAATAGCAAGGTGCTGGGAGCCAGCATGAGGAATCCTGCCCGTGGCAAAGGTCATGAGGAAGGAAGCTCGGCATACGCAAAGGCGGGATCGAGCCTCAGGGGTCCCCCTGGAGATTCTCGAGCATCTTCCCCCAAAACCAGAGTCTGCCTGCCTTACTGATTTATGCTTTCACCTACACTTCTGACATTATGGGGGGCTGTCCCCCACCACCACTCTCTGAAAAGGAGCTAACTTAGAACTCCAGTTAATCAATCTCCTGGGCGTGACAAGAGTATTTCAGTCCACAAACTCCTCTGAAGGTTCTCTAGCCTGCCTGACTTGTTTGTCCGGCCACATGTGATTGTTCACAGCCTCCCAACCGTGAGAGGCACGAGATGTTTTAAACTTTCTAAAAACAGATTCTTTTGAGAAGTTAGAAAACTATTAGTATAGTATTAGTGAGTTAGTTAGAAATTATATCAGTGGAGGGTTTCATTGTTGAGCCAATATTTGCTGCTAAGCCTCCATATCCCTTGCCCCTTATACACACTAATTGATATAACTAGCATAAAGGAGAATTAAGTATTAACCTTGATATCAATCACGTTAGACCTTAGGCTAAGTAAATTCTTTTCTTGATTATAGCCCACTGCACCTTTGCCCTGTAGGAATGCAACTTTATCTGGTGCCTTCAGAGGATGGTGCCTGACTTAAGAAAAATCACCTTTGGGGAAAATAAGTTTTTTGATTGACTAGTCATCATCAGAAAGGGTCATAAAATGTTAGCAGGCCTCTTGGCCAGAAGATGATGTAAATCACCTGAGAACTTTGTATATGGGAAGGAATGTAGAAAGTAAGCATGGTTTCAATAAGGGTCAGGACTGCTGACCCCACGTGACTTTGTATCTTCCATTTATCTCTATGTATAACAAAAAGTATAAAAGTGGACCTGGAAAATAAAGAAACGGACCAGTTCCTAGAAAGACTGGTTTCCCCCTTGTGGTCTTTCCTCGTTCTCTTCTTTTCTGGCTGAATTCCCATCTGGAGCATGGAGGCTTGCCAAGCCTACTAATTTTGCCTGGGCTTCTAAGATCTGAACAGGTAGGCACTTTGTGTCTCTGATCCTTCGGGAGACGGGGAAGATGCCTGTGGCCTACATAGGTGGTGCAAACTCCTTGTCTTGGAGTTTTGTTGGTTCTCCGCATAAACCAAGTTATTCAGCCTCTTTTCTCCACTAATTTTCCTACCACACTATTCTTTCCTAATCTCTCTTTATATCTCTAATTAAATAGTTCTTTCCTAGATGCCGACTCCACCCCCTCTTCAAATTCCCTGTATCCACTGGGGCTGGACCCTGGCAGCAAGGAGAGATAAGAAAGCCTTCCTCAGTGATCAATGCAAAGAAACAGAGGAAAACAACAGAATGGGAAAGACTAGAGATCTCTTCAAGAAAATTAGAGATACCAAGGGAATATTTCATGCAAAGATGGGCTCGATAAAGGACAGAAATGGTATGGACCTAACAGAAGTGGAAGATAATAAGAAGAGGTTGCAAGAATACACAGAAGAACTGTAAAAAAAAAAAGAGCTTTATGAACAAGATAATCACGATGATGTGACCACTCACCTAGAGCCAGACATCCTGGAATATGAAGTCAAGTGGGCCTTAGGGAGCATCACTATGAACAAAGCTAGTGGAAGTGATGGCATTCCAGTTGAGCTATTTCAAATCTTAAAAAATGATGCTGTGAAAGTGCTTCACTCAATATGCTAGCAAATTTGGAAAACTCAGCAGTGGCCACAGGATTGGAAAAGGTCAGTTTTCATTTCAGTTCCAGAGAAAGGCAATGACAAAGAATACTCTAACTACCACACAATTACACTCATCTCACACAAAGTAATGGTTAAAATTTTTCAAACCAGGCTTCAACAATATATGAACCATGAAATTCCAGATGTTCAAGCTGGTTTTAGAAAAAGCAAAGGAACCAGAGATCAAATTGCCAAATCCACTGGATCATCGAAAAAGCAAGAGAGTTCCAGAAAAACATCTATTTCTGCTTTATTGACTATGCAAAAGCCTTTGTGTGGGTTACAATAAACTGTGGAAAATTCTGAAAGAGATGGGAATACCAGACCACCTGACCTGCTTCTTGAGAAATCTGTATCCAGGTCAGGAAGCAACAGTTAGAACTGGACATGGAACAACAGACTGATTCCAAATAAGAAAATGAGTATGTCAAGGCTATATATTGTCACCTTGCTTATTTAACTTATATGCAGAGTACATTGTGAGAAACACTGGGCTGGAAGAAGCACAAGCTGGAATCAAGTTTGCTGGGAGAAATATCAATACCTTCAGATACACAAATGATGCCACACTTATGGCAGACAGTGAAGAAGAACTAAAGAGCCTCTTGATGAAAGTGAAAGAGGAGAGTGAAAGAGCTGGCTTAAAGCTCAGCATGCAGAGAACAAAGATCATGGCATCCGGTCCCATCACTTCATGGAAAATAGATGGGGAAATAGTGGAAATGGTGGCAGACTTTATTTTTTGGGTCTCCAAAATCACTGCAGATGGTGATTGCAGCCATGAAATTAAAAGACGTTTACTCCTTGGAAGGGAAGTTATGACCAACCTAGACAGCATATTCAAAAGCAGAGGCATTACTTTGCCAACAAAGGTCCGTTTAGTCAAGGCTATGGTTTTTCCAGTAGTCATGTATGGATGTGAGAGTTGGAATATAAAGAACGCTGAGCGCCGAAGAATTGATGCTTTTGAACTGTGGTGTTGGAGAAAACTCTTGAAAGTCCCTTGGACTGCAAGGAGATCCAACCAGTTGATCTTAAAGCAGATCAGTCCTGAATATTCATTGGGAGGACTGCTGTTGAAGCTAAAACTCCAATACTTTGGCCACCTGATGGGAAGAGCTGATTCATTTGAAAAGACCCTGATGCTGGGAAAGATTGAAAGCGGGAGAAGGGGATGACAAAGGATGAGATGGTTGGATGGCATCACCGACTCAATGGACACAAGTTTGAGTAAACTCCGGGAGTTGGTGATGGACAGGGAGGCCTGGCGTGCTGCAGTCCATGTGGTTGCAAATAGTAGGACATGACTGAGTGACTGAAGTGAACTGAACTGAAACATATTCTCAGGCAGACAAAAGCACAGAGTAGTGCAATAGTCCCTTTCTAGCATAAGTGTGATATCAGCATTCTGAAACATGGGGAAAAACAAAGAGCATATAGCAAGTAAATATATTTGTGAGAAAGAAAGTAAATATAAGAAGCATTTTAAGTACCTACATGTAAATATAAAATTTATATGAATATAAATGCCTACAGTATGTCTTTGCATCTGTATTTTAAGGAATATGGACTGCATAAAACATAGCTTACAACAATGTATGGAGTTGTGAAATAAATTTAAAAAAACAGAGAACAAAAGGTAGCAATACAGTATCACTTAAAATTTGTGCTATAGTAAAGTGCACCAGCTTAGTGATACCTACTGTAATGTCTAGAGAAAACAACCAAAATAATACAAAGAATTATACATAACTCAAAATAAACATATGGATTAAATGGAATACTAAGAGATATATAATGGACCCAAAATAAGGCAAGAAACAGGAAAAAAAATAAGGTGATATATTTAACTCACCAAATACTACATTAAATATAAGTGAACTATAAACAGAGTTTCAGGCTAGATAAAATATCCAAAGTCAAACTATATAATGTCTAAAAGAAACATCCTTTGAAGATAAAGATACAAGTAGTAAAAAATGAAAGAGTGGGAAAATATATTATGCCAATACTAAGCATGAAAAAGTTGAAGTGACTTTATTAATGTAAATAGACTTCAAGAAAAACAGTATGACTAAAATAGATAAATTTCATAATGGTAAAATGATTATTTCAAAAGGTATACCAAAACTATTTGACATGTCTTCATGAAAAAAGCTTTCAGCAAACTAAGAATGGAAGAAAACTTCAAATCAATAAAACATATCTCTTAAAAAATCTACAGTTGCCATCATAATTAATGATTAAATATTGTACAATTTCCTCTTAGGTTTGGAAACAAGGCAGATATATCCACTTTCATCACCTCTAGTACACATTGTAGTTGAATACCTACTCAACAATTAGCCAAGAAAAAATAAATAAAAAGCACAAAGAATAGAAAACACATTACTTCTGGATGATATAATTATGTACATAGAAAACTGTATGGAATTTACCGAAATAAAATCTACCAGAACTAATAAATTAATCCAGCACAGTTGCATGTTATGGGTCAATATATAAAAATCTATTTTCTCAATGCTAGTAAAGAAAAAAAAATTAATTTAGAAACTTCAGTTGTAATAATATCAGTAAACATTAAGTGATCTGGGAATCAACTTAATAAAAGATATATAAAATATATAGGATAAAACTGCAAAGCATTGCTAAAAGAGAGTAAGGAACACCTAAATTAATGGAAAGATATGCCATGTTTGTGCACTGTAAGACAGTATCTAAGATAACAATTCTCCCCAAATTGACCTATCAATTCAATAAAATCTCTTATCGTGATTAGAGCAGGATTTGGTATAAAAATTGATAAGATGATTCTAAAATATATGTGAAAATGCAGTGATTCTAAATATAGCCATAATAATCATGAAGTAATATAACTAATTTGGAGAACTTACATTACCTGATTTCATGACTCACTAATGAATTATAATAATTGTGGATGTTTTATTAGCATAAGGACAAACAGATCAATGGAACAGAACAGAGTCTAGATATAGACTAATAAATATAAAATAAAATATTATTCCATCAAGATGCCAGACCAATGAAATGAGAAAAGGAAAGAACAAAAAAATTGAGAAATCCAGTATTTTTTTTTAATGGAGAAAAGGCTTGAACAGATATTTTTTTCAAAAAGCCATTTATTGTTGTTTAGTTTCTAAGTTGTGTCTGACTCTTTTTGACCCCATGGACTGTAGCCCACCAGGCTCCTCTACCCACAGTATTTCCCAGACAAGAATACTAGAGCAGGTTGCCATTTCCTTCTCCAGAGGATCTTCCCAATGCAGGAACTGGACCTATATCTCCTGCTTTGGCAGGCAGATTCTTAACCACTGAGTCACCAGGGGAGCCCCCACAAGGCAGTAAGTACATGTAAAAGGACTCCCAACCACAGCAGGATTCACTTCACAGGTTTCACAATGACTAAATTTAAAATAAAATTTTAAAAAAAATTAAATGCTGTCAAATATGGAGAGAAATCAGAACTCTCATTCTTTGTTAATGTGTACATACCATCATTTTGAGGAATTTTGTACACTTCTTATAATATATATATACCATATGATCCAGAAATTTAACTCCTAAGTATTAGCTAAAAGAAATAAAAATATATGACCACCAAAATATTTCTGTAAGAATCATGATAGCCATCTTGTTCATAAGTGGCCAAAAACTGGAAACAATTCAACAGGAAAATTAATACGCAAGTACTGGTATAGTCATATAATGAAATACAATGCAAAAATACAAAATGATACAGTACTGACATATAACAACATGGGTGAATCTTAAAATCACATTTATGAAAGAAGCTAGATACAAAAGAGTACACATTGAATATTTGCATTTATAAAATTACCAGATATCAAAACTAACTGATATCAGAAAATGAATGATCAGGGAAAGGAGGACAGGGAAAGAGTTGATTGGGAAAATGCATGCAGAAATTTTCTGTTAAGTGATGAAAATGTTCTATACTTTTTTTGAGTGGTGGTTACAGTGGTGAACCCAATGCCAAAATAATTAAGCAAAACAATTAATATATGTGTATTTGATTATACAATAATTACACCATAGAAAAATAAATAAATATTTCTCTGGAAAGATTACTATTATTAGTGGGAAATTATAATTCCTATAGAAGAAAGAAAAAGTAAAAAAAAAAAAAAAAAACATTGAATAAAGGCTTTCAATTAGAATATCCTAAAACCGTCTTTGACTGCTGCTTGCTTACACCCTGCTTTCATATTCTTATCTCCAGCACTACAATAAAATTAATAATAGGCTTACCAGATGTATTAGATTTGTGAAAGTTCTATCATTCCTAGTGGCTGAAACACATAATTTATTTAATAAGTGCTTAGTAAGGACATTTATCCTAAAATTAGGAAGTATCAGTCTTACAATAAAACAGTGGGGAGAAAGATAACTGCAGCTCTCAGAAGGTTTTAAAACCACATACTCCCCAGCATTCAAATTTTTAACTTCCATTTTTTCCCATTAGGTCCATTCCTTTTTCATCATAGATTTTATAATGACTTTTTGCAAAATATGCAAACAGAATTCTTACTTAACGTTTACTTAAGCATCAATTTCTGCTGATTTCTCTATATCTTCATTCAGAAAACAAAAGAAGGAAACAATGAAGCAATCCAATACATTCTTTATTGGCCCTATCAACAGGCATACAGACACTCTTGCCCTGAACAGCACTTGTGACTGAACAGCACTTGCTTATAGCTGGTAAATTATCCCTTCTCACTGATGGTTAATCTTTAGAACAGTCATTTGTGAAGCAGTGAGGGAAGAAGGAAAAGCCATTATACCCAGCTGGGAAAGTGGAAAGAACTTGGTCGCCTTCACATTCAATAAATAACTTCTTTACTAATTTGAAAACTATCTACATAGTACTACCCACTGAAAATCTGTTCCAACTTAATCTTATTTTCCACTTAGAACAGAAATTCAGAAATCTCAGCTATTGAAACAGAAATGGCACATCTCTGCCCTTCCCATGCTTACAGAAGACATCAGTGTTAATCACCATGCTCTATCCTGCTAAGCCAGGTACGGCCTCAGAATCTTTCTCACCTAAGCAAGATCTCACAGCACCTGAGACAGTCACTATCATTATAGTGAGATGAAACTATTCACTTTTCTTGTTCTGAATCTCCATTAGTATGACTTTATTTGATCCAGATACTATAGCTGTAAAATGAGATTAATATTTATGATTTAAATAAAGGAATCAGGAGTGTAGTACTAAAACCATCATGGCATCTTCTAGCCTCATATGACACAGAGCACATGTGAGTTAAAATTAATTACTACTTGCTATGCTTTTTGAATACATTTGGTAAAATAGGCTGAAAGAGCACAGTGAACCTTATTATTTTTTCAAAAAGTGTTTTTGCTTGCCTACCTCTAGCACACTGGAAGAAGACATACAAGTTTCCTAAAATGATACGTGATATTGAGTTTTCAAAGAGCTATAGTCAAATCAAAACAAATATCCTTGCTTATGACATCAAAGAATTCTGTTTTTTTTTAATAATTACCTCTTAAGCACTATTTCTTCCTTGAAGTAGACCTTCGAATATGTCTACCCCAAATTCACAACGTTAACATGTATTGCTAGTATAGAAAATTCAACCTTAAGAACAAAAATTATTATTTGTATAGTTGGTTAATCACCCTCTAATCTAATTCCATGTCATTTTGAAACTCAAATTCTTTTTTCTCCAAGAGGACCAATTTATTAGATTATAATAATCCTCTGGTCTTCTCAATTAGAAATAATCCCTTATGGCAGTTATTTGATGCCAATTTCCAGGTGGCGCTAGTGGTAAACAACCTGGCTGCCAATGCCGGAGGTGTAAGAGATACAGGTTTGATCCCTGGGTCAGGAAAATCCCCTGGAGGAGGAGGGCATGGCAACATACTCCAGTATCTTTGCCTAGAGAATCCCATGGACAGAGGAGCCTGGTGGGCTATAGTCCACGGGGTTGCACAGAGTAGGACACGACTGAAGTAACTTAGCACGCGTGCAGGCACTTATTAAATAAAAATGAAGTAATGGTGTAGATAAGGCGGAAAAACCAAATAAGAGTTACATGGCATCAGAGCAAGCAATAGTCAGAGAAAGGAAGAATATATATGCAGTCTGTATATTTCAAAAAAATGTTGCAGTGAACATCCAGGCAAGAGATTAAAGACATTCTCCTTCTCAGGTTTTCTAACAAATATTAATAGAAATTTGTGTTAACTGAAAATAATCAATAATATTTTAGCTATAGAATCCAAAATTTAAGACACTGGAAAATACTAAGATTAGAAAAATGAATATTTTTAGACTTGGTACACTCACTACAAACTGAATCTCAACACAACTAATTAAAATCAAATAAACTTTCTTAACTTTCAGTAGCCCAGTATTCTCTGCAAAATTCCTAAGTTTCTTACAAATATGCCAAAAATTTGTCAAATTTATTTTAAATATAGGAGATATTTAAACTCTGCTAATTTTGGCAGTCGTATAGTAAGAAGCTGACATAAAATCTATCAATAGTGATTTGGTACCTTTTAATATTCGGAGAAGGCAATGGCACCCCACTCCAGTACTCTCAACTGACTTTAGAAGTCCTCAACCTCTCTCTTTAATTTGGGTTTTCAGTTCAGTTCAGTTGAGTCGCTTAGTCATGTCCCACTCTTTGCGACCCCATGAATCGCAGCATGCCAGGCTCATTAACATCAATATTCTCTGGGCACACAGGCTATATTCTCTAACGTTTTTGTAGAAAGTCTAGGACAACATGTCCATCTGTGACATATTTTCTCACAGATCCTTCACCTTTCCCTTATCAGCTCTGCCTTGCAGGGCACTGACCCCTGCAGCCCATCTTTCCTAGGCTGGCAGTAGTGGCTTCAAGCTGGATTTGGCAAGTGAGAGATACTGGAGCAGGATATGGAGCAAAAGGAAAGACCTGCATGACTCCAGCTCCCACAAGACAGCATCATCATGATTTTAGCTTCCAAAAAGTAACATGACCTAGATTCTGTTAACACTGCCTCCTCCAACTAGAGGAGGTAACCATTTCTTGCTATTGATAATCCGTGAGGTTACCTTGAGGCTTCCCAAGTGGCACTAGTGGTAAAGAACCCACCTGACAATGCAAGAAACAAGAGATGCTAGTTTGATCCTTGGGTCAGGAAGATTCCCTGGAGAAGGGCATGGCAACCCACTCTAGTATTCTTGCCTGGAGAATTCCATGGTTAGAGGAGCCTGGTAAACTATAGTCCAAAGGGTAGCAAAGAGCTGGACACAACTGAAGCAACTTGGCACACATGAGGTTAGCTTATTGTCCTTTGTTTGGCTTCTCAGCTCTGTTATCACTATGTAATTTTCTGTATTAAATTTCTTGTAACAAATTCTTTATTTTAGATCTTTAAAATAGTTTATTTCTATCTAGTGGGGCTCCAACTGCTAACACCTTGTTTCTGAATTCTGATCAAGGTACAGGAGCAGAAGTGATGAGTAACATTTCAATTAGAACTTCTCATGTGTGATCCTCACTCCTTTTTCCCTTCCCCTGCTGAACAGAAATGACTGTGGGGCTTAGAAGAGATGAGTCTTTAGCCCACTGGTACACATTACATCTTAACATGAGCAAGAAATTAAACAATTACTAAGTCTCTGAGATTTCAGGGTGAATCTATTACATATCTAGCATTTTACTTTAAGTAATACAGGTGCCTTTCTGCTTTTCTCATGCCCTATGATTCTTTCAGCTCTATAATCACATATGGAATCATGATTTTTGTGCAATAATTTCATTATATCAAAAATTAGAGTCTGATGATACTTAGATGATATTTACAAGGTAATATAATGTTTATATTAATTCTCAGTAACTCCAGAAAAAAAATATTTAAAAGGTGAAGTTAGACTTTGGTATATCTCATCTATTCTAAAGAATGGTGAATCCTCCAAGCTGTTATGATCTACTTCATGTTAACATAGTGATCTTATCATCTTTTAAAATATGCTGACTTAAAACAAAAAATTATGTTTTCTCATATATGGATAAGTAAAGATGGTCCGATGGTAGTAGGATGACTGTGGGGCATTAGGATTTTTGTTTGTTTGTTTGCATCTTATCTTGCATCCTTATTTTTTGTTCTTGGATTTATTGTCAAAGATGGCTTCATGCCACATTCATGCTCCAGCCTCAGGGAGGAGGGAAAGCAAAAAGAATGCAAGGGTAGAGAAGTGGAGAAAGTTCTTTTTGTTCTAGATGCCCAAGCCAGAAATTCCATACATAATTTCTGTCTGCATCACATGGACAGAAAATAGTCATATCATAGCTATGAGGGATATTAGAAATGTGTTCAGTCAAAACCACTGTAACTCCAGAAAGGGGTAATGTATTTGCTATATGGGGACCAGAATGGTGGAACAGCTGCTGCTTCTGTCATAAAGGCCTGCAGAGCAAATGAGATCAGAGTGTTAGAATGTTCTGTACAAAAATCAAAAAGAAAGTAATTTCCTCTAACAAATACTAAAACAAGGAAGCTAAAAGATTTTAATGACTTTACTGAAAGATCATACATGTCTTATAATCACATTTCAAAAAAAATAATAATCATATTTCACTGACTTTAAAAAGCTGTCCATTAGATGATTATTAGATGTACTCTCTTATCTCTATAAAATAGATGGGGAAGCAGTGACAGACTTTATTTTCTTGGGCTCCAAAATCACTGTGGACGGTGACTGCAGCCATGAAGTTAAAAAGACACTTGCTCCTTGGAAGAAAAGCAATGGCAAACCTAGACAGCATATTAAAAAGCAGAGACATTATTTTGCCTACAAAGGTATGTATATTTAAAGCTATGGTTTTTCCAGTAGTGATGTTCAGATGTGAGAGTAGGACAATAAAAAAAGCTGAGCACAGAACTGATGCCTTTGAAATGTGGTGCTGGAGAAAACTCTTGAGAGTCCCTTGGAGGGATCTCAAGGAGATCAAACCAATTGATTGTAAAGGGAATTAACCCTGAATATTCGTTGGAAGGACTGATGCTGAAGCTGAAGCTCCAATACTTTGGCCACCTGATGTGAAGAGCTGACTCACTGGAAAAGACCCTGAGAATTGGAGGGAAACAAGAAAAGACAAAGGAATATGTAATGGCTCTAAATCCCTCAGTTTACATTCTGAAAAGGCAAACAATGCGCATAACACTGGCAGGTGGTAATGGCTTAATAATAAATGAACCTCTAAGTTTAATGAGACCTAAAAGGAAAATCACAACCAGCAGAAATATGCAGATGGAGCAAAGGGAGAAGAGAAATCGCAGAACAAGTGAACTGAATTCTTTGACTTTAATGGTGGGGAATCAACAGGTATAGTCTATTCTTTCTAACAATTAGGTGAGGAAAGAGAAAAGAAGCTATTCATTTTCATTGTACAATCTCAATCATTTTGAATTTCTTTTAAATTTTTAAATTCTAATGATTACATTTTAAAAGTTCTTTCCCTTTTCTACTTTCTCATTATTCGTGTATAGGAATGCAAGGGATTTCTGTGTGTTGATTTTATATCCTGCAACTTTACTATATTCATTGATTAGCTCTAGTAATTTTCTGGTGGAGTCTTTAGGGTTTTCCATGTAGAGGATCATGTCATCTGCAAACAGTGAGAGTTTTACTTCTTCTTTTCCAATTTGGATTCCTTTTATTTCTTTTTCTGCTCTGATTGCTGTGGCCAAAACTTCCAGAACTATGTTGAATAGTAGCGGTGAAAGTGGACACCCTTGTCTTGTTCCTGACTTTAGGGGAAATGCTTTCAATTTTTCACCATTGAGGATAATGTTTGCTGTGGGTTTGTCATATATAGCTTTTATTATGTTGAAGTATGTTCCTTCTATTCCTGCTTTCTGGAGAGTTTTTATCATAAATGGATGTTGAATTTTGTCAAAGGCCTTCTCTGCATCTATTGAGATAATCATATGGCTTTTATTTTTCAATTAGTTAATGTGGTGAATTACATTGATTGATTTGCGGATATTGAAGAATCCTTGCATCCCTGGGATAAAGCCCACTTGGTCATGGTGTATGATCTTTTTAATGTGTTGTTGGATTCTGATTGCTAGAATTTTGTTGAGGATTTTTGCATCTATGTTCATCAGTGATATTGGCCTGTAGTTTTCTTTTTTTGTGACATCTTTGTCAGGTTTTGGTATTAGGGTAATGGTGGCCTCAGAAACAATTCCATTCACCATTGCAACAAAAAGAATAAAATACTTAGGAATATATCTACCTAAAGAAACTAAAGACCTATATATAGAAAACTATAAAACACTGATGAAAGAAATCAAAGAGGACACTAATAGATGGAGAAATATACCATGTTCATGGATCGGAAGAATCAATATAGTGAAAATGAGTACACTACCCAAAGCAATGTACAAATTCAATGCAATCCCCATCAAGCTACCAGCCACATTTTTCACAGAACTAGACCAAATAATTTCAAGATTTGCATGGAAATACAAAAAACCTCGAATAGCCAAAGCAATCTTGAGAAAGAAGAATGGAACTGGAGGAATCAACTTGCCTGACTTCAGGCTCTACTACAAAGCCACAGTCATCAAGACAGTATGGTACTGGCACAAAGACAGACATATAGATCAATGGAACAAAATAGAAAGCCCAGAGATAAATCCACACACCTATGGACACCTTATCTTTGACAAAGGAGGCAAGAATATACAATGGAGTAAAGACAATCTCTTTAACAAGTGGTGCTGGGAAAACTGGTCAACCACTTGTAAAAGAATGAAACTAGATCACTTCCTAACACCGCACACAAAAATAAACTCAAAATGGATTAAAGATCTAAATGTAAGATCAGAAACTATAAAACTCCTAGAGGAGAACATAGGCAAAACACTCTCAGACATAAATCACAGCAGGATCCTTTATGATCCACCTCCCAAAATTCTGGAAATAAAAGCAAAAATAAACAAATGGGATCTAATTAAAATTAAAAGCTTCTGCACAACAAAGGAAAATATAAGCAAGGTGAAAAGACAGCCTTATGAATGGGAGAAAATAATAGCAAATGAAGCAACTGACAAACAACTAATCTCAAAAATATACAAGCAACTTATGCAGCTCAATTCCAGAAAAATAAACGACCCAATCAAAAAATGGGCCAAAGAACTAAATAGGCATTTCTCCAAAGAAGACATACAAATGTCTAACAAACACATGAAAAGATGCTCAACATCACTTATTATAAGAGAAATGCAAATCAAAACCACAATGAGGTACCACTTCACACCAGTCAGAATGTCTGCGATCCAAAAATCTGCAAGCAATAAATGCTGGAGAGGGTGTGGAGAAAAGGGAACCCTCCTACACTGTTGGTGGGAATGCAAACTAGTACAGCCACTATGGAGAACAGTGTGGAGATTCCTTAAAAAATTGCAAATAGAACTACCTTATGACCCAGCAATCGCACTGCTGGGCATACACACCAAGGAAACCAGAATGGAAAGAGACACATGTACCCCAATGTTCATCGCAGCACTGTTTATAATAGGCGGGACATGGAAACAACCTAGATGTCCATCAGCAGATGAATGGATAAGAAAGCTGTGGTACATATACACAATGGAGTATTACTCAGCTGTTAAAAAGAATTCATTTGAATCAGTTCTGATGAGATGGATGAAACTGGAGCCGATTATACAGAGTGAAGTAAGCCGGAAAGAAAAACACCAATACAGTATACTAACACATATATATGGAATTTAGGAAGATGACAATGACGACCCTGTATGCAAGACAGGAAAAAAGACACAGATGTGTATAACGGACTTTTGGACTCAGAGGGAGAGGGAGAGGGTGGGATGATTTGGGAGAATGGCATTCTAACATGTATACTATCATGTAAGAACTGAATCGCCAGTCTATGTCTGGCACAGGATACAGCATGCTTGGGGCTGGTGCATGGGGATGACCCAGAGAGATGTTATGGGGAGGGAGGTGGGAGGGGGGTTCATGTTTGGGAACGCATGTAAGAATTAAAGATTTTAAAATTTAAAAAATAAAAAAATAAATAAATAAAATAAAAAAATAAAAGTTCTTTCCCATTCTTTTTCAAGAATAACTGAAAGTTTTTAATGATTACTTGTTTCCTCAATTTATGTTCCTTTTTATTGCAAGTGCCAGAAACATTTAACATGTACACGTTATCTGATAATTCCAATCACTAAAGTCCTTGAATATCTGTATCTTAATGTTCCATCCACATCAAGCTGCTTATTGCCTTTCATTTGCTATTGATTCTATTTTATTTGTGAGTTCATATTTTTTTAATCTAACTCCTAAAGGCTTGAATTGGGTAAACTTCTCAGGGGCACTATTGTCCTTGGAGCTTCATGAGCCCCATTTAAAGATCTCTTCTAGTCTTGTGTCTTGCATGAGACCCAGTCTTGGTCTATTTCCTGAAAAAAGTCAATATTTATCTTAGTATGAGATTTCCTTGCAAAGATTTCAGTTTATTTCATCCTTAGAAATGTCTCTTATTTTCTGTGATGTTAATTTAAATAACACATTTAAAAAGTATATATTTTAGCTTGAATTCCTTGGTATTATAATGGAAGAGTCCTTCATAGCATCCAGTCAGCTGTGCTAGTAGGGGCAGAAGAATATAAAATTCTATAATGGTTTATTGGTTATCTACTACTGTCTCACAGCGTATCCCAAAACTGGGTGGCTTAAAACAACAAACATTTCTTAGCTCATAGTTTCTGTGGGCCAAGAATGCCAACATGGGATTGAGATGTTAGCTGGGTGTCTGTGGCTCCGGGCCTGTCACAAGGCTGCAGTCAAGGATGGTTGGAGCTTCAGTTATTTCAAGGCTGGACTGGAAGATGATACGCCTTTAAGCTCACTCACTCACTGAGGTCTCTGTTGGCTTATTGGCCAAGGTCATCAGTCCCTTTCCACATGGGCTTTCCCACAACCTGACAGCTGGCTTCCCTCAGAGCAAACTAGAGATGGAGAAAACAAGGAAGAGATGAATCTCAGAAGTGGCATCCTATCTCTTAGGTCATAGTTAATTCTTTGCAAGAGAGGCATTAAATTTAGCCCACAATCAAAGGAGGCAGTTAAACAAGGATTAGAAGGCAAAAGTCATTGGGGGCTATTTTGTAAGCTGTCTACCATAATGACAAAAATACGTATAAGTTTTTACAAAGTAAATTTGGTATTTATATAAATCATTTACCGCTATGATTGCCATATCTTTCCTTGAACCCTTACTTCTATGTTACTCGATTATTCCCCCCCCCATGAATGCTGTCTATCTATTTTATGTTTGCCTTTAAATAATCATGCGATTCCTCTTCCATAACGCTTTCTTTAGTTCTCTATTTCTAACTTCTCCTGTTTCCCTGATCTATCCGGCCTGATCAACTTTATTTCCTCTTCTCCCCAGGAAACATTTTTTCTTTTAACTGGTTTATTCCTTGCCACTTCCCTACCTTTATTGAAGTTATTTCCCATGCCTGCTTAGCTTTTCCTACTTCTAGCCTCCCAACAAATATTCTTATAATCCTTCAAGATCTAGTTTGTTCCATCTCTTCTACCTATACCTTCTCTTCATTCAAGTTCATAAAGTGACATTACTTACATTAGTCATTTGACAGTTTATTGTATAGTGTTAGTGAACATTGCTTTCAACTCCCACTAATATTTTATGTAACTATACTATTTCCACAGCCAGATTATTAGTACCTCAAAAGCAGGAATTCATTTAACAGAATACTTACATCAGCCACAGTCAATCAAAAAAACCATCTGAAACACTGACTTGTATGGAAATAAATAAAAACTTTCATGTTTAAGTCTATTTTTAACCTACAACCACCTGAGATCTAACCTACCTAATGTATTAATGAATCTGTTTTTGTATTCCAATAAAATAAAACTTTTAGTTGGGGACTCAAATGTATGAAAAAAATGGTATCAAAACAAACAAAAATCAGTACTGATGAACATATCTTCAGGGCAGTAATGAAGACTCAGACATAGAGAACGGATTTGTGGACAGAGAGGGTGAAGGAGAAGGGGGGATGAATTGAGAAAATAGTACTGATATACACTGTCATATGTAAAATTAGATAGCTAGTGGAAATTAGTTCTAATCCAGTGCTCTGTGACAACCTGAAAGGGTGGGATAGAGTGGGAAGTGGGAGGGAGGTTCAGGAGGGAGGAACGTGTGTATACCTATGGCTGATTCATGATGATGTATGGCAGAAACCAATACAATACTGTAAAGCAATTATTCTCCAATTAAAAATAAATAAATTCTGAAAAAATCAAAATCAATAATGAATAAAAATCAGCAATGACTGACTTTCAAAGCTTGTTAGGTATAATACTGTAAGTATTCTGTAAAACCAATTCCTGCTTTTGAGGTACTAATATTTCAGCTGCAGAAATATTATATTTATATTAAATATCAGTGGGAGTTAAAAGCAATGTTCATGTAAGAGCTGACACAAATACTATGTGATTAACTGTCAAATGACTGATATAGGTAATAAAATGTCACTTTATGAGCTTTAAAGAAGAGAAAATGTAGGTAGAAGAGAGACGGAAAAAAATTAGTGATGACTGACTTTCAAAGTTCACATAGAATTTAAAAGAAGTTTTAAGAAAATCTCATTAATGATCAACCTTTGTGGTCTTAGTTTTCACAACTAAGTACGGAAGTATGGGCATTCCTAAAGATGTGAGGGGGAAAATGAAGAAGTTAGTCATAGAAGACATGGAACATGAGTAGGAAAACAGCTTTAGAAGGGTCTTTAAATGATTAAATAATCTTAAAAATGAAAAGACAAATTTAATCCTATTCCTACTCATGAAACAAAGATCAAGTTAAAATGGTGGTGGTCAAGTTCTCCTTGCGGCATAGTAAGCCAGTGCCACAGCCTCATGGGAGCGCGGGCAGTGGATGGTTTCCCTCTTACCTCACTTTAGGATGAACTAATGCAAGGCAATAGACAAGAAAATGATAGGTTAGCCATACTCCAACTTGAAAGATGGCTTTTGAAGAGATCTTCACTTTAAGTCCAGAAAAATTTCAGTCTTATTTCTGTTACAAATTATGCTTGAACAAGTCACAGCAGGACACCCAGGATCTCAAGTACTTTAAGAAAAGAGAACAGCACAATAAGGAAAACTAAAGTTTTCTCTTTCCAAACATAATTTAGCTTTGAAAAAAGGAAAACCTTACTAGGTTACAATGTGTTAAGTGAGGTGTCCAAGGGCAGAGAATGACTCACAGCAAGGCTAAGAATAAAACGTGGGTTTTACACCCTAAACAACATTTATTTAAAATAAAAATGAAAAACCTATGTGCAATTGAAAAAGTTTTCTTATGAATTTCTAGGTGTTTTACAGAAGTTCCTTTTCTCTCTCTGTCTCTCTCCCTCTCTCTCTTTCAATTTAAAGACAACACTTGCAAAAATGTTATTACTCTCATGATATAGAAGCCTTAAATATAGAGAGCAGAAAGAAATGAAAGTGGGGAAGGAGAATTAAATGAAGTTAACATTTATATTTTTTCTATAGTTGAACTACCCTAATTGTTATTTATTTTTATTTTTTATCTTTATTTTAAAAATAAGTTGTCATGTAGTTCAAAAAGCATCAGTTCTAAGATCAAAAATCTGAATTCAAAGGCCTATACTGTCTTATAGGCCTGAGTTCACTTAACCTGAACTTCGAGGTTCTTATCTGTAATTCAGGTTACTATCCAGCCTATAGAGATGTGTATGTAAAAATCCTTTGTAAACTCTAAAGCATATATAAATATTAAGTCATGTTTCACTCCCAAGATTTTACGTTTTTTTTTCCTAATGCATGAAAAGACAGAAGCAAGTTTTAGGCAAAACTGTCAAATAGACCAAAGGTTATTTCATGGCCCCTCTATTTTCCATGCTTCTCCCTCTTCATTATTTCTTAGCCATGTCTGATGCTACAGTGGAAATACAATTACCTCTCCCCTTCTGCTATTCCCTGTTTTTCCATACTCAACCAAAGAGAGAAGAAGGTCCATATCTGTATGTACACAGAAATACATACACACAGAGACACACAGACACATGCACACACAGACACACAGACACACACACACACACACACACACACATACACACCTGAAATAAAGCCATAGAGGGAAGAAGTCTTATGGAAGTAGAAGTAAGATCTTCCTCCGTACTGGCAGAAGTTTATCAATGGGGTCCAATAAAAGAGTGTCTGCTTTGCATGTTCCAGAAAATTTGCTGCTATGATGCAGATAGTGGACCATGTGAAACAGAAGACATATCCCAGAAAAACAGGAGTTTGGGGAGAAATTAAAACTTTTGCAGCCCTGTTCACAGAATAAGATATCAGCCACTGGCATATGCCTTTCATTTACTTTCTATTTTGTTATCAGAAACAGCTTAAAGATGATTCCCAGGCACATGGTTATATTCATAGGACTGTAACTGACCTCAATGAAGTTCAACACTAGAACCACTAAGGTATTTATGAAACACAGTTACTTGATATGAACAGTGTTGTTTTTTAAAGGTTTAACTCCAAGTGGTATTAAATAGCAATTTGAATTAAAATATAGTTCAGCCAGATTTACATTTATAGATTCAATGACTGCCAAGGTCTTTTTTCACATTTTTGTCCAGTAGATATTTTAAATGTATGAAAAGCAACTTTTACTACAATATGCAGAAAAACTAAGTGAAACAATAAAAAGCAACCCACCATAATCTGAGTAACTTGTCCTGGTGATCCTACTAAATTTAAGTCTCTAGTATTTTTGATTAACACTTAAAATGTATTATAATAAAAAAATTACATACTCCAAGTAAGACAGCAAAACTATTCTTGTACCAAGAAATTTGATAGCATTATTGACTCTAAAGGATCTAAGTGTTTCTCCCTATCTCATCTATATTATTTCCAAAATCACTTGCTTCTAACTTGGAATATGCATATTTTTGACATCAGCAAAAACTGCTTTAGAGGTAGATTGCTAATATCATATATTTTAATAATGTAAATGTGCTTACTTATTTTTCATGTACCATCTGTAAACTTATTTTTGTCTAACTCTGTATTTATGCTCATAAAGCTCATCACTGATTTGAGACTTTACAAATGATATATGAATAATTAACATCTTTTTGCTTTCAAAAATTCTAGCAATTTTCAAATCTATTGCCTATTGCTTGTAATATGAGCCCTTTTGTTAAGGGCTACATCTATATCCTCCTAAAATATGTTTATGTACAATAAATTTCCTCTTACATTATGGCAATTTTCATTTTCATGTAATATTCCAGTATTTTTCTACAGTCATATGCTGTTTCAAAATGGCTAATTGAAACAATTTTAATTAATTTCTTTCTAGTTTTACAAATTTCATAAGAAAGTCTTGGTATGCATTTGTCTTTGCAAATCAAGATTTCTGCATGGGCCTTTTATTTGAAGATGT
The DNA here is from genome assembly GCF_042477335.2 of Ovis canadensis. Lineage (NCBI taxonomy): Eukaryota > Metazoa > Chordata > Mammalia > Artiodactyla > Bovidae > Ovis > Ovis canadensis. The sequence goes on from NC_091245.1 coordinate 217,422,021, forward strand.
AAAGTTCTTCTCTATGTCCTTCAATTCTCAACTCTTCATTTGAAGATGGGAAATTCCCCATCTCTATGGTCCTTAATTCTGTCTCTCTGGCTAGGGGCCTTTTGACATTCGTCACACTGCCTGGCATACCCCAGACTTAAATAAATTTCACTGTCTGCTTTCTCAGGCTCTACATGCTTCTCAGCTCTGATGGGGAAAATCACACAATGGCTTGGATCGATTTCAATTTCAATTTATGACCTCCACATCCACTGGGCACTCACAATTGCCTAGCAAACCCTCTGTGTTTCCCTTCTCACCCTGTCTCCCAGGCTCAAATTAGCAATTTCAAACATCCTCCCTACTCCTCACACCTTCTACCTCATTTCTGATTTGTCTTTCTCATCACAAGACTTTTCTTCCTATTCAGAGACTTTAATCCCTCCTCCCAGACCTGGCTGGCCCCGCCTGTGTCCTGGACCCCAGATATCTAACCTCTTCAGAGGACTGGCCTTCACACCAAGCCCTCTCTCTCCTGCTTTTGCAGCATCCCTCTTTGCTTACAGATTCTTTCCCACCAGCAAGGACCCTCCTAAGTCTCCTCCATGTTAAAATAAATGTTCTTGACCTTTCTTGCTGCTGCTGCTGCTAAGTCACTTCAGTCATGTCCGACTCTGTGCAACCCCATAGACGGCAGCCCACTAGGCTCCCCTGTGTCTGAGATTCTCCAGGCAAGAACACTGGAGTGGGTTGCTATTCCTTCTCCAAAGCATGAAAGTGAAAAGTGAAAGTGTAAGTCATTCAGTCGTGTCCAACTCTTAGCTACCCCCAACTCTTAGCGACCCCATGGACTGCAGCCTACCAGGCTTCTCTATCCATGGGATTTTCCAAGCAAGAGTACTGGAGTGGGGTGCCATTGCCTTCTCCCTTGACCTTTCTTAGTCACTTCCATTTACTCACCTCACATTCATTTCCCAATTCCTTCCATTTTACTCCATCCTCAAAATCCTACCAAAACTGCCCTATCAAGCTGTCAATGATCTCTTCTTATCGATTCAATAAATGTGTTTTTATCCTACTCTTACTTGATCTTTTGGGTCTATGCGATAATTTGGATTTGTCTTTCTTTCCTAAAATTCCTCCTTTCTGCGTCTTCTCTGACACTACACTGTCCTGATTTTCTTCATTCAGCATTCAGTGCTCTTTCTCACTCTCCAACCAAGCTGTGTTAATTGCTGTCATGTCCAATTCTTTGCGACCCCATGGACTGTAGCCCACCAAGCTCCTCCGTCCATGGAATTTTCTAGGCAAGAATACTGGAGTGGGTTGCCATTTCTTCTCCCGACCCAAGGATTAAACCCAGGTATCCTGCATTTCAGGCAGCTTCTTTACCATCTGAGCCACCAGGGAAGCCCCTCCAACCAAGGTGTTCTGCCTATCCCTTTCAGCCAGGTATCAAGGCTCCACTCTTAGCTTTCTTCTCTTATATTAAATATGTTCCCTTGATGATTTAATCTATACCTGCATAGACTCACTTACCATTTTTAGGCTAACTTCCAGAACTATAACTCAGCTTTCTCCACCGAAACTTAGACCCATATACACAACTACTCACTAGGTATTTTCACTGAGACATGCAACAGAGTTCTAAAATTCATATGGTCAAAATATAACTCATTAGGTATGAGTTGTCTGCTGCAAACTCGTCTGCCCTCTCCTGATTCTCTGTAAATTTCTCTGGCTTAGTAAGTGGCACCCTCAAACTTTCCCGTTTTCTCAAGCCAGAAACATATGTGTGCATGGACAAATTAAAATATAGATATACATACACACACACATAACTAATTTTTTTCAGATATATATATATATATATATACAAATTTTTCCAACTTCATTTCACTTAAACATAAAATCCATGTAATTCTTTCTTCTCCATAAACCTTGATTCTGTGTTTCTCTCAGAGCCCACTGCTGCTTGCCTAACACACACCAGCATCATGCTGGGGTTAGTGCTGGTGGGAAGGAAGCCATAAACAGAAGTGGGATGCAGCAAAAGCAGGAGGGAGGGGGCCCGAGTTTGAGGCAAGTTCTCTGGGGAGGCCAGACAGCTGGGATTCAGGGCACAGGTGGAACCAGTCAGGCTTGGGAGGAGGAATAACTCAGCAATAACGAAGATCTAAAAGCTCACTCTCTCTGAATGAGAGGAGAGGTCTTGTGTTGAGAATGACAAATCAGGAGATGAGGTAGGAGGTGTGAGGAGAGGCAGGACGCTTGAAATTGCCAATTTGAGACTGGGAGAGAGGGCACCTAAGGAAAATCTCTTCTAGATTATTGTTGCAGCTCCTGGCTTGTCTCTCTGCCTCCCGTGTGGTCCTTCTCACATACTGCACGCTGCGGCCAGACTGTTTAAAACACAAATCTCCTTTATAAATACTTCAATCCCTTTCCGCAATCCTCAGGAATTTAAAACCCGAGCAGAACATGAAGACCATCACAATCTTGGGACTTCCCTGCCAGTCCATCAAGTAGGATTTCATGCTCACACCGCAGGGGGCACAGGTTCGATCCCTGGTCAAGGAACTAAGATGCCATATGGCACAGAAGAACAAAAGAAAGAAAGCAAAACAGTCTTGCCCTTGCTCAGCCCCACACTTCATCTCCTGTCACTGCCCGCTCCTTCACCCACCATGCCAATCCACGGAATTCCTTGAAATGCCCACATGTGTCATGTTCTCTTTCCTTTCAAGCCTTAGCACATGCAATCCCTCTGTTCGCAATGCCTGTATCTCCCTTCTCAGCATGCCCTCTTCCTCTGTGCAGTTCCTCCTCCTGCTTCCCCAGTCTTTTTGTCTTTGAAGCTTATCGCCTGCAGAAACCTTTTCCTCTACACTCCCTGATTTAGGTTAGTGTGGTCCCGCAGTGGTCCCTCACTATCCTGCTGCTGAGCTCTTTACTGGCATACAAATGGCACCAAGATTTTCTCTTATTTTTTTATCCAACTAGCAGCAGGGCAAGACCAGAGTCAATGCTATATAAACAGTTTTAAATGAATGAAAAATTAAGTCACCCCTTAGCGGGTATTTGTTGTACAAGTGTTTATACCTTCTACATGATTAATTTCCCCAAAAATATGAATGAGAAGGATCTGTTTGTGTGCTCTGTAGATGAGCAAGTTTATTCATGTTAAAACAGAGAATTGAAACATATGATAATCTCGCAGCAGGTGGTAGAGACGGAGTATATATGAAACTTGGATGTGGTTTAAGACTGTTGAACTCAGGCAGGTCAGAAGCTGTATTTCTCTTGTCTGCCATCAGTAATAAGGCCTATCAACCAGTGAATTGATGACAGAAATGTCAGCAGTCACAATAGCCAACGTGTAGTTCATGTTACCCAGTTTATAGACTCTAGCTACTAAATATACAACAGTCAGTAAAACAGAGCAGTACAATAATCTTCCACACAAATGCACAACCATCATCTTTTCCAAGTGGCTGAAGATTAAGAAAATACAGGGACAGCCTATTAGTTAAATGTTGCACTTACTAAAAATTTAAACTCTTTTAAGTTTTTTTCTCCATTTTAATATACAAACTAAACAAAGTTATTCAACTCAATTCCTAAGCCAGACACAATTTTAGTACTTTCTGCTTTAAGTAAAATGTCTAATAGCTTTTCTTTCATCTCTCTCTCCTTCTGGTAACAGACCTTTCTTATCTACAACTCCATGTAGAGTCTTTAGGTCTGTTCAGGGATTAGCCTGGCAACCTATGTCAATAATAAAATGTCACATATTAAAAAAATTTTTTTTATTATAGAAGTGGTATTACAACCTGGGCAAAAAAAGAAAAAAATGACACCTTCCCCACCCCATGCTGCACAGGTATCAAATAACTACCTGGTTTCTGTCTTTACAAATTAAGGTTCTATTTTTTACTACAACGCCCTACTTGTCCACCTCAACTTGTTGAGACAGAATAAGCTGTTATTTACTGTTATGTAGAGTTGCCAGACAGAATACAGGATGCAAGTTTAATTTGAATTTCAGTTACACAGTGAATAATTTGAAGTGTACTGCCCCATGCATTATTTGTAATGTACTAAAAATTATTCTTTAATCAATGAAATTCAAATTTAACTGGGCAGCCTCTAATTTTATTTGCTAAATCTAGTAACCCCAGCTGTGAGGGCTGAAGCCAGGAAGAGATCATCTCAAAAGTCACTTCTATTTCCTAGCCAGCCGCATCCCTCCCCACTCCCTACCCTGAAACTTACCACCAATTCATCTTCTTACCTGAAAAGCCTCTCCATAAAAGTTATCTACTCAGAGGTGAGGCAGGAATGCTATTCAGGTCTAAGACCAGGCCCAATCTCCTCATTTTCCATTGAGGAAACAGAGGTTCAGAGTTGAACAGGGACACACAATAATGTGATAGTGAGGTTGGACAGCGTCCTCGTTTTGTTGTTGTTAGTTACAAGCTTTCTGTTCTAAAGGTCTTACTTTACCAAAAAAAAAAAAAAAAAAAAAAGGCCATTTTCTTCAGAATGCCACTAACAAAAGTAGCTAATCTTGGTTAGGTAGGAGGTGGTTATGGGTCTTCTCTGAGAAAATCGGAAGGTCACATAAATATCCATTTAATTGAATTGCACACAATATAATGCTCAGCAAACCAGAGGCTAAACCAGGAATAAAGATATGGGTATAGAGGTATAGTAAGAGAACTTGGAAAAGAATTAGCACTAGAGGTGTCTACACATCCAAGGAAGCAGAGAAGTCCCTGGAGACTCTGATGGTTTCTCTTCAGTATTGTACAAGAGCCTTTATAAACCAGTGATGGGCTTGTGTGGCACAGCTATTTATCAGTGTAAAGGCACATCAGAAAACAATCAACATAAAATGATACGTTTACATCTGAACATATTCAAATTTTTTATGCTTAAAGATAGCTACCTTTGTGGGTCCAAGTCTGGTCTCCCCATGAACTTTCACTATACTACCCCGCAGGTGAAACATCCATCTATACAACATCCGTCTTCCTAAGGTGTACCATAATTTTCATACTGTAAAATCTCAGACATATGATGCTCAAGATCATATCCTCTTGCCTCCAGGCTCCTGAAGGATACAGCCATCAAAGAAATTAATGGAAATGCCCCTTTGAGCAGAGAAAGGCCTCATCATACATGAAGCTCAGAACCTGCCTGCTATCTGTCTCGAAAGCAAGCTAAAGAAATTTAGCATGTACTTTGGAACAAGAAGGTATAACAAGTTTATACTGTGTGACTGGAGTGACGTGAAGTAGTCAGGTACATGGGAAAGGCAGTGATCAGAGGGACCCTGCAACTATGTAAACCACACAGAAAAACTGGCTTGGAACAAACTAGCCAAGCAAAAAGAGCATGTCTACTAAAAAACATAATTCATAAAAATTAAAAAAGACAGAAATGGATCCAATGCAAAAGCCATACAGACATCTAGGACTGAGACCCAGATGCCGTCTGCAAAGACAGATATATGCAGGGTATCGCAGCAAGCTCTGGCCAGTGTCTGGGGGTCAGCTGAGCACTTCTCTTCCCAATGCCTCAGATTGGTAGCTTGAAAGTGGCCATGGTAGGAATATTTATACATGGAAATTGACAAATGCTACTAGTTGGTGTTTGTTTGTTTGCTTTCCTCAGAGCTAGTTTACATGCACAGCACTGCCCAGTATCTAAAACACAGGAGAAAAAACCTGACAGGGACAGCATAGGAGCAATAGGCCCAGGATGCCTTCAGAGAAGTGGCCTGAGGCCAGAGGATGTGTTCATTGAGGCATAAAAGACAGACCTAGAAATAGACTTGGAAGGAAGAGTCTGGTATAATTTCCCCAGATTTAAAAGTCCTACCCATCCAAATCCAATTCAGAATGGAAATTTAAGAAGTTTATCTCAAATTATGTTGAGGAGGAGAAAAGAGACCATGTAAATTTTAAATAATAGTTAGAAACCAATGCTCTGTAAACATGTACATTTTTATTTTGTTTGCATCCTGGATTTTCTTTTTAAAAAATTCAAATCCTGAATTAGCTGTTCTAATGAGTATAGTTTCTAAATCTTAGTCCCAGATGATGCTGTGAGTTTCAGGGCAGGGTGGGAGAGTGATACCAAAAAGGCAAGGATATAAAGTTAAACTTCACCCACTTCCAAAGAGAAACTAATAGCTATTTGATCAAGCAGAGCTATACCTGGAATTTGTACAGCTGCGTTCAGAGGGTCCAGAGGACACCCACACACCAGTAAAGGCCCCACATGTGATAACAAGGCCTCAGCCTGCATCCTCAGGGGTGGCCCCTGAATTGCTCAACAATATCAAACCCACCTGTCAATTTGCTTTTTCTGTAACTTCAAGACAAGGACAAAGCTTAAACAACCTGTGTTTGTATGGGCAAGCAGATAATTGCTTTTACTCTTAAGGAGGTAATTGCTAAGCCTATTCCAAAGAACAGAAAAGAAACACATTTCTTTATATTCTCTGTACCAAAAGTCCTGCCAATCCTGATAAAGAATTTTTAAAACTCTGATTATGAAATTACCCAGGATGTGCAAGAGAGCCCTTTCATCTCTTTTGCTCTGAAAAGACATTATTTTACTTACTATTGCAAATACAATAGTTATTTTATAAAGAATATCTGAAACCAGAACTAAGGATATTATCAAAACTTAGCTCAAATATATGTTGTATGTCTGTGTTGGGTTTTCTACATTAAGCACATGTGAAAACCTTTCTGATGTTTCTTTTTAAAAACTCATACTAAAGAAAATCATAATTCAAGAAAATCTTCACGTGAAAGTATATGTGTGTATGTATACAGACTTCCTTTGTGGCTCAGCTTGTAAAGAATCCACTTGCAATGCAGAAGTCCTGGGTTCAATCCCTGGGTTAGGAAGATCCCCTGGAGAAGGAAAAGGCTACCCATGTATACACACACACACACACACACATATATGTATATACAGATTTAGAGCAGAAAAATTGTCTTATCAATCAATCAATTCAAAACCTAAATGCTATAAATGAGGAAACTCCACTGGTTTGCAAATGGAAGAGCTCAAGTCCAGTCTTCTGGACTTTCTAAGATTATGATACACTGCTTCCCTGAAAAGAAATAATAACGATTGACAGAGGGGTATAAAATACTAAGGTGTGTTATATATTTAACAATTGTGGTTGAATAAGGGCAAAGCCGGTTACTATGAAGCCTGAATAATCCTGACTCCTCTCTTCAGCAACCCAAGAGAGCCTAAACTGGTGGCTTCAATTAGGGTCATCTGTAATCTCTCCTAACTTCATGCTGAATGATTTTGACTAAGCAACCACAATGGGTAATTGCAAAACAAGATGGCCTCTAATATGGCTCTACTGTTAAAACGCTCATTGCTAAGTGTGTGGTCACTTTCTCCTCCACATGAGTATTTTCCTATATGCTGGCTGACCAAGTAACTGCTATTACAGAATCTGTATTGCAATTACCTGGTATTTGTAAGAAAATGTCCTACTCTGTTTTGATGCTTCAGAAATCTTTCTATATACCCACACAGTGTTTTAACTATATTTCTACAGGGACAAATGTACTTTAAATGTTTTGCCCTTAGTATTATGTTTTCTGGAACAAAGAATGACCTTTGATACTTCAAATTTTTGTATCAATTGTTTTGACAACTAACAGCAAAGTTCTAATCCAGCATCATGTACTCTTATTTCTAGTTTACACTGACCTATGCTTGCAAACCACTTGTTATTACAAAAATTAAAAATTGAGAAGTTACTAAAGATTCAGGTTTGATTAGCAGATTCCACGGAATGCTATTCAAGTCATAGTGGATGTGGATGGTGCCCCCTCTGGAGTTATACTGTGTACAACCTGCATGGCCATGCACAATGGCATCATTTCCTTGGGGGCTCATTTCTCTATCATTATGGAGCATAAGAGGTGATCCCATGTGTTCTGCATTATTTGGCAACTACAACCTCCTTAGCCCAGTTTTGCAACTCTTCTCTTGAGTCTCAAATTTACAGTTCAGTTCAGTTCAGTCACTCAGTCATGTCTGACTCCTTGCAACCCCATGAACTGCAGCACGCCAGGCCTCCCTGTCCATCACCAACTCCTGGAGTTCAGTCAAACTCATGTTCATCGAGCCGGTGATGCCATCCAGCCATCTCATCCTCTGTCGTCCCCTTCTCCTCCTGCCCCCAATCCCTCCCAGCATCAGAGTCTTTTCCAATGAGTCAACTCTTTGCATGAGGTGGCCAAAGTATTGGAGTTTCAGCTTTAGCATCATTCCTTCCAAAGAACACCCAGGACTGATCTCCTTTAGAATGGACTGGTTGGATCTCCTAGCATTCCAAGGGACTCTCAAGAGTCTTCCCCAACACCACAGTTCAAAAGCATCAGTTCTTCGGCTCTCAGCTTTCTTCACAGTCCAACTCTCACTTCCATACATGACTACTGGAAAAACCATAGCCTTGACTAGACAGACCTTTGTTGGCAAAGTAATGTCTCTGCTTTTGAATATGCTATCTAGGTTGGTCATATACAGATACCATGCCTAATAGAACCTCAACTACTTGATTTGTGATGATAAAGAGAAACTTTCAGCTCAAAACTAGCCAAAGTAGAGGAACTATGTGGGAATATACAGGTTCAAGTGTCCTTTCATTAACCTGAGCAAGTCACATATGGACTCAACCTCATTCTCTGAGCTATAATGTGACAGTAGTGAAATCTGATTTCATGTAGTTACTGCAATGAGGTAATGACATTGCTATCATCTGTCACAATCCTGTCATCTATAGGAAAGGGTGGGGAATTCAAAGGATATTAAAGAACCCTGAAGGAATTTCCATGATAGTCCTGAGATTAGGCCAATCATTGACTTAAGGACCACAATTCATTCATGTTAACCTAAGAGACTCAAGCACAACAGTCTGCTTAAGGCAAGAATACTGGAGTGGGTTGCCAACTCCTTCTCCAGGTGATCTTCCCGACTCAGGGATTAAACCTAGGTCTCCCGCATTGCAGGCAGATTCATTACTATCTGAGCCACCAGGGAAGCCCACTAATGGAGAAACCAATGTCAAAACTTGTGGTGATCGGAAAAAATTGTCTATATAAATTGTAGTAAGAGACATATGGATTAATAATAAACGTGTAATCAGCCTCTCCTGTAATCAAAGTACTGTAAATGTAAACATCAAGGAGAAAATATTTCTCACCTATCAGATTAACAGATTTTTCTTAATTATTTGAGAGACTTAATGGGATACTATCACACATCACTAGTAAGAACATAAATTGACACAATTTGCAGTAGGACACTGGACTTTTAAAAAGTTAATGCTCTTTGACTTAGAAATTCCATTTTTAGGAATAATCCTAAATAGATAACCCACAGATGTACACAAAACAACATGCAAGTGAATTTATATACTTAGGAGATATTGCCTCCCCTTCTTAAAAAAAAAAAAACAAAAACCCTATACTTCCAATAAAATCGTGCTATATCCATTATATCCATCCAGTAGACTATAAGGCAAAACTCATTTGTTTTAGCACAATGTTAAATGACATGCAAAAATGACTCTGTAGAGTGTTAAGTGAAGAAGACAGGATAGACTTGCCATAAATATGGTTAGTATATGGAGTGTACTTCGTAAAAGATAACTATAATCAATAGCAGTATTGAACAGTAAAACAATGAGTGGACTATTTTTATAAGGTACAAAAATAGGCAAAACTAAACTATGGTGTTAGAGGCAAGATAATCATTACCCCTGGGGAACAGAAAAGGGATAGTCATTAGGAGGATCTTCTAGGATGCTAATGTTTTATTTTTTTTCACTTGGGTGGCAGTTATACTGGTGGGTTCACTTTGTGATAACTCATTGAACACACCTACAGTTGACTGACTATTCTGTAACATATACCATACTTGAATAAAAAATGATGATGAAAGTGAAAGAGGAGAGTGAAAAAGTTGGCTTAAAGCTCAACATTCAGAAAACAAAGATAATGGCATCTGGTCCCATCATTTCATGGCAAATAGATGGGGAAACAGTGGAAACAGTGTCAGACTTTATTTAGGGGGGCTCCAAAATCACTGCAGATGGTGACTGCAGCCATGAAATAAAAATGCTTACTCCTTGGAAGAAAAGTTATGACCAACCTAGATAGCATATTCAAAAGCAGAGACATTACTTTGCCAACAAAGGTCCATCTAGTCAAGGCTATGGTTTTTCCAGTGGTCATGCATGTATGGATGTGAGAGTTGGACTGTGAAGAAAGCTGAGCACTGAATAAATTCATGCTTTTGAACTGTGGTGTTGGAGAAGACTCTTGAGAGTCCCTTGGACTTCAAGGAGATCCAACTAGTCCATTCTGAAGGAGATCAGCTCTGGGATTTCTTTGGAAGGAATGATGCTAAAGCTGAAACTCCACTACCTTGGCCACCTCATGCGGAGAGTTGACTCATTGGAAAAGACTGATGCTGGGAGGGATTGGGGGCAGGAGGAGAAGGGGATGACTGAGGGTGAGATGGCTGGATGGCATCACCGACTCGATGGACGTGAGTTTGAGTGAACTCCGGGAGATGGTGATGAACAGGGAGGCCTGGCATGCTGCGGTTCATGGGGTCGCAAAGAGTCGGACACGACTGAGCGACTGAACTGAACTGAAACTATAAAGAAAAGCAAGGTAATGTTTGTCATAAAATCTATAATATTGCTGAGGAAATGGATGTAGTCCTTAGGGGTACATAGGTTCCTTAAAATGTAGGAAGTAGAACATTCTGTGAAAGGTGCTTGGCTGATCTTTTAAAAATTTTCACTTTTTAATATATACAACAGAACTTTAACTCCTACGTATGTACATTTTACATTAGAAAAGTTTTAAAGTATTTTTCTTTAAAAAAGAAAAGATATAGAAAATGTTATGAAGTGTATTTACTATGCGTTTCCTACCTGTGCACTTATATGTATGTGAAAAAGGCAAAGAAGAAGCTCAATCTATTTATTATCTATTCATGGTAAGGAGAGTGCAAAGAAATATACTGAAATGGTCTTAGTATTTCTCTTAAGACGACAGATTATTTTGCACACATATTTTTGTATTTTCCAAAGTATTTTTTAACTATCACATTACTTTTAGAATCTGAAGGGAGGAGATACAAACTTTTTTTTACAGTTGGAAGAAAATGACAGCAGCCACGCAGTTATCAAGGGCAGGGCGTGTGGGCGGGGCCACGTGCAGGGGCGGGGCTACGGGCAGAGGGGCGTGGCCACGCGGAATGTGACGTTTCAAACCTGGGCTTCCGCGAGCACACTGACCAACGTGGCCTCAAATCCGGACGTTTGGACTCGGGTGTGGCCAGATGCGGCAGCTGGGAGGTGTCCAGAGCTTCCTCCCGCCCGTGCGGGGTTGAACTGCCTAGGTAAGAGAAGATTTAACTGCGCAGTTAAAAATTTTCAGCTTCCCAGGCTGGCCTGAGAGGAAGGGGGCCTTCAGGAGGAAGCTTGAGGAAGTTGGGGAAAATAGGAGCTCCTTTCATCCTTCTCACCCTAGGAATGAGGACCGTTTTCTACTGATAACCGTAATAAGTAGCCAAGAAATCATTTCCTGCAGGCAGTTAAAGGCAAGGAATTCCACACTGGGTCCCTGTACTCTACGCAGCAGACCTTACAGACCAAGATCTTACTTGGTTTATGAATAACAGACTTAATTTTTATTTTGTTTTGTCTTAACCTGTATTCCTTAATAAAGTGTATGATATGAGGTTATTTATCTCTTGTCAAGTGAAAGAAGATCATTATTTCAGAGTTCAGATTATATTATAGGCTGTTGTCTCCCTAACTCATGATATTACTGAGGAAATAAAGGCGCCCAATATCACTGAGTATGGTTTTAGGTAGAGAGACAATCTGAGCTCTCTCATTCTCTAAGACACAGACCATGTCTTCATCTAGGTACTCTAACATCATCAGTTCAGTTCAGTTCAGTTTAGTCGCTCAGTCATGTCTGACTCTGCAACCCCATGAATCGCAGCACGCCAGACCTCCCTGTCCATCACCAACTCCCGAGTTCACTCAGACTCACATCCATGGAGTCAGTGATGCCATCCAGCCGTCTCATCCTCTGTCGTCCCCTTCTCCTCTTGCCCACAATCCCTCCCAGCATCAGAGTCTTTTCCAATGAGTCAGGTCTTGACATGAGGTGGCCAAAGTACTGGAGTTTCAGCTTTAGCATCCTTCCAAAGAAATCCCAGGGCTGATCTTCAGAATGGACCGGTTGGATCTGCTTGCATTCCAAGGGACTCTCAAGAGTCTTCTCCAACACCACAGTTCAAAAGCATCAATTCTTCGGCTCTCAGCTTTCTTCACAGTCCAACTGTCACATCCATACATGATCACTGGAAAAACCATAGCCTTGACTAGATGGACCTTTGTTGGCAAAGTAATGTCTCTGCTTTTGAATATGCTATCTAGGTTGGTCATAACTTTTCTTCCAAGGAGTAAGCATCTTTTAATTTCATGGCTGCAGTCACCATCTGCAGTGATTTTGGAGCCCCCCTAAATAAAGTCTGACACTGTTTCCACTGTTTCCCCATCTATTTGCCATGAAGTGATGGGACCAGATGCCATGATCTTTGTTTTCTGAATGTTGAGCTTTAAGCCAAGTTTTTCACCCTCCTCTTTCGCTTTCATCAAGAGGCTTTTTAGCTCCTTTTCACTTTCTGCCATAAGGGTGGTGTCATCTGCATATCTGAGGTTACTGATATTTCTCCAGGCAGTCTTGATTCCAGCTTGTGCTTCTTCCAGTGTTTCTCATGATGTACTCTGCATGTAAGTTAAATAAGCAGGGTGACAATATCCAGCCTTGACGTACTCCTTTTCCTATTTGGAACCAGTCTGTTGTTCCATGTCCAGTTCTAACTGTTGCTTCCTGACCTGCATATAGGTTTCCTACCTGGCATGAAATGTGTTCTCTGGGTGTAGGTGGTGTATGAGTGAGGGAATGAATGGTTGAATGAGTGAATATCTTAAGAATCTGCCATTCAAAGGGGATTCAGCATGAGCATTGAAAAACAGTGTCAACCTTGTTTAAAGTTTGCTTTTCACAATACTTGTCTATAAAATATAAGTATCAATAAGGATCTCTTTTTGGAACACCAACAAAATATTTGCCATGTTTAATAAGCCACTAAGAAAAGAAAGAAAGAAAGTGAAGTCGCTCAGTCGTGTCGACTCTTTGCGACCCCATGGACTGTAGCCTACCAGGCTTCTCTTGTCCATGGGATTTTCCAGGCAATAGTCCTGGAGTGGATTGCCATTTCCTTCTCCAGGGGATCTTCCCAACCCAGGGATCGAACCCGGGTCTCCCACATTGTAGACAGACGCTTTACTGTCTGAGCCACCAGGGGAAATAAGCCACTAGTTTTAAATAAATGCATAAAAACTTATTTGTTATGATAACTACTTTTTAATCCCCTATGATTAAATTTAATGTGCTAATAATGTTATTATACACACAAAGGGGCTTTGGATCTTTTCAGATTTCACCAGTAAGAACTTGGGTCCTATAGAGAGGCTATCATTTAAATATTATTGCAGATTGGATGGACTGTTTTCCTCCAAATGGAAAAATAAATTGGGACTCAATAATAATATTTTACAGGTTTTTTTCCCCTTCATACACAACAAAAGCTCGAGAATTGTTTTGTAAAGGGAACTGTAAAGGTAGAAGAGAAGAAAAAATGCTCTGGAAGTAAGAGAGAGGCCAGAATCCTTCTAATCACCTAACTGCATACAGCATATAGTTTTTCTTCATTGTCCTGATTTGAGTAAGGAATGAAATATTGATTCTGATATGGAAGACAGGGATATGACTGGAGGCAAGACTGTGTTTTGTAGTATTTCAAAGAGGTTTTCAATTTTTCAGCCTCTTTTTCAACTGGCTGTACCAGTTCAGCACCTAAACTGGTAAGTTGTCATGGTGTGTAGCACAAGTGCATAATCAAGATAGAACTGAGATTTTTCTTTGTTCCCAAAGTGGACTTTTCAGTGAAGTACATTTTCAACCTTGTTCAATCTGTTACTCATCAGTGTTATTATAACCAAATAGCTAAAACTTCCAATCTGGTCATTTGCAAAGATATTTCCAGAGAAATAATCTTAAAGGCCATTCAGGAAAAATACCCTCTTCTTTTTCTTTGCCACAGTTTGAAATGGAAAATAACTACTTGTTACAGTATCTGCCCTAAATTCATAAAGTTGTTCATCTTTTGAGTAGTGAAACCAGTATGTTGGAAATTAATTACAACCTAAAGGAAAACAACAAATGAACATAAATAATAATTGTTATATACAGGACCTTAAAAAGGTCTCCAGGCATAAATCCATAGTTTCTTCCTAACAGCAGGACAGTTTTTTCTAATTAAGAAACACAATGACTAGAACCTCAAATCTCCACATAGAATTTGACTGCAGTTTCTTTTTCTTTGTTTTATGTGATGTATCAGTTGAAAATAGATGAATAGGTAGCCAAACCATGGAGGGTTATGGAAACAAAAGCTATACAAACCCCAAATGCTCAAGGGCTTTTAAATCCCTTTACATCAGGGATGTATATACTCAACTAGTATAAAATATATTGAGTCATCTTCCTGGAAAGTGTCAGTCAAATTGTAACATTTTGCTCCTATGAAGAGCCTTGCTGAGTTTTTTTCAGGGATGTTAATAAAATAAAATACTATAGCAGTCTAGTTTAAAGATCACTGAAGTAGAGACTATAACTTATCACGGCTCTGGCTAGATTTCAAAATATACAAGGTGAAGAAGCATAAGTGAGGGGTCCAATAGAAAGACCATTTTCCTGTATAATTTTTTTAAAATCAGTGAGCAATAATAATAAAAATGATGACAGCAATAGTATAACAGCATTTTTCAAGCACTTAGTGTTTACCAGGAAACCTTCTATTACTCTCTACAACAACCATGAGCTAGATATTATCATTAACCTTATTTTGTAAATTAGGAAACTGAGAGCACAATGGCCATTACTGATATCAAAATCATTCCAAATACTCCATGGGATGGGAAAAATAACTATGATGGCAAAGATTCAGCCTTACCTCTACATTTTAGAAAACCTGAAGGGGTAAGTTCATTTACATACTGTAAGAATTGATATAGATCGATATATACCTAAATATGTCTATTATGAAATTTTGAGGATTCATATATTTGAATCACTAATATTTCATAAATTTTAGGCAACTTTGAAAGGTAACTGATTTTATGCAGGATAAGCATGAGACTGTATCCTTTAATGTTAATGAATAGAAATTGAAGCTGAAGTCACACTGCAATCTAGAACTGCATGACAGGTGGAGAATTGATATGGTGTTGAGTAGATAATTTAAAGGGGAATATTTCAGACTAGTATTATCACTGAATAGAAATAAAAATTACCAGTAGAAACCAGAAGTTCTTGATTTCAATTTCTTTTTGTAGATGAATTAGTCATTCTGTTTAATTAAATAATAGTTATTAAACTATAATAAATTATATGAGTAAATCATTAATAAATTAGTTATTATTGATAAATAAGAGTAATATAAATAATACAATTTATTAATTTAAGATTTACTTAAGTTGTACGTGTGCTTTTCAAGAGCAGGCATTAGTACATGGAGTCAAAGTTAAGACAGATTAAATTCCCTTTAACAGAGAAAGGGGACTTGTCTATAACTCTGTTTGAGCTGTTTTTTTTAAATGTAATTGAAAATATTGGTCTTGCTTTTCTTCAGGCACCTTTAGCTGTTACTTATTAGAATGATAGTTGCACATATTAGTTTAAAAGTTATTGGCACTCAACCTGAGCCTGTGTTTCTCTGCTAGAATAACTTTCCTTAGGAAATTCCAATTCTGGGTGTTCATCTGATTTCACATGCATGAATGCTTCAGTGCTCTCCTACCAGTTATCACTTAAATTCCTATTAGCCAGCATAACTCAAGCAGAAGAATTCAATGCTGTCTCTAAAGATCACCTAAGTTATAGTTTGAGAAGACATTGTATTGTCACCATCCTCTTCCAAAAACGCTGTGCATTTAACTTGTTAGAAATCAGCTCAAGTTTGTTAAGTTTGAACGAAGGTTTAAGGAGCAAAACTATGACTACCACTTCACACCTCTGTTCAATAGACATTTGGAAACCTAGGTTTAAGTTGTAGGAAAAAAAGAATGCAATACTACCATGGCCTCCACAATCAGCCCTCAGCATACATTCCCAAATGTAACATATCTTTTCTACTTTAGGGAGGTGTATGTTTTGAGCGTCTATGTGATTCCTCCTCAGATGATGAGGATAATGTAGGCCTAGATGGCATTTCAATCTCCTTAAGTATTGGGGACAAAGCTTAATTAAAGACTCTCAAAAGTTCAGATCTCAGTTAATCCCCCCATATTTTATATTCACGAATATAGTTCACAGTGAAGAGAAAACATCATGTTAGACAGGAGAGCCATTACCAGACTGAGGGGCAAGACTTGAGATACATTACAAATCACAGCATCTATTCATTTAAACATTACAACCTGACTATGTACAGTTTCCCTTCACATGTCGCCCATGCTTTCTTTCGTCAGTTCCATGAATACAGAAAAGGAAGTATGATCTACAATTCACAGAAGCTCTATCTTCTCACACAGTTGCCATTTCTTCCCATTTTTCTCCCAGAGATTCTGCCTTTCACGGGCTTGCATGATACTCTGCCTGTGTCACAGAATTTGCTCAACCAGTACCCACACGAAACTGGTCATTTGGTTTTGGTCTTATCTTCCAATAGTAGGTGACTACCGATGTTTTCCACTTATCACTCCATCTCCCTACTTGTCAGTATTTTTCATTCTTCCAAATCTTTCATATCTACAATATACTCTAAAGAATAATGAGATGGAGCTGGGTTATGGGCAGGGAGGAAAATGTAGTTTTAAAATGTTCCTCAGGAGCCTGCCTCATTTCTTCTTCCTGGCTTGAAAATGCCTCTTCACTTTGGAACATGCATATCAGGAGATGTTGCCCTATGCTGGTATAGATGTTTTAAAGTGAAGGCTGAGGAAAGTTGATTCCATGAATTTTTGTAGCAGAATTCTGGAGTGAGCTCTTGAGGCCTCTTTTCTTTTAAAGTTAGAATGTGAGAATGCAGAGAGGGACTATTTGTACATACCAATCAGAGATAACTCAGTAATGATTTAAAATAGCCTCTTTGAGTAAATATTTAATAAAATTGAAGCTCTGGTTCTTTTTTATGCCTATTTCTCCAACTCAAGTAGTTACCCTTAAGAGGACAGAGGAAGAAACTCATCTTCATAGCAATCAAAATTGGCAGGGACCTTGTATCAGTTCCATTCTGGTCCTCCCTGGCCTCTATTGATACAGCCTTCTTTCCACTTTTTTCTTAGGATTGAGTGTGACTGAAGTATGATTGATCCTGAGGTCACTAATCTAATCATCAGGTCATCATCTTTACCAATTAATATATCTACAGCTGCAGGGAGATTAAGTCATAAAAAGAATCAAGCCTGGAGGGATTTTTTTCCCCTTAACACAACTAAACTTTAAAAAGTTTTGATAATGAGAGCAAGCAACTTTTTCATGCCCAGTGCCATTTGTTCAGGCTCCTCAGTGCCTTCAGAAACACAGGCGGAGAATTTCTTCTCTCTCTTCACTCTACGCACCATACACACAGACCAATAATTTACAAGCCACTCACATGAACTGCATTTCATTTGTGTGATTTTGTCCTCCTGGAGAGTTCTATAGAAAAACATCTTCTGATTTACCATCAGATTATTTCCATGACTTATAACTTGTATTTTCAAACAATGCAGAGATTGTAGGTGGGGGAGAAGAGAGCATGTGTTTAGGAAAGTCTTACCTCTATTGCCTTGAACATATTAGAGATATTTTAAATTCCTAGCTAACTCTTATATCTCGATCACCTACAGGTGTGTTTCTATTGTCTATTTTTCCTTGTGATTTTTGATTTTTTTCTTGGTATTTGGGGGGCATACTTGGTAATTTTGTATTCAATGTTGAATATTTTGTATAGGAGGCTGTAGAAGATTCACATGATGTATCATCCTCTGTAATGGATTCCTCCCTGCCTTCACTAAGCAGACAACACAGTTATTCATCTTAATTTAATCAGGAACTGCTATATGTTGAGGCTGGGCTGCAGGCCTGAAAATAGTTTATACCTAGGTCACTGTGGTTCCCAAGAGTTTCCAGCTGTATATCTGATGTTTCTTTAAGGCCATTTCTCCTGCAGATCTCACAAGACTGTCAAAACTTTGCATTGCTTTTGAGAGGCCTTCTACTTAGGTCTTTAGCATCTTGCCTCTCCCCTTCCCATACCAAATTGGCAAATGTCCCCCAGATAAAAATGGCTGTAAAAGTCAGCTCATTTTGATGAAGAAGTTGTACCGCATCTATTTTCCATTGCCTCCCATCTCTCCAGTACACTCAAACTGATGATTTGGTATTTAACCCTGCTTTTTCACTTGGTCTCAACAGAAATCCTGTCTGCTACCAACAAGTCCATGCCACCCATAATGCAGAAGTTATTATGTAACGGAATAATTTGAATGATATATTTTGTCTAGGTTCAAATTGTCAAAATAGTGATTTTAAAGTATCACTTTTTTTTAAAGTTTGATATACATCAGAACTTTCCTCAAAGAAGGTTTTTTATTTCATGGTTCTCTTTTTCTGGGATCGACTAGGAAAATATTAATCGATGATTAATATACAGTCAGTTTTCAAATATCACACAACTCTGTAAACCTGTCAGTTCAGTTAAGTTCAGTCGCTCAGTTGTGTCTGACTCTTTGTGACCCCATGAACCGCAGCACACCAGGCCTCCCTGTCCATCACCAACTCCTGGAGTCCACCCAAACCCATGTCCATTGAGTCGGTGATGCCATCCAACCATCTTATCCTCTGTCGTCCCCTTCTCCTCCTGCCCTCAATCTTTCCCAGCATCAGAGTCTTTTCCAATGAGTCAGCTCTTTGCAACAGGTGGCCAAAGTATTGGAGTTTCAGCTTCAACATCAGTCCTTCCAATGAACACCCAGGACCGATCTTTAGGATGGACTGGTTGGATCTCCTTGCAGTCCAAGGGACTCTCAAGAGTCTTCTCCAACACCACAGTTCAGAAGCATCAATTCTTCTGCACTCAGCTTTCTTTATAGTCCAACTCTCACATCCATACATGACCACTGGAAAAACCATAGCCTTGACCAGATGGACCTTTATTGATAAAGTAATGTCTCTGTTTTTTAATATGCTGTCTAGGTTGGTTGTAACCTTCCTTCCAAGGAGTGTCTTTTAATTTCATGGCTGCAATCACCATCTGCAGTGATTTTGGAGCCCAGAAAAATAAAGTCAGCTACTGTTTCCCCATCCATGAAGTGATGGGACCGGAGGCCATGATCTTCGTTTTCTGAATGTTGAGCTTTAAGCCAACTTTTTCACTCACCTCTATTACTTTCATCAAGAGGCTCTTTAGTTCTTCTTCACTTTCTGCCAAAAGGGTTGTGTCATCTGCATATCTGAGGTTATTGATATTTCACCCGGCAATCTTGACTCTAGCTTGTGCTTCCTCCAGCCCAGCGTTTCTCATGATGTGCTCTGTATATAAGTTAAATAAGTAGGGTGACAATATACAGCCTTGATGTACTCCTATTCCTATTTGGAACCAGTCTGTTGTTCCATGTCCAGTTCTAACTGTAAACCTGTAAATCCTCATTAAATGTAATTGAAACATGATTGAACAGATTAAAAATGTATCTCTAAATTATTTGATATCTTCTCTATATTAACTCCAGAATTAATTTCTCATAGACAAATGCATTTCTGCAAAATAAGTATCGTAATTTATACTATAAAAAGATTCAGAAGAAACCTTCAAGTAATAATACCAAAAACTATACAAGAAAGAAATTACATTCTTGTTTTTCTTTACTTATTTTTGATCGGTGAAGAAGGGACAGTCTAAGTAGATGAGAAGAGAGGCCCAGGGGGCTCTCTTTGCTCATTTACCCTCTTTATATATCCCAGAGGAGGGTAGAGGGAAGCTGCCTGTGCCTGGAAATGAGGCTAAGTGCTTCAAACCCGGGGACAGAGGTAAGAGACAATATGTGCCTGGGCAACTTGAGCCAGAGGCAGAGGGGTTCTGAGGAGAATACATGACGCTTGTTGCTTTGTATGGGGAAGCACCGACAGTGAGTAGATCACAGGTTTGTAAACTGAGCATACTGGCTTCGAGAAGGGGAACAATGAAGTTGAATTAAATGAGTCATTTGTGCAAAAATAGCTTAAACGAATATATACAAGATCTAAGTAGTTCCATCGGAAAGTACTTCATACTTGTTTAGCCGTTTAGTCATGTTCTACTCTTTTGTGACCCCATGAACTGCAGCCCTCCAGGCTTCTCTGTCCATGGGATTTCCCAGGCAAGAATACTGGAATAGGTTGCCATTTCCTTCTCCAGAGGATCTTCCTGGCCCAGGGATCAAACCCACATCTCTTGCTTGCAGGCAGATTCTTTACCACTGAGCCACAAGGGAAGCCACTTCATACTTATCTTTAGTAAAGTATAAAGCTAGAACTCTTGCAAAGAATCAGATAAGCTCTACTAGTTGGCTCAAATATATTTATGATGTAAAATGGATTGGCATGCATAGGAAGGCAGATAAACAGTTCATTTTCTAATCTCCCTCTCTCTCTTCTATGCCAGGTTCTATGGAAAGTACATATAACATTGTACCATTAATCCTTAGGCCAATCATATAGAAAATCTAATGCAGTAGTTTCTCAAGTGTTAAAAATAACCTTTTAATGGGGAGGGAGGTGGGAGGGGGGTTCATGTTTGGGAACGCATGTAAGAATTAAAGATTTTTAAATTAAAAAAAAAAGCCTAAAAAAAAATAACCTTTTATTTTTCAGTCTCTGAAGGAAAAGGCAACTTAGGGACTACTAAGCTAAAAAGCACTGTAAATGTATTAGAAAATATTAAATTGACAATAGTCATACTTCTGCTATATAATATGTTTTGAGATTAGGAGATTTCTGTGTTCACTCTCCACCTGTTTCCACCCTACTCCAGAATACAATTTACAGAGATTTATGATGATCTTAGGTGAAAATAAATATCCAGTTCAACCTCAGGGAAAATGATTTAGGAACAGTCTCATATTCTTGCCTCAGGTTCTCCTTGTGAGGTAAGAGTGGCAGATATTAATTATTCATGCATTACCCTTGGTGCACCCATTTTATGGATCATGCACTATTTGACTGGTTATATATGATTACAATGAAAGTAGATTAGCTATCCTGCTTGTGATGGATGTTCTCTCATTTTACCAGTTGCTCTCCAGGACACAAAATCCACAGGGAATAAATATCCTGAGATTCAATTTTTATGTAAATATTAGTTGCCAACTTGTTGAAACTGAAGAAAAATGATGTGTGTATGCATCTGTAAACAAAGTTTCACAATGTAAAGCAAAGCAAAGTATCAACTATTAAACATTATTAGTATGTTTTATAAATATGTTTATAATTTGTTCATGGTATAATATATATGTACTATGTTTAAAACTGTAATAGCTACTGTTTGTAGAGAACAGATTATGTGCCAGATGATTAATCAGTTTCTAAAAAACATTGCTTTGTTAATCCTTCAGTCACCCCTATAAGGAATGAATTGGATGAAAAAACAAGATCCATCAAAGTAAAGTAACTTATTGAAAGTTTCTTCAGCAAAAAAGAAAGATTTAGGATTTGAGCTTAGATCTCAAGTCTAAAACACAGGCCCTGATGCTGGGAGGGATTGGGGGCAGGAGAAGAGGACGACAGAGGATGAGATGGCTGGATGGCATCACCGACTCAATGGACATGAGTTTGAGTAAACTCTGGGAGTTGATGATGGACAGGGAGGCCTGGTGTGCTGCGATTCATGGGGTCACAAAGAGTCAGACACGACTGAGTAACTGAACTGAACTGAACTGAACTGAGGAAAGAGCCCAGTATTTTCACCTAATAGGAATTCAAGAAGTGTTGGTTGACTAATGGATGTAATGAATGCCTGAAAATAATCCATCCATATAAGCCTCTCTTTCAGGAACGTACGCATATAGACCTTCAAGTGTTTCTTAAGTATCAGCGCCTAATGCAGACTGTCTTCCTGTCAGACTGCTTCATCAGTGCCAGCCCAAGTACCCGTTTTACTGCATCCACATCCAGGATAAAAATGTGCTGGCTCAATGCCAGCATGGTCACCCAACCACTTGTATCAGACTCCACTGGAGTAGACTGAACTTGGACATGCTTACAGCACCAGCAAAGTAGCATTACCAAAAGAAAATAATTTTCTAGGAAAATCTAGCATGTTTTAATATTTCAAAAAAGTAATGATCATAACACTGAAACTTGTTGAACATTTTAAAAAATTATTTAATAGTTTGGCATTGTTTCTCTTAACACTTTTAATTTGGAGTGGTATGGAGTTGGAGTGGGAGAGTCAGAAGGTGGTGCATATACTGTAACCACGTTAACCCTTTGGACATTTTATATTTCTAGTACAGCCCTCCTCTGCTTATCAAACATGAAGATTCCCAAGATCACTCCTGACCCAGTAAATCAAAATTTGTTGGACCTGCAACCTAAGAGGCCTCAGAAGATTCTGATGCATATTAATGTATGATCTCCCATTAAACCATAAACTCCTTGAGAATGGAGGTGATCTCTGCTTCAGCATTGCATCCCAGTGCTGACACAGGTCATGACACAGGGTAGTTGCTTAGTCAATCAGGAATGATTGCTGAATGAATGGAATTCTTAAGGTAGATTTTTAGATATCATTAGTGTATCCCACTCTTTCATTGTCTACTTTATGCCACAAGTTTTTGCTTCCAGCTGAGTACACTGTATTTTTAACAAACAAGTTTTGATTATGTTTAAAGTAATGTGAGGTACACCTGAAATCAGCACAACATTGTAAATCAACTATAGTCCAGTAGGATATAAAAATTAAAAATAATGTTGCTGTGATGGAACCTAGAATCAGACCCTTTAGACCAATTTCAAGTCCTGCTGTTACCACTAAACAGAGCTGTGCCCTCTCTGGCCCTCATCTCCAAAATGTAGAAATTGGAATAGATGTACCCTATGATTCCCCTCAATTGCTAAAAAAAAATCATTTTTCATGTTTAAAAACATTTGTTTTAAAATAATGCAGTATCTATTATTTAAATTTAAACATTTTAGTACACTTCTACTTAATTATTGTTTCTTGAAACTATAGGATTTACTTTTTTAAAAAAACACATAAAGTCAAAAAGCACAGGCTACACATGTTTGTATCAGATACTTCAGTAGTGACCAACCCTCTGTCTGAGCATTCTAATAACACTGAATCGTGAAGGCAAAAATGACCATGTAGCCATCATCACAGCTAAGATTCATGCACACAAGAATCATCAATGGATGCCATATCAAGAGAGGCAGTTTGATGAAGAACAGAAAAACTGCAGGTTTTAAGTGTCTCCACACAGACCGCTTGTAAGTTGTAACAGTGAAATTTTTCTCTGGAGAAACTAGATGACAGCTTGACCAGGTGATTAAAATTTTCATCACTGGACTTCCCTGGCGGTCCAGTGCAGGAGACGCAGTTTTAATCCCTAGTCTGGGAAGATCCCACATCCCACTGGAGAACTAAGCCCGTGCCATGCCCCTCAACTACTGACCCTGCACTCTGGAGCCCTCACACCACAACTGCTGAAACTCGCACATCCTACAGACCATGGTCTGCAATAAGAGAAGATCCATAATCAGAAGCTTGCGCACCACAACGAAGATTAATTCCCACTCACCACAACTAGAGAAAGCCCATGCACAGCCATGAAGACCAAGTGCAGAAATAATAAGTAGATTAATTTTAAAAACTTAAAAAATATTCGCATCACCAAAGAAAGACAAGTGCATTGTGTGCTTCCAAACACGGGACCCTGAGAAAGAAGACACATCAGTTTGTGATATAATCTTCCTGGGGATGCTTTACCCAATTCTAAATATGCAGAAGTATCTACCGAATAGGCAGAGTCTACTGAATTGCTGGTTCTTACTTTTAAAAAATGCCAACACTTTGGACAACAAAGAAAGGCTAAAGGAACTGGTTCAGAGTAAGACTAAAGAGATGTGACAACTACATGCAATACATTTTCCTAGACTTGATCTTATACCGGAGGAAAAAGTACTAAAAAGAATGTTATGAAGACAGTTGACAAAACTGAAATAGGGACTATAGATTAGACAACAGCATAGTATCAATGTTAACAATCCTGGATTTCATAACTATATTGTGTTACATAAGTGAAATATCCTTGATTCTAAGAAATATGCACTGAAGTAACAAAGGGTAATGAGACATGATGCATGCAACCTACTCATAAATGACTCTGAAAAAAATGAATAATATAAATTTACATACATGAATGTGTGTCTCTATAGCTGTCTACACTACATACACACATACACACACACTGGAATTATAAATGTGGGCAAGATGTTTAAAATTGGTAAATCTGGGTTAAGGGCAATTGAGAGTTCTTAATGTTATTCTTACAACTTATCTATAAATTCGCAATTATTTCCAAACAAGTTAATGGGTTCATTTAAAAAATACATTTGTCACCTCTGGGTGAATGTAACTTTAAAACATGTTTGAGAACAGTTAATAATTTAAAGGGTAAATAAAAGGATAAGAAATCTTTGTGGTTACTGTTCATTAATTGTGTGACTTTCTGCAAACAAAGCACTAAACTGTTCAATATATGTTTCTTCATTTGGAAATTGCAACTGGGATAACCATTTACCTTGTGTATTATGGTGGAGGCAGTGGAGTGAGGTAGAAAGAACCCTGAGAGTTGCAAGATATGATTGAAAGCACTGTTTTGCTGTGTGACCATGAGCAGGTCATTTCACCTGCATAAGATTTCATTGTTTTCATCAGATGAGAATATATTGAGACGCCTCTCCATCTCCACCCTTCTACAATTCTAAGTTATATTTTAAGAAATAAAATGTGAAAGTCTAAGAAGTAAGCACTATAGCAACAGAATTAAAGAGTTGGCCAAAGTTAGGGGAAAAAATTTTTTTTTCTTTATACATCTGTATAGTCTCAGCCTCTTAAGTAAATAGAAACTTGGATTACTTTTACAGACAGACAGTGCTATGTTTGCAAAGAAAGAGAACTTTCTCTCAGGATGCCAATGAATTTGCCAGGCTGATTGCATTTATGCTTCAAGAAGAAATGTAGCCAAAGGTCTCTGAAGTACGTTGAAGCATGACTTGCCTTACCCTCATATTCCTCCCAAACCAAATGAGTTATTATTATTCTTTTTACAATCAAGTTAGATTAAGGATCTTAGAGAAGTACATTTGTATTCTTATTGACCACACTTGTAAAGATAGCAAGTTGTATCCTTATGACTTCCCCCAAAAGGTCTGATTTTTCTAATGCTTTTGGTTCTGAATGAGCCACACTTCATGTCAACAGAGAACCAGGGAAATTATTTATCCCCTAACAAAGACTAAAATAAAAGAGACCAGGGTAGGCACATCATAAATATTGTTGACTTAGAGAAGAAAACAATAAAAATAGAAGGAAATGAAAAGACAGACAGAATCAGGATGCCACAGTGTCTAGAGAAACTCTCCATAGTGAAGTCAATTTGTAAAAGCTAGCTTATATTTAGGGGCCTGTGTGGTAAGTTGCTTAAGTTGTGTCCAACTCTTTGTGACCACCTGGACTATAGCCTGCCAGGCTCCTCTGTCCATGGGGTTCTGCAGGCAAGAATACTGGAGGCAAGGGTACTGCCATAGCCTCCTCCAAGGGATCTTCCCAATCCAGGGATCAAACCTGCATCTCTTGTGTTTCCTGCACTGGCAGTTGGGTTCTTTACCACTAACGCCACCTGACTTTCAACTAACTGTCTAAGCTCCTGTAATATGGTACAGCAGGAAAAAAAGAACATAACTATGAATTTGTTGATAAATGTACTGTAAGATACAATCATCTGTTTGCCCAGTCAACAAATATTTATTGTGTACTCTGTGTCAGGCTCTGAATATGAGGCAGTGAATTAGGCATACAAGGTTCATTGTCTCAGGGAGCTTATATCCTGGTGTGAAACGGTAGATTCAAAACCAATACAGTATTGTAAAGTAAAATAAAAATAAATAAATAATGAAAAAAATAAATGACACATATACATAGACTAATATATGTGACTAAATATATCTGTGATAAGTAGTATGGTGAGATTTAAAAGATATATGACTGGGCTAGACTAGGCTAAGTCACTTTATCGTGTCCGACTCTTTGCAACCCTATGGACTGTAGACTGCCAGGTTCTGTCCATGGGGTTCTCCAATACGACTGGGGGAATTACTTTTAATTAATTAGAGAAGATTTCTTTAGGAACAACCTTTAAGCTGTAATCTGAATAATGTGAAAAACACAATGAAGAAAACGCTCATAGACCAACTACTGCAAAGGCTCCAAGGTGGGAATGAACTTGTTAAAACAGCAGAACAAAATAAAAGCCAAGAGGCTGAAACAAAGTAGACAAAGCAGGAAATGCAGGATGAATTTTCAGGTATAAGAGGTTTTTATTCTGTTCTAGGTATTGTGGGCAGCCACTTAAAGATTTAACACAAGAATATGGTGGGATCTGATTTTCATTTAGAAGGATGACTTGGCTGCTGTGTGTGAGAGAACAGCTTCAATAATCTAGGCAAGAAATTATGGGGTTGGAAAGCATCAGCATGGGTATGGATAGAGGTGGACCTTTGAAAGAAAAAGTCAGTAGGACCTCATGATGGATTGGACAATAGAATTAAGTAAAAGAAGGGAAGGAAAGAAAACTCATAAGGTTCTGTTCTGACCAATGGATGTGGGGGCTTATACTGGAAGGGGGAAGACTGGGTGATGGGTAACTGAAGATGAGATTTAAGAGACTTGTTTTGGGCTTTAAAATTTTAAGATGTATATTAGGCAGTCCAAGTAGAGGTGTCACACGGTGAGGTCTACAGTTTTGAATTCCTGGGAGTATTCTGACGGCTAGAGTTGTAACCCTGAGAGTTATGATGGTATTTGAAGCAACAGGATTGGAGAAGATCACCTAACCAGACAATGCAGATGGAGAAAAAAAACAGCTCCAGCTGTTGGGTGTAACAGAAGAGGAAGGGCCAACCTCAGAGATCAAGAATGAGTGGTCAGTGAAGTAATAGGAAAATAAGAATTGCAAGGTGCCATAGAAGGGGAGATGATGATGTTCCACTAATGAGAGTGTCATCAGTTAAGAATACTGCCAATAGGTCTGGCAGATGAGATACTCGGCAACATGAAAGTCACTGATGACCTTTGTCAGAGCAGTCTTAATGGAGTAGGAAAGAGTGGAGTCTGCAGAGATTGGATTGGGGAAGAAAATTTGTGATGAAAAAGTGGAGACAGAGAATATAAAAACTCTCTTCAGTCCTTTTGCAGTGGAGGGGAGCAGCAGTTATGGGATGGCAGCAGGAAGGAGATGTGAAGGCAAGAAAGTTTGCTTGCTTTTCCTTAAGGTGTTGCTAGATCTGTGTGCGCATTAGTGGATTAAGCAAGAGAGGAAGTGATGATTGCAGAAGCAAAGTGGTTGAGAGGTTTGGAGACACAGGATTGAGACAAAAGCATTTAACCTTTGAAAGAGTGGAGGCGTGTTCAAGGAGGCCGCATGTGCAATGAGCTCACTTCTTCTCTTATGTGCCATTACATCCATTATCCCATCTGATTCTCACATGATTCTCCTGAATCCAATCATTCCCATTTCTGGGGGAGGAAAATAATGTTTAGAGAGGTTGGATAATTTCTCCTAGAACACACAGTTTATAAATAATATATCTAGAATTCAATCTTTTTGTGCAACTCCAAACTGAATGCTCTTTCCACGGTGTAAAGCCATGAACAATGAAGATACCTTTCTAATGCTGTCTGATGCAACATAACAAATGTTCACAGTGTACCAGGTGCAATGAAACACAGTTGCTTTGATGCCATTATTACCATTTGGTGACTCTCTGATCAGCAAATGGTTTGTCAATTTCAAGTCTGGAATCCCCCACTCATATGGAAGTGTAGTGCCCACATTATTTTTTCAGAATTTAATGACTTCTGGAATAAAACAGGACCATACGTATACTTGCAACTAATGATCTTATTAAAAATGTCTAGTGCCTTTCTCAACAAATCTGCTTCATATACTTGTTAGCTGTAAATTGCCAATTAATCCTTTTTCCACCTAATAGAAAGTCCACCCAATAAAACAGTGATAAAATTGAATACCTTGTTACTAAATTTTGAAAAAAATGTTTTTTAAAGTAGAGAAAGTGTAAATCCCAATCAATGGTGGTGAAATGCAGAGGAATTTATTATCCTGTGGTTCAAAAGTCATGGAATTTGACATCAACTGTCCCAAGTTTAAGTTTTAGGTCTAAATTATCTTGGTGACCCCTCAAGTTGTTTAATCACTTGCTTTCCTCATTAGTAAAATAAGGGTAATAATATTTATGCAAAAAAGTTGTTGTGAGAAACAAATGGAATAATCCAGTGAGATAAACTTGTACACTGGGAGTACTTGTTGGCTGCTATTATTATTCAGATAACACTACACAGTATGTTTTATTTTGTGTTTCTTAATAAGTATCGTGAGCCCAATTCATTCTCCCTTCCGATAATGGTGAACTATTCCTTATGATTACGTGGATAAAAGAGAAGAAAAATTGCCTGTATAGGAACACCTCTCATTCTGCCTCTTCCAAAACCAAATCTCTTCAACTGCATCAGTCCCCTGTTCCCACAGAAGCATGTTTGTTATTGCTAGCATACCACTCACCTCACCTATGTGCTCCTTGCAAAGCGCAAAAATGTATTGAGGACCTATTAGTTTCCAGATTCTGAAGGCACTAAACATCAGGATTAGACTCTTCTCAATGTTATGTGGCAGCCTGGATGGGAAGAGAGTTTTGGGGAGAATGGATACATGTATATATATGGCTGAGACCCTTCACTGTCCATCTGAAACTATCACAACATTGTTAATCAGCTTCCCAGGTGCACTAGTGGTTCAAAACCTGCCTGCCAATGCAAGAGACACAGGAGACGTGGGTTCAGTCCCTGGATTGGGAAGAGTCCCTGGAGGAGGACATGGCAATCCACTCCAGTATTTTTGCCTGGAGAATCCCAGGATGGAGGAGCCTGGTGGGCTCTAGTTCATAGGATTGCAAAGACTTGGATAGGACTGAAGTGACTTAGCGTGCACTGGAATGCAAAAGTAGGAAGTCAAGAAACACCTGGAGTAACAGGCAAATTTGGCCTTGGAGTACAGAATGAAGCAGAACAAAGGCTAATAGAGTTCTGCCAAGAGAATGCACTGGTCATAGCAAACACCCTCCTCCAACAACACAAGAGAAGACTCTACACATGGACGTCACCAGATGGCCAACAGCAAAATCAGATTGATTATATTCTTTGCAGCCAAAGATGGAGAAGCTCTGTACAGTCAGCAAAAACAAGACCAGGAGCTGACTGTGGCTCAGATCATGAACTCCCTATTGCCAAATTCAGAGTGAAACTGAAGAAAGTGGAGAAAACCACTAGACCATTCAGGTATGACCTAAATCAAATCCCTTATGACTATACAGTGGAAGTGGAAAATAGATTTAAGGGCCTAGATCTGATTGAGTACCTGATGAACTATGGATGGAGGTTTGTGACATTGTACAGGAGACAGGAATAAAGACAATCCCCAAGAAAAGGAAATGCAAAAAAAGCAAAATGGCTGTCTGAGGAGGCCTTACAAATAGCTGTGAAAAGAAGAGAAGTGAAAAGCAAAGGAGAAAAGGAAAGATATGCCCATTTGAATGCAGTGTTTGAAAGAATAGCAAGGAGAGATAAGAAAGCCTTCCTCGGTGATCAATGCAAAGGAATAGAGGAAAACAACAGAATGGGAAAGACTAGAGATCTCTTCAAGAAAATTAGAGATACAAAGGGAACATTTCATGCAAAGATGGCTCAATAAAGGACAGAAATGGTATGGACCTAACAGAAGCAGACGATATTAAGAAGAGGTGGCAAGAATACACAGAAGAACTGTACAAAAAAGATCTTCATGATATACTCTGCCGGGAGAAATATCAATAACCTCAGATATGCAGATGACACCACCGTTATGGCAGAAAGTGAAAAAGAACTAAAGAGCCTCTTGATGAAAGTGAAAGAAGAGAATGAGAAAGTTGGCTTAAAGCTCAACATTCAGAAAACTAAGATCATGGCATCCGGTCCCATCACTTCATGGCAAATAGATGGAGAAACAGTGTCAGACTTTTTTGGAGGGGGCTCCAAAATCACTGCAGATGGTGATTGCAGCCATGAAATTAAAAGACACTTACTCCTTGGAAGGAAAGTTATGACCAACTTAGATAGCATAAACTCAATGGACATGGGTTTGGGTGGACTCCGAGAGTTGGTGATGGACAGGGAGGCCTTGTATGCTGTGGTTCATGGGGTTGCAAAGAATCGGACATGACTGAGCAAATGAACAGAACTGAACTCCAATACAAAATAAGTTAAAAAAAGGGGGGGGGGATTGTGATGAATTCTTGCACCTTCAGCACTTCACAGTCTTGTTAGACAATGTCTGCTCTATGCCAAGTTATTTACCTATACATCCCTCTCGCCATCCTACACCCTCACCCCCATGCATTCTAGAATGCCGAGAATCCTGTCTTGGTCATCCTTGGTTTCCTTTATAACACATAGCATGTGACATTTCTCTTGGTAGGTGTCCAATAAATTATTATTGGATCAAAGAAACATTCTGTAGTGTGTTTTTTTAAAAATATCAAGGTGTACTAGTGGACTAACAAGCAAGATGCTTTTTCTTATAATGTCTCTCTTACATTTAACAGCAAGTTAAAATTAGATCCTTTCTTTTTTTTTTTTAAAGAAAGAAAACCATAGCAACTGTGATGTTGAATGTTTCAGAGAGCAAATTTTTAAGTATTCTCTTTTTCTGAATTGCCCATGTTTAAGCTGCTGATTTCAATCAAAATGCTAATAAATAATTTGTCATACTAACAGCCATGTAAACCACTGATTGTATCTATGAAGTGATAGAGTCTCCCATATAAGACAGAATGCTTAATGAAATGTTCTCAGAAAAAATGAATGTGTTGAAAATCCACTGAATAAATTTTCAACAGTTACCCTCTGGAAATGATTGAACATTAACCTTTGTTTCTAGTACCTGCATTTATTATAAAACCATCAAGAGTGTTCTGTTTCATATCAATATTTTCTGGAGTTTTTAAAGACATGGCCTCTAAGAGGAAATCAATTTTACAGTCTTCTAAATGAAAGAATGGGTATTTTTACAGAATGTTATCAGTGAATACTTCTTTGATATACATAATGATTATCTAATAGTTTTCTCTAAATGTATTTTTATTGAAGTAATGATTAAAATGTAACTCAGTGCCTTAGGAACACTGACTAATGTCATGTTAATCAACTTGAGTACTAAAAAAACACTGAAGAGGTTGATAGTTTAAATCTAGTTGGTAGATGATTCACTTGAACTATCAAAGAAGAAAATGTACTTTACCCAGGACCAAATTTAAAATGAAACCAAACAAAATGTAGGAAAACCACCTCAGAAACAACTCTTAGAAAGTTAAACCAAACCTTTAAAAAATCTAATTTACTTCCCTTAAAATTTTTAAATTAGTCTTTGATTCACAGAATCCATACTGATCAATATCTATTGAATGTCTGCTCTATGAAAAGCACTGAACTAATGTCAAGATAAACAGATTTCTGTTTTTAGGGGGCTTGGTGGAAGAAATAAGTCATTCACATATAACCATAATGTGGAAAATAGGACTGTAAATGCTGTCGTTATTCTAAGGAGGGAGAGATGGAAAACTTCTGGCTAGGTTTGGACAGGTAGAATGAGATGAGAACAGGGAAATGGAGAATTCTTAGCAGACAGACTGAAAACAAGTATCTTTTTTGGTAGTAACAAGAAGTTCAGCTTGACTACAGAGCAGTTTGCAGAAGGTGTGCTAAATAAGTCTGGTAACACACATTGAGCTAGCTGGTAAAAGGCCTTAAATTCCAGATTATTTAAATGGTGTTGTATATTTAAAAAAAAAAAAAGCTGTAAGTGAACAGTTTCATAACACTTTTGTAGACATGCAACAATTTTTAGAAAGAATTGGCTCTAAATCTGAAGCTGAAATCACCTGATTTAGAACAACACTGAAAGATATTGGTTGAGTTTGGCCATACTTTTTCAGCCTGTACATAGAGGTCACTTTTAGACATTAGGATATTTATTCTTGGTTTTTGTGGGGACCTGAATTATGTGTTTCTTGGACAAATTTGGGATATTTACTCTTTCAGATGTTTGAAAATGTCACAAATATTTTCCCTTGATTGCTGTATATGCCATGTACATTTCTTCCTCCTCTGTTGTTGTTTGGGGCCTCCTTGGTGGCTCAGATGGTAAAGCGTCTGCCTGCAATGCAGGAGACCCAGGGTTCGATCCCTGGGTTGGGAAGGTCCCCTGAAGAAGGAAATGGCAGCCCACTCCAGTACTCTTGCCTGGAAAATTCCATGGACAAAGGAGCCTGGTAGGCTACAGTGCATGGGATCACAAAGAGTCAGACACGTCTGAGTGACTTCACGTTCTTTTCCTTCTTTCTTTCTATTGTTGTTTCTTGCAAAAAACTGCATTGAAGAACAAAACTGTGATCTGTATAGAGACGTTAAAGGACTGATGAAGAAATACTCAGAAGCCTGTTTCTTGAAAAAACAATTAACTTTCTTGCAAAGTAAAAAGGTGCATAGTTGGGTTGGGGGTGCAGACAACTGACAGGAAGACTGGAGTAGGGGAATTTGAAGGAAAAGAGGTGGAAGGAGAGAGGGAAGGAGGGAGAAAGAGAGAACAATTACCTCTTACAAGAAGTGGTTGTAAAGATAAGTTTATGTATTCAAGAGGTGAAGTAAATGCAGAAGAGAGAGGTAATGCTGCTGTAGACACTAAAAATTACTAGCCACAACCAACTACAGATAATCCCACATATTTTAGCTACTATGCTTGAAGTAGAGAGAGTTTAGAAAAGATACCCAGGAGATACTATGAACATCTTTAAATAGCTTAAAATTTGAAATAGCCCATGCTGCTGCTGCTGCTGCTAAGTTGCTTCAGTCATGTCCAACTCTGTGCGACTCCATAGATGGCAGCCCACCAGGCTTCCCCATCCCTGGGATTCTCCAGGCAAGAACACTGGAGTGGGTTGCCATTTCCTTCTCCAATGCATGAAAGTGAAAAGTGAAATATTTCCTGTTTATATATTTGAAGCTGATTGTAAGAATGAATATGAATCAGAGATCCTTAAAATCAGGTATTTTGAGCTTTAAACAAGTTTTAAGAGCATCACATCTCTTTTGCATTGCAGATAGTACTGGACAAGAGGGGAACACAAATATAATTTCTATAGTATTGGTAAGAAACAAGCTGAGTTTGGAACTTAGCCACCTTGTGGTATATAAATCCTACTCAAAATTTTATAAAACCCTTAAAAACTAATATAATGTATGTATGGCGTTAGAGTTTTACTACTTCCATGTCTATAGCTTTACTCCTGAAAAAAGCTTATTGGTACAGATGTATATCTTGAGTCTTCATCCACTGGAGATCTTAATTCAAGGACTGAAGCTAACTTTTCTCAAACCAAAATGTATGTGGCATAAAAGAGCAAATAAAGATAGAGTGATGGTAAGGAGTTTTTCCCTCTCTACCCTGAGTAGCTACATTAGTGATCCAAAAGATATACTGGATACCAGCAATGAAATCAAGAGAGGAAAAGAAAACAGGGCCTTTCCTGAATGCAGTTATGCTGTGATGATGGGTCTAATGATGCTCAGCCATAACTATCTCTTTCAATACTGAGTATAACACAGACTGGCAAAATTTTTAATCTTTTAGGCGTTTTCCCCCACATAGACACAATGTACTAATAAATCAGTGCAAATCACTGGGGAAATATTTTTCTAGTGTTTAACTTCTGCAAATTAACATTCAAGATAGCTGGTATTAGAATTATTTGAAATTCAGTCTTTCCTATAAGATAATACGGATCATCACAGTAGATGTTTTGATGTGTCCAATTTTGACCTGAACCATTTCTGATGACCCAAGTTCAGTGTGGTAAGGAGGTGGAAAGTGCCTCGAAGGTTACAGTCATATATACAGTTTTGTATCTTCCTACACTTTGCCAAGAATTACTGTTGTTAAACTTCTGGATCATTTTAAAGGTTTTCTGGGGCATATCTGTCTTTCAAGCAAACAAATGAAAATAATCAACATCAATCAACATCTTATGATTAACAAAATCATAAGATTTGAGAAGCTAGTCAAGACTTTCTCTTGAGTCAGGCAATGACATTGTAGCAGTTGAAAATAAGCAAGAGTGTTAGCTTTTATTTCATTATTATCTTATCATATTTGGCTCTTCTTTCTTACATTTTCTCTTCTCTTTGTGTTCCGAGTCTCCTATTAGGTATCCTAAACAACAGCATGCCTTAGAGGAAGTACTCCAAATCAGGAGTTAGTGACTGGAAGTAGCGATCCAGGAAGGAAATAGCGATCCAGGAAGGAAATAGCGATCCAGGTTCCCCCAATGACCAACAGCATGACTCATATAAAGCAACTTAATATTTCTGTCCCTTAGTTTCCTTGAAAAAATTTGTTCCTTATTCCTATTTATCCTACAGAATTATTTCCAGAACAGGATACAATAGGTGAAAGAGTCTTAAAAATAAGTACCGACCAAACTATACCATAACTAGTTTAACACATTTTATATTTTGAAACTAATCTAGAAGCAGAAATAGTATGCAGAAATCTTTGAATCAAATAACGGTTAGTTATATTTTTGAACATCTGTAATTTAAGAATATATCTCATCTTCATATACTATGATGCCTGATATCATTGCTACCAAAATATGAATACAGTAGACTCAAGTTGAATCTGTGGCTCCTTGAGATGAGAGGGTGAATGCCAGGTTCTTCTGCTTTCAAGTTCATGCCAAATAAGAGTTACCTTTAAAGCTGTTTAAACTTGAGATTCCCATTAATAAGAGGAGAAATAAACTGAGGAAACATTGTGCTCATAACAGTTTCTGGAAGCCTTTCAGAGGAGGCAGCTGTGGTTTCTTTCGACTCCTAAGTCTATTATGCAGGTTAGCAGTATATTTTATAATGAGTTCTAGACCACCTGCCTTCCTGAGGAAATTAAGATCAAGATATATTTTTTTAGGTCTTTTTTTTTCCTCAGTGGTTATGTATAAGATTTTCCTATTCAATGAGTTTGAGCACCCCATAAAAATATTCATTCAGTGTTGTTCAGCTATAGATGATTATTTTTAAAGACACTGTCTAAATGTGTTTTCAATGAATTCTTGGGGAATTTTGAGACTAAAACATATATTTCTCTAGTAAAACAGTCAGCAGATGATGTCTATACAGTTTTAGTTTAAGATGATGAATACCTACAATGAATTAAACAGCAATTTCAATGAAGTTAACTATATAGTCTGACTAAAACTACTGGAATTTCAAATTTTCATTTTAATTATTTTTCTTATTCTCACCCCTTTACAGGTGTTTTAAGGGGCAATCAGTGGATTCAGGAAGCAGTAGGAGCTTGGAGAATACAATAAATAAGATCTTGTTCCAAAGATAAATACAGCAACAAAATGTCCACTTTAGCAAACCCACCCAGCATCCTGGAAATGCCACAAGAGATTAAGAAAAGCTGTGGAGACAAACAGGTAGAAATCACAGTTGAAAGAATAAAAGTGGCAAAGAGTCTCAAAGAAAAACAAGGCAATGATTTAGAGAAAGTGGCCTTTAAACGGAAGGCAGAAGGTGATGAAAAGCCAGCTGGAAAGAAAGAGGCAAAGATAATAGAACTTGACAGTCTGTTGATCACCATGCCCCTCCCTCATATACCCTTAAAGAATATCATGGATGTGGAGGTGAAGTTGGTCTACGTTGATGAAGAGAACGTGAGCTATGAGTTTGTAGAATCCTACCCATCCACTGGGAATCAGCCAATATGCCGAGCTGCTGAAACAGTGGACCCTTTGCGTGGACCTAATTTCAGCGTTCTGCCTCAGATTGACAAATGGCTTCAGGTAGCCTTAAAGGATGCCAGTTCTTGCTACAGACAGAAGAAATATGCTGTGGCAGCAGGGCAGTTCAGAACAGCACTGGAGGTACGGGGTAAGAGGAAACAGATTGGTGATAGTAAGCTGTGAAAGGGAAAGTTGTGATTACTGTGAGCCACTCTGATCATGCTGTAATGAAAATACAGTATGAAAATATTGAATATCAGGACTTCTTAGTCCTCAGTTTATACCAATACAATATGCCTACAAATTAATATGCTTGTGGACACTCGACATATAGAAATCAGCCCCGAAGCATATTTCATGCTTTTTCCCTAACAAACACTGCAGTGAATAGTAACATATATTAAAATGCAGTTGGTTTTGCAATTTCAATGTACACCTATAAAAGCCTTAAAGTTTCAATACAGTAGTAGTGGGTAGAATATAGATTCCCTAGAAATAGGCAGTTAATGAGGATACATATTATCCCCTTTTGATATGTAGTCTTCATGATTAAACATAACCATCTTACTTTTAGCATGGGCTGATAATTTATGTGTAATACTGGTTGAAAACAAAATAACCATTTCACCTTACCATCAAACTTCCCTTCCCCTCCTAGTGAGCTTTATGAATAATTATTTTTCTCTCTGTAAGCAGGTAAGTTGATCAATATTTTGGCATAAAGATTTAGCCCATGGGCTAATAGATGTAAGAATAAAACACAAAAAAAGGTCACAGGAAGAAATGCACCATCTCGTGACTCACTGAACTTATAAAAGGACCAAAGTATGCAGCTAGAACTCCTATTGGCTTGGCAATATTGGTGACTGCATATTTTTTAAAAATTTCAATGCATTTTATATATGTCTGGTGGCCACTGGAGATATCAAAAATAAGTTAAGACATGGTAGCTTCCCTCTAACAGTCTATGAGGGAGACAAACCAGTAAATAGTTAAATGGAAATGGTATTAAGGCATGACTCTTCCACCATGGAACCAGGGCCATGTGCAGGAGTCAAATGTGAGATTTTGTGATGAAGATTTAAAGAGTAAAGTGTTACTTCCAGTCTTAGTCACAGGTTAAAAATGACTACATCTACAATGAGTTATTAATGAACAATAGAAGAAAATGTGTCCCTAAATATTGAAAAACAAACCCTAGGCACAAAAAAGAAGGCCCAAAGAGACATGAAGTGATGAGGTAGCATACAAACAGATGCATCTATAGGTACTTCTGTCCTTATTAAGGGTCATTTACACAAGTCAAGAGTGGTGCACTTTGTAAACTTCTGAGCTGTGTAAAAAGTGCCCCAAATTATTTTCAAAGCACTGAGAACCTTCTGCTGTTCTTTGAGCTAAAGACCAGAAGCTATTGACTGTGGAAAGGAAGCTAAGTGTAGACTCCAGGAAGAATCATGGGCACTTCTGCTAGGACTATTTTCAGCTGAAAATTTTTGGGGGGGAAGGACAGGGTTAAAGGTGCAATTCTATTATTGCAGGTTTACAAGTGTAATTTTATCCTTTCCAGATAGAGGAAAAGAATTATTTTGGCAATGGGGGATAAAAGGCATAGAATAAGAAAAAACATAAACTTCAAATTAAGTCTAGTTAGAGAAGCAAAAGGTATTTGCATTAACTAGAAGAAAATATCGATTTTTTCCATAAATCCCAGTGTTCAAAATTGTAAAATTTGAATTCAGTTTTAATGACCCCAAGATGTGTAATTGTACTGGAATATGCTTAAGTGTTTTGACTCTGTTGTGCACATTCTCTGTCTGTCTTTCCCTCTCTCTTACTGCCCCCCAACCCCCTCTCTCAAGGGTTTTTAGGAGAGTGTTGGATGCTGACACTAATTACTGGTAATTAACAAAGGTAATTATTTTGAGACCAAAACTTAGCTTAGACATCTGGCCTAGCTTTTGTCTAATTATCCTGGGAGTTAACTTTTGAAATCTTACCTAGAATGTCTCTTAATAAACCGAAGTTACTAGGAATAGAAAAGATATTTAACCTTTTTAACTCTCCTCGCCTGAATTTAACTCCTATTGAATTTAATTGCTTCCATACTGAGTATTCTCAGGTATTACTTAATGCATCTATTGCTTTTCCTTAGGTCCTACCATGACTAAGATAGGATGAATGACAGAGACCAAGGCATAATGATAAGGATCACACCTAAAAGATAGATGCATCAATGAATATTTCAGTGTGTGAAGTTAGAATTAGGTTTGGCTGCAAATAACAAAAACCCAAAATACCCGTGTCAAAAGCAAGAGAGTTGTTGTTTATTTTCACGTAAATGTTAGGTAGTCAAGGACTGGTACAGTATGATCATCAGGTACCAGATTCTATTATGTTCCTAAAGATGTGGCTGTGACCTCAGGATCCAAAATGACAGCTCCTGTTGGTTTTATCACGCCCACCTTCTAACCAGCCAGGAAAGGACAAAAGGAAGGAAAGAGTCACATTGTGTCTTTCTAAGCACACTTCAAGGGAAGTTGCACACACCATTTCCATTTTTTTATATTGACACAAATTTGGTCATGTGGCTGCACAGACCTACAAGAAATGCTGAAAAATACAGTTTTGATTCCCAATGGCCCTAACATTCAGGGGTCCTATTACTGATAAAGAAGGGGAGACTGGACATGGCTGTTGAAGGATAACTAGCAACTCTCCTGTGATTACTATATGGGCGGGGAGGGCACTGTGAGGTATACAAAATGATTGGCATCTGAGTGGTACAGGTACAGAGTCAGGCTGTAGAAATACACCGAAGGCTGCTTGTGGTTGAAGGTATGACCATGAAAAGAAAAAGTAAAAACTGGGGAAAGGCACTAGAAATTTGTGGCTATTAATAGACACAATAATTTCCAACTCATCTAATAAATCCATTAGGAATGTTCTACTTCTATGTTAGTTTCCCTGTGCTTTTGACAAAATCTTAACTCCTTTTGTTTTTATAACATGGTAACTAGACAAGTAAATTCATGGTATTTTATAAAGAATAAGATAAAATGATATGCAGCGATTCAGAAGATAACAGTTTAGCTTCCAAAAAGCAGCCAACTTTAATCTTTCAGGATTTCAGAACATAGGAGGCATTTATTTAAATGTGCTTGATGAAACTAATTCTGTGACTAGCTCTCAATCTTTGCTAAAATCAGTCATATTTGCTCCTGTGTTTGAAATCACAGCAGAAAACATACCAGATAGGCAAAAGGTATAAACTGAAAGATAAAAAACATACATTCATGTGAAATCACAGTTTTATGCCTAGATGCTATTACCTATAATTTTTAAAGAACAACTGTATAAATTCCCCCTCTATTAAAATGTTACAGATTCTATTAAAAAATAAAGACATTGGCCTCATAGACCAATGAGGCACATTAGGCAATACACACTATTTCCAATAAATTGCTTGTTGTTCAGTTGCTAAGTCATGTCCGACTCTTTGTGACCCCATAGACTGCGGCACTAAGCACAGCACACAGCCTGCAGCACGCCAGGCTTTCCTTTCCTTCACTGTCTCCTGGAGTTTGCTAAAATTCATGTCCATTGAGTTGGTGATGCCGTATAACCATCCAGTGAACTTCTTGGCTGTCAATAAAAAGTTAGAAGAGATTAATTCATAAACATTCTAGTTGAACTTTTTATTAGCAAACACCTTAAGGGTTTTGCTAATAGGAAAACTTAAAGATCTGGGAATGTACTAATCACATTTTTGTCATTTATAAGAAAAGCACTCAAATTATGAAGTTTAATAATTTTGTGGTATGCAACCTAAACAATGCCATCATTTCAGCCTTACTCATAGGATCTTAGTAACTCAGAGGCTTCCACGTTTTGAAGTAGAACAGACCTATACACACCCTTAAAGAGATGCAGCTTCAAACAATCCCACAGAACCAGGCAAAGAACATAGAGCACAACCTCCCTCACCAAATGGAATTTTCAATCCCGATTTCATCATGCAGGAACTCCTTAAGGTGCTTTTTTTCTTAATATCTTGGTGCTCCAGTCACTGTTCTGTGAAGTTAGAGTAATAACTCACATTTATGGAGCTCTTTCTATGTGTCAGGTATTATATTTTACATCCTGGGAATATTTACATTCAATGTTACATTTTATTCTCACAATAAGCATATGAGATGAAACTATTATTCTTTTATGCTAATGAGAAAACTAAGGGATAGAAAGGTTAAATCACCTGCTCAAGGATCAACAGCTCGAAGTGGTAGTGCCAGGGACTAAACCAGGGCGATCTGGTTCAGAGCTCACCACCTTAACCGCTATGCCCTTGCCACCCTAAGTGAGGGTTTGTGAGAAATACAGAACTTTGTACCAGACCTGCAGAATCAGGATCTGGATTTTAAGAGATCCCAAATGGTCCTGGTACACATAGCAATTCAAGGAGATGAGATGAGAATTGCACTCTCTGAGATGCTGACACTGCACAAATTTGCCCTAAAATGAAAACTTTACAGTTTGGTCTCCGACTTAAAATGCTTTATGCCCCTTGCTCATTTCATAGGAGGGCTTCTCTGAGTAGCTCAGTTGGTAAAGAATCTGCCTGCAGTGCAGAAGACCTTGGTTCGATTCCTGGGTCAGGAAGACCTGCTGGAGAAGGGATAGGCTACCCACTCCAATACTTTGGCCACCTGATATGAAGAACTGACTTGTTGGAAAAGACCCTGATGTTGGGAAAGATTGAAGGCAGGAGGAGAAGGGGATGACAGAGGATGAGATGGTTGGATGGCATCACCGACTCAATGGACATGAGTCTGAGCAAACCCTGGGAGTTGGTGACGGACAGGGAAACCTGGCATGCTGCAGTTTATGGGGTCACAGGAGTTGGACATGACCGAGTGACTGAACTGCACTGTATTTCATAGGAAAGAATTTCCTTTTAAGCATTTTTCTCTAACAATTGTGTGGAATTTGGTATTTCAAGGACCTTAATTTTTTTTTTTAAGTTGGAGAGGTGAAAGGATTGACCTCATATTTGTACTGTGCAAGAATATCACAAAAATAGCTATCATTATATTATTTCATTAAAATTCCATTATTTCATTAAAATATGGAGCAGTTTAACACCAAAAAAGAAAATAGAAAGGGCATACTCTCAAAATATGGCATATTCTCAGAATGAAGGGTATTTTTAAAATAGATTATAATTCAACTTCATGAAAAGTTGACTAAATTGTCTTTTTTTTTTTTTTCATTGCCCCTTAGATCAATAAAGTACTGGTCTGAGAACCAGTTTTTGAGAATCACTCTTCTAGAACACATTTCCTTTATGGTAAACATTAAGTATCCAGGACAATTGAACCCACACCAGGGCCTTCTTATGAGATTACTTCCAGTGTAATGGAATTTGGTATGAGGCAGGTCCATTTTGGAGCCCATCCAAAGGGGCTTATTTAATGAAGTAGCCAAGATATCTCATTATAGGGCCGCCTCACCTATAATTGCTCTGAGAATAATTCTGTAGCAAATCTCTAGGGCATGAAAATGTGGACATCCCAGAAAGCTTAATTTAAATGGATTCTAACACAGATAGTTCCTAGTCAACATAACCAAGAAATTGAGAGTTCACCAAATTCATGGAGTGCCCTGGAGCTAGCTGTCTTTTTACCCATCTGTGGATCTGCAAAGGGATTCAGTATTCATTTCTTAAACTCCTGCTAGGGCTGAGATCACATTCCTGTGTCCTAATTTCATATCTGAATATCTTTACTTTCTTGCTTTTTATTCTTAACAGTTTATAAAAGTTGTATAGGAGTATTATTTCTTTAAAAAAGCAGATTCTGATATGTGGGGGTCTGTGATGGAACATCCAGATTCCTCATTTCAAATGAGCTCCAAATGACGTCCATGTCTCTGGTCCAGGGATCACTCAAGTAGCAGAGATTTATGCCACACACTGGTAGGTTTGCAAATGCCTGCCATGGTCTAGGCAGTAAGCACTTGCAGATATCTAGCTCACATAACCTTAAGTGGCCACGAGGGTCCAGAGCTGTTAGAGTGCTGTATTTGGAGTCAGATTATCTGTTTAATGCTGCTTCTGGTACCCACTTGCTCTGTGACTTTGAGCAACTTTCTAAACCTCTTAAAACACTATTAAGCAGGAATGGTAAGAACTAAAGGCTAATCACAAGATGCTTTCACACAGACTGCTTGTTGGAAAACATGATGAGCCCAAAATACGTGTTCAGGTTGTCATTTTATTTCTTTGTACAGTATGTATTCAACTTAAAACTTTAATGCCCCAGAGGATTTTGTCCAATTCAGTAGTTTATCATCATTTTAACCCATATCCTTTTTTCCTTTAATTAACATTAAAATTTCATAGTTTCTGTTAAAAACTATATTTAATCAAAGCAAGGGACCAAAATAATTCACTGCTTTTTACTTTATTTTATACCTTTTTAGAAGAAATAATTAAATCAAACACTATTTTGAACTATTAACCACTTCTGACAAACTTTCACTTAAATGCTCAAATTGTCATGCTAGAAGCAGTTCATTTTGTTCTTAGTTCTTACATATAAAGTGATTTGAACTCTGTCTGGTAAGATCAGAATTGAACATTTCAGTTTCTATCATGATTGTTGCCATCTTTGTTCCATCCGGAGGCATCATATAATTAATTAATGATAAAAATAGGTTTTAAGTGCTAGTAAATTTACAAAGCAGGAAAATACAAAACAAATGCCTCTGTTAATCGCCAAAGTAAAATTTAAAAATTAGATATATCTCTATAAGTAAGCACTAATTAAATAAAAATAATCTCTACGAGAGCAAGATTTGTCATTGTAAGAAAAAGGTATGTTAACACCCCTAACATTCACTGGCTGTTTCAGCCTGACATAGCACTAGATGCAGGGGATACAAATATATTTAAAACTTAGACCCTGCCCTCAAGAAGGTTTTCCCATTGTGGTAAAGTGTCAGGGAGAGAGGTGACTGGGAAAATTTTTCTATAAATAAGACTACAATATAATCTGTATCACATTTGTGAATGAAAGAAGAATCACATTTCATATAGAAATATTATAAACTTTGGAAATTCCTGACATAATTTCAATCACCTAGAAGTGATATTAAATATACTTGTATGGGGTGCCCAAAGTCACTCTCAGAGAGCCTGAGATACAACTGTCTGGGGTTCAGACCATGATTGTGCTTGGGGCAGTGGTATTTTTAAGTACCTAGAATAGTTAAAAACAGTTGAGAACTGCTAGCATAGACAATCTTTCTTTTTCACAATTACCTACAATTGATGTTAACCCATGTGTGCTTTTTAAAAGGGAATTAAGAGAAATAATATCTAAACATTCTAAAGCTATTATAAAGCATCAATTAAAAAGGTAAATATTATTGTCTTGAAAATTTATTCTTTGGAAATTAATATTTAAAACAATCTTCTCATATTCACTGAAAAAGCAAATGAACTTAATGACTACTTTTCTATTAACACTAATAAAATAGGTTGATACTAAACACCAGTCAATGGTTGGTTAGAATGTTTCTCTAAATTAATCC
Source organism: Ovis canadensis (assembly GCF_042477335.2). Taxonomy (NCBI): domain Eukaryota; kingdom Metazoa; phylum Chordata; class Mammalia; order Artiodactyla; family Bovidae; genus Ovis; species Ovis canadensis. The sequence continues at coordinate 217,465,931 of NC_091245.1, forward strand.
CATTAGTGATTATCTCACAAAAAATAATTATTAATCCATAGGAAGCTGAGCAAGATCTCTTTAGTAAACAGGATCATTTTCATAGTTTATGAGTTGTTGTTAGGGGTTTGTTTCAAATTTCAGTAAATGTTAGTATGTTTTTAAATGCAGTTAATTCTGCTTACACTGTTGTAAATAAAAAACCAACTCACTGAAACCTTGCACAACCCTAAATTGTAATTCAACTTGATGATTCCATGTTGAGGCTCACACACATTAAAAACAAATTATTCTTATCCAAATATTGGGTAATATTGCCCAACATTTCTCTCACTGTCTAACTTTCTAAATTTTTTGCAAGGCTTCCCAAGCTAGATACAGTTGAAAACAGCAATATTTTCTTTCCCCTACTCCTTTCCAGACTTCATACACAACACAGTGTGATGTTTAAATAGACTCTGCATGTACTAAGCATATGAGATTCACTTAAATTTGTTCACAGGAATGTAGCACAGAGTAAGGTTGTGGTTACTCTTTTGATTCAGATTATCTAGAAGAAAATTAGGAAACAAAACTTTTATTTAATCACCTAGTTCCCCTATTCTGTTGCCTCATTTGAGAGTCACTAAAATAGAGAAGAACTTTCTTTCCACCTGAGAGATGATTCTGTTTCTATCAGAGAATAGGATGTAGACAGGCAGGGTGTAATACAGAAAGGGAAACAAATTTTCATTACATGGTCTCAGTATGGTTTCCCTATTGAATGAATTGTTATGAATACCAAGAACATTGGATTCATACATACTTGAATGCTACCAATGTATATTTTATATCCAGAAAGAAATAACTTCTGGAGAACTTGTTTTAGGCTATGCGGATGATGATGTTTCAAGTTATGCTACTAATCTATTAGTAATTAATCCCTGATTTTGTGGGATAACATTTACCAAGAAGTCATCCACAAGTTAAGTGACTACTTCCTTACTACTTTCTGTCTTGTTGGGTGATGTGGTGGTAAGACCATAGTATATGACAGGGATTTGGTTCTCAAGGAACTCAGATTCAAGCTTTAGACAGAAGTTCTATAACTGTAAGAAAATTAGAAATCTATCAAGTGTTCGTGATGTGCAATGGCCATGTAGAACAAAGGTTTAGGATGAGAACATTTGATGAAGTTTGTGATATACATCTATGAGCATGAACTCTGGCAGATACATCACCTATACTAACACTTCTAATTCTCACAGTAACCCAGTGAGTTGAGAACTATTATTATTCTCTATTAAGGATAAAAAGATAAGAATGCATAAAGTACTCATGGAAATGCTAAGGGGATGTGGGGTGAATTTAAAAGTTTGAATGATCCTGGAAAAAAGAAAAAGAACCAGAATGGAAAACTGGGAATGGTAGAGGGGACAGAAACGGAGTGCAATATTTGAGATAAACATTATCAGTAGGATGGAGAACTTGAGGAAAGAAGCATGAAACTGAATAAGGACAGCAAAGAGATGGGCAGGCCAGAGGAAGGCATTATTATAAGATAAGGGTGAAGCAATAAAGCCAGATACAGGATGGTCTTAAAAACCAGGCAGAGAACATTGGAATTGGCATTAAAGGCAATAAGTGAGTTCTAGGATAGAAAAGTAACAATGTAAAAAAAAAAAAAAAAAAAAAAAAGAAGGATTGGGAACTAGTGAAAAAAAATATTGAGTAGTTACTACTTTATCAACACTATGATGCTTACCACAAGATCTACAAGGAAGTATAAGATTTCAATTCCAATATTATTGTTCTTTATCCTTTCTTCAGCTACATCTGTAATATAACTATGCTCTTCTTATGGTAGCCATTTTATTTGCCATGATCCAAGTATTGATTTTAGGGGGAAACAGTCGGGAGGATGAAGGAACTAGAGAGGAACTAAAGGAACTAAAGAGAGAAACTAAGGAACTAAAAAGAGAAAACGCCGGGGTAAAACAGGAATGTATGGAGTGTTATGGTGGACAGGGAGGCCTGGCGTGCTGTGATTCATGGGGTCGCAAAGAGTCGGACAAGACTGAGCAACTGAACTGAACTGATGGTAGAAAAGGCTTTCCTAGTGGCTCAGATGGTAAAGAATCTGCCTACATGCAGGAGACCTGGGTTCGACCCCTGGGTTGGGAAGATCCTCTGGAGGAGGGCATGGCCATTCACTCCAGTATTCTTGCCTGGAGAATCCCCATGGACAGAGGAGCCTGAAGGGCTATAGTCCATTGGGTCGCAAAGAGTCAGACATGCCTGAGCAACTAAGCACATCATGGTAGAAAGTCCAAGGCTAAACAGGAGAAATAAAGCTAGAAGAGCTAGTAGGTAGCCAGGAGGCAATGAGTACCCTGTCAAGATCTTAGACATTATTCAGTAAATAACAGGAGATCTCCCAAAAGGATTAATGTGGGGAATGGGAGTGCCAACTACATGTTTATTTTTGTTATATCACTCTAGTGTATGCAGACAACAAAGACTGTCCTCTGTCTCTGGGTTATATCTTATTACTGGACAGGAAGAAGCGGTTTCATGAATTGAGGGTAATCTGAGAGAATTTCTATATTTTTTAATTGAATTGAAAGCAGTGGGAGAATTTGAGAAAGACTGGATAGACAACAGAGACAAATTAGACAAAAGACTAAATACTCGAGGCTTCCCTCAGAAGAGGGACCATGAATTCACAGTGACAGCAAACTGCAAAGTTATGTGATTTTCAACAATGTGTCTCTGAGCATCCAAAAATTTTCATTGACTGAAGGCTTGAGGTTTTGATAAAATGGATGAGAGGGCAGGATTATTGTGATTAGTGATGACAGAATGGTCATCATAGTGGACTATGGCTCTCAGCGGGGCAGGAAGGGACAGAATAGAGGGGGTGCAATGGTCCAGGGACTGACAGTTAAAGGAAAGCTCTTGAGGATAAAAGAGTGAAAGAGCTGAAAGCCTAGGAGGTTTGGTCAAAGAGTAGTCCTGGAGTGTAAGATTTGAGAGATGAAGTTCCATGAGATTGGGTTACTCAATGAGAGTTCAGGAGTTTCAAAAAAAAAAATAAGGCAGGATATTAGATGAGTCACTTTCACAGCTGGATATTGAATATCTGAAGTCACTCAGGATGATTCTGGGACAAAGAGCAAAGAGGAGCCAAAATCCAGGTGTCAAATCTTAGTAAATGTGAGGAAATAGTCATGAGTCTGATAGAGTTATGATAGAACAGCTAGATGATGTGTTTGTGTGTGTGTGTGACACTATGCTAAAGGACAGGCTCAGCAAGCCTTAGTCTGAAAGAAAAGAAGTGGAAAGAGGGTTTTCATGCCCAGGAAAGTTAAGGGGCATTTTCTTCTTTTGGTTACTTGTACCTCTACTGTGTCCTTTTTTCCCGTGTATGTACAACACTAATCACTAAGCAAAAGGCAGTAAGAGTTATTAGAATTACGTAAACTGCTACAATGATAAATTGCTTTTATAATACACCCTTAAAGTTAGTCAGCAAGGTTGTTTTTATATCTTGGCATGTTCATTTATATTTATGGGATTTTCTCTTTTTTTTTTTGATACTAGGACTTATTGAATAATTGTTTTTGACTACTTTAGGAGGAAATATCGGAAAAGGCAATGGCAACCCACTCCAGTACTCTTGCCTGGAAAATCCCATGGGCGTAGGAGCCTGGTGGGCTGCCATCTATGGGGTCACACAGAGTCGGACACGACTGAAGCAACTTAGCAGCAGTAGCAGCAGCAGGAGGAAATATATCAATACATATGCATATAGAGATAAGCACATCTTTTTAATAAAGGGATTATCCTAATTTGAGTGCTTAAAAAATTAGAATATTGATAAATAAGAATTCTCAGTAGTTTTATTAACATTGTGTGTGTGTGTGTGTGTGTGTGTGTGCACATGCGCATATACTGTGTGTTTTTAGTTTACTCTATTTGGGATGTTTCCTATAGTACTGGCTTTGCGATAGGGTGGTAATTATGCACTGGCATGAAGATTTTAAACAACAAATACATGTTCTTAAATACCAAACATAATGGTGAAAAATGAAAACTAATATAATGGTCAACATTCACACCTTCTGATGCCTTCATAAGGTGTGAATGTTGAAAGCTAGTAACCTCATACCACTTGGTTCTTTTGTTTTTATTTTAATTGTTTTTTTAACTTTAAAACTTCACTCAGCAATGGCCCAAACAAAAGATACCTGAAATATAAAGTAGCTCAGCCCTGATCTAAATCTCAAGTTAGGAATGAAGGAAATGCCCTACTGTGTGCATGCCTTATGGAAGCAGCAATCAAGCATATCCACTTAAACAAAAGAAGTAAGTAAAATATTATAATCTCTTAACGCCAGAGATACATATCAGCTTAGAGTACAGGAAGCCGTTGTTGGCTCCATGGACATGCTCGGCATTTCTGGCTCCCATAGAGAGTCATCCTCATGGCTATGTTAAAACTGTGTTATTACATATTTATTTCTGCATTAGTGGCATGAGTACTGAGGGTGTATTCTAAAGCAGGTTCCTATCAGTAAGTGATTAATTTAGGCAGAATTCTCAGAGGTGACATCCAGGGAACAGGATCTTACGTGTGGGGATGTCCATTAATGGCATCACGCAGTTGTAGCACTGCCATTAGTTAATTCAGGCTGCCAAAGGAGGAATGTCAAAAAATGAAAAGGAATGCCAAAGGCTTAGCTGAAGCTGGAGGGAAGTGTAGGTGGCCGTGATGGGTTTTTGACCTCCACTTTAGTGCACCCTGATGACAGTAACATGCACAGTGGAATCCTTGGGTCAATCATCAGCTCACTGCAACACATCATGACTCTCTCTAGTGTGAGGTGGGCCACTCACTGCATTTGGATTATATATTTGAAGTTTCTCACTTTTCTGAATAGGTAATATATTCATATAGTTCAAAATTTAAGAGGTATAAAATAGTATGCAAACGACTCCTATCTAGCCCTCTCCTCCAGCCAGCCAATTTCCCTCTAAATGGGCAATCATTGCTTATCTTTTAAGTTAATAAATGCAAGCAATATGGAAGTACATATTCTTTCTGCAACTTTATTTTTTTTACTTAGAAATAAGTCTTAGATGCTGTTTTATATCAGCATATATTTCCCCATCTTATTCATTGCCTAGTATTTCAGTATATGGAAGATGCATATTCTCCATTGATGAAGATCTGGATTGCTTCCAGTGTTTTGTTCTTAGAAATAGTGCTGTAATTAATAACCTTGTGCACATGTCATTTTGAATGAATGCAGGCAGGTCTGTAGGAGACATTTCTCACACGAGAATCTAAGAGTTTGCACATTTGAAATTTCAATAAATACTGCCAAGCTACACTTCCATCAGCTTTGCATAAGAAGACTTATTTTTCTTTATTCTCACCAAACCAGTATGTTATCCAATTTTCAATCTTTTCCAAAATAATAGCCTTTTTAAAATCAGTAAAAATAAATTTTCATTTATTTTACTGTGTATGAGTTGAGAATCTTTTACTATGTCTAAGCACCATTGGCTTTTCTGTGTATTTCTGTGCTATAAACTCCAAATTTCTAATGCGCTGTTGGTGTTGTCTTGGAGTGTGATGGTTTTAAATTCAAAACAAGTCTGAAAAGTATCTTGTGGGTAAGTTTTCCCCTATATAATTCTGGTGATTCCTTGCAGAGTAGGAGTAAATGACTTCTTTTAATTTGCATTGGGTTATAAGCTTGCATTAGAGCACAATTACCATCCTTTAGGAGTGCCAATGCTGACCTGATTGGCCATTTCTTACAGTGTGAGGTAAATGTCTTTAAAATGAAGTGCATGCTCATATTTTCAAGAAATGGGAGAGTAGTTAAGCAATAACATTTAGAAAAAAATATTCCTAGTCCATAAAAATCAGAAAGCTCTTTATTATTAGTAGTAAGGTTCTTATATAAAAGCATAATTTCTCTTAGACACTGTAAAATTTTTGGCCCTTTAGGAATTGTGTATTATTTGAAATTGTAATATTTTAGATTTTGATGTTTCTAATACATGAGGTCTAGTGTTATCATCTCTCCTAGAAAATCCTTAGAGGGAAAATAAACACGCTACCTAGCTTAAGGTAGATTTCACCTAGAATATTCACCTAATAATGTGTTTTATAGGTAGCATATGGTAGTGCTGTTATATGAATTCTGGATGAATTTTTCCTTGTTAAAATTTGTTGAAAGTGTTATATTTTAATTAGTGTCTGGTGTAAACCATTGATTTCAAATAGATGTGATTTCAAACAATGTGATTCCTCCTATTTCGTATTTATTTTAGAATAAGAAACAAAGAGACTGTCAATAATGGCTTGGTCAATAATAATACCCAACTTGGAATTCCCACTGACTGGTGGGAGTGATTTGATAGAAAAGCCATTTGTCTTCCATGATATCACTACTGAACTTTGAGTAGTAACTACCTCCAGGATTACTGTTTAAAGAAAATATCTGAAATCTATAGATGGATTATAGATACACAGGTGACTTTGAAATTATTTTTATTCCTTCTTCCTCTCCAAGATACAATGGAGAGAAGAAACATTTCTATACCCAGCCAAAAAAAAAAAAAAAGTTTTCTATTGTCCTGAAATTCCTTCTATTCACTTAGAGGTTTAGTCTTAACTCTTGATTTTCTCTGTTGTTTGTATACTTAAGTCATCATTTTTAACTGGTTGATGTCTGCCAGCTATTTACTTATTACACCTCTTTCAGTTCTCACAACCACCCAAAGAAGCAGGATTATCATTAGACCCATTTTGCAGATAACAAAATTAAGGCTCTGGGAAGTCAAATAACTTGCTTAAGATCACCTGTTAGTAGTAGAATTAGAGCCTGAACTTAGGACTATGTGTTCCAAATACACTGTAACTATAATCATTATGTAATGCTGCCTACTCAGTAGTTGAGCCACTTTTCAAATAAATTCCAACATTGAACCATGAGTGATATTCCAAATATTTTATAATCAACATAGCCAAATCACAGCATAATCATTAAAAGGGCATACACTAATGAACAGATGCCTACAACCAATGGCTGAATATGAGCTCAATAAATTAGAAAAATCAAGTGGAAATGTTCTGAGGTGGTTATGAAGGGCCCATTACTCACCCCTGTGGCCTGCCCATCACAGGAAGAAGCTCATTCCATCCTCACTTCTCCTTCCAACTCCCACTTCACAGAAATGGGTGTTTGATTTTAAAAAAAGAAAAACTCTCGTAAAGTCACATAATGTATTTATCAATACATGATCCAATAGATCATGTACTCTTTTACTAGTACTCTTTGTGATTAACTAGAGCTGAAGCTATAAAGCTAAAGTCCCTTGGACTGCAAGGAGATCAAACCAGTCAATCCTAAATGAAATCAACCCTTTATTAATTGAAAGGACTGATGCTGAAGCTGAAGCTCCAATACTTTGGCCATCTGATGGGAAGAGCTGACTCATTAGAAAAGACCCTGATGCTGGGAAAGATTAAAGGCAGGAGGAGAAGGGGATGACAGACAACAGAGTATAAGATGGTTGGATGACATCACCAACTCAATGGACATAAGTTTGAGCAAACTCTGGGAGATGGTGAAGGACAGGGAAACCTAGAGTCCACAAGGTTGCAAAGAGTCAGGCAAGACTGAATGGCTGAACAACAACAAAAAGATGCAGATTCATTCAAATCCCTTTGAAAATCTTTTGACAGGACCTAATTCTAATATTTCTAGGGTCATTTCATAGGGAAACCTGTCCTGGTACATTTGCAGTTCAGTTCAGTTCAGTCTCTCAGTCGTGTCCGACCCTTTGCGACCCCATGAATCGCAGCACACCAGGCCTCCCTGTCCATCACCAATTCCTGGAGTTTACTCAGACTCACATCCATCGAGTTGGTGATGCCATCCAGCCATCTCATCCTCTGTCGTCCCCTTCTCCTCCTGCCCCCAATCCCTTGAAGCTTTTGAACTGTGGTGTTGGAGAAGACTCTTGAGAGTCCCTTGGACTGCAAGGAGCTCCAACCAGTCCATTCTAAAGGAGATCAGTCCTAGGTGTTCATTGGAAGGACTGATGCTAAAGCTGAAACTCCAATACTTTGGCCACCTCATGCGAAGAGTTGACTCATTGGAAAAGACCCTGATCCTGGTACATTTTAGCTTATATATAAATAATATTACCTGCTAGATAATATCAGAGAAGGTGATGACACCCCACTCCAGTACTCTTGCCTGGAAAATCCCATGGACAGAGGAGCCCATCGCGAAGAGTCGGACACGACTGAGCAACTTCACTTTCACTTTTCACTTTCATGCATTGGAGAAGGAAATGGCAGCCCACTCCAGTGTTCTTGACTGAAGAATCCCAGGGACGGTGGAGCCTGGTGGGCTGCCATCTATGGGGTTGCACAGAGTCAGACACAACTGAAGCAACTTAGCAGCAGCAGCAGATAATATATGTCTGTTTTTTATGGTCATTTACTGAATGTTCACAACTGTATACTTACAATTTCCCTTTAGCTCAAAATTACTTTCCTTTTTACAATTATATAGAAAGTATATTGTCCAAGAGGGGGTTTGACTGTAAACATTTGTGATTCATTTGTTTAACTAGTTACCAGGTAAACTGCTCAGTGGGAAACTGGATGCTATTCTTACTGTGAGAACATCAGACAAAATTAGAAGGAAGTGTGTAGGACAAGCCTAGTGTGTTGGAGCCTCAATATATCAGTGATTGAACCAGTTAGTACCTTAATTCTCTTTTTTTTCCCTCCAGAAAGCCCAAGTGTTAGCTTACTATACAAAGAAACATAGGTAAGATAAAAGCAAAGTAACAAGATTGAGGGCAGGAGGAGAAGGGGATGACAGTAGATGAGATGGTTGGATGGCATCACCGACTCAATGTACATGAGTTTGGGTGAACTCCAGGAATTGGTGATGGACAGGGAGGCCTGGCATGCTGCAGTTCAGGGGATTGCAAAAAGTCAGACATGACTGGGTGACTGAACTGAACACAAGTGAAAAAGAGGACAAGTAGAGAAGGGACAGAAAAAGTAGGATGGGTAAAAGGAAATAAAGTAAATCAAGAAACTTATTTTTTACTGATTAGAAACCAAGGTAAAAAGGGAAAAGGAATTCATTTAGTTAGTTAACTAATTCATTTACTAATTTTAAATAATACTGATCCATAAGAAGAGATAATCTTTTTATTATTACCAAGATCTAAAAGAAATCTGTTACATAAGAATCTTTATGAGGAATATCAGTATCTTTTGAGGTCACTGATTTGGAAATATTAGTATAATTTTAGGAGTATGCAAAGGCAATGGCTGTTTTTGTCTCAAAAAAAAAAATAACTTTTGAAGGTTTTCATCTTGTGGCATTTGCATGCTGAATATAATCTTAATACTTCAGTATCATTATGTACATATTAATCTCTGGGAAATTTTTATTGCATAATGCAATGTCATTCAACAAAATTTTATTGTGTTCCTATTCTATGCCAGGCATTGCGTCAGGCTCTGGGAATGCAATCCATGGGGGGAGGGGGGGGGGGGAGTCGTCTCCCTTCATGAGGATTTTCATTTGGAAATAAAAAGACAATGGAAATGAAATGTGGTGTGTGTTCCAGTGAAGGAAGAATGAGATGCTATGGCATCTGACATCATCTAGAGCTGTGTTTCCTAGATTTTTTATTTCATGAATGAGCATAATAATTTTTAAATGGTGGTTAATATAGATTGGCAACATTTTACTAGCCAAGAAAAGGCACTGAAAAGATTTTAAAAGCTACTGCATTTGACCCTTGAACATCTTGGGTTTGAACTGGACAGGTCCACTTATATGCGGATATTTTTCACTAAATGTATACTTCAGTACTATATGGTCCACAGTTGGTTGAATCTGTGGAGCTGGAACCAAGGATATGGAGGGTTGATTGTAAAGTTACACACAGGTTTTTGACCGTGTGGGAGTTGGAGCCTTTAACTTGTTCAAGAGTCAACTATATCACCTTCTAACAACATCCTTTCATTCAAAGGACATTTTAAATTAAAAATATAGGAAGAAAATCATTTTAGAATGAAGGGTAGACATTCACCAAAAAAGACAATGACAATCTTCAGTCTCAACTTGAGCTATGTATAAGGTTTTAGCTGCAGGAAAATTACATCAGAACCTGGTTTTAATTGTAATTTGTACAAAAATCATAGTGCTCTGAAAGAAAGTATCAGGAGGGGCTACTACAGAAAGGGAGAATAGGGAACTCTCCTTAGAAAAGATAGAACATTTCAACTGAGGCCCAAAGGATGAACATAAACCAGGCAGACAAGGAGGGAAAAACCCAAAACTTTCGGTCAGGAAGGCTTAACACACTCCCCTCTGTATTAGTGTTCTGAGCTTGCTGTAAAAAATCACCAACTTAAACACAATTTATTACCTTAGGCTTACTGACTAAATGAGACTCACTGTACTAAAATCAAGGCATGGTAAAAAGACTGCTTTCATTCTGGAGGCTCTGTTGGAGAATCTATTTCCTTGCCTTTTACAGCTTGCAGATGTTGCCTGCATTGTTTGGCTTGTAGCCCCTTCCATCACCTTCAAATCTACAGTGCAGTTTCTCTCCTGACTCTGACATTGACTCTTCTGCCTCACTCTTCCACATTCAAAGAACCCTTGTGATTTCATTGAGCCCCTCCAAATAATCCAGTATAATCTCTTTATCTTGAAGGCAGCCAGTTAGCAACCTTAATTCCATCTGCAACCTTAGTTCCTCCTCTCCTCAATATATATTCACAGATTCTGGGGGATAGGATGTAAACGTCTTTAGGAAGCTTGTATTCTACCTACCGCACCTCTGACTCATGGAAAACATAGTATATGCTAAATTGCTTCCTTCTCAACCGTTAGCTTGTGAAGAATTGTGAAGAGTATGAGATATACTCTGCTTGAAAGCTAACAAGAAGCCTGCCAGAGTTCAGTGTGGCAGCAGAAGGCATGAGACTTCTGGATCACAAACAAAGGACTTCATTATTCATGGTTGAGCAAGTAACATGAGCCTCATCACATATGCCTCGGCCTCTCTTATCCCCCAAGTCCCACAGGAGTGATTCAGATGAGGTCTGATGGATACCTGCATCCACTGTGGACTGTATTATAGAAGAAGAACCTCAAGTTTAGGGAACCTGAATCATTTACAATGAATAATAAGCATGCCTTTCCTTTTCTCCAGAGGGAAACACAACCTCTCTCTTCCAAAGCTGCTCAATTTACAAACATCCTTAAAAGGATAATCCAGAACAAAAAGTACATCTTTCAAACAAATTTTTATTGCATAATGCAATGTCATTCAACAAAATTTTATTGTGTTCCTATTCCATGCCAGGCATTGCATCAGGCTCCAGGAATGCAATCCATGGGGGTCTCTCTTAATGAGAATTCTTACTCAGAAATTTAAAAAAAAAAACAATGAAAATGAAATGTGTGTGTCCCAATGAAGGAAGAATGAGATACTATGGCATGTGCCATCATCAAGAGCTGTAGTTCCTAGATTTTTTAATTTCACGAATGAGCATAAAATTTTTAAATATAGATTGCCAACATTTTATTAGCCAAGATGTTTGCAAGATGTACAGAAAAAACCTAAAGAACCTTGGAAAGTTGTCCATGAATATGCCTATGCTGCATCTGCTTTTAATAACCTGATCTGCAGTTTCTCAAATGTGGGGCCTAGGTCTTCAAACACCATTTTAAAATCAATTCATTTTAAGTTAAAAGCTTTGTTTTTCATTTACAAATATAATTTTTTCAACTTTTTCTTTTACTTGATCAAGTCAACCTTTATTTATACATTACACTGAATTATTTTTCTAGTGCCTAATCTGTTCCCTGTTACCCTTTACTTATCATCAGTTCAGTTCAGTTCAGTCACTCAGTCATGTCTGACTCTTTGCAACCCCATGAATCGCAGCACGCCAGGCCTCCCTGTCCATCACCAACTCCCGGCGTTCACTCAGACTCACGTCCAGAGTCAGTGATGCCATCCAGCCATCTCATCCTCTGTTGTCCCCTTCTTCTCCTGCCCCCAATCCCTCCCAGCATAAGAGTCTTTTCCAATGAGTCAACTCTTGTCATGAGGTGGCCAAAGTACTGGAGTTTCAGCTTTAGCATCATTCCCTCCAAAGAAATCCCAGGGCTGATCTCCTTCAGAATGGACTGGTTGGATCTCCTTGCAGTCCAAGGGACTCTCAAGAGTCTTCTCCAACACCACAGTTCAAAAGCATCAATTCTTCGGTGCTCAGCCTTCTTCACAGTCCAACTCTCACATTCATACATGACCACTGGAAAAACCATAGCCTTGACTAGACGGACCTTAGTCAGCAAAGTAATGTTTCTGCTTTTGAATATGCTATCTAGGTTGGTCATAACTTTTCTTCCAAGGACTTATCATCAGATAGTTCTAAATGAAAACATGTTACTTTTGGCTGGCTTAATACACAAACGACTAATGCAAAAACAGACTAATGCATAAACAGACCTCAGTTCATAATGAGGAAATATTAGCAAATTTACTAATGAGGGCACTCATACAAACAGGTAATTATGAAGAAAACCAAGTGCCAATATGACCCTAATGTGAAATGTCATTCTGTGAGAACAGGGACTGAGAGGGGGCCTTTATAAGAAGGGGAAAACAGACAAATTCATTTCTATGTATTAAATCCAAATCCATTCTGAGAGCAAAAGATGGCTGTAAAGTTAGAGACCCGGTTAAAAAAACAAATGATTATATTTTATATTCGAAGTACCAACATTCATGAATTTGCTTCTGGATCTATTCCCCCTATTGCTGACATTCTTCTAAGTTGAAATTACTCATTAGGTACATTTTCCATAGTTTTAAGGGCAAAGAAGGCTATAAGTAAAATATTAAACTAATAATAAAAATGAGCTAGGTCAGAAGGAAACAAGAAAGGGAATACATTTTAGCCTCTATGCGCAGAAATGATGGTAGTAGATGCATATCAATAAGGCATATTCTTTGAGCAACTTTTTTCCCCAGATGTGTTAATATATAAGATGAGTTGTCAGTGTTCTCCCATCTAATTGTCCTGAGACTGACAATGTGATTCAGACTAAGGGCAAAACAGCAGTCTTTATTCCTAAAAGGGAGTTGCTCAGAAGCCAACTGGATTATATTTATATTTGACATATGTAATGATCACAATCTTGCCACTCATAATTTTTTATCTCATTAACACTTCTAAAAACTAAAGCACCATCCCTACTTTAACCATATTCTTGTGCTTTAATAGATTACTACTCTCATGTTAAATTCATCCATTTGTATACTATGCTGACAAAAGAAGCACAAATTACCGAGGAGCATGACAAACTGCAGCCGCTTTCCTTGACAAGCACAGTGCTAGCAATTCAGTGGAAGGCATTCAGTAACTGCAATCAGAAAACCTGCATTTTCAGTCTGGCTCATTCTCACCTAATCCCTGTGAGTTCTATGCCTCAGTTTCCTCATTTGTGAAGAAATGATCTCAGGGTGACATGACATGGTGTTGTGGAAGCACCTTAATTCATAAGGATACGCTTAATTTTTAATCTGAATTTCATTCATTTTTTTAAAAATTTTCATTGAGGGAGTTAAGCAGCACCTGTTAACAACAAGACTTTTAGTAAAGAGTATATCTGAAAAATAAAGAGTGTGATTACAATCCACAACTCCAACCTTCAAGTCAGAAATCACAAGCCCAGCCATGCCTGAGGGCCTGCTGTGTGGAAAGGGCTGCGTGTGCTGAATCCAGGAGGGAGAGTTTACTAGTTCCTCCCCATTTCCTCCTGCCTGGCGTCCCAATCCCTTCCTTGTTGCTCATCAGTGACTCACCAGTGCCTTTCTCACTCCTGATTGCAACAGGCTCACCTGCAAAACCCCTGACGGTGACAGCTCCTCATCCTTGCCTCTCATGGCCTGGCACCAAGAAACTACCACCACCGTTTCTTCAGGTTCCCTCAAGTCACAGAGATGCCCCGCTTCAGAGCCTCTGCTGGCTCATTTCCTGTAGAAACTAATGGGCCCTATCCTTGCTTCCCCTGATGGCTGTCATTGATGCAGACAATCATGCTCTGCGTCTCAGCTGTTGACTCCGAGGCCTCTTCTGCTTCTCAGCTCTTTTCCTGAAGCTTCCTCTCAGGTACTAATTTCCTCCGCCATCGACAAATAAGAACATTTCAATAGCTAAGCTGAGATAAACTTGCAGGGTCCATCAGGTGCAGCCTCCTGCCTATAAAGGAGAAGAGAAGGCTCCACACAAGATGTGTGTTTCCTCAACTTGTCATCATTCCCTCTAACTTCTAGTCACAACCTGAAGAAAAGCATTCCCCTGAAAGTAAGTTTGTCTCTTATGTCCAAACCAATTGTCTACCCAGGTAGTTTGAGTCTTGTTTCCCTTCTTTGGTCTCCTCTGGTGCACTTGTCTCTGATTTGGGCATGAGATAGAGGGAATCTCAAAGTTCAGAAGTCTTCTGGTCCAATTACATATCTACTTTTAAAAATACCATCATCATCATCACCGCCAATGGGTCATGCACCCTGAAAAGGAATTTACTTCATCCTAGGCGGTCAGTCCATCCTTGAACAGCTCTGACCAGGAGAAGTGTTTAACCTGGGTTCATGGAAACCTTCCTTCCTGAGTGTTACACCCTCTGATTATACTTTCTCCCATCAGGACGTCACAGTAGCTTCTACGGTCACTCACCTGCTAGTGCTATTCATCACTTCTTCTCCAGCTCTCAAAGCATAGCAGTCTTCTAAACATCTGTTGAATGAATGAGTGAGTGAGTAAATAAATGTCTGGGGCCTTTTCTAGAGGACTGCAGTTTATATCTGAGAAATATATGAAATATAATTTGGGTCTTCTCCAGGCTAAAAGTCCTTAGTTTTTATAAGGAAATTTTCAGGTTATATTTCCTTTCCTCTGGGCTTTCTCCAGTGTGTCTAAATTTATCTCAGTAAACAATATAAAAGTTAAAAATAAAAATTATATTTAAATATAAATCATGGTAAATATATATATATATATATATATATATATATATATATATATATATATGTGTGTGTGTGTGTGTATGTTTCAGGCTTCCTTGGTGGCTCAGTGGTAAAGAATCTGCCTGCCAGACCAGGAGACACAGGTTCGATCCCTGATCCAGGAAGATCCCACATGCCACAGAGTAATTAAGCCCGTGTGTGGCAACTACTGAGCCTGTGCTCCAGAGCCCAGGAGCCACAGCTACTGAGCCCATGTGCCCGAGGGCTGTGCTCCACAACAGTAAAAGGCCCTGCAATGAGAAGCCCGTGCAGCGCAACTAGAGTAACCCCCACTCACCACAAGCAGAGAAAAGTGTGCACATCAACGAAGACCCAGCACGACCAAAAAAAGAAAATGAACACTTTAAATATAAATTATATTTAAATATACATTTATGTATATGACTAATCATTGGAGAGGGCAATGGCACCCCACTCTAGTACTCTTGGCTGGAACATCCATGGACAGAGAAGCCTGGTGGGCTGTTTATGGGGTCGCACAGAGTTGGACATGACTGAAGCAACTTAGCAGCAGCAGTAGCATATATAATCATATGGGTGTGAGTATAAAATTTGGTTACTCTATTTTTCTAAATAAAGTTACATAAATGTATGGAGCATGAGTAAACAACTAACAGAAAAAAATATCCTTTGGCACTCAAAATCTACTCATACCTAAATGGTTTTATTTACTATTATTAAATTTTTAGTTTTGGACAGAGGCTTTGCTGTATCATTTAATTATTTTTCAAAGAAAAAGCTGAACCACAATTCTACCACCCTGATGCAGTTTTTGTCATTTTCCTATATTGCCCATCTTTCTCATACATAAAAATAACTTTGTTATTATAAATATGTGGTATAAATTTTACATTGTATTTTTTCACTTAAAATTATATTGCACATATTTTTCATATTATCATTAATCCTTATTATAATTTCATCAGCTTATAGTATAATACTTCATCAACTAGATATACTATAACCATTTCCCAATTAGTACTGATTAAAATGCCTCAAAGTTTTTTAATAGAGAATTATGTTAGAAATACTGCCTACATATAGATTTTCTTCCTAAATATCTTGTCAAATTTTAAGATATTCCCTTTTCTCTATTATCATTTAAAAGGATTTTTTGGTTTCTATGTATATGAGTTTTAATTATATGTATGTTATTTATTTCCAGTTTTATATCAATGTAGTAAAAAGCTGAAGCCTATAAAACTTTGACTTTTAATTAAAATTATTCATTAAGCCCTAAAACATTATAATTTTTATAAATTTCACAGATACATTTTAAAAGATATAGCCTATTTTAAAGATGATTAGCATTTTTTTCATTCCAGAAATATTTATAAATACCTAACTGATGCCAGGCACCATGTTAGGAACCTGTGATGCAAGAATGAACAAGACAGATCCAGTGCTTACAGAGTTAGGAAAAAGAGTAGTGAGAAAAATCTGTGAGAAGTGTTATGATAGGATGGTTCAAGGCACTACTACCCTTAGACTCAGACAGAAAGGGTCTTTGGCCTCAGTCCTAGGTTTCAGAGAAACTCTCTCTGCCCCCCACCCCACCACTCACAGTGCCCCTTCTCACCAAGCAAGGAGACAGCAGACATCTATGAGATATCTTGGACATGTCCATCTGGAACTCACAATCCCTACTAGACCCTCCTCTGAGTAACAGGGATGCCAGAATTTCCTCCTCGAATAGTCTAAACCCACTCCTAGGGCCAGAGCAGATGTCTCTGTATCCACCTACTGAATGTTGAGCTTGTGTTTATATGCCCAGCAATGGACAGGTAAAACACAATGCTTGGGGAAGGCTGTGAACAGGGCTTGAGTGGTCTACACACAGGCAGAGGAATCCCCTGGCAGCTCCGGTTGGAGGCAGGAGTGGGAAGGGAAAGAGAAAGAAGAGTGCCCACAGACTATAGACACGGGGCGGGGGCCACTTCTCCCCGAAAGTCATGTTCTAGAACAGAGCTCTGAAGATTCTGAAAATTCTAATTTGGACCTTGTTTTCCAGGTGGTTTTGTGGATATATTTGTCATGGTAGGAGGATGAAACATATTTTATTTAACGGGTTGCTAGCTTGATTTATAGTTTTAAAATATTTAGACAAACAGGATGTAGCACTTCATTTATATTCTTGCCCCAGGCCTTGCAAATGTTGGGGCAGGTCTGGTATGTGGTGCCGTGGGGACACCTCACAGGAGGATCTAACCTTATATGGGGGCATCATAGATGGCCTCTCAGAGTAAATCATGGTTCAGTAGCCTAGGATCTGCCAGAGGATATTCTACTATATAACTGCCACATTTATAGACTAAAGGTGGAAGAGTCATATGTTCATCCTAATAAATGCCCCAAAAATGTATTTGATGAATTGAAACAGTCATGTTTAAATTAATACTTAATACTCTAGAATATTAAGGGCAGGAGGAGAAGGGGGTGACCAAGGATGAGATGGTTGGATGGCATCACCATCTCAATAGACATGAGTTTTAAGCAAGCTCTGGGAGATAGTGAAGGACAGGGAAGCCTAGTGTGCTACAGTTCACGGGGTTTCAAAGAGTGGCACACAACTTAGCACCTGAACAACTCCTGTAGAATAACAGCATGGCACAATAAATGCTTTATGTCTATGAAAGTAAACATTGACATCACACAGAAATCTTAAGGACCAACAATGTTCCCTTGAAATGTAACCAAAGACAAGAATGCAACTATCACTTAGTTATTTAACATGGATCTAAAATTTCTAGGCAATTCATTTGGCAGATGTTAATTTCTTTTCCCTTTTCCAGTGGTTTAATGAACATTTTTTTAAGTGAGAACTGTGTTGTGTCATTTACTCCACAACATTTTTAAAGTCCTTTATCTTTTTCTGGTTTGTCATCATTGTTGTTGCTGGCCTATATCCCGTCTTGAAGGCACATGTTCCATAAAATTACTAGCTGCTTGTTAAAATACACTTTTATGTATTTCGAATGTTCATCTTTCAAGATTCAACAGAGACCTCCATTTTCCTCCTTATGATTTTGTATTTGTTTGGTCAACCATCGCCCGGAGCTGGTGTTTAGACCAGGAAGCGACTCATTATTCTCCCAAATGGTTCCTGTGTCTCAGTTATTAATCTGCATCAGCTGGAGGCAAATAGAATTCCCTCTACCCTCCAGTCTTAACACATAATCAGGAACTTGGCAGAGGAAAAGAGTGGTGGTGGAAGTTCTGGCCTGACTGGCTATGAGAAGCAAGCAGTTAATTGAATAGAAACAAGTCATATGGCATTTTTAATTTGAGTAAAGAATACAAGTCTATTTTAAAGTTGTTTGCCTGGTCACTGCCAGGCATCTGTTAGCTACTGTGCTTGCAGGTTCATTCTCTCTCTCTCTCCCATCCCCTCTCTCTGACTCTCCTATTTCTGAGCTATAAATTCCCAGATAAGACTTTGGTTTTTGATACTTGATAAACAGTCATTCTTAAATGATATCTAAGGGAAAGACATTTTTATGAAGCAGCAGTTTTGGTGTTCCTTTCTCACTCCTCAAATTTTACAATAGAACACGAGAACTGGGCTGCTGCCTGTTCTCAAAGTACATTTTCAGAGAATTTATCATATTCTGAGCCTGTACCAGATTCTTTTCTCCCCAGCAATTTAGGACCCTTGATAACTTGGGGGACATCAAGCATGTTTATGCAGAACTCTCTAACTTTAACAAGAAGGCAGGACTTGAAGACATGTGCTTTTCATCATCCCTGCAGGACCATTTTATAAGTTCAAAAATCAGGGAATCCATTCAAGAGTTGTCTAGTGTTTGCTTAAACTCAGTCTTGGCAAGAACAGAAGTTGCCTAAATTTGATTCTCCCATTAGTCAAATATAATTTTGACAGCAAAAGTGATATCCAAGATATTATTTCTATAAAATGATAAAATTCTCTGTGGTGGCTTCCCCACCTGTCTCCACTGGATCTCACTTCTCACCATCCTCCTCCTTCCTTTCTTCTCCATCCCAATTCACACCCACAGCCCTAGGTCTCAGTAAGAATAACCAAATGGCAAGTGAAGAGCCCTGAAGTGGCTTCACTTAGCACTGTGGAATCTCAACATGAAAAGCCCATTCTTGGTTTCTCCTCCTTGACACAGTGGGCTCCAGTCACCTCTGCAGTGTGCATGCCTGCTTTCTGACTCTCCAGGGTTTGCCTAGTCTTGATCCTCTGAGGAATTTCTTTTCTGATTCCTCCTTTCTGCAGAGTAATTCAGTGGATTCTGATAAAAGATGTCCCAGCCTGGGTTTAGGGAATCTCTTACCTTAGTGAAGGTGTTAGTCACGTCAGTCTCTTTGGAACCCCATGGACTGTAGCCCACCAGGCTCTTCAGTGGAATTCTCCAGGCAGGAATACTGGAGTGGATTGTCATTCCCTTCTCTAGGGCTCTTACTGTTAGAACACAAGACTTGTGTTCTGTCCCGTCCCAGACTTCTGTTCTACAAAATCAAGTTGGATACAACCCCAAACACTCAGTGCATAAAGAACAGAACATTAAAACTGCAAATAATTCCATGACTCAACAACGATAAACATTGTTGATATTTTAGGGTATGGTATGTTGGCAGAAAGTGAAGAGGAACTAAAAAGCCTCTTGATGAAAGTGAAAGAGGAGAGTGAAAAAGTTGGCTTAAAGCTCTACATTCAGAAAACTAAGATCATGGCATCTGGTCCCATCACTCTATGGGAAATAGATGGGGAAACAGTGGAAACAGTGGCTGACTTTATTTTGGGGGGCTCCAAAAATCACTGCAGATGGTGATTGCAGCCATGACATTAAAAGACGCTTACTCCTTGGAAGAAAAGTTATGACCAACCTAGACAGCATATTGAAAAGCAGAGACATTACTTTGCCAACAAAGGTCCGTCTAGTCAAGGTTATGGTTTTTCCGGTGGTCATGTATGGATGTGAGATTGGACTGTGAAGAAAGCTGAGTGCCGAAGAATTGATGCTTTTGAACTGTGGTATTGGAGAAGACTCTTGAGAGTCCCTTGGACTGCAAGGAGATCCAACCAGTCGATTCTGAAGGATATCAGCCCTGGGATTTCTTTGGAGGGAATGATGCCAAGCTGAAACTCCAGTACTTTGGCCACCTCATTTGAAGAGTTGACTCATTGGAAAAGACTCTGATGCTGGGAGGGATTGTGGGCAGGAGGAGAAGGGGACGGCAGAGGATGAGATGGCTGGATGGCATCACTGACTCATTGGACATGAGTCTGAGTGAACTCTGGGAGTTGGTGATGGACAGAGAGGCCTGGAGTGCTGCGATTCATGGGGTTGCGAAGAGTCAGACATGACTGAGTGACTGAACTGAACTGAACTGATAGTATGGAATATGTAAATATACGAGACATGAATTACACTAAATAATTTATAAAAATTGTTTTATATAAACATTGTTTATATGAAATTCAGTTTTAAATAGGTGTCATGTATTTTTCTTTGCTATATCTGGAACCCCTGTTACAGTTCTAATCACAACAGACTTGTTTTCCTTCACATATACCCTCACCAATAATCCCACATTTTCAAAAATTAAGAATTATTAAAATAACATTTCAGGAATAATTTTGATGAGAACATTAATAACATTTTGCTACTCACACACTGGGTGGGAAAACTGTTTCCTTTATTGATTACATGAGAAATGCTGGGCTGGAAGAAGCACAAGCTGGAATCAAGATTGCCCGGAGAAATATCAAGAACCTCAGATATGCAGATGACACCACCCTTATGGCAGAAAGTGAAGAGGAACTAAAAAGCCTCTTGATGAAAGTGAAAGAGGAGAATGAAAAAGTTGGCTTAAAGCTCAACATTCAGAAAACTAAGATCATGGCATCTGGTCCCATCACTTCATGGGAAATAGATGGGGAAACAGTGGAAACAGTGTCAGACTTTATTTTTGGGCTCCAAAATCACTGCAGATGGTGATTGCAGCCATGACATTAAAAGATGCTTACTCCTTGGAAGGAAAGTTATAACCAACCTAGACAGCATATTGAACAGCAGAGACATTACTTTGCCAACAAAGATCTGTCTAGTCAAGGCTATGGTTTTTCCAGTGGTCATGTATGGACATGAGAGTTGGACTGTGAACGAAGCTGAGTGCTGAAGAATTGATGCCTTCGAACTGTGGTGTTGGAGAAGACTCCTGAGAGTCCCTTAGACTACAAGGAGATCTAAAGGAGATCAGTCCTGGATGTTCTTTGGAAAGACTGATGCTAAAGCTGAAACTCCAGTACTTTGGCCACCTCATGCAAAGAGTTGACCCATTGGAAAAGACTCTGATGCTGGGAAGGATTGGGGGCAGGAGGAGTAGGGGACTACAGAGGATGAGATGGCTGGATGGCATCACCGACTTGATGGATGTGAGTTTGAGTGAGCTCTGGAAGTTGGTGATGGACAGGGAGGCCTGAAAGTGAAGTCACTCAGTCATGTCCGACTCTTAGCGACCCCATGGACTGTAGCCTACCAGGCTCCTCTGTCTATGGGATTTTCCAGGCTATAGTACTGAAGTGGATTTCTGGCATTGCCAACCTGATGGACGTGAGTTTGAGTGAACTACGGGAGTTGGTGATGGACAGGGAGTCCTGGCGTGCTGCAATTCATGGGGTCACAAAGAGTCAGACATGACTGAGCAACTAAACTGAACTGAACTCAATAAATAAAATGAGAGAAATTTTGGTTTACATTTTTTGTGTTATTGATTGGGAATTATAGCTTTAACATGTACTATTTGATCACTGAATATGATTATTTCTGTTGACTCAATACTAAGTGATAAAAGAAAGCTTATGTTTTATTTATTTTTTTTAAACTTATGTTTTAAAGTAAATAAAAGATAAAGAAATAAAATCATATGGAAAAGATGTAGTAATATCATTGGTTTTTTTCTTCCCTTATGTATTAAAAAAAGACACAATTTTTATAACCTACAAAGAAAAAAATGTTATTTTATCAATGATAGGGTTTCATTTTACAGAAGGGGCTTAGAGATTATTTTTAATTTTTTGACCTACTTTAAATGAGAATTTCATCATGGATATGCTTTTTCTTTTTTATGTTCACCATATTATCATCAACAATGCATTCCTTGAAACTAGCAGTGATTTCAAGTCATAATGAGGACTGCATACACAATATTTGTGACTTGTCAAGCTCACAAGAAATACAGAGAATTGCACCTGAACTTCTGCCCTATCTATATCAACTCACTGTCAAAAGACTGACAGTATCATATTTCAGACAGTAACTTTATAAACTTGGGCACCTAGAGAAATTCTTTAACAAACTAAAACATTTTCAGGGTGACATTAATGATAGACATTTTTTAGATATCATATGTAGGCCAGAATTGCAAAATGGGTTTGTACTGCAAATTTTCCCAAGTTCTTGTAATTAGTGTAACCATGATAGATGGAAAATAACAGCAAGAAGATTTCCTTCTCATCTGCAGACCTGTTTGCTTCTATTCATCATTACCAAATACTAGTGTGAAAGATAGCCATAAAGGTTGGGCAGTGGAGAGTCTGCAGCTACTCAATGGGTATTTTTGGAAAGTGACGTGGCCTCAGGACTCACAAGGACCCTGAAGGAAGATCTATAATACTAATTGGGGGAAAGCAATTCTCATTCATCTGGCTTGTCCTGATATCATTTCTTGGCAGTAAAAAGAAACTAAGATAATGTGCATATCTGACAATTGGGAAGTTGATGAGTTAAAGTAGTACTTGATATCATCTCTCCTTTCTGGTCATCTGGCATCAGTGTTAAAATGATTTTACATGGTCAGAATCACTCAAGTAGGATCCACAGTTAATATGACATGGCAACAACTGAAACAGAATCAGTGCATGTTGCTAGTTGGTTCAGTCTTCAGATATATTTAACCACCTGGTATGTTTTTATCCAAAGAACTCCCATTCTAAAGACATGATGCTTTTAACTCTTTATTTTTTTTCCCTCAATACATTTGTCTTTTTAACTTTGTCATGACTGATAAGGGACAGATACACACATTTCCTTTAGAAAGATATACATATTTCTGGTCTGGGACCTAGTACTAAAGTACCAGCACTGTAGTAGTCAGTATTTAAATAGTAGATTATTTTAAAATGCAGTAGTTTTACTACATATGAAATAGATAACTAATAAAAAGCCTACTGTATGGTACAGGGCACTCTATCCAATACTCAGTAATGACCTATATGGAAACAGAATCTAAAAGAGCGTATATATGTGTATGTATAACTGATTCCTTTTGCCACACAGCCAAAACACAACAACTATACTCCAATAACAAATAAGTAAAGGCAGTAGTTAAGAGAATATCCTCAGGGCTCTGAGTTATGTGAATTTGAATCCAAGTTTAGTTGTTTACTATGGCTTTGTGACCTTAAGGAAGTTATTTAAACTGCCTACACCTGAAGTCATCTATAAAGTGAAAATAATAAGGTGAAAACAATATTGAATCTATAAGGTAATACAAGTAAAGGGCTTAGCAGAGTTCATGGTATACAAAATTATATTCTTCTGGTAAGAAATGAAGTTTAACAAATTTAAGTTACATTATAGTATAATTCACTACATCTGTGTTATAATTATCAGATTTCCTCATGAAATTTCTCCCCATCACTTGTAACTAGCTAAAATATTGAAGTAGGAATATATTTTCTTCTTCATACATTTTTCTCCTAGGGATTCCTGGTATTAGCTAGGATATAGACAGACAAGAGATGGGAAGTGTTGTCTTCATGTTAAACCTGAATTTCCCAAACAAGGTCAATACAGAAACTCACTTCCTATTTGTCTGGGTGAGTCTTTCCCTTTATTTTAGAAAAGGAAAACATTTTCACAGAGCCTGTAGGAGACTCTGATGTGAGGGTATTAGTTGGTGAAAGAGAAGGTAATCGTTCCCGTCTTATGCACTTGGACTGAGAGCCATCAAAGTAAGTTATCACCTGTTCTCACATCTGTTGAAATCTTGATTGGTTCTCTAGCAAAAGTACTCCTTCCATTATATCTCCCCACTAGCTCTGGGAAACAGCATGCCTGCTTTTACATTGAAACTTCAGTGGTTGCACTTTAAATAAAGTTTTTTCCTTGTATGGAGGAATGACTTGCATGTACTATATAAACTTTTTTTTCTCTGCAAAGACTCATAAATTATTGCTTAAATAGTCCCTTCAGGAATTCAGATCCTCTTATCATTGCTTTTATGCCTCTTTTCACCTAAAATATTGAAATTTGAAGACCATATTATTTCTCCTAAGCTCCCACCCTTTCCACCATTTTTCAGCTAGTCATGAGAGAGAGAGGAAGTCTAATTTGTAACATGAACTATATACTTTAGGAATCAGAAAGCAAACGTTGTGAACGAAACAGCTCAGAAGGAAACATTCAAAGATAGCAGAAACACACTAAATTTGAAATGAGAAGAAATATTTTTAGTTTCTTCATCGTCTATTTATGAACCATGTGACCTCAGGCAGTCACTAGATTTCTCTGAATCTTAGTTCTATCACCCACAAACTGGCAGTCAGTGGCTGCTTGACCTGCTTCTTAGAGCTTCGGTAAAGAGAAAATAAGACAATAAAGTATTCTTGCCTGGAGAATTCCATGGAAAAAGGAGCCTGGCAAGTTACAGTCCATGGGGTCGCAAAGAGTCGGACGCGACTGAGTGATTAACACTTTCGCTTTCATAATGGTTTATGTAAATTGCAAATCCCCATGAAAATATTTTTAGTAGTATAGAATTAACTATTCAGCTCCTCTCCAGAAACTCTCTTGAAAGGTTCCAAAGAGTTTGCTGCCCCTTGGAACTGGGGACCATGCACTGCCCTGTCATATTCACTACGCCAGAACATCAAACACCACATAATCATTCTTTTGACATTAGAATATATTGATAAGAAAGGGATTATGCAGAAACATACTGACATTTTACCTCAAAGATAGTGAATCATTTTCCTTTATCCTATTTTTAAAAGCAAACTCTTAAAAAGTCACAATATTGATTAATACAGTCCCTTTATCCACATAATATAACATATTCTTCAAACGTTTTACTATCTATGACTAGCCTTAAAATCTCAGATATTTAAAATAATTTTTTTCATTTATTACATACTATAAAAATTTTACGTGTAAAAAAATATTTCCTACTGAGCTAAAACTGTTCCAGTCTCATGGGTGTTTTTAAAAACCCCATATGTTATTCTCCATAGCACAACAACAAGTTGTTAGTTTAAACTTATATTCTGAGAAGTAAAGAAGGAAAATAACCATTGGTATTGATAATTTAAAACAAAAGAAAACAACAACAACAACAAAAAAAAATATGAATTAGATTTTTATATATGATATAACAGAAAGGATTAAATGACCCCAGAATACCATTCTTCCTGGGCCTAAAAAGAAAAATCTCTTGACATCCACAAACAGTAAGTTCCAATGTGCTTTAAATATGTACACAAACATCTCTGAAATGCTTAAAAAGAGAATTTTTAAAGACAGTGAGACACACTTAAATCTAACATAATAGTAACACGAGTAACATATAAACTGAAATAGAGTACACTAGCTCACATCAATAATAAAATTACATTGCCTTCAGATCAGATGTGCTAACCCGGCTTCTTCCTCTCCTCAAATTCTTTTTAGAAACATTTATCTCAAAATTGGAGCATTAACCAGATGCCAGCCCCACTTGAACTAAGAAGTAAGAAAGATGGAAGTTGCCTTAGGATAGCATTTCCCAAAATGAACTTGACAAAATTCTGGGCTTCAAGATGTTCTTTTTTAAAAAAATGAGTTTGTTGCAGGAAAGGGATTCTACGGTCAAATAAGTTTGTGAAATACTGTTTGCCATATTTTCCTGTTAGATATTTGCAGTATACATTAGTATGTTAAATGGTTTTAGTACCTCTCCAGTTAGGCTTCTCAGTAGCTTATTTGACCTGAGAAATGTTTTTAATGTAACAACTCCTCAAATTTCTGTGGAACATACAATTTCAGAACTGTTTCTGTCCTGAAAGAACTTCAGCGTTACTGGAAGAAAAGGAAGAGACCAGTGGCAGTAAAGACCTAAACTTTTATTTTGTGTCTCAACCCGCATGGCACATCTTCACATGAGTATGTGTGGTTGAGGAATTTGGAAAAGAAATTCTTAGGGAAATAAATATGTTTCTCTGCTTGCAGTAGATTAAATTATGTGTTCCAATTCGTCACCCCACTCCTGCCCAATCATAGCATTATTATTCATGCGTATCCTAGCCATGGCCTCAGCCCTAGCCATTGGGCTTGGCTATGTGACTTTCTATGGCCAACAGAATGCTAGTGGACCTGAAGTGACTGAGACTTTCAATGTGCTTGTCCCATTGTCTTGCTCTCTTCCACTCCTGCTTTTTCCATGAGAAGATCATATCTCAGGCAGCTGCTGTTACAAGTCATAGTTAACCCAGAGTTAACTACCAAGCTGAACACTGCCTAGAATGGCCAGTCTTTGGCCAACCTATAAATGTGTGGACAGAAAATAACTGCAAATTGCCAGTGAGTTTAGGGGTAGTTTTTTCCTACTGTGTGTTCATGGAGTTTGCTCCAAGATAATTAAAACTGCTATAAATGTCCATAATAGCTAAAAGAGAACATAAGAATGAAATGAAGTGATGTTTTGTAGGGCAATGAATTTGTAGATTATTGTTTTATTAATTCCTTTTAAATTCTTGAAAATGATGGCCTGTCAAAAGCATGTAATTGTTTGATATCTCATTTCTCTTAGTATGGTTATCCTGACATTTTAAAAGAAAATATATACTCAAAGATAACCCAGGTTTCCCCCATTTAAACAAAATTATGTAATGAAAAACATTTAATTGATCTGAATATAAATGTTAAAAGAAATACAACTGCAGATTAATATATAAAGACCAAAGATTCCACAAAAACCCCAATTATTATCAAATGTCCTCAAAATGTTAATTTTACTTTTTAAGCTATTCAGCAAAGAGGATGAAGGAGTAGCTCAAAAGATCCCCTGCTTACAGAACTAGTCACTCTGACATGACAACCTATAGTCCAGTAGGCCCTCACTGTACCAGCAAGGCCTTCATCCCTAGATGCCAGGCAAAGACCTGTGATCTTGACAAGAATTGTGCTCTTTTTCTCCCTAGAGAAACTCCACCATCTCTTTTCTTCATTCAAGTACATAATCTAGTCCTTCTTCTCTCCATTTTTACATGTTCCAGCCTCCTCTGCTTCTAGAATTAATGAACTGTCTATAAAGTGGGTAATAGTAGGAATTCAGTGATTCTTATATGTAAAAGTGCCTTACTTGTTGCTTGGTAAATGTTGATCCATCTCTCTCTTTCCCTGCCTATCTTAACTATCTTCTCATTTCCTTAGTGGTAATCCAGTGAGGTATAGATGGATGGATAGATACATACATACATATATAGATACTTAGAGATCACTGGACTGCTATATATATCTGTCTCATTGCATGTATGAATATGAATTAAGTAATCATGAGTAAGAAACTAGCACTAATGGTAACTGTAAAGATTCACATTTGTCCTTCTAGATGTGACTGTGACTCATTAATGGCCAGCCAAGGAAAATGCTATCTAAAAAATATAGGATCAGGTGACGTGACAGACCTGGATTTAAATCATAGTTTTAGAACTTACTGTCAAATAAGTTAGTACCCTCTCTTCAGCCAAGTTCCTTACCTGAAAATTAGGAGTAAAATATTTAATAAGATATCATCAATAAAAGACAATATCAAGTACAATATTATATGAACTTAGCACAATGCCAAACACAGAGTCAACACTCAATAACTGCTGGCTATTATAATTACTGTATAATAATACAGTATAATACATATAATACATATAATAATGTATGTGATAATACATTTACTTTATAATATAAATAATACCTTGAAACAAGCACTCTATTAACATTATCTTCATTTTAAAATTGCTGTCTTTATGAGCTGAAATTCCTGGGCAAGAAGGAAGGAAGATTTATTATATTAATTCATTTCACTCCTGCCATATTTCTGATCTGCTTTGCACATCAGATAGCTAGAGTTTAGGGGTATCCCTGAAAAACACCCTGAAGGTTAATGTGTATCATTTACATGCTTCAGAGCATAAGCAAATTACTGGCTGGTCAGATCAAGGTGAATCACAGTAGAAGGAACCCACTGTGGCCACACCTCTAGCTTAAGGCTACTTGAAAGGGGAAAAAAAAAAAAAAAACAGATTGAAGCATAGCTATTTTAACAAATAGGAGTAGGAGTGATTAATTACTTTTTACTGTCATTCAACAGCATGTCATCCAGGGAGTAACCTCATTTCTCCAATTCCCATAAATTTAATAGAGGTCACATCTTGGCCTACTTGGCTGAAAAGCACTGCTCCTAAAACCTTGATGGTACTTTTAAGTTCAGTGATGTGTGAACATAATTCTCTGCATCTCTCAGCCCCACATACTCTCTCTCTCCCAGGGAGACACTTTAGTAGATCTATGTGGCACCATGTGGAAAGTTACAAGGGATGAGCTCTCTGATTCATTCCTCTTCCATGTAATAAGATGAGAGAAAATTTAAAACCAATGAGTGTTATTCTATGGTGTAGAGATTCTTTCTAGTCTGTTAAGAGAGTATAAAAAGATATTAAAATTGAAAACTGTTAGTTATGAGACCCTTGCAGCATGAACATTTAGCTTGGTATCTAAAAGAGACTGTAAAGATCCCAATGACAAATTGGCAGGATAGGATGGTGGTTAGCTCTTGTGCCTAAAGCCCATCCTTCTATATGCATTAATCCACAGGAAGATCATTGCAAAGGTCTGCCAGACACCAGGTAGGATCTTCAAAAAACAAAGCCTCAAGGAAAAACAGATGATAAAAAGCAGACTATCACCTATATCTACTGCATGCCCAACTAAGAGACACGGGGCCTTTTGCAGCTAGAATGCCAGCAGTTCCCCACTGTGTTCGAGGACTCATTTCTGGGGCTCTCAGTGCTATTTCATCCCTTAATTCCACTATTAGTACTCTCTTTTTATATCTATGCATAAATGTCAATCCTTTCAACATTTAGGAAATGGAAATTGATAAGCAATGGTTTATGTCCCCTTGAGATATGAATGAGAAGAAGAGGCAGTAAAAGAAAGAGCAGTGAATTCTAGAGGTTGAAGTTTGCTTGTTTTTTTCTCCTTACGATTCTCCAGGCAAAGGAAGTTCCATATGTAAGTTCTAATAGTACCAAAGTGAGCTGCAAGGAGAACCAAGAAGCAGCTACCAACTCAATCTCTAGTGTTTGGTTTGGACCAATCTCTTGTGCAGTCAGGCCTTAGGAAAGATTCTACACGGTAAAAAGAAGGGGAACCATTAAACTCAGATGGAGTACTGAACTCACATTCTCCAACAGAAAAACCACTGGAAGTTTACATGAGAAGTTTCACTGAATGGCTAACAAGCGTGCTAGGTACTAACAATTTTAAAAAAATAAGTATTGAACAGAATAATTTAGGACAAGGAGATTGATGTGAAGGAAAGAGAACATTCCATCAATTTTAGCCCCTGGGAAAACCAGTAGATTTCTTTTGGCATATATATATATATTTTTTAAACACACTGTATAAGTTTCAAGAGGTTATCTTTATAATTCAGCATCCCTATACACTATAAAATGATCACCAGCACAAGTCTGTTCACCATCCATTATCATGCAGTTGACTTTCTCCCCCCATAGGTTTCAGTATTTGTCAAATGGGACAAACTGTTTTATCTACTTTACGGAGATACTAAAAAGTCAGATGTAGTTATATACAAGAAAAAGTCTCAGAAATTATAAACATTTGTTAGTAATGAAGTCTTTTTTTTTTTTATTTTTAGTTTTTTATTTTTTAAATTTTAAAATCTTTAATTCTTACATGCATTCCCAAACATGAACCCCCCTCCCACCTCCCTCCCCATAACCTCTTTCTGGGTCATCCCCATGCACCAGCCCCAAGCATGCTGCATCCTGCGTCAGACATAGACTGGCGATTCAATTCACATGATAGTATACATGTTAGTCTTTTCTATTTTCAATATTGTCCTCTATATTTCTGATCTATCACTTATTCTTTACATATTGCTTCTAGTTTAACATTTATGCTACAATTTAATTCTCAATTTCTTAATAATTTTATTTTCTTCAAATCCCTATCTCACTGTTTCAAAACAACAAATGAATACTACCTTTTCAAATTATCTTATATATTTTGATTCAAGGGAAGATTTTCAGGATTCAAGATTAGGCTTTCCAGCCTCTTAATCTTTGGCTTTGTTCCTTCTATACCGGCTTTTTTTCTCAGAGGTTTGTCCAATGTAGTAAAGAAGGGTCCCTCAGTATTGAGTTCCTACAGTCATAACACCTGTACCTTGAAAAAGGCTACCACATGGAGTAGGAGGCACTTCTTTAGACAAGTTCAAATTTATAGGATGGGGAAAGAAATGCAGAACATGAAAGAACTCCAGGCACCCATGACTGATTTCATAAAAATAAACAAGAAAAAGAGTAAGAGCATAAAAGACAAGCGGTAAAGGGCCTGACAAATGGTAAATAGTCCACAAATGATGAAATATAAATGACTAACAAATATGCAAAATGGTCTAGTCATACAAGTAACCAAGAAAAGCAAGTGGTAACATTTTAAAGAATAAGAAGCACAAAATAAAGAGCTGTTGGCAAAAAAAAAAAAAAGGTGAAAATAAAAGCTGTGAATTTTTTTTCCTAAGTAAAGCACACAACACACTTCTATATGAGAAAAGCTAAAATAAATGAGTTAAGTATTAATTAAAGATATTAGTTTTTTTTTTTTTTTTTAAAGTACAGAGAAACAAAACAAAATCCCTTAGGAAAGCAGAAGGAAAAAATAACAAAGCCAACATAAAAACCAAAGCAATGAATTAGGAAGAAGAATACGAGAATTAATAAATTAATCTAAGACTATGTTGGTTTTAAGAAAACAAAATCAAATCCCTGCAATTCCAATTAAGAAACAGAAAACAGAACTATATAGTACTAAGAGCGAAAAAAAAGAATGACATCACTGCTACACAGGCATTTAAGATAGTCTAAGAATATAATGTTCTTCACTATAATGACAGATTTTAGAATCTGAATGAAACAGATAATTTTATAAGAAAATATAAATTAACAAAATTAATACAAAATATTGAAAACCTACACATAACAATAATGAAATTTAAAAAAAAGAGGTTACAAAAGCTGGGCTGAAATTTTTTAAATTATTTCCAAATGTTCCAGAGTACTGAAAAAGATAAGAATCTTTCCAATTTGTTTTATATGGCCAGCATAAGCCTGACACTAAAGTGTGGTACACATAACTCAAAATATATTATATATTTGGAAAAAATCTAATTAAATATACACTGCTGCTGCTGCTGCTAAGTCGCTTCAGTTGTGTCAGATTCTGTGTGACCCCATAGACCACAGCCCACCAGGCTCCAGGATTCTCCAGGCAAGAACACAGGAGTGGGGTGCCATTTCCTTCTCCATTGCATGACAGTGAAATGTGAAAGTGAAGTCTCTCAGTCATGTCCGACTCTTCACACCCCATGGACTGCAGCCTACCAGGCTCCTCCATCCATGGGATCTTCCAGGCAAGATCACTGGAGGGGGCTGCCATTGCCTTCTCCAAAATATACACTAAGTGAAAATAAATCTATATGAATTAGAATATCTCAATTGTAAAATGAATGAAATTCATGAAGTGTATACATACACATGGCCAATACATATGAGAGCTTGCTTTAATAGTCAAATTAAAATAAGGTGCATTTGTTGTCCATATGATTAGCAAAGAATAGATTAAAACATTTCTAATACCTAGTGTGCATGAGGATATAGGAAAACAAGAAAGACACTTTGTTGGCGAAAGTATAAGACTTTTCTGGAAAGCACTTTCATGTTGTATATTTTCTAAAATATGCTTTTGGGGATTGTAATGTCTATGCCTGACTCAGCAATTCCAAGATGTAAGAGGACATTATAACAGATAGAATATGAAAATTTAGAAATGATCAAATGTGTGAACAAAGATGTATACACAAGGCTATTCAGTGTATATTATTTATGACATTAAGAACTCTCAGTGTCTCTGGAGAAATTTCTCATTAGGAAAAATATTAAATGGGGATCTAGTAAAATTATGTAGCCATTTTGAAAATGGCATAAATTTATATTTATTAATGCCCAAGATATATTCAAAGAAAGAAACATAATACTATGGATAATGAATAATATCATTATTGTAAATGGAAGGATAAAGACGTAGATAGATGATTGATCAATAGATAGAAAACTAGGTAAGATGGAGATATCCACACCAATATCTAACATTTAAGAATGGTCATTTTTATATAATGGAATTGTGAATTGTTTTCTCTTCAAAATTTCTTAATTATCTAAATTTTTAACAATTTAGTAAAGTTCTTTTCATTATCTGTGGCAAAGAACCAATTAGTCTTCAGTTTTGTCCCAATCTGTTGTAGACTGATATTTTAATAAATAGAGTAAAAAAAAAAACTTACTAGAAAAAATGAAGGGAAATATGACACAAAAATACAAAGCTAGCAAAGAGAGATAAGAAAGCCTCCTTAAGTTAACAATGCAAAGAATAGAGGGGAAAATAGAATGGGAAAGACTAGATATCTTCAAGAAAATCAAGAGATACCAAAGGAACATCTCATGCAAAGATGGGCATAACAATGGATAGAAACAGCAAAAATCTAACAGAAGCAGAAGAGATTAAGAAGAGATGGCAAGAATACACAGAAGAAGTGTACAAAAAAGATCTTAAAGACTTGGATAATTACAATGGTGTGGTTACTCACCAAAAGCCAGATATCCTGGAGTGTGAAATCAAGTGGGCCTTAGGAAGCATCACTACAAACAAAGCTAGTGGAGGTGGTGGAATTCCAGCTGAGCTATTTCACACCCTGAAAAATGATGCTGTTAAAGTGCTGCACTCAATATGCCAGCAAATTTAGAGAACTCAGCAACGATCATGGGACTGGAAAAGGTCAGTTTTCATTCCAGTTGCAAAGAAGGGCAATGCCAAAGAATGTTCTAACTACCTTATAACTGCACTCGTTTCACATGCTAGCAAGATAATGGTCAAAATTCTTCAAGCTAGTCTTCAACAGTATGTGAACCAAGAACTTCCAGATGAACAAGCTGTATTTAGAAAAGGCAGAGGAACCAGAGATCAAATTACCAACATTGTTTGGATCATAGAAAAAAACAAGAAAATTCCAGAAAAACATCTCCTGCATTGACTACATGAAATCCTTTGTCTGTGAGGGTCACAACAAACTGTGGAAAATTCTTGAAGAGATAAGAATATCAGACCACCTTACCGGCCTCCTGAGAAACCTGTATGCAGGTCAAGAAGCAACAGTTAGAACTGGACATGGAACAGTGGACTGGTTCAAAATTGGGAAAGGAGCATGTGAAAGCTGTACATTGTCACCTTGCTTATTTAACTTATATGCAGAGTACATCAGGCCAAATGCTGGGCTGGATGAATAACAAGCTGGAATCTAGATTGCCAGGAGAAATATCAACAACCTCAGATATGTAGATAATACCACTCTAATGGCAGAAGGCAAAGAGGAACTAAATAGCCTCTTGATGAAGGTGAAAGAGGAGAGTGACAAAGCTGGCTTAAAACTCAACATTTGGAAAACTAAGATCACGGCATCCAGCCCCATCACTTCATGGCAAACAGATGGGGAAAAAATGGAAACAATAGCATATTTTATTTTCCTGGGCTTGAAAATCACTGCCAACAGTGACTGCAGCCATGAAATTAAAAGGCATTTGCTCCTTGGAAGAAAAGATATGACCAACCTAGACAGTGTATCAAAAAGCAGAGACATCACTTTGCCAACAAAGATTCACATAGTCAGAGCCATGTTTTTTTCAGTAGTCACGTATGGATGTGAAAGTTGGACTATAAAGAAGACTGTGCCCCGAAGAACTGATACTTTCAAACTGTGCTGGAAAAGATTCTAGAGAGTTCCTTGGACTGCAAGGAGATTCAACCAGTCCATCCTAAAGGAAATCAGTTCTGAATATTCATTGGAAGGACTGATGCTGAAGCTGAAACTCCTACACTTTGGCCACCTGATGTGAAGAACTTTTCCAATGGGAAAAGACCCTGATGCTGGGAAAGCTTGAAGGCAGGAGGAGAAGGGGACAACAGAAGATGAGGTGATTGGATGGCATCACCGACTGAATGGACATGAGTTTGAGCAGACTCTGCGAGCTAGGGAAGGATAGGGAAACCTGAAGTGCTGCAGTCCATGAGGTTGCAAAGAGTCGGACGTGACTTAGTGGCTGAACAACAGCAATTTTATTATAATTCAACAGATATAATATTTCTCTGTCAAAGTACTGTCAAAGTTTCTAAATGCTTGCTCTCTGTTTTTGTGCATCAGTAGCTCATGAAGTGTCACCATGTAGCACTGACGTAGTGATTAAACACACAGACTCCAGGGCCAGACATCTAGGTGTAAATTCAAATTACTAACACTGTAACCTGAGAAGATTACACTCCAAACTTCAGTTTCCTCATCTGTAAAATGAGTAATGAAAGATATGCACTGAATATTTGCCCCTCCAAAATGCATTTGCTGAAACCTAATCCCATATGTGATGGTATTCGGAGGTGGGGACTTTGGGAAGTGATTAGGTGTCTTGAAGGTGGAGCCCTCTTGAAAAGGATTTATTCCCTTATAAAAGAGACACCCCCCCCCAAAAAAAAGGAGACTCTCAGTGAGCTCTCTGGTTTTCTTTCTGCTATAAACATTATTCATGTATGGATTTCTCTGTGAACTAAAGTCTTCATTTCTCTGGGATAAGTGCCCAATGTGTACTTGTTGAGTTGTACAGTAGTCACTTGTTTAGTTTATTAAGCAACTGCCATACTGTTTTCATCACTGGCTGTACCATTTTACATTCCCATCAGCAAAGTGTGAGTGATCCAACTGGTCACCATTTTGATGTTATTGCCACTTTTTAGCCATTCTACTAGGTGATATCTCACTGTAGTTTTAAATTACATTTCTCTGATGGCTAATGATGTCAAACAATAAACATGTTGAACATCTTTTTATGAGCCTATTTGCCATCAGCATGTCCTCTTCAGAGAAAACTCTGTTCATGTCTTTGCTTACTTTCCAACTGGATTCTTTTTTTTTTAACTGTTGAATTTTCAGTGATTTTCCAGGGCAGCTGAGCAAAATATGTTGTAAGATGGAGTATTTTTTGACTACATTTGATTAGTTAATGATGTTATGCAAATCATCAGGGTCTTTGCTGACTTACTTTCTAATATTTCTATCACTTGCTGAGAGTAAGAATATAAAAATATCCAACTATAATTATAATGTGAGTAATGCTTTAGATTTTAATTAGAAACATAAAAATAAAAGTATATAAAAAGATGGGACTATTATATATAATTATAATTTATTATAAAAATATAAAAATTATGTTAGGAAATATTCAAGAAATTAATGGCAATTAGACATGGCAATAGAGTTATGGGTAACTTACTCTCCATCTTTTTTCTTTTGATAATTTCCTGAACAATTAAAAAGCTTAAAAAATTTCCAATTGAATGATATATACTGTAATTTGTAGATAATTAATAGCTAAAATAATGCCTCATTTTTAAAGATTTATTGTTCTTTCCTAGATCTGCAAGGATCACTCAAAATTATGTCCCAGGAGTATGGTGGGCAAACAGTCATCATACAATATTCTATTAAGTGAGAATCTATTAGCAATATCAATCTTACTAATGATGATACTAATTAAAGAAAAATGTGTGGTTGTATTTTTAAGAATGGGACCCATAACATAGTATTTAATCTTGTTTTTTTTCTGCTATTATTGGGCTTTCTGTTATTTTTATCTGTGTTTTTAAGTAAACTTTGAAATTCCATTGTGCCACAATTTCTGAAAATAGGTTTGATATTTATTTCTTAAAGCAACTTTGAAATACCTTAGAAAAAGGTTTTATAACTTTTTATAAACTTTTAATAACTTTTTATAACTCTGAAGTATTATCAGGCTATTTTCAGAAAACTATCAAATATATTTTGTAAAGTATGTATTTTTTATTAAAATTTTAACCTGTGATTTTAATTTACTACTGAAATTTACTATTAAATTTTGAAATTTTAATATCCAGTTTCTCATGAAACCAACAACTATACCCATAAGAGTTTTTACTTCATTTTCTCTAAAAAATTATGCTTTTAACTTGTCCATGCTTTTTTTAAAAGCAAAAATTTCACACCTAATTTTTGTTTTATAATTCAAAGTCTTCTCATTAATTTACTATATTAGGTAGTTTAAAACTTTTTATTACCTTGTTTCCATGACTTTTTTCACATAAGTCACCCTTCCTGCATGCAAATAAATACATCTCATATTGAAGGCAATGGCACCCCACTCCAGTACTCTTGCCTGGAAAATCCCATGGACGCAGGAGCCTGGTGGGCTGCAGTCCATGGGGTCGCTGGGAGTCGGACACAACTGAGCGACTTCATTTTCACTTTTCACTTTCATGCATTGGAGAAGGAAACGGCAGCCCACTCCAGTGTTCTTGCCTGGAGAATCCCAGGGACGGGAGAGCCTGTTGGGCTGCCGTCTGGGGTCACACAGAGTCGGACACTACTGAAGTGACTTAGCAGCATATTAAAATCCTTCATCTTCTAGAGATTTCATTTGTTAGTCTTCACAAATGACTACCTGAAATTTTAAAATTCAGCAAAATATCTGAAATGTTCTTTATAATCCTGATACCAGTTCTTTGTCTATATTTTCTATATTTCTACCTTTAACATCATCATATTTGTAACAATTTGCCTTACTGCAAAGCTTATTTTAAAGGCACATCACTTTGGAAAACAAATAAGGTAACCTTTGATAAAATCAGAAAGTTCTCTATCTTATAGTACTTGATTGATAATCACGATCACCACAAATATACAGGCTGTGTGTTTTTCCATTTTAATATGAACTGAAAAATTATTATTGTCTTTCCTTGCTTACAGTTTGGTTTCATAAAGTATACACTCTGGAGTGTTAAGATTGATCATTTTATTCCTTTTTTTGGCCTTGAAACTCATAGAAGTAGAGACTATAGCAAACATTAGATCAGGTGCTTATTTTTCACTTTCTTTCAGTGTTCTCAGACAAAGTCTTAATGTTATTAAACTTGAAGGTCAGCTTCCTCTTGCCATGTAGAATCTGAACGTCCTTGTGGAAGTTATTACCCTAATGGTCCCTGTATTCATCCCACAAAAAGTATGCCTGAGAAAGGAGCTATATCTGCTCTATCACACCTGATATGAACAAAGAGGAGGAAGGGGCAAAGGACATATACAATGTGGGGCTTGTTTCTTTTATGTTTAAGATTTTAAGCAAACAGGCTTCTCTGTCCCTGGAATTCTCCAGGCAAGAATACTGGAATGGGTAGCCATTCCCTTCTCCAGGGGATCTTTCTGACCCAGGGATTGAACCTACGTCTCCTGCATTGCAGGTGAATTCTTTGCCTTCTAAGCCACCAGGGAAGCTCAAGATTTTATGTGAAAAAAATCCATGAGGTTTGAGTGTTTAAGATTTGGGGGAAATATGCTGATTTAATTTAAAGGATAAAACTACTCAAGAAAGTCTAGAATTTTAATACAATGATATGCTAACAAATGGCATTACATAATTTCTACTTATGTTGTTTTCCACTGACTTTTTAAAAAGCTGTGTTATCCAAAAACATTTTTTCTTCCTAAACAACCGTTATTTTAGGTATCTCAGGGTCATATAGGATCAGACTGGTAGAAGAGGAGACGTGCTGTCTCAAGCTATCATGTTCAAACTATAACACTTTCTTAAACTATATTTTAAAGTCTGTTTACATCCACACTGACATTTGTGAGGTCATACTCTCAGGAATAGTTACTAAGTCACTGTTAAATACTTTGTCTCTTTTATTATGAATTTTATCAGGTAATCTTTATAAAGCATCTAAACTTAGCCTTGACTAAGGTCATTGACAAATACTTTGTATCTTCCATAAAAGTCTTTGTTCCCCCACCTTGCCAAATAATTGAGAAATGTATTCTGAGGATACATGGATAGAAGTTGACTCTTTTATGAAGGGCAATTAAAGGGGGAAAAACCTTTATGTCTGATTTTGTGTACATAGTTGTATGGGAAAATGAATACTAGATTATAAAGAGCTCTCATAATTAATAAGTAAAAGATTACAATACCAATGGAAATAGCCAAGGAATGCAAAAACAGGAATTTACACAGAACTAAAAATAGCTAAAATTTATTAAAAAGACCTATTAAATAAAACCAATTTAATTAGACCAAATTAAAATGTAAAGGTAATATTTTTTGTCTGATGATTATTAGTAATTAATAAATATTTATTGACTGAATGTATGTAGTAAAAAATTTATCCCATCAAATTGGAAAAGACTTTTTAAAATGATATGAATTATCATAGTTGACAAAATATCCAGGTAGTACCAGGTAACTAACAATTCAAACGAAGGATGTAAAACATCTAGATTTTCCTTCAGCTTATAGTTGTTGGATAAAATTAAGAAGAGAAACACATTTTAGAACAGAATAAACCCATTCTCAACGTATTTGCACTTTAAAAAATAGACAATAATGTTAATGTAAATGGCAAATCAACCTCAACTTAATCTATAAAAGAAAATTAGTTTAGATAACATTTCTTAAAAATCAGGATTTAGAATACAAGAAATCTTACACAGAGATATATACAAATAGATACTAAGCCTCAAACATTACTATCCCTGGTGAGAAAAGCATACAGGAAATAAAAACAGCAAATAGCAAGAGCAAAAATGTAAAAATAGCAAAGAAGCGGATATTCTGAATAAGGTCACTAAGTGGTGATGGAGTCTGTCCTCCCCCATCAGCCTTGATTCTAAGGAACAGTAGAAAACTCTAAGGGGGAAAAAAAAGGACCGATCTATCCTTGTCATATTATTGATACTTCTTAATGTTTGGGGTTCTCTCCCCAAAATTAATTATTTTCTTGCTCTACAGTTTATCTATGGTGCCCAGAAGCCATTGACTTCCTGGAATTTTTATTAAGAATTCCACATTCCTGCCATGTTTTTCAGATACTGTGGCCTCTGCCAATAAATTCTAATAAATTTTCACTTCTTTTCTTTCAATAACATCCTAGAGAATATGATTCAGACTCAAATTAATCACCAATCATGTTAATGGCTCCTAGGAGTTTACTTCCGATACCCCTTATTATATTAAATCAAACTCGATAGTGTGCTAGATTATTGCTTAGCTGGGTTTTCATAAAAGCACTGGTATTTAATATGATTTATACCTGGTTTTCTGTTAATATCTTTGCTTATTGTGTGCTTTATTTTTAAAACAGACATTCTTAGCTAATGGCACCCCTTTAAAATATATCATACTTTTAAAATATTTTACAGGAAGCATTTTACAATAAAATGTGTTACTTATAGTCACTTAATAGTGAACAGGAATAATTTAATTTACAATCAAAATGTTAATATTTTACTTGTTTGGAAAAGTGTGTGTATATATTATGTAAAGTTTATTTAAAAGATCAATTATTTGTCAAGATGATTAGAAAATTTAAAGCCTTGTATTTATTTTTCTTTTAAAGCTTTGCAGCAAAGGGGCAGTTCTGGGAAAACCATTTGAAGCATCTGCTGAAGATATAGCTAGTGTGGCAAGTTTCATTGAGACAAAGCTTGTTGCATGCTATCTGCGAATGAGGAAACCTGACCTTGCCCTGAATCATGCGCACAGGTAAAATGAAGGGTTAATAACTGCAAGTAAGTACTATCCATGCAAGCAGACGGTATGATGTGAGCTTGTAGGATTAACTTAGATTCCATTGAAATGTAATCACAAAACTAAAACCATCTCTTTATTACTTGATTTATGTTAAGCTAGACAATCATAGAGATCACAAAGGGCATCTCAAAACCTAAGGGAAGAAATAAACTCATAATTAACTATCATAAAGCAGGACAAAATAAAAAGGCAGGCAGCTGCAGTAGCAAATGACTGCAGGAAGAAAGGAGGGATTGAATAAGGTTAGGTAAGGGGTGAGAAGGAGGAGAAAGATTTCCAAAACTGACTGCGATACAAAGAATGGTAGAAAGAAATTCCAGCTATGAACCATGAGCAAAGACACCAAAGTTTATGGCTTATTTGGTGATAACACAACTGATTCAAAGGATGTTATGAAGGGGCAAGTGCGACAACTGTCCAAAGGTATGAATCACCTTTTTATCATTGTCCTTAAAGATTTCCTTTATATATTTCTATCCTCTTCAGAACTCTGTATTAGTTTTTGGTTTCCTAGAATCCTCAAGGTTACCCAGCCCTATCTTTTTTTCTATAAAAATGTCCTCTCCTATGTCTTGTTCCCTAAAGACCTTGATCTTATCATGGGAAGTATTCAGTTTAATCTACCAAAAAGATAAAGTGATTATGTTACATCTTTTAAATAGCTCTTTTCTTAGAATTATGATTCCTCTATACCTCCCTGCCTAATTTAGAGCAATTTACATAAAACTTTAGTCTTGTTCATTCTCTGAGCTCATACATCCTGGATTTCTTTTGGACACAAATAACAAAACTAATATCAATATGAAAACATAACACCTTCCCTGTTAATAACCAGTAAAAAAACATGACCATCAATTATATTAAGATTCATTATGTGAGCAGATCTGCCAATACGTTAAAACTCATTTATAACTCTGTATCCACAATGATATAGAAGTTCCATCAGATATTCTTAACAGCTCTATGGAGACCTCAAACTTATACGCTTAAGTTTGACATCGAAGACCTGCTGACAACAAAATCACTTTAAAATTTCTAAGATAACCTGCTGGAAAGAAACTTTTTGCTTTAAATAAACTGCAGAACCTAAACACAGATTCTCTTTGATACCAAAGAAAATCTGACTCTATATTTTCTAGAAACAGCTTATGCAACCATAGTTTCCAAACCCAATATCAGGACATATGGTTACACTGGAAGAATTTTATTTCATTTCCATTTGAAAGGGCCAATATTGGAAATGTAATGTATACTTCAGTATGTTAAAATATTGGAATTTCTGAGCCACTTGGGTGACTTGTAAGCACAATAAAATATTTGAAATTGGGAATAGCCCAGAAAATCTATAGGCATACATAAACAATAATGAATTGAGATGCACCTGAAAGTAATTATTTATCACCTTGTCCATGGTTTTCACTACACATATGAAGTACCATTAACATTGCCTACATATTAATCAAAATATCTCCTGGATATTAGAATGGTTTGATGGATTTTCAAATCATTTTTGTAATCATAAAAAATTGTAAATGGCATGTTCATGCCAAAATTCAATTCAGTGTTATAAAAATAACTTAATGAACATTAATCAAAATAGTACTGTAAGAAACAATAAAATGCTACGGTTTCTAAGGATGCAAGGATTCGTTTCAATAGGTTCACTATTTAGACTTTGAAACTTTTGTTTTAAAACTAAGAGTGCCCTTTCAAGTCCTTAAAAATTACTGAGCGGAGGGTATACAATATAAAGATGAAAAGTAAAATGATCTTCCCTATTATGCTAGGATTAACTTCTGTATCCTTTTTATTCTATTGTAAAATAATTTTTGCTTCTGTTTCTAAGTTGAACATTAACTAAGAAATGGAAATCAATAGAGGTTAAACAGTGAATTCATACAATTAATTATGCACTAAGTGAAATAAATCATTTTTCTAGGCTTGTCATGTTGCAGAACTACAGAAATCAGTGCATATGATTGTAATATTCAAATGTTTTTAAAGATCTCAGATTTTTAAAATAGAATCTGAAATGTAAATGTATTTCTCAAAATAAATAATCAGGATATTCAGTCTATAAATAGCTTATAACCATTAGTTATACACTGAATGCAGAATCTTTCTTTTGTATTATTACCACACTGTGATGGTTGATACTAATCATGGATCAAAATTAAAATATTCACTTTTTGCATTTATTTGCATTCCTGAAGCATCCTTTCTTTAATTTTATGTAAATTGTGAGGCCTACTGCATATCTTCAGATTTGTTAATACAGAAATTAGCTTGAAAACCATCATGTAGTTTTGCTTTTGATAAAAATAAGTGCATATTGTTTTGTCATGTAGAAGACTACAAGAATCATAACTGTATGGTTTTAGGTTCAACAAAGATACATTTTGAAATTAATTAACTGAGTACTGCCATTTAAAATATGCTAATAAGTAAGACAAAGGCTTTGAAAAAAAGTTGAAGTGTTTGCCGTTCAGTCATGTCC
Source organism: Ovis canadensis (assembly GCF_042477335.2). Taxonomy (NCBI): domain Eukaryota; kingdom Metazoa; phylum Chordata; class Mammalia; order Artiodactyla; family Bovidae; genus Ovis; species Ovis canadensis. Next base: position 217,508,575 of record NC_091245.1, read on the forward strand.
AACCCTTTGTGACCTCAAGGACTGTAGCTTGCCATATTCCTCTGTCCATGGGATTTCCCAGGCAAGAATACCAAAGCAGGTTACAATTCCCTTCTCCAGGTGATCTTCTCCACCAGGGATTGAACCCTGGTCTCCTTCACTGCAGGCAGATTCTTTACCTTCTGAGACACAGGGAAGACAACAAAGGCTTTAGAAACAACTATAAGCAAGTTTTTCTTTTTTAAATAACATATCCAAAGCACCATATTTAGATGTCATTTTTTTTTTAACTTCAAACCAAAGTAATGCCCACACTCACCAATCGAACATATCAACTCTATGCTCACTTCATCAAACTACTGTCATTGTTTGTCAGTGGTGTCTTGATCACTCCTGAGACTGATTTCTAATTACTGCTATCTTATCAAGAACGGAAATCCTGCTATAACTCTTTCTTCTCATATAATTATATGTTGATGTGTATAATTCTAAAGATTCTAATAATACATATCACCTTTTTTGCCTATTTCCCATCTTTAGACTGATGTTGTTTATGCTATAGAATTTTTTCTTTTTTGGCCTTTCAAAAAAATTAACTTATTTTTTATTTATTGTTTTCTGTCAAACCTCAATATGAACCAGCCATAGGTATATCTCATCCCTTTTGAACTTCCCTCCCCTCTCCCTACCCATGCCACCCCTCTAGGTTGATACAGAGCCCCCATTTGAGTTTCCTTAGCCATACTATGCTGTAGAATTTTGATGCCACTAGGTGGCAGACAAGATGAAGTCGAAAATAGCAAATACGTAGAAAAAAGCCTCTTTTCAAAATTGTTTTATAATGCTCTCATCTATGTTCATTCTTTCAACAAATATTTATTGAATGCTAACCAAGAGCCTGTGCTAGGCAGTGGGGTAGCAGTTGTAGACAGGAATTGTGTTGTCTGTACACATTAGAAGAGGTAGCAAAGTTTAAAAAACAAATATCAATAAATATGAGAAAAAAGAGTGTGATAAATGCAACAAAGGTAGTAAATATAATTTCACATTGCAGAAGCAGTATCATTTATTAAATCAGATTCATGGAGTCTGAATCTAACTGCCCAGGTTTTAAATGTGATTCCCCCACTCACCAGTTCATCTGAGTTTAATTCTCCATAAAATTGGGTTATAATAACTGTACCTACTTCACAAATTACATCCCACAAGGTTTTGTGAAAATTAAACAGAAACCCATGGATTCTTTATTCCAGCCATGACAGAGTTACTGGTATAAAAGGACCTGCCTTCCTGCTATAAATAAGTATAAAACTAGGCAAAACATATGAAACACTTCTTTTTAGGCACTGGAAAACGGCCACAGCAGGACTTTGATCCTTGTGAGATCAGCCATAGGTATATCTCATATATAGGGTAGTATACACGGTGACTACCATGGTTTTCCTGATCAAACTCAGGGAGTTGAAGATCAAGTTAAACTTCAATCTCAATGAGCCGAGGAAGCAGAAATTAGGATATCAGTTCAGTTCAGTCGCTCGGTCCTGTCCGACTCTTTTCAACCCCATGGACTGTAGCACGCCAGGCTTCCATGACCATACCAACTTCTGGAGCTTGCTCAAACTCATGTCCATCGAGTCGGTGATGCCATCCAACCATCTCATCCTCTGTTGTCCCCTTCTCCTCCTGCCTTCAATCTTTCCCTGCATCAGGGTCTTTTCCAGTGAGTCAGTTCTTTGTATCAAGTGCAAAACTCCAAGTATTGGAGTTTCAGCTTCAGCATCAGTCCTTCCAATGAATATTCAGGATTGATTTCCTTTAGGATGGACTGGTTGGATCTCCTTGCAGTCCAAGAGACTCTCAAGAGTCTTCTCCAACACCACAGTTCAAAAGCATCAATTCCGTGCGCAGCTTTCTTTATAGTCCAACTCGCACATCCATACATGACTACTGGAAAAACCATAGCTTTGATGAGATGGACCTTTGTCTGCAAAGTGATGTCTCTGGTTTATAGTATGCTGTCTTAGGTTGGTCATAGCTTTTCTTCCAAGGAGCAAGTGTCTTTTAATTTCATGGCTGCAGTAACCATCTGCAGTGACTTTGGAGCCCAAGAAAACAAAGTCTCTTAGAATATCAGATATTAGAATATTTCAGTCTGCTAAAAAACCCTGTAATTTACAGAGCAGGTGACTGAAGGAGAAATAGATATGTGAGGGGGTTGGGGGTAGAAGACTGAATGAGGATTTGCTGCAGGTTCTTGACCAATATGAAAAGTAAGACTTCATGTAGCAGAGACTGCCTGCTGCAGGACCAAGTAATAAATGAAAATACCAGAGGAGCTGCAATGATAGGAGATACTGAAGAACCAGTGTTAAGAGAGCTCACTGAGTACCTCTGGCATTCAGTTAAAATTCCTGAAAGACAGTGCTTTAAGAGTTAGGACCATGACCTTCAGAAAGAATCACACTTTAGGATTAAGCTCAAAGGCAAAATTGACCTATCTGAAAAACCACACCTGACAAGAACAAGACTATTTGCCATTTAACTGCCTGATAAGAAAAAAATTCTACAGGTTTGCAGGGATGATGTCATAATCTCAATTCTTTACAAAGTTTCATCCAAAATGTTTAGTATAAAACTAAAAATTACTACACATTCAAAGGAATAGGAAAATTAGACTCATATTTAAGAAAATAAATAGTCCATAGAATAAGGCCCCAAGATGATCCACATGTTAGAATTGGTAGAAAAAGATTTTAAACAAGCTGTAAAAAATAGGTTCAAGGATCTTGAGGCAAAGATGGCCATAATAAGCAAAGAACTGAGAATCTCAACACAAAAATAGAAACTATAGAAAAGAAACAGATGGAGATTTTACCATGGATTAATGAGCTATTAATATCTAAAATAAAAATATACAGGTTGACTTTAATATCAGATTGAAGATTTAGTACTAAAGAAAGGTTTAGTGAACTTGAAGACAAATCAATAGCAATTACCCGATATGAACACACAGTATCATTTAAGATATTTTAAAAAATTAACTAATGCTTCAGTGACTTATTCTGACACAGTAACAAGTCTGAGTAACAAGTAACCTGCATGGTTTTTCCAGTAGTCAGGTATGGATGTGAGAGTTGGACTCTAAAGCTGAGAGCCAAAGCATCTTGAACTGTGGTGTTGGAGAAGAGTCTTCAGAGTCTCCTGGACTGCAAGGAGATCCAACCAGTCCATCCTAAACGAAATCAGTCCTGAATATTCATTGGAAGGATTGATGCTGAAGCTGAGACTCCAATACTCTGACCACCTGATATGAAGAATTGACTCACTGGAAAAGACCCTGATGCTGGGAAATATTGAAGGCGGGAGGAGAAGGGAACAACAGAGGATGAGATGGTTGGATAGCATCACTGACTCAATGGACGTGAGTTTCAGGAAGCTCCAGGAGTTGGTGACAGACAGGGAAGCCTGGCGTGCTGCAGGCCATGGGGCAGTAAGAGAGTCAGACACAACTGAGCAACTGAAATGAAATGAACTGAACTGAGCTGAGCTACATGTAACGGTTTCCAAGAGAAGAGAGGAAAGGGCATACAAAGTAGTTATTGGAAATTTTCCAAATTTGGTTTGAAAAAAGAGTAAGACACAGTTAGCCCCAACTAAAATAAATATAAACAGAACCATATCTATTTTTTTTTTTTTTTTTTTATGGACAAAGATTTATTGAATCATTAGTCACAAGATCAGTTGAAGCATTATTTTTGTTTTGTTTTTTTTTTTTTTGGTTCCATATGAATTTTATTTTATTTATTTATTTTTTTTTCTCTTTTTATTCCCAAACATGAACCCCCCTCCCACCTCCCTCCCCATAACATCTTTCTGGGTCATACCCATGCACCAGCCCCAAGCATGCTGCATCCTGCGTCAGACATAGACTGGCGATTCAATTCACATGATAGTATATATGTTAGAATGTGATTCTCCCAAATCATCCCACCCTCTCCCTCTCCCTCTGAATCCAAAAGTCCGTTATACACATCTGTGTCTCTTTCCCTGTCTTGCATACAGGGTCGTCATTACCATCTTCCTAAATTCCATATATATGTGTTAGTATACTGTATTGGTGTTTTTCTTTCTGGCTTACTTCACTCTAAGGAACAGCAGAGTTTTGAAAAGCCAAGATGGAGAGAAAATATTAAAGGCAGATAAAGGATAACAACACATTATACACAAGGGACAATGATACAAATAACAGGTAACATTTAATCAGAAATATGGAGGCCAAAATACAATAAAAGAGGAAGCTTAAAGTGCTGAAAGAAAAATGATGTCAAATCAGAATTCAACAAAAAAAATTGTTCAAAATGACAGTGAGATAAGAACATTTTTATATAAAAGCTTAAAAATTAATAGAGCAGATCTTTACTTTGAAAAATGGTAAGGCATAACCTGAAATAAATGACAGTATATTTAAATTTGGATCTATAAAAGGGAATTAGAGCACCAGAAAGTATAAATAAATGAGTAAACTTAAACAATATATTTCTTCCCAAAATTTATTTAAAGATGAATGACTATTTAAGGGAGAAAACAGCATTTTATTATATTATCTAAAGTAAAAATAATAAATAGTAAGATTACATATTTTGATGTAAGATATTTGACTACAATATCACAAAAACCTATGGGAAGAGGCACAAATGGAATTTAAGTACTAAAGTATTTTGTTTTTGTTTCTTTTTTTACATGAAGTAATAACAGTAACTTTTTATAAGAGTTAATAACAGTATTAACTCTTAAGTAGCTTGGGTTAAGTTAAAAATGCATGTTATAATCCCTAGAGTATCATGAAAAATATTGAAAGTATAGCTAGGAAACCAATAATGAACTAAGATTATATACTAAACAATATTTAATGATGTGAAAATAAGTCAAGAAAAGAGGAAAAGAAGAACAAATAATGAATGAAACAATAGAAAATAACATCAATACTCTAAGGTTGAACCAAATCATTAGTAATTACGTTAAACATATTAAACCAATTGCCTAAACATTCCAATTCAGTTCAGTTCAGTTCAGTTCAGTCGCTCAGTCGTGTCTGATTCTTTGTGACTCCATGGACTGCAGCACACCAGGCCTCCCTGTCCATCACCAACTCCTGGAGTTTACTCAAACTCATGTTCTTTGAGTCAGTGATGCCATCCAACCATCTAATCCTCTGTTTTCCCCTTCTTGTGCCTTCAATCTTCCCCAGTATCAGGATCTTTTCAAATGAGTCAGTTCTTAGCATCAGGTGGCCAAAGTATTGGAGTCTCAGCTTCAGCATCAGTCCTTCCAATGACTATTCAGGATTGATTTCCTTTAGGATGGAATGGTTGGATCTCCTCACAGTCCAGGAGACTCTGAAGACTCTTCTCTAACACCACAGTTCAAAAGTATGAATTCTTTGGCACTCAGATATCTCTATAGTCCAACTCTCACATCCATACATGACTACTGGAAAAACCATAGCTTTGACTAGATGGACCTTTGTTGACAAAGTAATGTCTCTGCTTTTTAATATGCTGTCTAGGTTGGTCATAACTTTTCTTTCAAGGAGCAAGCATCTTTTAATTTCATGGCTGCAGTCACCAACTGCAGTGATTTTGGACCCCCTAAAAATAAAATCTGTCACTGTTTTCCACTGTTGCCCCATCTATTTGACATGAAAAGATGGAACCAGATGCCATGACTTAGTTTTCTGAATGTTGAGTTGTAAGCCAACTTTTTCACTTTCCTCTTTCACTTTCATCAAGAGACTCTTTAGTTCTTCATCACTTTCAGCCATAAGGGTGGTATCATCTGCATATCTGAAGTTATTGATATTTCTCCTGGCAATCTTGACTCCAGCTGGTATTTCATCCAGTCCAGCGTTTCTCATGATGTACTCTGCATATAAGTTAAATAAGCAGGGTGACAATATGCAGCCTTGATGTACTCCTTTCCCAATTTGTAACCGGTGTGTTGTTCCATGTCCACTTCTAACTGTTGCTTCTTGACCTGCATACAGATTTCTCAGGAGGCAGGTCAGGTGGTCTTGTATTCCCATCTCTTTGAGAATTTTACACAGTTTGTGGTGATGTACACCATCAAAGGCTTTGGCATAGTCAATAAAGCAGAAACAGATGTTTTCCTGGAACTCTCTTGCTTTTTTCATGATCCAGAGGAGGTTGGCAATTTGATCTCTGGTTCCTCTGCCTTTTCCAAATCCACCTTGAACATCTGGAAGTTCCCAAGTCATGTACTGTTGAAGCCTGGCTTGGAGAATTTTGAGCATTACTTTGCTAGTGTGTGAATGAGTGTAATTGGTGGTAGTATGAACATTCTTTGGCATTGCCTTTCTTTGGGATTGGAATGAAAACTGACCTTTTCCAGTCCTGTGGCCACTGCTGAGTTTTCCAAATTTGCTGGCATATTGAGTGCAGCACTTTCACAGCATCATGTTCCAGCATTTGAAATAGCTCAACTGGAATTCTATCACTTCCACATGCTTTGTTTGTAGTGGTGCTTCCTAAGGCCCACTTGACTTTGCATTCCAAGATGTCTGGCTCTAGGTGAGTGATCACACCATCGTGATTATCTGGGTCATGAAGATCTTTTTTGTACAGTTCCTCTGTGTATTCTTGCCACCTCTTCTTAATATCTTCTGCTTCTCTTAGGTCCATACCATTTCTGTCCTTTATTGAGTCCATCTTTGCATGAAATGTTCCCTTGGTATTTCTAATTTTCTTGAAGAGATCTCTAGTCTTTCCCATTCTATTGTCTTCCTCTATTTCTTTGCATTGATCAAAGACAGATATTGTCAGTCTAGATTAAATTAGAAGATTCAACCGTGTGCTATCTATAAAAAGACATAGTTTGAAAACAAAAGCAAGAAAAATGATATGACATACAGTAAATATAAAAACCTCTCTTTATATCAGGCTTAACTATGTTAATACCAGACAAAGTAGATACCAGGAAAAGATTTATTACCAAAAATAAAAATAAGGCTCTGTGAAATTTTGAATATTTGAAATCTGACAGAGTTTGTTTTCTTTACAATAAAATTAAATTAGAAATCATTAACAGTAAGATATTTAGAAAAATCCCTCCAAATACTTGGAAGTTAAACAGTACCCCTCTAAAGAACCCATCACTCAAACTATAAAATAACAAAGAAATCAATTTGAATTTCTGCTTTATCCCTTATAGCTTTGACTTTCACAACTAACTTAACTTCTCTTTGCCTTGGTTTTCTTATCTTTAAATCTAAGTAAAATAAGATTTTGAAATCATTCCTAAATCTTAAAATGTCAGATATGTATTTTGTTTCAATCCCACCACCAATAACAAATGCAGATTATTTTCAACGGTAATAGTAATAAACTCTATATACGCATAGAGAAGACTTTGTGTGTGTGTGTGTGTGTAGCAGAGTTTTATTAAAGTGAAAAGGGACAGAGAAAACTTCTGACATAGACATCAGAAGTGCCCCCTCACTAGTGTTAATAAGGGAGTTATATACTTTTTAAATTAGTTATTCAGTTCAGTTCAGTTGCTCAGTCGTGTCTGACTCTGCGACCCCACGGACTGCAGCACGCCAGGCCTCTCTGTCCATCACCAACACCCAGAGTTTACTCAAACTCATGTCCATTGACATGAGTTATTACAATAAATCAAAAGAATGTCTCAAGGTTGTAAAGATCTTACTAGACCCACTCCCATAATTTACATTTTAAGATAACAGGATTAGCCAGAAGGTTTTCAGGAAGGAGAAACTGTCCTCAAGCAGGATACATTGTTGTTATATACTGCCTTGAACAGAGTTTAAACTGAGTTGTTTGTTGTGTAATTATCAGTTCTGGGCTTAAAGAAAAAAATGCATTTTCTGTGACTAAGGAATGTAGAGGGAAAAAAAAAAAAGTTTGTCCTTTCCTCCTCCTTGAGAACCCCAGACCCCTATCTCCCCTTCAAGAGCCCCAGACCCCTTTCTCCTCCTCAGGGACCCCAGACTTATCAATCTGCCTAGGAATTGACTCTCTCATTCACCCTTTTCTTTTAGGAGAATTATGTTGCCAAGGGAAAGGGGTATCATTTTCATTCCATAACCTCTTCCTGCTGTGATGGGGCATGGTCCCTAAATTTCTGAGGCAACATATTCTCCTAACCCTCATATGGAGGGGCTCTGATCCAGGGGCCCCAAGTAATAATTGGAGGAGGTTATGGCACTTGTAGGAGTCTGGACAACCATTTGTAACTTAAAAGCTTTCAGATGGTTAGAAACAAATCCAGTCACACAGTTACAGATGCAGGGAGCAAATGGTAAAAACAGAACAATTAGAATTATTATGATTAAGATAGTTTTCCACCATGGGAGCTAGTTAACATTTCCCAAAGTGAGGTGACTGAGGCTTCAGGAGAATCCACAGCCTGAATCATCTTGTTCATGTGTTTAGTAAAGTGAGTAAAATTAGTACTCATATTAGGCATGAATAATGGCAGAAGTTCCTCCTTCTGCAGCAGTTAGAATATCTAAGGCCAGTCTGTTTTGTGTGTGTGTGTGTGTGTGTGTGAAGTCGCTCAGTCGTGTCCAACTCTGTTTTGTAAAACCACCTAATTTGTATTTGTTCAGCATTAAGAGCTGAAAGTTAATCAGAGCATCAACTCGTAGCATAACCCAGAGAGGGAATGAATATTGTAGCCAGATAATTATATCAGTGAAATACAGATCTTGCCCAACAAGTTTTAAGTGTGGCAGATTAGTAGGCTTCTCTGGAAGCTCTGAAAATATGAAGCCATGAGTAAAAGTTAGACCTAGGGTGCATCTTCCTATCCAGCCAGGAGGAAGCCACACCCATCAGTAAGAGCCACATATACAGTAGGTCCCATTTGGAGCAAACCAGTGTGACTGAGGGATCCAGTCCAATCAGCCCCTGGCCAGGCAAAAGGAGGACATAAACTGGGATTGGAAAACACCGGAATGTTGAATTGTATATTTCTTGAGGCAAAAATCCCAGTTGTTTCCAATCATTATAATTAAGTTGTCAGCTAACTTCTGGGGATGGCTCTATTTGTTCCCAGTATATGGGAACATTAGATAGTAGGTGTCCCTTTTTAGGAGTTAGCCATATGACCTCATCCCATATTTGATAAACATCAGGTAGAAAACCACAATATCTAGACCCATTTACCTTATTATGTTCAGCAAAATAGTCATTAAACCAAGTTAAAACATAATCAAAATTAAAAGTTACATTATGTCCATAGTTACATCAGTCCATCTTAGGTTGTTAGATGTCATCAGATCAAGAAGAGGTGTCACATATGACTGTTGTTGGTGAAGGTATTCTCAGAGTTGAAGAAAGTCCTTTCCTTGAAGTGGAGAAACACACTGTAGGAAGTCTTCAGTTGATGAGGAGGGGAGTGCTTCACAGACCCAGAAATTAAACCAATTGTGGAATGCAGTGTAGTAATGAGTCCAGGACAGAAATGTGCTGTCTTGAGGCAGACTCAGGACTTTTCGAGTCAGCAGAAGCAAGCCCACCTAGATTCTTAGGTCCATCTTGGTTCCTGGCTCAAACAGTGGCTTGTTTGACTCAAAGGCTGGGTCAGGAGTTAGTCTCCCAGCAATGTCTGTTGAAAAGCTAAAAGCTCAGTCACATAGTTAATTTTAAGGCTTCAGGATCTATGATAATATCTGTGCACAAAAACAGTCTGTCATAGAGACAGTCCCTTCTTCTTAGGGGCAGTTTGAGCCCTCATTAAAGCGATGGGTAAAATTTTAAACCAACTGTCTTGTGTTTCCTGAGTTAGCTTATGCAGATGTTTCTTAATAATGTCATTAGCTTTTTTCTACCTTTCCCAAAGATTGGGGTCTCCAGGAACAGTGTAAGTGATATTCTATTCCTAGAGCTTTTGACACCCCTTGAGTTACAGCAGCTTTAAAGGCGGAGCCATTGTCACTCTGGAGGCTCCACGGCAGCCCAAACCTGGGAATAATTTCATGGATTAAAATTTTTATAACTTCTTTAGCCTGTTCACTACGGCAGGGAAAGACCTCAATCCATCCAGTAAAAGTGTCTACCCGGACCTGTAAGCAAGAAAATCCATTTGTTTTTGGCATATGAGTAAAAGGAACCATAGCCTCATTTATTTTCATAAATCTTGAACTAGTCTCCATTTATCATTTGACTTTTTTACACCTAAAATAGGAGTGTTGCATGGACTATTAGAGGGAATTAATAGCCCCTGCTCCTTTAAATTTTCAATGATGGGTTTTAACCTTTCCTTAACACCTCAGGCTTTAATGGATACTGCTTTTGGTGTGAAAACAGGTGAGGGTCTTTGAGCTTGATAACAACAGGAACAGCATTTTGTGCTCAACCCATAGTTTTTCCATCAGCCCACCCTCTAGCATTTACATTTTGTTCAATTATTGGGAGAGAAAGAGCAGGCTCCACATTCATGAAAACAGAGGCCTAGAGCTTCCTCAGTATATCCCTCCCCAGAAGGGGTAAGGGAGACTCCAGCACATTTACAAAATAGCACAGAGTCCCAGCTGTAGCTTAAAGGATGACTGAAATAATAGCGAGTGGCTCGTCCTAACAGTCCCATTACAGTAGTGAATCAGGAGGAAAGTGGACCAGGGGCTTCAGTGAGCACAGAGAAAGTTGCCCCAGTGTCCAAAAGAAAATCGACTGATTGGCCCCCACAGTTATTAATATCCAGCGTTCCTCAGGTGTTATTAGGATGGGAGCTTGTGTGGGGACTCCCAGGAACCTTCAGTCCTGACTGTCCTGAGTCCAACCCCTGGGGCCTATACCTCAGAGGGCTATCTCTTCTCCAGTGTGGTCCTTTACAGACTGGACATGGAGCCAGGGGTGGCTTAGATCCCTGAGAGAAACTTTACTTGAGATGCCCCTCCTTTCCACAGTAATAGCAAGCCCGTCCCCTTTCACCTGGGTTCCTCTGGGCATTCTTCTCAGGCTGTTTCAGAGCATATCTAATAGCCGTTGTTGAGGCTTCAGTCTTTTGCCTGGTTCTTTTTTGCCTCTTATTTTCCTCCTTATATTATCTACCATAATATACTATCTGAGCCAGCTATAACAGTTTTTCTAAAGACTGATTTGGTCCAAATGCCTGTTTGCATAACTTATAGCAGATATCTGGAGCCAACTGACTGAGAAATCTATCTTTTAAGACCATTCCCCCTGCACTTTCAAGATTGACGTCAGTAAACTTGCAGAGAGCCTCGCTTATCTATCTGGGAATTTACCAGGAGTTTCCTTCTCTCCTTGTTCTGTGTCAAACAACTTAGCATAGTCTAAAATCTCAGCATGTGCTCACTTGAGTCCTTCAGGAATACTTCTGACAAAGTGGCTCTGTTATTGGAACCACTTGGCTCCTAGTAGGAAGGAGAGCTATTTCATATTCCCTCTTTCCCCTTGTCTCATGTTCAAGCCATTCATCTCCAAAAGTAGTAGCTTCCCCTAAAATTCAAGTTTTCGAGTTAGGAGTCAGCGTCTGTCCCAAGACATACATTACATCTCTCCAAGTAAGTTGCATAAAGTAAAGTTAGTCCCGTAAACCTTCTATGTACTTTTTGGATCTTCTCGACAGTCTCGACTGCAACTGTACTGTTTGAATTTCTACCAAGACTGAGGTAACCCCTCCTGGGAGGGTGCCCCAATTCTCAGCCTGTTCGGTTGGTAGCCCCAGATACAGGGACAAAGTAAGAGAACAGGAGGCAGCTGAAGGTTTCACAGCCAAATCTGCACCCTTAGGACATAAGTCTGGCATGTCTCACAGAGAGATAAAGAGCAACACATATGTCACTTCTACCCATTTCTTTTGTTTTCTACAGAACCGGTCTAGCTGTAAAACAGTAATAATTGAGATCCTTCAATAGGTCAGAATTCCCCGACTTCTAAAGGATACTGTGGACATTCAGTATCACAGAAGAAGATCAAGAGTGTCTTTTTTAAACTCTGGGGATCAAACTTGTCCCAGTTCTTTTAAATGCATTTTAAAGAAGTGGTTCTGGAACTGCTAGTTCCCAACTGTAAGACAGAAAAAAAGAGGCATCCAAAGCCGTGGCTTTTTTCCACCAGAATCGTCCTTCCCTGCTCTAGATGGGTGTGTAGACAGACTCTCCACTGAAGCTTTCCTTCCCTGGTTGGACTTAGTCTGTCCCTTACTTATGCAGGTGTCTTACTCGTCCCTCCCGGTTCTACCTCCCAGGTGCGGTGGAGATGCACCAGGAATAGACCTGATGACATCCCAGACTGACTTAGTTCCAAACCACCAAGACCTTTCTTTGATTTTCCCTTTTCTCTGATTTGCCCTTTTCTCTGATGCCACTCAAGGTGAAGCAGGGGAGCTTTCCAGAATGTCTCCCAAGCTAGTACCACTAGGGGAAGCATCCATATCATGTGTGTCTGGGCACATTCCTGAGTACATCCTGACTGCAGTAGAAATGGTGAGTCATAAAGGGATGAACAACAATCAAGATGTCCCTTCTGAGTGTCACCACACCAGTATATGTGATGGCAAAAGAGGTGGTGGAGGGTTGGCCAGCGAGAAAAAAGTTATTTTCGTCCTCCAGCTACTAGGACCAATTCTTCCAGTTCATTTCCACAGAGTCCACAAAAGGAATATATCTAGGGAGTTGAGACAAAGGCCATCAGAGAGCCTTCTCTGGTCTGGTAGGAGCTAGCACTACCAAAAGAGGAAGGCTGTTGCATTTCCAATCTGAACAGATCCTGCAATTCCCAATTCATATCCTCAGAAACCTCACGGTCACCAGTAGTGCTTTTATCCACAGAGACAGGAGACACCGCTGTGACAGAGACTCACTTTCAGGTAGCTGGCCCCTGAGGCAGGCAGCCAAGAGAGTGATCTCTAGCCTGAGAGACATCCCTGGAGCTAGAGCTCTTCCTCAATTCAAAACATGCTGCTGGAGCTAGATTTCCACCTTGCTCCATACGTGCTGCTAGTAACTTTCTAGCAAGGCTTGCCTCGTCTGGCAAGGCTAAGCACTTCCATACATGGGGTCTAAGCAAAAGTACACAATGACAGCATGGATCACAAGTCCCTTGAAAGTCTATAATCCGACAGATTATGTTAGTTCTAATTCCCCACGCAAACATGGAGTGGTCAAAGAGAGCAGGGAAAAGTAACTGAGAAAGGAAAGTTCAGTCCACATGCTTTGTCCATTTCTGGCTGCTCCCCTAGCAGGGACCTTGGGTGTTTCTTGGCATTGGCAGGTCAGTATAAACCCCCAACAAGGCTCCCCTTTTGGGGGCTGCCTTCAGTCATTAGGCGGCACTGCAAAACCGCAGAGTAGGGCTCATCACTTGCTTCACGCAGGGCATGTCATTCATTTACACAGCACACCATAGAGTTAGTAAAGTAAAGCAGAAAACATGCATACTGAGAAAGCACAGAGGCTAGTGCTCTGAGCATTCTTACCTTGTCCTGAAGATCCTGGATGAGCCCCCAAGATGATACCTTACAGTGAACGGTGTTGGATTCGTGATCTCCGAAGAAGATTTAACTTCGGGACCAGCGACCAGGCTTGATAACTCAAGAGCTTTTGTATAACAGAGTTTTATTAAAGTGAAAAAGGGACAGAGAAAGCTTCTGACATAGACATCAGAAGGGGGACGGAGAGTGTCCCTCGAGGAGACTATTATTTTTAAAATACCCTTTTGACATGAAAAGATGCTCAATGTCACTAATTATTAGAGAAATGCAAATCAAAATTACAAAGAGACACCGTCTCACACCTGTCAGAATAGCCAGCTTTAAAAAGTCTAATAACAAATGTTGGAGAGGGCGTGGAAAAAAAGAAACCCTCCTGCACTGCTGGTGTGTATGTAAGTTGGTGTGGTCACTATGAAAAATAGTATGGAGATTCTGCAGAAATCTAAAAATAGAATTACCATATGATCCAGCAATTTCACTCCTGGGCATGTAATCCAGACAAACTATAATTCAAAAAGATACATTCTCTCCTATGTTCATAGCAGCACTATTCACAACAGCTAAGACATGGGATGGCTGAATGGATAAAGAAGATGTGGTACGCATATACAATGGAATACTACTCAGCCATAAAAACAATGAAATGATGCCATTTGCCGCAACATGGATGGATCTAGAGTGTCATATACTAAGTGAAATCAGTCAGAAAGAGAAAGTCAAACACCATATGACATCACTCACACATGGAATATAAAGTATGGCACAAATCAACCTATCTACAAAAAAGAAACAGGCTCACAGACATAGAGAACAGACTTGTGTTGCCAGTGGAGGGTGGGGAGAGTGGGAGAGGGATGCACTGGGAGTTTGAGGTTAGCAGTAGATGAAACTATTACATATAGAACAGATTAACAACAAGGTCTTACTGTACAGCAAGAGAACTATATTCAATATCCTGAGATAAACTACAATAGGAAAGAATATTAAAAAAAGTATATACGTGTGTATGAGTCACTTTACTGTACAGCAGAAATGAATACAACATTGTAAATCAACTATACTTCAATAATAAAATAGAATAGTGTTTTTAAATCTAACAGATACTCAATAAAGTAGATAATTTGGAAACTTCTATGAGAATACATCTTTGGGGATATTATTATTTATAACTTTGAGGATTATTTAGAAACTTCTATGAGAACACATCTTTGGGGATATTATTATTTCTAACTTTGAGGATAATTAAAATGTTCAGAGGTGATATGAGGTTAAAGTATTACAGATATTAATGAGTTTTAGAATAGACTGGTTTATAGCAGAAGTAACAGAAATGTTGAAAAGTTCTTGCAGATCTCATGAAATGAGATAGCTTAAACACAACATATTCCTCTTTGCCATTACTGAATGTTTAAATTTTGGCCAGGAGTGACATCAGCAATACAGCAGAACAGAAGGTTCCAGCTTGTATCATCCCCTGGCAACAGTTATTTGGCAGTGTTCACAGACTACATTGCCTTTATAGGTAGGAGACTATGAAACCTCAAGGAAGGGCCCAAGACCAAAGAAGTCTATTTTAATAAAGCAGGACCAAACCAAGGGGTTGATGTCCCTACAGTGGTCTTAACTAAACTCAGAAACAGTTCTGACCCCTGTGGACTTGCCCGAAGCCCCATTTGACCTTGGTTTTGCAACTGGCACAATATGCCAAGAGACACAGAAGTCATGCCTGCCTGTGCCTCAGTAATAGCCCCACAGACCTTGGTCTTGGCTGTGGGCACTGAAGTAACTCATGATCTGATTCCATCCCCTTCCAGTCACTAACCATAAGCAGTCCTACCAGCGCCGGGACCTGACTGGAAACAGTCTCATTTGCACCCCCAGAGATCCTGAAATGTTTCTGTGATACAGCTCCAGCCCCTCCCCACTGCAGTCAGGGAGCAACCCTACCTACCCAGGGATCTGGTGGGAGGCATGACCATCCATGCCTTCAGAACCATGGCTGCAGATCTCAGTTCTGGTTGTGCACCCTGAAGCAGTCCTTGGTTTGGGCCTACTTTGTTTAAAAAAAAAAAAAAAAAAAAGCCTTATTTACAATAGCATCAAAACCAATAATACTTGGGAATAAACTTAACAAAGCAGATAAAATACCTATACACTGAAAACTATATGACACTGATGAAAGATGGAAGAAGACACAAACAGAAAGATATCCCACATTCATGGATTGGAGTAATAAATATTGTCAAAATTCCATACTACCCAAAGAAATCTACAGATTTAGAGCAATCACTTTGGAAATTTCAGTGACATTTTCCAAAGAAATAGAAGTGAGTCAAAATGCATATGGAACCACAAAAAAACCTGAATAGCCAAAGCAATGTTGAGAGAAAAAGAAGAACTGAAGGCATCACACTTGCTGACTTCAAACTGTATTACAGCTATCAGACAAAGTAACCAACAAGAATGGTACTGGCATATAAACAGACACATAGACTAATGGAACAGAATAAAAAGCACAGAAATAAATCTACGTGAATATGGTGAGTAAGTCTAAGAAAAGGATGTCAGGAATACATAATGGGAAAAGGATAGTCTCTTTCTCAATGACATTAAAAAAAACCAACAACAACTAGATAGCCACATGCAGAAAAAATTAGATCCTTGTATTACACCATTACAAAAATCAATTCAAAATGGAGTAGACTTAAAAGTAAAACCTCAAACTATTAACTTCTAGAAGAAATTATAGGGAAAAAGTTTCTTAACATTGGTCTCTGCAATGATGTTTTGTATATGATACCAGAAACACAAGCAAAAAAAGCAAAATAAATAAGTGGGGCTATGTCCAACTAAAATCTTCTGCAGAGCAAAGGAAATAACAAAATGAAAAAGGAACTTATGCAATAAGAGAAAACATTTGCAAACCATACATTAGGGATTATAAACCATGATAACTGGTTATCATGGTTTATATATATCCAAAATATATAAGGGACTCACAACTCAATAGCAGGAAAATAACCTGTTTTTTTAAATGGGCAAAATATTGGAATAGACATTTTTCAAAGAAGACATACAAATGACCAACAGATATATAAGCATCCCTAACCTTCAGGAAAATGCATAGTAAAACAGTGAGCTACCACCTCATACCTGTTAGGAGGTTATTATTTACAACAAAAAGTGAGATAACAAGTATTATCAAGGTTGGAGAAAAAGGGAACCCTTGTGCCTTGTTGTAAATTTCTATAGCCATTATGGAAAACAGTATGGAGGTTCCTCAAAAAATCTAAAAAGCAACTATAATATGATCCAGCAATCCCACTACTGGGATATATATCCAAAGAAATGAAGTCAGTATCTTGAAAAGACATCTGCACCCCATGTTCACTACAACATTATTCATAATAGCCAAGATGTGGAAACAATCTACGTGTTCACTTAGAAAATATGAAATAGGTACACACACACACAGAGAATTTTACTCAGCCTTAAAAAAGTAGAAAATCCTGCCATTTGTGACAATATGAATGAACCTAGAGTACACTATGCTTAAGTGAAATAAGCCCGACACAGGAAGACAAACATTGTATGACCTCACTTACATAGAATCTAAAAAGGTCTAACTCAGAGAGTAGAATATTTGTTGCCAGGGCCTGAGGGTGGGAAGAAAAGTAGTTTCAACTTTCAGCATAGTGACTATAGTTAATAATATTGTATTGTATGTTTTAAATTTGACGCTGTGTTCTCACCACACTGAAAGAAAAAAAAGGGTTAACTATGTGAGATGTGAGGCTACAGATCTGTTAACTTGATGTAACAGTCATTTCACAATGAATACATGTATCAAACTATCACATTTTACACTTTAAATACATACGATTTTTGTCAAGTATGCCTCAATAAAACTTAGAGACAAATAGCTTTGTCTCTAAAATAGCTAAGCCTAAAAAAACAATGGCCAGTAAATTCAACCATTCAATAGCATTCAGTGAAACAAACTAATTCTCCTCATCTTAGGTAAACATAAAATCACAAATACTAGTAGTAAAACAAAAGGGGACATTGTTGGACCCAGTTTCTTGATATGGAAAAATATTTAGCCCACCAAGTCTCAGTGTTGATACTGCAGATAGGAGGATAAGAAAAACAAGAGGAAAAGAAAAAGATGTGATCCTCTTACCTGAATATACATAATCCTGGGCATCTCATAGTGTCTTGCTTTGCGAAAACATATGGGTGACTGGATGACATTGCCACTCCTTTCAGAGAGGTATGACATTATCCATACTGTTTTTCTCAACTCTTAAAGATCGGGCTTCAGTTTAAATATTGCTGTTTCTCCCTAATTCTATTTCTAAATTACTGGTTGTTCCTTTCAATTGAATTAAAATAAATACAATCTCCATATACGTGGCCATGTATGCTTGCTTGTTTCTATGACCTTGCAAGTGTGGAGAAAACAAAGGGAAACCAAGGCAGGGCCATTTAAGTATATCTGTTTGGACTTTTAGCAAGTAGGCACTTTGCCTGTTTGGGAAGTTGGGCATATTAAAATACTGCATGGATCATTAGTACATTTATATCTCTGGCTATTTTGTGCCCATAAAAGTATATTTACCTATAAAGAAAAAAAAAAAAAAGCTTTCACTGAAGATGATACTAAACACTCCAAGCTTTCCTTCCAACCCTAAAAAAGAATATAAAACATGCCAATATCTACGGAACGGCAAAGACTGTGTTCACTGTACCATACTGCAGAGAACAGCCACAATACTTCTCTGCAGTGCAAAGGTGACCACATTAAGAAATAGTTCTTGCACAGGAACAAGAACAAGCACTTATTGAATATCTTATCTACTACTACTTGGTAGAGCAGATGTGAATTAGGCATTTCATATGCAGTCTCAGTTAATATTTGCAGTAACTCCTGAGAAGTTTTCCTTACAATTATACTTGAAGGTATTACATCCCAGCAAACCTATGATATCACAATACTTTTTCTTTCTCCTGGAAATTCTGGCTGTCATCACATCTCATCCCCAAAATGATGACAGTCATAGCATCTTTAAAATCTGAAATAATTTTTATACAGATGGAGAGAACAGTGGGATGTGGTGGGCATTGTCCCCAAAATTATAAAATCTAGATTCAACCACCATTTCACTGGTTGTTTCAAAAAAGTCTTGATTTCCTCATGTGTGATTTGTCGATAATAATACTTCTTGACAAGTCTACTCTCCAGTACTGATGCAACGCAGCTTTTAAATCACAAGACTCTATTCTAACATTTTCACGCTTCCTTTATGTGAAGCCTGCCTCTTTTTGTGATCACCACATGAATCAATAAAAAATAACTTTGTAAGGTAAATACATGGCCTGATTTCTGAAATAAATAAATAAGAAAAAAAGATAATGAAGGAAATAGCAAATAAATTAACAATTAAACATGGCCATATATTACCCAAGGAATATAAATGGCTAAGCATTTGAGAGTCATTATGTGCTTATCTTAGTACAAACCCAAGAAATAGGACACTGATAGCTCAGGTGTCTTATTAGAAATTTCTCTTCTACAGAAAGAGGAGGAGGAGGAGGAGATAGCAGGGAGGGGAGGAGAGGAGGACCAGGAGAGAGTGGGACAGGCGGAGGAAGAGGAGGAGATAATGACTATATCTGATAAGAGAGAAACGTTTGAACACATAGCAAAGGCAAAAAGAAACAAAACAAAAAAAATATATTGACCCTTAAGTTTTCAGGCAGTTTCTGAAGCTGCATCAGATTCCTTGAGTAGCCTGTCCAAGTTTCAAAAGATGTGATAAAAAGATCATACTCTTTAAACATATTTTAAAACTTTCATGGTTATGTTTGTAATTTTTTCATAATAACAGAGCCTGCTGCTGCTGCTGCTAAGTCACTTCAGTCATGTCCAACTCTGCGACCCCATAGATGGCAGCCCATTAGGCTCCTCTGTCCCTGGGATTCTCCAGGCAAGAATACTGGAGCAGGTTGCCATTTCTTTCTTCAATGCATGAAAGTGAAAAGTGAAAAGTGAAAGTGAAGTCACTCAGTTGTGTCCGACTCTTAGCGACCCCATGGACTGCAGCCTCCCAGGCTCCTCCGTGCATGGGATTTTCCAGGCAAGAGCACTGGAGTGGGGTGCCATTTCCTTCTCCAGTAACAGAGCCCGCAATAGATTCATTAAAATACCCACTACACAGTGTTTCTGTATTTCCTCCGTTAATATTGCCATCCCTCACCATGGCTTTTCCCCCAGACATGTCACCCCCTACCTTACTTCCTTTCAACATATGTTCAAGTTGACTGCATTTTAGTCCACCATCATCTTGCTTGGTGTTTTGTATGTTATCCTAGCTTCCACTCTTTTTCTTTTGACAATTTAAGATAGTCTTAACTCTGAGGTCAGTAGCTATTCAGCTTTTATCTTTTGTTTCCACTTACTAATTGATATAAAAATGGTTCATAAATGAAGAAGCAATATATTAGTGTACGGGAGTGGTGTATGATGGAACAATACATCTGCCCATTGGGACCTCTGTATAGAATTTAAATCTACCAGTTATTACTTTTGATTTTCATATCGTTCTTGGAAAACATAACCGAGAGTGCTAATGAACGGTTCCCATGCTGAGTACTGCCTTCAGGAAATGTTGTTCATTTTGAGGGATTCCCTGGTAGCTCCGATGGTAAAGCATCTAACTGCAATGCAGGAGACTCGGGTTCAATCCCTGGGTTAGGAAGATCCCCTGGAGAAGGAAATGGCAAGCCACTCCAGGACTCTTGCCTAGAAAATTCCATGGATGGAGGAGTCTGGTGGGCTACAGTCCATGGGGTCTCAAAGAGTCGGACACGACTGAGAGACTTCACTTTCACTTTCACTTTGGTCCTCAAAGCAAGCAGGAAGGCTGTACAGACACTCCTAGTGGGTGGGTTTATTCTTAACATTATTTTAAGAGGATTTTTTAATATTTGTTTCCCACTTTCTAATATACCAGCTTTAAAGTCCATTCTGATGGGCTGAACAAGCCACTTAGCCTTTCAGTAATTTCTTCTTCTGTAAATTCTCACTGGGATATTAAAAGCATTTATGTACTTAAAATTTTGAAGTATTCTAAAATGTAATTTGTGTGACCTGGGATAAGTACACATAATGAGAAAGATGAGATATGTTTATCTCAATTTCCTTCAAGGTCAATTGATTTTTTTTTTAAAGTTCTAGTAGATTTTCAAGGGCCAATTCTATAACTACAAGCAAAGAAAACTAAAGGAGCTGGAAGTTTCCTTATAATGTAGTAAAACAAACTTCAGAAGCCAAAGATCTGGATTTGAATCTCTGCACATCACTAACTAACCTTAACTTTCACGAGTCATTTAACTTCTCTTTTCCTCAGTTACTGTAGCTCTGAACAAGGAATAACAATATCTTCCTCAACACTTGTAAAGAGAGTGAAAGGATATTATTAATATGAAAGAGTTTTGCAAATGGAAAATGTCTGTGCAAATCTTAACCTTAAAGTCCCAATTGTGTTTTATTTCTAAACATATCAGGTGACCAACCTGAAATTTTACAAGATTCTTTTCATGAGTGCGTGCTGTAGTTAATAGCGTTCATTGACAGAGTGAAAACTGTTTTACTAGTCTCCATGGGGATGTTTGTTTTTAGTCTCCTAATTTGTTTTCTTTACATACAAAAAAAATTTCCACACAAGTAGTCTAAAAAGTGAGCTAGTTTAAGACCAATACTAAAACTGAGGAAGTCTAGGGAAATACAAGTTCCTGGTGGATGCTACATGTCCAAAAATGTTAGAAATAATTAACTTTAAGGAAAAATAGAGGACTGCCCACAATTCCAAATTAACCAACACCATTTCAAGGGACTAAAAACTCATTGCTATTCATTCTGCTTCACACAGGCTAAAGTGTAAAATTGCTGTTTGAGTCTTATTCTCAATAACTTCCTCAATGTTTTCTCACACTCCCAGTCCTAAAGGTCTTCCCAGGTATACTTGGGGAAGTCACAAAATAGGCCATTATATATAGGGCTGCAAATAGCTGGGGACAAACCTGGAGCAGACCAGTTTCTGTCAGAGCAAGTAAAAAACATGGCTTAGAGCCCCACACTTATTTATTTTACAGCTCTTGCCAGTCTATGCTTGATATTTAAAAGTTTTTCTTTACTTCTTTTCCAGATAGAACTCTGTTGTTAGGTGAGTCTGACTTGCTCTCATTCTGTTTACCTTAAAGAAGCAGAATTTGTACCTTACAAATAAAAATACCTCTCTCCTATCCATTTTACTTTTCACAGTTTATGAATGTGTATTTCAAGGATATGGATATTTTCATGAATATCCCATGAATATTTTATGTCAATGACCACAGAGTATCAGCCTCAACAAATATTTACAAATTCTGGGGGTGTACTGTTAACTGGTGTATTTACCCAAACTCTTTCTCATTTTCTCCTCTGTTTCTATGGCAAGAATTCCTCATGCTTATCCTGTGACCTTGCCTGATTTTTCATAGAAGTCTAAAGAGCAGCCATATGTTAAGTTAGTTTAAGAGAGGCCTTTTAGTGACCCTGCCTGTGCCCTACTCACAGGGCTTAGCTGCCAATATATATTTTGTGTGAATCTTCTTCACTGGAAGAAATCCAGACCATGTGCCTTTCCTAGGTGATCTGAGGCAAAATAATTCTGTAATTAGATAAAAGTCGTCTTATTAACAATTATTAAACTTTTGGTAGCAAATGGGACTTTCCCATAGAAGACAGTAAATTTCACAGCAGTATTTGATGGGTTTTTTTTCTTTTTTTTTTTTTTTAGTGTTTCATAATAAGAGATTAGGGGATAAGAAATCTAATATATAACCTTAGTATATCTTTAACCTCATTCTTTTTGCTTCTTCAGACTTATTTTCCATAAACTTTCCTTAAAGAACCTGTTCAATGTGTACAGGCTCTGGAAAAGTTTTTAGTTTCTGTGGAAAGAAAATAATATGAGAATAGCATTGATAAGTCACATATACAGATCAAAAAAAGAAGGGAGAAAGGTATTTTGGGTTTAAGAGAAAGGGCAAAAGGATGGTGTGATATAATGCATATTATTAAACATGTCCCATGTGCCTCTTCAGAGAAGGCAATAGCACCCCACTCCAGTACTCTTGCTTGGAAAATCCCATGGATGGAAGAGCCTGGAAGGCTGCAGTCATGGGGTCACTGAGGGTCGGACACGACTGAGCAACTTCACTTTCACTTTTCACTTTCATGCATTGGAGAAGGAAATGGCAACCCACTCCAGTGTTCTTGCCTGGAGAATCCCAGGGATGGGGGAGCCTGATGGGCTGCCGTCTATGGGGTCGCACAGAGTCGGACACGACTGAAGCGACAGCAGCAGCATGTGCCTCTTTATCTCCTTTCTTATAGTTAGAACTTTCATGCAGATTTTGACTATTTACTTGTATATGCATGCATGCTAAGTAACTTCAGACCTGTCCGACTCTGTGAAACACTATGGACTGTAGGCTGCCAGGTTTCTCAGTCTACAGGATTCTCCAGGCAAGAATACTGGAGTGGATTACCATACCCTTCTCCAATTTACTTGTACAGTGGTTCTCAAACTATTATTCTGACTCCATTATATTTTTAAACATTATTGAGGGGCCAAAAGATTCTTTTTTTGCTTCATGTGAGTTACTTAGAAATGTTTACCATATTAAAAATTAAAATGTAGAAACTTAAAAATACGTACTCACTTAAGAATAATACACCCATTACATGCTAATATAAAATGCATATTTTATGAAAAATAAGTATATTTTAAATGCATACAGGAGTAACATTGTTTTACATTTTTGTGAATCTCTTTAATATATGGCATTATAAAAGAAAACTGGGATCTCATATCTAATTCTGCATTCAATCTGTTGCACCATGGTTGAACGATATGAAGAAATCCAATCTGACACAAGATGTATTGTTAGAAAAGGAAAGAGAAGGCTAACAGACTTTTCAGATGATCCTCAATATTCTTTTTTGATACTTTGATAATTTTTAAGTAGTAGTTTCTTAAAAATTAATTGCAATCAGAATTTTGAAGCCATATCAATCAACTTGTACCATGTTTCATAAAAAGCCACTGGTCTTCCTTATACTTTGAATGGATTATTTACTCATGCATGAGTTAGTAACATCCTACATTGGTTATTTGGAAAATAATGCATCATATGCAGATTTCTATTTATGTAATAGTAAATTTTTAAAATCGCACATGTTTATATCACTAATATCAGAAGTCTTTAAGCATTGGGTGGCCATCATTCTCACAGTGACAGATATAAGTTTTCCAAAATTCTAATTTTTACTTGAAAGCTCAAACTTTTATCACTGGCAATAAATACTGTCAGTTGTGTTCCTTTAAGTGACAGGCACAGTCATTTCATTTTCAAGAAATGTCTGCCAAATTCCAAGTCTGATAATCATAGTTTGTTAGTTGTTCTTCCAAGTGAAACATGATGTTCCATGGAAATAGCAGATAAGTCAACTCACAAATGCAAACAATGGCATGAGTGCACAAGTGCTTTTCCTCAAAGCAACCATCATACTTTGTTGTGCTGGAAAAAAGAGTTTTCTGCATATGTCCCATTTTGTCACACCAAATATTAAAAATCCACACACTCAAGGGTAGAGACTGGTAATGTGGGGGATGGCAAGTGCATACAATGGTGAAGAATATACTCAATTTGTGCTACAACAGTTTGCTATTACTGATTTGATTCCTGCAAGAGAGCCAGAAGCTTTACACACCATGTTGCTTTTGCAACATCAGTGCAAATGTCAACACAGTGAAAAATGAAAATAATATCTTAAAATATTATTATAAAAATAGCAATAATATTGTAAAACCCATTTGTAATCTGCAGACCACACTTTGAGAATCACTATGCCAATTTATAGCATCCTTAGGATCCTTCCAGGTTTTGTATCTCTCATCTTCCTTCAGAATAGTTACAATGATTGTGTTCCTTATTTTTTAATTGGAGGAAATTGCTTTACAATGTTGTGTTGGTTTCTGCCATACAATAATGCTAACCAGCCATAATTGTACATAGATCACCTCCCTCTTGAGCCTCCCTCTCCTCTTCCCATTTCACCCCTCTATATCTTCTTAAAAAATGATTCTATCATATGCTTGCTTAGTAATCCCTAAAGTCTTAGTAATTTCTTCCAAAAACTTAAAGGTCTTTTAACTAATGAACAAATCCTTAATAGGATTCTGTCTTCCCCTATAGCGAATTTATTACTTTAGCTAAGCAAATTTACATGACAGTTTTTAATATGGTTTACCATCTCTTATCATCAAGTCATTTGAGGGTCACTCTTTCAATTTGGATTTTCTACCTCTCTTCTCTAAATGTTATCACTTCAAAGTGAGCTCAAGATTTACTTCCTCCTGACATCTTTCCAAAGTTTGCATTTTTCTGTCATTGCAGATCCTTTACACAAACCTTTCAACTTTTTCCATCTCCTTTGTATGCATTCCATAATCGTTTAAAGTTTTAGTTTATTTATTGTTCTTTATTTGTGTATTTTTATAATTTTTCACAATTGGATTAAAACTTCTTTTGGAGGGGAGTTACTTAGTACCTATTATTGCTTTTTAGATAAGCAAACAAACAACAACAACAAAAAACCCTCCAAAATATATGCTGTTACATTATATTCACAGAAATGGCAGCACTTTAAAAGATATCTGAAAAAATGCATTCTTTCCAAAGTAATGGGAGATGACACTTTATTTGGCACAAGTCACAACAGGTTACAAATTCAGTGCTTTGAGCCAAAGAGAACCGGCTAGCAAGATGGAAGATGTAGTCATCTTTGTCAACAAAGAGAGAGTGAATAAACTTACTAGAAAACCTCTTTTAGTTTCAAAGAGATACCATTAACATTCTCATTCATAGGATTAGTAATTAGACTTCCTAATTGGAGTCACTTTGAGTAAAAGTAATTTGGTCTAGAAGTAATCACTGTATTCAAACTTGAGAGCCTTTCCCATAATCAAAGTCAATATTCAATTCAAATTTGGGCTTTCAATTCATAAACTATAATACAATATATAATCTAGGGGTTTAGCTGAAATGGCCACTCTATACATATAATAAATGCAATGCTCAGTGTGATACATTTCCGCTAATTCTGTTAATTCAACAAAGGAAAATCACAAATTGTCAGGAGTTCAATTGTTTCATCAAGCATAAGAGTCACATTTTTTATCCTTTGGTATAGGAGCAAAAGGGGGTTGTAAAGTAGGTAAAATATTGTTTATGGAAGCCATTTATTTAGTCACCAGACCAAAAACTCATGATATTAATATAAACAATTTTAATACTTAATATACAAATAGTTTTGATTTAGCAATCAAAAGTCCCTCCACTTCTCATAGTTTGAAAGACATAAGCATGCTGTTTCATTATCCAGTAAAACTATATAGTAGAATTCACTATAATTTCTCAGTTCATTTTAAAGATTCCTGCATAACTGCTGGTTGAAGACAGCATGAAAAAATAATAGAATGCAGGCAGACATTTATTTCCATATAACAAGGCTACTTAAAATACTAGTTTAAGTATGTATTTACCCTTCTGGTTCTTTTCTTTAGAACCTGTACAGTGCCTGGAACATGGTTTACTTTCAATAATTGTTGCTGAATGAATCATAAGTAATTTCTGGTAGGTTAGAACAGAGGGGAATTTATTAATTATACTTTTCAAAGCAATCATTCTAAAATGCAGCCCACCCAGTAACATTAGAAAAAAAAATGTACTATTTGTCATGCTGTTCTTGAACCACCCCACCACTACTCTGCCCTCCTCTCCCTCAATATAACAAAACAGATAAATAGGCCTTTACATCTACATCTTTGGTTTCTGAATCTTGATAGCTTTTCTACAAGAGAGTTGATAGTTGGTATTTGGTTCATGAACCCTACAGAAAAGATAATGGGGCCAAGACCATATTATTTGTTAAGAGAAAATGTCAAGAACAAAAAATGAAAATGTCAAAGGTAGGTTGATATACTGTATTACTTAAAGACTGTTTTGTTGAAAGAACTGACCAAGTGATTTACTAACAGCTTTTAGTGGACAGTCTTTGGATTACAATGTAGATGAAAAATAAATGGGAATCCAATCTAGGCATTTGACAGATGGAGAAAAAAAATGGGAAGACACAATTATAGTCTACAGAAACATGTGTTTCTTTTCAGGATTTCAAGTTATGAAAAATAATTTTGTATCAGAAATTTTCTTCAAAGGGTCTACTTATCTATCTATATCTCTACATCCTTTAATTACATAAGCCACCTTTAATTCCTCATCACATTGGCATACAGGTAAGGATTAGGAAATTGTGTAAAGCTGATGTTCAAAAGGTGCAAAAGTCAGTGGAGAGAGGATCTTAGTATATTTGGGTCAAAACAGATGTAGATCTCCTTGTAAAATCTTAAGTATTTTTAGGTTTTCTGGTGGGTCCTGAATGTGTTCAGCCACTTAGTAATAAACAGTGCTTTATTCCATAAACATTGAGTGTCCATTATGTATCATGAATTTGCTACAGGTCCCCAAATAGAGGGGAAAAAAAAAGGTTAAGGAAATGGGAGGGAAAAAAAAACAAGAAATGTTTTCTGTTGGTCAAAAAAGGCATATCACTTCATGCTACCAAAGATCCAGTAGGGTGTCATATTTAATGTTTATTTTATGTATGTTAACTGATGATATTCATGTTAATGAACAATATGGAAGACTAACACCTGAAACAAACACAACATTGTAAATCAACTGTACCTCCAATAAAAAATTTTTAAAAAGAATATGGAAGACCAAACTAAATATGGAAAAACATGGAAGTCCTAAAATCTCCTTCTAAAGGTTCCTATTTCTTGGTATTGATGACACACTAAATTTGTTATTTGAATCCCTTAATCTTCAGTCTATTCTTCTAAACAAAGAAATTTCATTCTCAAATTCTAAAGTAAAATATATTTAAAAATTGATCCTAATCATTATTTAGTATGTATTTACTATTAGCTCCAAGTACTGCATTTCGGACTCTTTTGTTCACCATGATGGCTACTCCATTTCTTCTGAGGGATTCCTGCCTGCAGTAGTAGATATAATGGTCATCTGAGTTAAATTCATCCATTCCAGTCCATTTTAGTTCGCAGATTCCTAGAATGTTGACGTTCACTCTTGCCATCTCTTCTTTGACCACTTCCAATTTGCCTTGATTCATGGACCTGACATTCCAGGCTCCTATGCAATATTGCTCTTTACAGCATCGGACCTTGCTTCTATCACCAGTCACATCTACAGCTGGGTATTGTTTTTGCTTTGTCTCCATCCCTTCATTCTCTCTGGAGTTATTTCTCCACTGATTTCCAGTAGTGTGTTGGGCACCTACTGACCTGGGGAATTCCTCTTTCAGTATCCTATCATTTTGCCTTTTAATACTGTTCATGGGGTTCTCAAGGCAAGAATACTGAAGTGGTTTGCCAGTCCCTTTTCCAGTGGACCACATTCTGACGGGGTCAAATTCTCAAAAACGACAGATCTCTGTTTGTCTCCAAGGCAAACCATTCAATATCACAGTAATCCAAGTCTATGCCCTAACCAGTAATGCTGAAGAAGCTGAAGTTGAACGGTTCTATGAAGACCTACAAGACCTTTTAGCACTAACACCCAAAAAAGATGTCCTTTTCATTATAGAGGACTGGAATGTAAAAGTAGGATGTCAAGAAACACTTGGAGTAACAGGCAAATTTGGCCTTGGAATGCGGAATGAAGCAGGGCAAAGACTAATACAGTTTTGCCAAGAAAATGCACTGGTCATAGCAAACACCCTCTTCCAACAACACAAGAGAAGACTCTACACATGGACATCACCAGATGGTCAACACCAAAATCAGATTGATTATATTCTTTACAGTCAAAGATGGAGAAGCTCTATACAGTCTACAACAAAAAAAGACCAGGAGCTGACAGTGGCTCAGATCATGAACTCCTTATTACCAAAATCAGACGTAAATTGAAGAAAGTAGGGAAAACCGCTAGACCATTCAGGTAGGACCTAAATCAAATCCCTTATGATTATACAGTGGAAGTGAGAAATAGATTTAAGGGCCTAGATCTGACAGACAGAGTGCCTGATGAACTGTGGACTGAGGTTCATGACATTATACAGGAGACAGGGATCAAGACCATCCCCATGGAAAAGAAATGCAAAAAAGAAAAATGGCTGTCTGAGGAGGCCTTATAAATAGCTGGGAAAAGAAGAGAGGCGAAAAACAAAGGAGAAAAGGAAAGATATAAGCATCTGAATGCAGAGTTCCAGAGAATAGCAAGAAGAGATAAGAAAGCCTTCTTCAGTGATCAATGCAAAGAAATAGAGGGAAAGAACAGAATGGGAAAGACTAGAGATCTCTTCAAGAAAATTAGAGATACCAAGGGAACATTTCATGCAAAGATGGGCTCGATAAAGGACAGAATGGTATGGACCCAACAGAATCAGAAGATATTAAGAAGAGGTGGTAAGAATACACAGAAGAACTGTACGAAAAAGATCTTCATGACCCAGATAATCATGATGGTGTGATCACTCATCTAGAGCCAGACATCCTGGAATGTGAAGTCAAGTGGGCCTTAGAAAGCATCACTATGAACAAAGCTAGTGAAGGAGATGGAATTCCAGTTGAGCTATTTCAAATCCTGAAAGATGATACTGTGAAAGTGCTACACTCAATATGCCAGCAAATTTGGAAAACTCAGCAGTGGCCACAGGACTGGAAAAGGTCAGTTTTCATTCCAATCCCAAAGAAAAGTAATGCCAAAGAATGCTCAAACTACCGCACAATTGCACTCATCTCACATGCTAGTAAAGTAATGCTCAAAATTCTCCAAACCAGGCTTCAGCAATACGTGAACCGTGAACTTCCTCATGTTCAAGCTGGTTTTAGAAAAGGCAGAGGAACCAGAGATCAAATTGCCAACCTCCTCTGGATCATAGAAAAAGCAAGAGAGTTCCAGAAAAACATCTATTTCTGCTTTATTGACTATGCCAAAGCCTTTGACTGTGTGGATCACAATCAACTGTGGAAAATTCTGAAAGAGATGGGAATACCAGACCACCTGACCTGCCTCTTGAGAAATCTGTATGCAGGTCAGGGAGCAACAGTTAGGAATGGACATGGAACAACAGACTGGTTCCAAATAGGAAAAGGAGTACATCAAGGCTGGATATCATCACCCTGCTTATTTAACTTTTATGCAGACTACATCATGAGAAATGCTGGACTGGAAGAAACACAAGCTGGAATCAAGATTGCCGAGAGAAATATCAATAACCTCAGATCTGCAGATGACACCAGCCTTATGGCAGAAAGTGAAGAGGAACTAAAAAGCCTCTTGATGAAAGTGAAAGTGGAGAGTGAAAAGGTTGGCTTAAAGCTCAACATTCAGAAAAAGAAGTTTATGGCATCCAGTCCCATCATTTCATGGCAAATAGATGGGGAAACAGTAGAAACAGTGTCAGACTTTATTGTGGGGGGCTCCAAAATCACTGCAGATTATGACTGCAGCCATGAATTAAAAGATGGTTACTCCTTGGAAGAAAAGTTATGACCAACCTAGACAGCATATTCAAGAGCAGAGACATTACTTTGCCGACTAAGGTCCATCTAGTCAAGGCTATGGTTTTTCCTGTGGTCATGTATGGATGTGAGAGTTGGACTGTGAAGAAGGCTGTGAGCTGAAGAATGGATGCTTTTGAACTGTGGTATTAGAGAAGACTCTTGAGAGTCCCTTGGACTGCAAGGAGATCCAACCAGCCCATTCTGAAGGAGATCAGCTCTGGGATTTCTTTGGAAGGAATGATGCTAAAGCTGAAACTCCAGTACCATGGCCACCTCATGTGAAGAGTTGACTCATTGGAAAAGACTCTGATGCTGGGAGGGATTGGGGACAGGAGGAGAAGGAAACGACAGAGGATGAGATGGCTGGATGGCATCACTGACTCGATAGACGTAAGTCTGAGTGAACTCCGGGAGTTGGTGATGGACAGGGAGGCCTGGCGTGCAGCGATTCATGGGGTTGCAAAGAGTTGGACACGATTGAGTGACTGAAATGAACTGAACTGAACTATCAGCTCCATAAAGAGGACAGACAGTATAATATCTCTCTTCTAAATATATATTTTTCGGAACTGTGACATATAGCAATTTTTAAGGTACTTATCCTATTGACTCTTGGTCATGTCAAGAAATTAGGTCTTTGTTGCTCACTTGAGTAATTACATAATTCAATATTTTGTAGATATAATTAATTGTAATTTGGCAAACAAAAATCAAGGATGATATTCAACTTGCTCTGATAGCTTCTTTAATTTTTTTTTCTTCTGCTGTGATATGTACATGCTAAGATCTCAAGAAATAGTTGAGAATGATTTCTTCTTGTTGTTTCCCTAAAGAGTTAAATTTACTTTCATGCTTTTGCAAAAACATGCTTTGCCACTGCTTTGGCAGAGCCATAGGCTTTATTTGACAACAATCTACTGTACTTTTATTTCAAAAACCAACGCCTTTAACTGTAATTTTATGCTCTAATACTTCACAAAATAGTTCCATTTCTCCCACGTAAATTAAATTGGGACATTTTATTTTTCAGTCTTATTTGTCAATATAAGATATTTAAAGTGAACACATGGACTTCTTAATTCTTCTCAATATGTTGAGGACTGTTATACTTTATTTTGGCTTGTAATTCCAGTTACCAACCTTTTGTAGTGAAGCAAGTGAATAAGTAAGATGCAACCAGTAAGATTTCTTTAAATCCTTTTGTGGTGACAGCACTAGTGCTTAAGTTTCCTTTATATTCCTACTCCTTTCACCTACCCAGAATTTTGATAACTAGATTGAGATTTGTATTATACCAACAGCCCATAGGGAAAGAATTTCTATTAATAAGAAGCAACTTTTTATGACTAGCATATTTAACTTAGCATAATACCTGAAGTGTCATCCATGTTGCAAGCATGTGTCAGAATTTCTTTCCTTTTTAAGGCTAATATTCCATTGTCTGTATATACCATATTGTATTAACCCACGTATCTGCTGATGGACACTTAGGTTGCTTCCACCTTTTGGCTTATGCAAATAACAATGCTATGAACATGGAGATACATCTTTGAAGCACTGCTTTCAATTATTTTGGGTATATACACAGAAGTGGAAATGCTGGATCATCCTGTAATTCTATTTCTAAATTTTTGAGAAATTGCCATACTGTTTTCCGTAGCAGGTGCACCATCATTCCCATAAATCATGCATGAGGTTTCTAATAGCTCCATGTCCTTGCCAACATCTGTCATTTTCTGTTTGTTTTTTTTTTTAATAGTAGCCATTCTAATAAGTATGAGGTGGTATCTCATTGTGGTTTTGATTTGCATTTCCTTAATGATCAGTGATGTTGAGCATCTTTTTCATGTGCTTATTGGCCATTTGTTTATCTTTGGAGAAATTATTCAAGTCCTTTGCTCAGTTTTTAATTAGATTGTTTGTTTCTTCACTGCTGAGTTTTAGAAACTCCTTTTATATTCTAGATATTGCTCCTTTTTCAGATACAAAATTTGCAAGTATTTTCTCTTTTCACTTTTGCATTTTCACTCTGTTGATAGTGTCCTTTGATAAACAGAAGTTTCTAATTTTGATATACTCCAGTTTATCTATTTTTCCTTTTGTTCCCTGTAACTTTTACTTTGATTTAACTTCATAAATATTCTACAAGCTGCCTTAAAATCTACCTAAAATAGAATATAGATAATAATGTAATCACTCATTCTTTAATATTAGGTATTCTTAGATTTTCCTATGATATTTTAATTTTTAGAGCTTGTTATAAATTCTTTTTTATTTGTTAATGGTATGAATATAACAAATACTTCTTGCTTATCTGAACGAAAATTATTTATATAGGGAAATGATTCTCCTTGGGTCTCCTAAATTTTTGCATGCCTTGTAAACAAGGCACTGACTGGCCTCTGCTCTGATCTATCTTTTCAAAGATGACTATGTGGGAAACAACCTTGGAAGAGAGGTCAAGTCTCCTTACAGCCTTGGAAGATGAAATAGCATCTCCCTCTAGACCTACTCCGGGAGTTGGTGATGGACAGGGAAGCCTGGCATGCTGCGGTTCATGGGGTTGCAAAGAGTCAGACACAACTGAGCAATTTAACTGAACTAGACCTACAAACAGGCATCCTTGCCATCAATTGTAAGACACTTATATCCCCTAAGCCCAGGATTCCTCCCTATAATGCAACCTACTGCATGTGAAGGCTTCACTTGGCCTTCTTTGCTTTACTATCTGGGAACTGCCACTCAAGGAACCAGTACAATAAAAGACTGATTGGCTACTTCTGCTGCTACGAGTAAGGAACTGCCTCTTGTCTCTAGCCTTGTAGGTTCACAACTTCTAAAAGTACCCATAAAACTATGGCATGCTAACTTGTTAGCTTTAAGTAGGGGGGAACCCTTCACAGTGAACAATGTACGCTATTACTGTGTAACACAGGGAACTCACTCATTTCCTTTAAACAGAAGGAAATCCAAAAAAGACAGGATATAAGTAAATGTATAGCGGATTCCCTTTGCTGTACAGCAGAAACTAACTCAACATGGTAAAGCAACTATACTGTAATTAAAAATTATAAAAATGTGTTCTAAGAGATTTTTTAATATCCTTGAAAGGATATTCTAAATATCTTTGAAAGTCATTTAGCCTAACTCCCACTCAGTCAAAAATTTCTTCTACACATCCTGACAGATGGCATTTGAAATATCACTTAAATGATTCTAGTAAAAGGAAACACTTCTCAAAGCTTTTTGCATCATTGATTATTAAGTCCCTCCTTATGTTGAACTGAACTATTTGTAACTTTATAATACTAGCTTTTGCCTGATTTCATCTTTTTTACATAGAATAATTATTCTATTTTTCACATGGCAGGTCTTTGTATTTGAAAGTACTTATTTAGTCTCCACTAATCTCACTTAATTCTCTGAACATATCAATTTCATTCCATATTCTTCCCATACTATGTTCTATAGATCCACTGGACTCTCTAGACACACCTCAAAATGGTAATGGTTCCCAGAGGTGTGTCTCTATGGCTATAGAACAATTCAGTGATAAATGAATTGTTTATCAATTGTTATCAGTGATAAACACTTTATCATTTTAACAGAATGCCATTGATTCATTTAGCATAAATTTTATATACCATTTTTGTAGCTCTATCATATTGTCCTATTGTGTTCAGCTTGTGATTAGTTAAAATATTCAGGCTTTTCCCCCATAGCCATACTCAAGCCATAATTATATTTGTAAAACTGACTTTTAGAATCCATAACAAAGTTTTTTTTAAAGATTTTGTCTCTGTCATCAGTAATACTATTTTTTGCTACATATAATCTATGCCATTGGAAAAAATTATAGGCATTCTTTCAATCTCTTAATACTAGTCACTAATGGAAAATACTGTCTACAAAAAGGGCTAAGGACAAGCCATTGAACTTCTTTCATAACAATCCAGACTATACTTCAACAGCACTGATCAGTTGTTCAACAAGTTATAATCTACTGAATGAGGCCATTATCCCACATAAATATCATCACAAAGATATTATGCTTTGGTGAAATAAAAATGTTTCATTTGTTTCCTTGGCATTCTCTAGATCTATCAACTATTTCTAAAAGAATATCAGCACTTTGCTAAGATATTAAGAAGAATGTCACTCAGGAGGATGTGTCATTGCTAATTTACTTTGATTACACTGCTAATTTACTAATGATTAAGCAAGGTAAAGGCAACTGAATTTAGGAATCTCTACCTAAATAAGAAATTGCTTTCCTAATCCCCAGTCTAAAGCCTTAAGCCCTGGAAGTAGTGATAACTAACGTTCTCGTTTACAGAGTTCAAGCTTCTGATTGAGATGTAGAAGAAAAACACATCTGTCTCTGCGGTAATCAGTATGAAATTCTGCCTCCATTGCCACTTTTTGATGTGGTTGGAAAAATACTATATCCTTATTGTAGTGATGCTGAAGCTGAAGCTCCAATACTTTGGCTACCTGATGCGAAAGCCATCTCATTAGAAAACACCCTGATGCTGGGAACGATAGAAGGCATGAGGAGAAGGAGACAATAGAGAATGAGATGGATGGATGGCATCATCAACTCAGTGGACATGAGTCTGAATAAACTCCAGGAGATAGTGAAGGACAAGGAGTCCTGGCATGCTGCAGTCTATGGGGTCCCAAAGAGTTGAACACAACTGAGCGACTGAATGAGAACAATTCTGTTTATTAATTTAACACTTTTTTGAATTGATAACTAATCCAAGTTAGCCCTACAAAAGGTCAATGGACAAAGTCCACAATCATATTGATAGATCAAAAGGGTATTTGAAAAAAAAAAGTAAGCATTTACTTCTGATAATAACTCTTGGAAAATAATTTTTCTCAAACTAATTCATAATCGTAGCTATCAATGAAACACTGAAGCATCCATAGATCACTTCACTTATTTAAACTCCTTTTAAAAAATTTTAGCCTAAGCAGTAAAAGAAAAAACATGAATATTGAAAAGCAGTACCAGACATCATTATTTGCAGATGATGTGAATAAAACTATATTATTGCAATATTAAGAAATAAGGATACAAAAATTAATAATCTTAAAATACATTCTAAATCAATTAGAAGTTAGGATATACAACACAAACAAAATCCCATTCTTATCATGTATACCTGTGGTGCTTCTCAAACTTTAATGTACATATAAATCACTTGAGGATCTTGCTAAAATGAAGATTCAGTACATTTGCAATCAAGATTTAATATTTCCAATGATCTTCCAAGTGATGCTGATCATACTTTGAGTAGTTATGTGTGTATATATGGATATGTATACATATACACATATACTAATATGTATAATCCACATCTATAATTTTTAAACTTTAGAATTAACAACAAATCTGTAAAAACTCTTTTACAAAAAGGTAAAAGAAAGGTTAAGGATTAGTGGATGACATAAAATAATATTTGAATGAAGAGAATGTCATGTTCCTGGATAGGAAGATAACAGTATAAAAATGTCTGTTCTTCCTCAGATCAGTTCAGTAGCTGAGTTGTGTCTGCGTCTTTGAGACCCCATGGACTGCAGCATGCCAGGCCTCCCTATCCAACACCAACTCCTGGAGTTTACTCAAACTTATGTCCATCAAGCTGGTGATGCCATCCAACCATTTCATCCTCTGTCATCCCCTTCTACTCCTGCCTCCAATCTTTCCCAGCATCAAGGTGTTTTCAGATGAGTCACTTCTTTGCATCAGGTGGCCAAAGTATTGGAGTTTCAGCTTCAACATCAGTCCTTCCAATGAATATTCAGAACTGATTTCCTTTAGGAAGTACTGGTTGGATCTCCTTGCAGTCTAAGGGACTCTCAAAAGTCCTCTCCAACTCCACAGTTCAAAAGCATCAATTCTTCATCACTCAGCCTTCTTTATGCTCCAAGTCTCACATCCATACATGACTAATGGAAAAACCATAGCCTTGATTAGATGGACTTTTGTTGGCAAGGTAATGTCTGTGCTTTTTAATATGCTGTCTAGGTTGGTCATAAGTTTTCTTCCAAGGAGCAAACGTCTTTTAATTTCATAGCTGCAGTCACCATCTGTGGTGATTTTGGAGCCTCCAAAAATAAAGTCTGACACTGTTTCCACTGTTTCCCCATCTATTTGCCATGAAGTGATGGGACCAGATGCCATGAGCTTAGTTTTCTGAATGTTGAGCTTTAAGCCAACTTTTTCAATCTCCTCTTTCACTTTCATCAAGAGGTTCTTTAGTTCTTCCTAAAATTAGTTTAATGCCTTTAACACAAATGAAAACCACAAAATGTGGGAGTGTTTGCAACCTTAAAAAATGAATATCATAAAGTTCATCAAAAGAATAAATACGTCATATCACATACATTTTCCAGAGAGACCATTAGGCAGTTCTTTCCCTTCCAGAAATTAATGACAAGAATTAAAACCATTTGTTTCTGTCATAGAAACAGGCAGATCAAAATTGTATGTACGAAGTCCAGCCACTGATCCAAGCATGCACACAAACTTAGTATATAATAAAGGTGGCATATCAAATCACTGGGAAGAAATATGAATCATCTGACAAGTGAATTGAGATATAACTAATAATCATTGAAATAGACATATACTGGTCAAAAATATTATGACTTTAAGACTTAATAAAACAAGTACACACAAACATCAAATAATATCAAACTTAAAAGACATGACTACTGGAAAACAATAGCTTTGACTAGATGGACATTTGTTGGCAAAGTAATGTCTCTGTTTTCTCATATGCTGTCTTGGTTGGTCATAAATTTCCTTAGAAGGAGTAAGTGTCTTTTAATTTCATGGCTGCAATCACCATCTGCAGTGATTTGGGAGCCCAGAAAAATGAAGTCTGCCACTGTTTCCATTGTTTTCCCATCTATTTGCCATGAAGTGATGGGACCAGATGCCATGATCTTAGTTTTCTGAATGTTGAACTTTAAGCCAACTTTTTCACTCTCCTCTTTCACTTTCATCAGAGGCTCTTTAGTTCTTCTTCTCTTTCTGCCATAAGGGTGGTGTCGTCTACATATCTGAGGTTATTGATATTTCTCCTGGCAAACTTGATTCCAGCTTGTGCTTCCTCCAGCCCAGTGTTTCTCATGATGCACTTTGCATATAAGTTAAATAAACTAGGTGACAATATACAGCCTTGACGTACTCCTTTCCTGATTTGGAACCAGTCTGTTATTCAATCAGATGTTCAAGCTGTTTTTAGAAAAGCTAGAGGAACCAGAGATCAAATTGCGAACATCCGCTGGATCATCAAAAAAGCAGAAGAGTTCCAGAAAAACAGCTATTTCTGCTTTATTGACTATGCCAAAGCCTTTGACTGTGTGGTCACAAAAAAAAAAACTGTGGAAAATTCTGAAAGAGATGGGAATACCAGACCACCTGACCTGCCCCTTGAGAAGCCTGTATGCAGGTCAGGAAGCAATGGTTAGAACGGGACATGGAACAACAGACTGGTTCCAAATAGGAAAAGAAGTACGTCAAGGCTGTACATTGTCAGCCTGCTTATTTAACTTATATGCAGAATACATCATGAGAAACGCTGGGCTGGAAGAAGCACAAGCTGGAATCAAGATTGCCAGGAGAAATATTAATAACCTCAGATATGCAGATGACACCACCCTTATGGCAGAAAGTGAAGAGGAACTAAAAAGCCTCTTGATGAAAGTGAAAGAGGAGAGTGAAAAAGTTGGCTTAAAGCTCAATATTCAGAAAATGAAGACCATGGCATCTGGTCCCATCACTTCATGGGAAATAGATGGGAAAATAGTGGAAACAATGGCTGACTTTATTATTCTGGGCTCCAAAATCACTGCAGATGGTGATTGCAGCCATGAAATTAAAAGACGCTTACTCCTTGGAAGGAAAGTTATGACCAACCTAGACAGCATATGAAAAAGCAGATACATCACTTTGCCAACAAAGGTCAATTTAGTCAAGGCTATGGTTTTCCAGTAGTCATGTCTTTTATTTTAAGTTTGATATTATTTGATGTTTGTGTGTATTTGTTTTATTAAGTCTTAAAGTCATAACGCCAAATAATTCATGCTTTTGAACTGTGGTGCTGGAGAAGACTCTTGAGAGTCTCTTGGACTGCAAGGAGATCCTAAAGGAGATCAGTCCTGGGTGTTCATTGGAAGGACTGATGTTGAAGCTGAAACTCCAGTACTTCGGCCATCTAATGCGAAGAGCTGACTCATTTGAAAAGACTCTGATGCTGGGAAAGATTGAGGGCAGGAGAAGGGGACGACAGAGGATGATATGGTTGGATGGCATCACCGACTCAATGGACATGGGTTTGGGTAGACTCCGGGAGTTGGTGATGGACAGGGATGCCTGGCATGCTGCAGTTCATGGGGTCACAAAGAGTCAGACACGACTGAGCGACTGAACCGAACTGACACAAAGGCTTTCTCATAGTCAATAAAGCAGAAATAGATGTTTTCTGGAACTCTCTTGCTTTTTTGATAATCCAACGGATGTTGGCAATTTGATCACTGTTTCGTATGCCTTTTCTAAATCCATCTTGAACATCTGGACATTCACAGTTCTTGTATTGCTGAAGCCTTGCTTGGAGAATTTTGAGCATTACTTCACTAGCATGTGATATGAGCACAATTTGTGGTAGTTTGAATCTTTTTTGGCATTGCCTTTCTTTGGGTTTGGAATGAAAACTCATCTTTTCCAGTCCTGTGGCCATTGCTGAGTTTTCCAAATTTGCTGACATATTGAATGAAGCCCTTTCACAGCATCAGCTTTTAGGTTTTGAAATAGCTCAACTGGAATTCTATTACCTCCACTAGCTTTGTTTGTAGTGATGCTTCCTAAGGCTCACTTGACTTCGCATTCCAGGATATCTGGCTCTAGGTGAGTGATCACACTCATAGTTATCTGGGTCATGAAGATCTTTCTTGTATAGTTCTTCTGTGTTTGCCACCTCTTCTTAGTATATCTGCTTCTTTTAGGTCCAGACCATTTCTGTCCTTTACTGAGCCCATATTTGCATGAAATGTTCCCTTGGTATCTCTAATTTTCTTGAAGAGATCTCTAATCTCTCCTATTCTGTTGTTTTCCTCTATTTCTTTGTACTGATCACTGAGGAAGGCTTTCTTTTCTCTCCTTGCTATTCTTTGGAACTCTGCATTCAGATGCTTATATCTTTCCTTTTCTCCTTTTCTCTTTGCTTTTCTTCTTTTCACAGCTATTTGTAAGGCCTCATCTGACAGCTATTTTGCTTTTTTGCATTACTTTTTCTTGGTGATGGTCTTACTCCCTGTCTCCTGTACAATGTCACAAACCTCCATCCATAGTTCATCAGGTACTCTGTGTATCAGATCTAGTCCCTTAAATCTATTTCTCACTTCCACTGTATAATTGTTAGGGATTTGATTTAGGTCATACCTGAATGGTCTAGTGGTTTCCCTACTTTCTTCAATTTAAGTTTGAATTTGGCAATAAGGAGTTCATGATCTGAGCCACTGTCAGCTTCCAGTCTTGTTTTTGCTGACTGTATAGAGCTTCTCCATCTTTGCTGTAAAGAATATTATCAATCTGATTTTGCTGTTGGTCATCTGGTGATGTCCATGTGTAGAATCTTCTCTTGTGTTGTCAGTGGTGGCCTGCTACAGGGCTGGGGGCACTGAGTATAGCAGTACATGCATGGGAACTTTTGAGGGAGGTCACCATTATCTTCATCATCCACCATAGTTTGGTCCCAGGTAAATAGGAAGGAGGGAACACAGCTCAACCCATCAACAGAAAATTGAATTTAAGATTTACTGAGCATGGCCCCACCCATCAGAACAAGACCCAGTTTCCCCCTCAGTCAGTCTATCCCATCAGGATGCTTCCATAAGCTTTTTTTTTTATTATTATTATTTTTAATTTTATTTTTACTTTATTTTACTTTACAATACTGCATTGGTTTTGCCATACATTGGCATGAATCCACCACGGGTGTATACAAGCTCCCAATCCTGAATCCCCCTCCCACCTCCCATATCATCTCTCTGGATCATCCCCACGCACCAGCCCCAAGCATCCTGTATATAGACTGGCACTTCGTTTCTTACATGATAGTATACATGTTTCAATGCATTCTCCCGAATCATCCCACCCTCTCCCTCTCCCTCAGAGTCCAAAAGTCCGTTCTATACATCTGTGTCTCTTTTGCTGTCTCGCATACAGGGTCATCATTACCATCTTTCTAAATTCCGTATATATGTGTCAGTATATTGTATTGGTGTTTTTCTTTCTGGCTTGCTTCACTCTGTATAATGGGCTCCAGTTTCATCCATCTCATTAGAACTGATTCAAATGTATTCTTTTTAATGGCTGAGTAATACTCCATTGTGTATATGTACCACAGCTTTCTTATCCATTCATCTGCTGATGGATATCTAGGTTGTTTCCATGTCCTGGCTATTATAAACAATGCTGCAATGAACATTGGGGTGCACGAGTCTCTTTCAATTCTGGTTTCCTTGGTGTGTATGCCCAGCAGTGGGATTGCTGGGTCATAAGGCAGGTCTATCTGCAATTTTTTAAGGAATCTCCACACTGTCTTCCATAGTGGCTGTACTAGTTTGCATTCCCACCAACAGTGTAAGAGGGTTCCCTTTTCTCCACATCCTCTCCAGCATTTATTGCTTGTAGACTTTTGGAGCGCAGCCATTCTGACTGGTGTGAAATGGTACCTCATTGTGGTCTTGATTTGCATTTCTCTGATAATGAGTGATGTTGAGCATCTTTTCATGTGTTTGCTAGCCATCCGTATGTCTTCTTTGGAGAAATGTCTATTTAGTTCTTTGGCCCATTTTTTGATTGGGTCGTTTATTTTTCTGGAGTTGAGCTGCATAAGTTGCTTGTATATTTTTGAGATTAGTTGTTTGTCAGTTGCTTCATTTGCTATTGTTTTCTCCCATTCAGAAGACTGTCTTTTCACCTTACTTATAGTTTCCTTTGTTGTGCAGAAGCTTTTAATTTTAATTAGATCCCATTTGTTTATTTTTGCTTTTATTTCCAGAATTCTGGGAGGTGGATCATAGAGGATCCTGCTGTGATTTATGTCGGTGTGTGTTTTGCCTATGTTCTCCTCTAGGAGTTTTATAGTTTCTGGTCTTACGTTTAGATCTTTAATCCATTTTGAGTTTATTTTTGTGTGTGGTGTTAGAAAGTGATATAGTTTCATTCTTTTACAAGTGGCTGACCAGTTTTCCCAGCACCACTTGTTAAAGAGATTGTCTTTACTCCATTATATATTCTTGCCTCCTTTGTCGAAGATAAGGTGTCCATAGGTGTGTGGATTTATCTCTGGGCTTTCTATTTTGTTCCATTGATCTATATGTCTGTCTTTGTACCAGTACCATACTGTCTTGATGACTGTGGCTTTGTAGTAGAGCCTGAAGTCAGGCAAGTTGATTCCTCCAGTTCCATTCTTCTTTCTCAAGATTGCTTTGGCTATTCGAGGTTTTTTGTATTTCCATACAAATCTTGAAATTATTTGTTCTAGTTCTGTGAAAAATACCGCTGGTAGCTTGATAGGGATTGCATTGAATCTGTAGATTGCTTTGGGTAGTATACTCATTTTCACTATATTGATTCTTCCAATCCATGAACATGGTATATTTTTCCATCTATTCGTGTCCCCTTTGATTTCTTTCATCAGTGTTTTATAGTTTTTGATATATAGGTCTTTAGTTTCTTTAGGTAGGTATATTCCTAAGTATTTTATTCTTTTTGTTGCAATGGTGAATGGAATTGTTTCCTTAATTTCTTTTTCTACTTTCTCATTATTCGTGTATAGGAATGCAAGGGATTTCTGTGTGTTGATTTTATATCCTGCAACTTTACTATATCCATTGATTAGCTCTAGTAATTTTTTAGTGGAGTCTTTAGGGTTTTCTATGTAGAGGATCATGTCATCTGCAAATGGTGAGAGTTTTACTTCTTCTTTTCCAATTTGGATTCCTTTTATTTCTTTTTCTGCTCTGATTGCTGTGGCCAAAACTTCCAGAACTATGTTGAATAGTAGCGGTGAAAGTGGGCACCGTTGTCTTGTTCCTGACTTTAGGGGAAATGCTTTCAATTTTTCACCATTGAGGATAATGTTTGCTGTGGGTTTGTCATATATAGCTTTTATTATGTTGAGGTATGTTCCTTCTATTCCTGCTTTCTGGAGAGTTTTTATCATAAATGGATGTTGAATTTTGTCAAAGGCATTCTCTGCATCTATTGAGATAATCATATGGCTTTTATTTTTCAATTTGTTAATGTGGTGAATTACATTGATTGATTTGCGGATATTGAAGAATCCTTGCATCCCTGGGATAAAGCCCACTTGGTCATGGTGTATGATCTTTTTAATGTGTTGTTGGATTCTGCTTGCTAGAATTTTGTTGAGGATTTTTGCATCTATGTTCGTCAGTGATATTGGCCTATAGTTTTCTTTTTTTGTGGCGTCTTTGTCAGGTTTTGGTATTAGGGTGATGGTGGCCTCATAGAATGAGTTTGGAAGTTTACCCTCTTCTGCAATTTTCTGGAAGAGTTTCAGTAGGATAGGTGTTAGCTCTTCTCTAAATTTTTGGTAGAATTCAGCTGTGAAGCCGTCTGGACCTGGGCTTTTGTTTGCTGGAAGATTTCTGATTACAGTTTCAATTTCCATGCTTGTGATGGGTCTATTAAGATTTTCTATTTCTTCTTGGTTCAGTTTTAGAAAGTTGTACTTTTCTAAGAATTTGTCCATTTCTTCCACATTGTCCATTTTATAGGCATATAATTGCAGATAGTAGTCTCTTATGATCCTT
This sequence comes from Ovis canadensis, assembly GCF_042477335.2. NCBI lineage: Eukaryota > Metazoa > Chordata > Mammalia > Artiodactyla > Bovidae > Ovis > Ovis canadensis. Next base: position 217,551,618 of record NC_091245.1, read on the forward strand.
TGTATTTCTGTATTGTCTGTTGTGATCTCTCCATTTTCATTTCCAATTTTATTGATTTTATTCTTCTCCCTTTGTTTCTTGATGAGTCTAGCTAATGGTTTGTCAATTTTATTTATCCTTTCAAAGAACCAGCTTTTTGCTTTGTTGATTTTTGCTATGGTCTCTTTTGTTTCTTTTGCATTTATTTCTGCCCTAATTTTTAAGATTTCTTTCCTTCTACTAACCCTGGGGTTCTCCATTTCTTCCTTTTCTAGTTGCTTTAGGTGCAGAGTTAGGTTATTTATTTGACTTTTTTCTAGTTTCTTGAGGTTTCCATAAGCTTCTTATCCTTGTCCATCAAAGGGCAGACAATCTGAAAACCATAGTCACAGAAAACTAACCAATCTAATCACATGGACCACAGCCTTGTCTAACTCAATGAAGCTATGAGCCATGCCATGTAGGGCCACACAAGAGGGATGGGTCATGGTGGAGAGTTCTGGAGGTCCACTGGAGAAGGGAATGGCAAACCACTTCAGTATTCTTGCCTTGAGAACCCCATGAACAGTTTTTGAAAAGGCAAAAAAGATAACAGGATTAGCCAGAAAGTTTTCAGGAAGGAGAAACTGTCCTCAAGCAGGATAAATTGTTGTTATATAATCCTTAGTACAGAGTTTAAACTGTGTTGTTTGTTGTGTAATCATTGCTTTAAAAAAAAAAAGTGTTTTATGTGACTAAGACTAAGGAATGTAGAGAGAGAAATAAAAAAGATGTTTGTCCTTTCCTCCTCCTTGAGAATTCCAGACCCCTCTCTCCTTCCCTGACTTCTTATCAATCTACCTAGGAACTGACTGTCTCATTACTAACACTGTCTTTATTCCTCTGACAAAAATTCAATTACTTCCATAACTTCACCATTCTAACATGATTCTTATTTTTACCACAACCCCTATCAACATAACTAAGTCATAGCTATTTCCTCTCTTTTAAAATCAAACCAATCAGCATAGAGATCTCTCTCTGATTATAACTGTAGAGTTGATTTATTTTCATTACAGTCCCAGTCAGATTGTACATTTCAGTCATAGACAGCCTCCCATAGGTCCCCAAATGGCATCAAATGATGAATGATTAAGAACTTTTTAAAAGATAAACCAATATTTCCTCTGCAAGTTATATACAACATAAAATACATCTTTAAAAGGGCATTATAGAAAGCATCAAATAAATCAACAAAATGTAAAAAGTAGGCTTTACAATCACTACTAGCATTTCCTTGCCAAATAACTAACAGTGCATATCATAAGCACACAGTGAATGCTGCAATAATTATAAAGAAGCCAAAAATAATAAATGGCCAAATAATATCTCATCCCAAATTTCTAAACTTCCTTTTGTAAGTACCATCACCTTCAAGGTAGACTAGGTCCTAGACCTCTTGGTCCCTCTTATGAAGCAATGATTCACATGGCTTAGTGTAGGATGTTGTACAGTTTAGAAGAACCTAGTCCAGTTTAGCAACAGTGACTTCCAAACTCATGTCCTCTACTGTATTTCTTCAACACCATAAAAAGGACTTGTAATTATAAGAAATTCTTAAAGAAACCTGTTCTTTTTAAAAATTACACTGAAACAATGTTTATCTCACTACCCACAAAAATCTCTTCCAAAACCACTTCAATGACTCCTCCTCTCCCTTAGCCCTCTATTTTACTAAACCCTTCTCTCATCACTACTCCTCCTGTCCACCACACCCCATGCTTCTCTCCAGTCTAATCCATTTTAATGAAAAGAACACATCTGGCAAAGCAAGATTCTTGAAGAATAGCTCAGTAAAACCAAATTGCTGCATCATGGGCAAAAAGATAACAAAGGAAAAAAATATATGTTCATTCATAAGGATTTTGTCTCATCATGTTTGCAGATATTTACTAAAAATGCTTAAGTGAATAAATATTACCAAGTAAGAGGAAAGAATTAGCCGTGTTGTGAAAGAAAAGTTTCTGGTCAGAGTTGGAAGACCCAGGCCCCTAGACAGAGCACTTCTCTTTTCACTCTGACCTAGTTTTACAAGATCACTCTTACAGGGATAAAATTTACAAACATATTTCATTAACATACCTTTTTCTGAATTAATATAAAGTATTAGTACTAGATATTAATAAGAGGCTTGGTGGCTCAGAAGTTAAAGCGTCTGCCTCTAATACGGGAGACCTGGGTTCGATCCCTGGGTTGGGAAGATCCCCTGGAGAAGGAAATGGCAACCGACTCCAATATTCTTGCCTGGAGAATCCCATGGATGGAGAAGCCTGGTGGGCTACAGTCCATGGGGTCACAAAGAGTCAGACACGACTGAGCGACTTAACTTATCAGTAGTTCACTGTTGATATGGAATAAACTCATGGAATAGGCTTTAAATTTCCAACAGCTTAATCAGAAATCACTAAAGCAAATGGTCTGTGTTCTTGCGGGATTAATGTATTTATTTGTACAAATTTCTAGTCATAGAATGTAGTAAAACTTTACTAACCCAGGCTTCTTTAATTCAGAAATCATCACAGAGAAGGAGTAAGATAACTTACGAAGAAGTGCTGAGGCTGGAGATGAGAAACATAAAAATAAACTTGAAGCAGCATTGCAACCAGATTTTAGAAGGGTCCCTTAGTCTCTCTGGATTCTATTCACTTGTGTTCAAAGTGAGCTAAACTAGTCAGTCAATTCACCTCATCATCATATAATTCTATGGCTCTATGTGGTTCAGATAGATGCAGCTTTTTTATTTTATTCTTTCCATAAGCAATGTTTCTGGGAATGGGATTATTCTTGTCTGTATGTTTTTCTCAATCCTGAGCTCATGAATGGCCTTAAAGGATCACATGAATTCCCTGAATTTAAGCAACCATGTTTATGTGCATTTTTTTAGACAGAGGTTCACAGCTTTAATTCTCGAAAAGCTTTGTGAACCTCTCAAAAAAAAAAAAAAAGATCAAGAATCACTTCCTTCATTAATAGACAAATTCTAAGTGATTCTCATCAACTTGTAAAAGCAGGCACACACACAAAAAGTTGCTTAATAATCCTGTGTCGGTTCTATAACATTATGTGTCTTACATCCATAAACACAACACATTCTGTTATAAGCTATCCCTCAAACTTTCACCAATGGCTCTCCCCTCATTTGGTGATGAGTTGTGCTCTTCATCTGTCTAGGTCACCTCATTATATCAAAAGCTTTGAACAGTTCCTGGCTCTCAGTGAAGCAAGGGAAAAGAAGAGCTACCTGTCTATCTCTAGGGAAAGAAGGCAGCTGTGGAGTGATCATCATCTCATCTGAGCTTGGATTGTGACTCCAAAACTCTGTGAGATAATGGAAGAATCAGCAAGCAAGGATAGATAATCTTATCCAAAATCAAGCCTTGAAATTTGAGCAAAAGAAAATGTAAACCCAAAGTAAACAAGGGCTTTACCAAAAGTGGCAAGGTGAGGACCAGAATGCTTAGCCAATGGTCAGGGTTCCTACCATTTCACTACAATTGTCCAACTGGGAGAAGGCACAGAACCCAACATGGATTGCAAACGAACAAGTCACCTATTCCAGTTCCTCTTTTACATGAAATCCAGCAGCTAACAATCTCCTTCTTCATTATGGGTAGATATACCACAATCTGAGATTTTTGCCTAATTTATTAGCATATGACAAATAAAATAATACCATGTCTTATATGTAATAAAAGTTAGATCCAAATTCTTTGTCATTGTTATAGCTATAAAAGTTAGCCAGTGTTATAAATAAAATTGCTTTTATCATGCAAACTTAATTTTCAATAAAGCTTGTTTATTTGTCTTAACTGACAATTACAGGAAGAAAAAAATCATCCATTTCCTAGTATCTTTTAAAATAGATGTATGTAAAATTGGATGATTGTTATTTCATTCCTATACACTTCTGGAAATTGACTTTTAAGAGCTTAAAACATTTGCATTTCTTTTATCTTTTCAGGAGCATTGTTTTAAACCCTGCCTATTTCCGAAATCATCTTCGTCAGGCAACAGTGTTTAGATGTCTGGAGAGATATTCAGAAGCTGCCCGGTATGTTTATTATAACTTTTGTGAAGATTTATTTCAAGTTAAATTAATTTCATTCTCAGCTTCTGGTAATAGCATAATAGAACTTTCCATTTCTTTCATGGAATATGATTTTACCAGAATTATTGTCTTATAAATGTCAAACCAACAATTATTGACTATCTTTTTCTTTAATTAAAGCCACTCAGTGTTCATAGCTCATGGGAAAATTCGAACTTTCCAGCCATGAGGTCACTGATAATGATGGGAAAACTTCCAGGGAAGATTAGAAATGAACTTGACCTCTTGCTCTCAAGTACATTCCTGATCCTAGTTGTAATGACACAATTTTGTGACTATCTCTTTCTTGAGTTCTAGAAATAAAACCCAACCACATGAAAAGGATCTCAGCAGCCCATTTCTAGAAAAGATGGTCTAAGTTATAACACCAAGCGTTTTAAGAGGTGTCCTAAAGTATTGTCTCTTGGACCTGCAATATGTTTCATAAAAACCTAGTGAAGCAGCTCCTGATATTCTCATCCCCAGAACCTAGACTTATAGCAAAGAATTACAAGACTTGTGTAGTAGCCTCCATGCTACACTCAGAATTTCTTTGCACCTGTGACAATGAAGGCTTTTTATTCCTGAGTTAAGATCATCATATTAGACTCCCCTTCCCTTTGATAAATTCTCTCAAAGAATTTTCTTCATCTCCTAATGTATAGGTATCTATTGTTTCTTACCCAGCCAATTTACCATCCAAGGATTTTATCAATAAAGTGTGAGTGGTTTCTACATACATTCCAAACATAACTCCTAGAGAGAAATCCATAGTAATAGGAAGGGGAGCCTAGGTTGCTGGTGGCTACTATCTCTATAACATTTATAAATAACACTTTCTTAGAAAATGAAAACTTTAAGAAATTTAAATGATAAATAATAAAAATAGTAATAAAATGATTTCATAAAATTGATACTATGAGTTTGACATGCATTCTATAAGACAGTCCTCGGTATTAAATGGAAACCCACTCCAGTGTTCTTGCCTGAAGAATCCCAAGGATGGGGGAGCCTGCTGGGCTGCCATCTATGGGGTCACACAGAGTCGGACACGACTGAAGCGACTTAGCAGCAACAGCAGGTATTTCTTGAACTCAATTAAATGATGAACATGGAAGACTGAATTAATCACAATACTCTATTCACAGTCAACCACAATAGATAAGCCACACTATCTATTTATCTATGTGGTAATGTCCTCTTTTAAAATTCAAAACATGTCTCTATCAATCTCATTTATACATTCTATTTTTCCTTATACTCATTTTCTAAATGTTTTGTCTTACATTACCCACATATAACTTCTTCTAATTTTATTTTGTTTACTGAGTTATCCCCAAGGCTTATTTTCTGCCCACACATACTATGTGAATGAAAGGGTATTTAAGAGATGATAGTAAGCTTCCTTTTGTCTGTAAAAGTCATTAACTACAAACAAAGCTAATCAGTTTAGCATAAACAGATACAGTACAGTTGTCTGTAAATAATTTTCTTTAAGAGGTAGCTCATTAATGTGTTTTCTGAATCTAACCAAAAAATAACAGGCGAAAGCTAGATGCAACTTCAGAACTTCAGAACTTCAGCTTGCAACTAGTTAAACCTGCTAGTAATACAGTTAGGTTAACTTGTACAGACTCTAGAGAGCCCATTGTTAAATATTCAGGAACATTAGGAGAGCCAGTTGTTTACTGTAAAAGAAATTAGCTTTGCTGGGAGAATGTATACTATGTAAATTTGCAAATGCTTCAAATCCGTGATTTTGGAGTTTGGGGGAGAGCCAGACACCAGTAGATCATTGACTATAACTTAATTGTATCAAAGCTAACCATTCGAGTTACACTAGTGATAAAAATTCTTTATGGTTCCTAAAACAAATGAACAAACAATGAGAACTAGAAAATTAGGAATTTGTCAGTACCTACATGCAATATTGGCGTGAAACATCCATTTCCCTTGACATGTATATCCCTGCAGTGTAATAAGTGCATCTGTTTCATATCATTTGATGGCTAACTTGACAATACTCCTTGAGAAGTTTCCTAATAACTGTTGGCTATACTGGTATGGACTTTCCAACAGAGCCGCAGATACAATTTATTTCAGATTCAAGTATTTTTCATCTTGGTTTCCTTGGCAATTATAGTCCTCAATACAGAGTATTGGTCATCCTTTTTTCCCCTCTAGGGAAAGAATAATATGACCCAAGAACATGAATATCTTAGTGTCTCTTAACTATTAGATTTCTAGTATAAAACAATAATACAAATCAATATACTAAGCATTCACACATATCGATTAATTGCTTGGATACTTAGGTAGTTTTGGTTCAGGGCTCTTACAAACACATTATATGAAAACCCATTGAAAAAGCCCACACATCAAGGTATTTTCTCTAAGGAGCCAAGTAGGCATGCTTCTGAGGTTGAAAGGCACCAAGCAAATACAAAAGAATGCCATTAGCATGTAACATAGTAAGTCTTAAAACCATGATTCCCAGTCAAGTAGGTCATCTCCCATCTGGTCCAAGATAGTGTATTTATAACTAGTCCCTAGGAAATGGAATATTTAAAATTTTCTAAGCCTAACCATTCAGGTATGACCTAAATCAAATACCTTGTGATTATACAGTGGAACTGACAAATAAATTCAAGGATTAGATCTGATACAGAGTGCCTGAAGAACTATGGACGGAGGTTATGATATTGTACAGGAGGCAGTGATCAAGATCATCTCCCCCGCAAAAAAGAGAAAGGCAAAAAGGCAAAATGGTTGTCTGAGGAGGGCTTACAATACCTGTGAAAAGACGAGAAGCAAAACACAAAGGAGAAAAGGAAAGATATAAGCATCTGAATGCAGAGTTCCAAAGAATAGCAAGAAGAGATAAGAAAGCCTTCTTTAGTGATCAATGCAAAGAAATAGAGGAAGACAATAGAATGGGAAAAATTAGAGATCTCTTCAAGAAAATTAGAGATACCAAGGGAACATTTCATGCAAAGATGGGCACAATAAAGGACAGAAATGGTTATGGACCTAACAGAAGCAGAAGATATTAAGATGAAGTGTCAAGATTACACAGAAGAACTGTACAAAAAAGATCATCAGAGCCAGATAATCACAATGGTGTAATCACTCACCTAAAGCCAAAAATCCTGGAATGAGAAGTCAAGTGGGCCTTAGGAAGCATCACTATGAACAAAACTAGTGGAGGTGATGGAATTCCAGTTGAGCTATCTCAAATCCTAAAAGATGATGCTGTGAAAGTACTTCATGCAATATGCCAGCAAATTTGGAAAACTCAACAGTAGCCACAGGAACGGAAAAGGTCAGTTTTCATTCCAATCCCAAAGAAAAGCAATGCCAAAGAATGTTCAAACTATCATACAATTGCACTCATCTCACATGCTAGCAAAGTAATGCACAAATTCCTCCAAGCCAGGCTTCAACAATACATAAACCATGAACTTCCAGATGTTCAAGCTGGTTTTAGAAAAGGCAGAGGAACCAGAGATCAAATTGCCAACATCCACTGGATCACAGAAAAAGTGAGAGCATTCCAGAAAAACATCTATTTCTGCTTTATTGACAATGCCAAAGCCTTTGACTGTGTGGGTCACAACAAACTGTGGAAAATTCTTCAAGAGATGGGAGTACCAGACCAGCTGACCTGCCTCTTGAGAAACCTATATGCAGGTCAGGAAGCAACAGTTAGAACCGGACATGGAACAACAGACTGGTTCCAGCTCAGGAAAGGAGTACATCAAGGCTGTATATTGTCACCCTGCTTATTAAACTTATATGCAGAGCACATCATGAGAAATGCTGGACTGGATGAAGCACAAGCTGGAATCAAAATTGCCGGGAGAATTATCAATAACCTCAGATATGCAGATGATACCACCCTTACGGCAGAAAGTTAAGAAGAACTAAAGAGCCTCTTGATGAAAGTGAAAGAGGAGAGTGAAAAAGTTGGCTTAAAGCTCAACATTCAGAAAACTGAGATCATAGAATCTGTTCCCATCACTTCATGGCAAATAGATGGGGAAACAATGGAAACAGTGACAGACTTTATTTTTCTGGGCTCCAAAATCACTGCAGATGGTGATTGCAGCCATGAAATTAAAAGATGCTTGATCCTTGGAAGAAAAGCCATGACCAGCCTAGACAGAACATTAAAAAGCAGAGACATTACTTTGCCAATAAAGGTCCATCTAGTCTAAGCTATGGTTTCTCCTGTAGTCGTGTACGGATGTGAGAGTTGGACTGTAAAGAAAGCTGAGTGCTGAAGAATTGATGCTTTTGAACTGTGGTGTTGGAGAAGACTCTTGAGAGTCCCTTGGACAGCAAGCAGATCCAACCAGTCCATCCTAAAGGAAATCAGTGCTGAATATTCATTGGAAGGACTGATGCTGAAGCTGAAACTCCAATACTTGGCCACCTGATGCAAAGAACTCACTCACTGGAAAAGACCTGATGCTGGGAATGATTGAAGGAGGGAGGAGAAGTGGACAACAGAGAATGAGATGGTTGGATGGCATCACCGACTCAATGGACATGAGTTTGAGTAAGCTCTGGGAGTTGGTGATGGACAGGGAAGCCTGGTGTAGTGCAGTCCACGGGGTCACAAAAAGTTGGATACGACTGAGCAACTGAACTGAACTGAACTAAGCTAAAGCCTAACCAGCTCTACTCAGGAAGGAATTCCTAATGAATAGACCAAAAAAGATATTTAAGACAGTTTCACAAAATCTCAGATTCTCAATTAGAGAGCCTATAGGAAATGTAACTGAATATAGGTTATCAGTCAGGCTTATGACAATGGGAAGGTCCTTTTATTTTATTGGTCAATATCTTTTCAGAAACATCCTACCAGGAGAAAGAGCTAGCATAGATAAATGGTAGAAAGCAGAATAAAAATAAGGACATTTATTTTTGATTTAGGTTCTGTAGAAATGATAGTCACCCTTAAAAAGGTACCTTGTTGTTGTTTTTCAGTTGCTCAGTTGTTCTGACTCTTTGGGACCCTGTGGACTGTAAGACTCCAGGCCTCCCAGTCCTTCACTAACTCCCAGATTTAGATCAGACTCATATCCATTGGTTTGATGATGCCATCCAACCATCTCATCCATTGTCACCCCTTTCTCCTCCTGCCCTCAATCTTTCCCAGCATCAGGATCTTTTCCAATGAATTGGCTCTTCGGATCAGGTGGCCAAAGAAGATACTTGACACTAGTTAAATTGATGAAATCACATTTTTATACCATAAATCTAAATTGAGATTACTATAATTACCCAAGAAATAGTAAATCTGTGAGGCCTACTTGAAATAGTCAGCAGCTTAGCCCTTTTACATTTCTGTTTCTGTGCCTATAAAAGTGTGTGTTGAAGCAGAATGTCCTTGCTGAAATCTGTCCCTCCTCCAACACACACGCAATTTGACTTACCTTCATAAGAAAGATAAGACAAGAAACTACATATAGAGATGTGAAAAAGCAAACAAAAGTCAAGACTGACTATTTTATGTTGAGAACTAATGACTTTTTATAATATTAATTAGTACATCTCTATATATTCATCAGCTAGCATAGCACTTGGCACAAACCAAATTTGGGGTTTACAAATTAAATCAGCTAGTTTTTGAGTTTGTGGTTAATAACCACTTAGCTTCATCAGTAAGGCAATATTACATGAAATGGTTGGTACAACCCTGGTTGAAAAAGAGATACAAGAGTGTGTACTTAGTGGTAAAGTCATATGATAGAATCGTGCCTCCTATAATGAAGATTTATGGGGCAAAAAACAGATGACATTGCACAGAATGTTGAAGACCATGTTGTGTAAGGGGCAGCAAACAGAAGGTAACAGTAAGGGAGAAAAACACAGCAAAGTCTGTTTATCCATCACTAAGGAAGAATTAGCTATGTGTTTCCTCATACATGAATTAGATCAGGGGAGACTAGAGCAGGAATAATACATTCAAACGCTTACAAAGCCCATGCAGATGATGTGTGAAGGGGACTAATTATAAGATAAAAGGATGTTATATAAAATACAGAAAACTGGAGCTCACTAACTAGAGTCACCATACAATTCATCTTTCAGACTGAACACTGTGATAGTGAAAGTGGGCACTTTTAAGAATTATAACGGGGAAACAGGCATAAATCAGGACTGTCAAGAGCACACCGGCCACACAGCCACCCTACCACCAGCCCTTCTGAAAGGAGTAAACTTATTCAAGTCCAGTTAATGTTGCTATATAGAAATACAGCATACAATAATCAAATGTTGTAGATTTTTGAGTCTCCAAGAAATAGTACAATATTTCAGAGCTTTCCAAGAAACTTCTTTAATGTTGGCAATTATTACTAGTTTTTCAAACACAGTGTCATCTTAAGAAAGTTTGAAGTGAAGTGAAGTGAAGTTGCTCTTTGCGACCCCGTGGACTGTAGCCTATCAGGCTCCTCCCTCCGTGGGATTCTCCAGGCAAGAGTACTGGAGTGGGTTGCCATTTCCTTCTCCAGGGGATCTACCCAACCCATGGATCGAACCCGGGTCGCCAGCATTCCAGGCAGATGCTTTAACCTCTGAGCCACCAGGGGCCTGGTGGCTCCCTTAAACTTACTTAAGAAAGTTTAAGTAATCCCATTCATGAAAATGCAATGCACTGAAGAATCAACTGGCCAAGTGACCAATTTGCAGAATTCACCAAATTTAAAGTTTACTAAAACCTTACTCTAAGAAATAATCTTATTGACTAATTAATATTAATATGAATACATTTATATGTATATATTCCTCATGAATACATTTAGCAAACCTTTTTAATTTTTGAAAATTTTCAGTCCTTCAAAAACTAAGGTTATAGAATGATTGATTCTTAAAAATATATTCTTGTGTGTATGATATTACTCTACTATTCTTGAATACTCTATGACTGTTTATTCTAAGTAACATAACCAAAATTTTAATTTGGAAGTTTAACAATTTAAACTAATTTCTTTCTACTTTGAAAGTCATTTTTTAAAACATTTTATCATTTTTAGGATTCATTCCCCAATTTCTGAAGGGTGACCAAATCTGCCTATGTGATAAAATGTACTTTTAAGTATTTATAGCATTTACAACAACTTGTATCTAATGAGGTGACCTTAACAGCTTTTTACTTTACCTCCTGCCTAGAAAAAGTCAAAATAGGGGAAATGGACAATGGGCAACACAGTACAATCTGGGTTGTGTATTTCACAGAGGGGAGACTGAGAACAGAAAAAAATCATAGGCCCCAGAATGGAGACCTGGCTCCTAAAGGATTATCATAAATTTTCTAAAAAGTTAAACTGTCTTAGGATACCAAATGACATCATTTATATGTGGAATCTTTAAAAAAAAAGTCTATAAATGAACTTATCTACCAAAATGAAACAGAATTAAAGATGTAGAAAATAAATTTATGATTACTGCAGGGTAAGAGGGTGGGGAATAAACTGGAAGCAAGGGATTGACCTATACACACTACTATATATAAAATAGACACCTAATAAGGACCTACTGTATAGCACAGAGAACTCTACTCAATACCTTGCAATGGCCTATATAGGAAAAGAATCTAAAAATGTGTGGGTAACTGTATAACAGATTGACTTTGCTGTATACCTGAAACTAACTGCTGCTGCTGCTAAGTCACTTCAGTCATGTCTGACTCTGTGTGACCCCATAGACGGCAGCCCACCAGGCTTGCCCATCCCTGGGATTCTCCAGGCAAGAACACTGGAGTGGGTTGCCATTTCCTTCTCCAATGCATGAAAGTGAAAAGTGAAAGTGAAGTTGCTCAGTCATGTCCGACTCTTTGCGACCCCATGGACCTCAGCCTACCAGGCTCCTCTGTCCATGGGATTTTCCAGGCAAGAGTACTGGAGTGAGGTGCCATCGCCTTTTCCGATACCTGAAACTAACACATTATCATAAATCAATTATACCCCAATAATTTTTTTTAAAAAATATGAACCAGAATACAGAGTTTTAAAAAGACTTTGTTTTCAAAAAATAAAATAAATAAGCCATCTTAATAAATAAGCATATTTATAAATTTAACAAATTAGTCATTTGACAACCTCATCATCTGATGAATTGATCAGGGGCCCAGAGAAGACTGTGGGCCATACCATCAGATTTAAAGCTCAGACTGAGTCCTCTCTCCAGCTCTAAATGGATACTAGAGTTTAATTTCTCAGCAATAAAGGCCGAGCTTCCTTCTACTAGCATAAGAACTCTGTCCCATACCAAATTTTGTGCAAGGCCAGTTGGGGTAAGATTTTAGTCCATTGTTAAACTATGTTAAACAGCAGACCACTGTTAGAAAACAATGTTATCTTAGAGAGTTCATTAGCTTTAGTTTACTTATCATCTACAACAAATCTGGTCTGCTCTATATTTTGAAATGTTATTTAGTGTCATGTTACTTTCTTAGGTCCCAAAATCAGTGCAGATGGTGACTGCAGCCATGAAATTAAAACTGCTTTCCCCTAGGAAGAAAAACTACGTAGACAGCGTATTTAAAAGCAGAGACATTACTTTGCCAACAAAGGTCCATACAGTCAAAGTTATGGTTTTTCCAGTAGTCATATACAGATGTGAGAAACCATAAAGAAGGCTGAGCATTGAAGAGCTGATGCTTTTGAACTGTGGTGCTGAAGAAGACTCTTGATAGTACCCTGGAATGCAAGGAGATCAAATCAGTTAATCCTGGAGGAAATCAATGCTGAATATTCACTGGAAAGGCTGATGCGAAAGCTGAAACTCCAATACTTTGGCCACTTGATAGGGAGAGCCAACTCATTGGAAAAGACCTCAATGCTGGGAAGGACTGAAAAGCTAAAGGGGAAGACGGTGATAGAGGATGAGATGGTTAGATAGCATCACTGACTCAGTGCACATAAATTTGAGCAAACTCCAGGAGATAGTGAAGGACAGAGGAGCCTGGCATGCTTCAGTCCATGGGGTCACAAAGAGTTGGACATGACTTAGCAACTTAACAACACATGTAATATTGTGAGAAACAGATTAAATAACATAATATGTGCTCCAAATGTTTTCATCTTTGCTCTTAAAACACTGCACTAAATGACACGTTAGATTTCAGAGCTATTGTGTATTACATATGCCTTTTAGGACTAAATAAAACAGTTGGTTGTATCAGTCTGTTTATTGATACAATATGAATTTTCTCCCTCACAGCTAATTCTCAGCTTTGCCTCTCTCTTACTTAACCTCTGATAGTGTCTTTCAGTTCACTCCTATTTAATCATTTTGGCCATTCTTATCCTCCTTCTCTGCATTCACCTTTTTTCTTGTTTTATTCCACTTATCTTTTTCTGGACACAATTTAGCAAATGAAACAATAATATTTTTTTCCGGGAAAAAGTCCCTTCCTTCTGTGCACCCCCTTGTTTCAATAAACCATTCTCAAAGCATCTCATTTGTTCTGTGAGACTTTGACTCTCCTTGGTAACTGTCATTGATTTAACCAATCAATGATTACATCTGCTTTTGTTTTATTTTTGAAACTCTGAGACAAATTTGAATATTTGCATTTTCAGGAAATCTGCTCTATGGGTGAATATAAATGAAAATCTCAAATACTAAATTCCTTAAAACACAGAATCTTTTAGAACTGAATTGTCAGCTATGCCTAAGGTATAACACATTAGAGTATCAATGTTTGAATTAATATAAACACTTAAGGTCTGGGCTCTGTATGAATATCAGGATGTTTCAAGGTCATTCCTTTGCCAAGCAGTATGTTACTGTTAAGCCAAATCAAGACATAAAATTTTAAGATGCATTAATTCATAGCTACTCTCACTGACAATTCAAATAGTAGAGGTTGGGAGAGGTGGCAGTAGGTAAGTTTCTTGAGATCCAGCAGAGGATTTGAGGTTTTGATTTTGTGGTGGTTGTTTTCTGATGAAGTTGATCATACTGGAAATTGGAAATAATGCATATGCTAATATAAATTACAATCTGTCAAAAGAAAAGAGTGATCTAAAACTAAACTGAAGTGTTTGTTTAGAAATCTGGTGACATAAAACAGTGGTGTTACTGTAGATAATCCCTTAGGAGTAGTAGTACAACAGCAAGCAGGAGGAAACTGTGTCAGCTTTTTTGGTGTCATGGGACTCTATGGTTTTAAATGGGATTATTACGTATCTTGCAAAGGAGGAGAATATACTGACAGGTAGACTCAAGACAAGCAATTCTGAAGAGATGATAGCAGTGCTGGGAGCTCATTTTAACAGTTCTGATTCAGTTGGAAGTGTAAAATCCATTCATTCACCAGGCAAGATGCTAAAAATACATCACAGGATTTTTTGGTTACAGTAAGTTCTCATTTATGCCCACAAATAGATTAAATGAAGACTACAGGCTGATTTTTATTCTTAAATTGGCTGCCTGCCAGCAGGGATTTCTTTCTCTTTACAGGAGGCAGTTCACCACTGTGAGAACAGCTTGAGTGTGGTCTGGCATTAGTCAGTCACACGTAACATACAGTTGGGCATGATCATGCCACCACTAAACTGACTTTCCTCTTCCCTACATATGACAAAACTGCATGAACCCTAAACATCATAAAAGTGTTGCTTAGGTGTGATTTCTAAAACTGAGATTATTAAAGAAATAGTTAGTCATTTCACATGACTTAGGCTAAATATCTAACTATAAGACTCAGCCCACCCAATTTTTATGTAGGTAAGGTGTTGTATTTGTTATTTCAAGGAAAAAGTAAGCTTGAAACATACTACAGCTTCAAGTTCTAGCCATTTATTATGTCTTAAGGATTTAAAATTGCAGATTTATAAATATCTACTTTTATAATAAAAACACTAAATATAAGGCTGTAATGACATCAGGTGGCTTAAAAAGCAATTCTGCTGCCTTAAGAAAAGTTTTGGACATGATCCAAATTATAAGTAAATTATTGCAAGGATACATAATCTTACATCAATATAGAAAAAAAAATAACTCAGGCTGTTAAAAACAACATCTGAAAATCCATTAGGGAAAAACAAACATTGATTGACTTTGTAAATTCTCCATCTTGCTGACGTTTATAATGGTAATTATTTCTGTCCCTTTTCTCTTTTGAATGATAGGCTACACATTTGCATTACCTTTAAGCATTTCTAAACTAATTTTAAAATGCACAGTTCGTGGACTGCATGCACTTTCTGCAAATATCAGTCTAGAAAACATGTAGTACAGAGTACAGAGAAAGATTTATTTTCTTTGCTATAGATCCAACCCTGCATCTTTAAAAAAAAGTGAGTGGAGCAGTGAAGACAACATAAGAGAGAATCAGAAATCCACCCGATTCCCTATTTTCTACAACAGGATTAAACATTTATAAGTTTAATCCAAAGGCGCTGCAGTTGAACTCAGAGTTCTGTGCTGTTTTCTAATATCTAAGTGTTGGCAAGTAAACTAGAGTTTAAAGTCTGTAAATGTTACAATTATGATAAATGGATCAAAACCCCCTATGTTTTCAATCTGTAAATTGGAGATAATAGTAGTACCTGTGTCACAGAGGTTATTATGAGGATAAATGAAACAATTTTATTGTGCACTTAGCACAGTGCTTGGCACATCATAAACTCTCCATAAAAAAAATGAGGTATCATCATTTCTGTGGTTATTAACAATTATAGCTCTTAGAAGATAGATGAAACTCCCTCCAAGAGAGTGAGTTTCTTAACATTGAAACCAGAATTTGTTGAGCAACCCTTTAGCTGAAATACTGCACTACAAGAGACAAGTTGGCATCCCAAGACCCTATCACACTCTGAGAGTCAGCACATCTGTGTTTTTGAAAACCACTGTTAACACACAGGTTGAAGGACAAGATTATGGATGCTTTAAGGCATTAAAAGAGGCAAGACTTTAAGTTTTTAAAAAATTGTGTATGTGTATGAATACACTGTAAATTCAAGCTTCCTGTTTCCGCCTGAGTAACATTTCAATTATTCCCAAAGCAAATTACAATGTGGAGGTCTCTGAGGTTGTCAGGTATAATTTCAGTTGTTACACAGAGAAAGAAAAGTGTTCAGGTCATCTGGTTTTTACTCCCGTTCTCCCCTTTTTTTTTTTTTTCTTTTCCTTTCCACAATTCTGTCAAAAATAGCAATCATTTGACAAAAGATTTAAGCTAGAAATCCTAACATTGCCAGAAACTCCAACCAAAACTCTTCACCTTTTTTTTTTTTTTTTTTTTTTTTGGGTAAATACTGGCATGGTTCATCATATTATTTTGCACAGAATTTAAGTTTGATGCCACTAATTGTGAAAAATGCTTATAAGTCAAAAGTTCTGATTTTGTTTCTGCCTGCTAAAGAGAAATTATCTACACTAGAAAATATAGTCAAGCCAGGAAAAATTGTGTTCCACTCCCTGGGCTGTATGTGACCCTGGGTAAGTAAATTAAGTAAGCTCTTTGAGTTTCAATTTCCTCAACCATAAAATGAAGATAATAATACTACCTTACAAAGTAAGCATAAGGATTAAATAAAATAATGAATATAAAACATTAAACTCAGTGCCTGGCACATAGTAAGTCCTCAATGAATTATTGCTGCTGCTGCTACTGTTGTTACAAGCTTTGAAGATGAGGTTGAAAATTCTAATACCTTCACTCTGAATTAATTCTGTTGGGTGAAACTTTGGTATAAACATTATACTACTCTCGTATTACCCCAATTTATCTCAGTTTTAGCAGCCATCATCTATGAACCCCTGTTCTTGCCAGAAGTGTCAAAGTCTGACAAATCAGATGCTTGTCTTGCATCATCTTTGTTTCTTTCAGCTCTGAAAGAAATTATATTCTGCATTTTGTAGGTGAAGAAATGTAAGTTAGAGCTTGAATGACTTGTCAAAGATCATACCATTGATAAGTAGCAAATTTGAAATTTGAGTTTAATCTTATCATCAAATGCCTATTCCTGCGCACACACAAAAAACTCACTTGGTATTGCCAGATTTTTAAATATTTGGACAAGTTTGAAATGGCATTGCATTGTGATTTACATTTTCTTCTTTTATTGTTATTACTAATGAGCCTGTGTATTTTTAGTATTTTTTGGTCAATCATGTTTCCTCATCAGTGATACGTGCTTTTATCTTTTGCTCATTTCTTATTAAATTGTCCTTTTACCATTAAATTTATGGCCTTTTTATATATTCTAGGTACTAATCACCTTTGTTGCAAGTAATTTCTTCCAGCTTATGGCCTATATAATCATTCTCCTCATGGTATTTTTTAATTAAAAAAATAAGCCTAAGGACTTAACTAGTCTTAGTGTAGTCAAATGTGTAAAATTTCTTTATGATTTGCCTATTAGAAATTTTCTTTTATTCTAAACTCATTGAGATAGCCTCCTATATTGTCTTCAAAAATTTTTAAAGTGTTCTCTGCCTTTAAACCTTTCACTCAAGAACAATCAATTTTTATGTATGGTGTGAAGTAGGAATCTATTATCATATTTTTCCCTCAATGGACAGTCAATTATCTTGACACTATCCTACTAAATCCTTTTGCTATTGATCTTCAGTGTTGGTTCTGTCTAGATCAGTACACATATGAATATGTTGATTTCTGGTTTGATTTCTAGTCATTCATCTATTTGTCTGTTATACTGCTAAAACCACACTATCCTACATAGAATGGATTTATAATATATCTTAATATATAGCAAAGAAAACTTCCCCCACTGATTCTTTTTCAAGAATGTTTTATCTCTTGTTGACCTTCTACTCTTCCACAAAAATTTTACAAAGAGTGAATTTGAATTCCAAACCAGGATACTGTTAAGTTCTGGCTAGGAATTTCCAAAGAAGACTTGCAAATTTTTCCTGTGCTCCACCAGGATTCAATGTCAAGACTGGCATGAAGTTTCACTATTTTGCTCTGTAAGAATTTCTTCTAGTTCTTTCATTGAACATATTATTTCATAAAGCAACCAGTATGCACGTAGTCTTCTATTCGGTCTTCACTATTCTTAGACCTCAAACTATGTCTCCTACCCACCATGTACATGTCTTGTTAAAATACAGTTACTAAACCAGTAAATATTAACCACAAACCAAACCTGCTGTCCCCAAATAGGAGAAACAGACAAAGAGAATCAGAAGTTACTGGAGGTGAAATCTCTGAGCAGAATCCTCCATAAAAACCAAAGCTGGGATAGGAAAATCTGAACTGTAACTGACAAATTTCTGGAGGCTCAATAATGAAAACCCTCAGTTCAGTTCAGTCACTCAGTCGTGTCCGACTCTTTGCGACCCCATGGACTGAAGCACACCAGGCCTCCCTGTCCATCACCAACTCCTGGAGTTTACCCAAACTCATGTCCATTGAGTCGGTGATGCCTTCCAACCACCTTATACTCTGTTGCCCCCTTCTCCTCCTGACTTCAATCTTCCCCAGCATCAGGGTCTTTTCAAATGAGTCAGCTTTTCCCATCAGGTGGCCAAAGTATTGGAGTTTCAGCTTCAGCATCAGTCCTACCAATGAACACCCAGGACTGATTTCGTTTAGGATGGACTGGTTGGATCTTCTTGCAGTCCAAGGGACTCTCAAGAGTCTTCTCCAGCACCACAGTTCAAAAGCATCAATTCTTCGGTGCTCACCTTTCTTTATAGTCCAACTCTTACATCCATACATGACCACTGGAAAACCATAGCCTTGACTAGATGGACTTTGTTGGCAAAGTAATGTCTCTGCTTTTTAATATGCTGTCTAGGTTGGTCATAACTTTTCTTCCAAGGAGTAAGCATCGTTTCTTTCATGGCTGTAATCACCATCTGCAGTGATTTTGGAGTATCAAAAAACAAAATCTGCCACTGTTTCCACTGTTTTCCCATCCATTTGCCATGAAGTGATGGGACCCGATGCCATGATCTTAGTTTTCTGAACGTTGAGCTTTAAGCCAACTTTTTCACTCTCCTCTTTCACTTTCATCAAGAGGCTCTTGTTCTTCTTCACTTTCAGCCATAAGTGTGGTGTCATCTGCATATCTGAGGTTATTGATATTTCTCCTGGCAATCTTGATTCCAGCTTGTGCTTCATCCAGTCCAGCATTTCTCATGATGTACTCTGCATCTGTTGTTCCACGTCCAGTTTTAACTGTTGCTTCTCGACGTACGTACAGATTACTCAAGAGGCTCAGGTTGAAAACCCTGAGAAACAAAATTTTCAGGGCGTGGGGGGCCTCAGTCATAGGGAAACCCCAACACTTTTGTGAGCTTTATCTCCAAGTGCTCCACCAGGTCCTCCCAGTGAATATAGAAGAAAAATTCCTTCATGTTTCCAGCAGAAGGAAAGGAAAAGAAACCATTTTGAAATATTCCAGAGAATTCTGCAGCACATCCTGCCTTCAAGTGAACATACTTTACCAGAGCCTAACATACCTGGAGGAAGAGAAATACACAGTGCTGGTCCTTTCTAGCCATTCTGTCATGCCTAAAAAGTGGATGGGGATACAAACTGGCAAGTATTAGTGAAGCTCACAGTCCAAAAGCACAGGCTCACCTAATGTAAATCATCAGTTGAGAACTAATATTAGGACTTCAGAATGCTTCCCCTCCTCCAACACCTTACCACTACATACCAAAAGCCTATTTACTACAGTTTCTTCTACCCATTACATCATGTCCCCATTGTAACAGAAACTTATGATGTATACTAAAAAGCAAATAGACACAGTTTGAAGAAACTGAACAAGCATCAGAATCAGAATCATATGTGACAAGAAAGTGGGAATCATCAGAATGGGAACTTTTAAAAAATACATAGTTAATGTACTAAGGACTTTTAAAAGAAAAAATAAATAACATGCAAGAAAAGATGGATAATATAAGTAGAGAAATAAACATTCTAAGAAAGAAACAAATTCTAGAGATTAAAACACTAAGAGAAATTAAGAATGTTTTTGATCTCGTTAGTAGAGTATATATATAGCTGAATAAAGAATCTCTGAACTTGAGGATATAAAAATAAGAATTTTCAAAATGGTATACTGAAAAGAAAAGAGAAAAGGGATAGAAAAAAAAATTACAGAATATCCAAGAACTGTGGGAAAACTGTAAAAGGTATAACAGACATGTAATGGGAATACACGGAGAAGAAAGGAACAGAAGCAATATGTGAAGCAATCACTGAGCATTTCCAAATATTACTGTCAGACACCAAAACACAGATCAAAGAAGCTTAGAGAACACAAAGCAGGACAAATGCCAAAAAAATACATCTCGGCATATAATTTTTAATCACAGAAATGAAAAGATGAAGAAAAATTCTGAAAAGAAGCTGCAAGAAAAAAAGTATCACAAATAGTGAAGCAAAGATAAGAATTACATCTGATTACTTCTCAGAAAGCAGCCCTGAAATTAAAAGATGCTTGTTGCCCTGCAAGAAATGTTTTGTTTTTTTTTTAAGAGTTCTTCAAAGAAGAAAATGATATAGATCAGAAACTCAGATCTGCAAACAGGGACACCATGAAAGAATGAATAAGTGAAGGTAAAATAAAAACATGTACTGTCTGTTTTACTCTCAACTGAACTGACTGTAAGTTTATTGTAAAAATGATAGCAAAATATATTCAATTATGAAAGTTATATTTATGTATAAAGGCACCTGTATATACTTAGATCAATGAAGTGAATGACACTAATGATACAAGAGATGGGAGATATGAATTAAGACTATTCTGCTGTTTTAAAGCCCTTGCACTATCTGTGGAATGGTATAGCTTTATTGAAAGTGTACTTGAATTAGCTGTAAATGTATAGTGGAAATTCTAGGGCAACCACTGAAAAAGTAAAAAAAAAAAAAAGTATAACTGAGATGGAGAAAAAATATGAATCCTATAAAATGCTTAACCAAAAACACAAAAGGCAAGAAAAGTGTGAAAGACAAAAATAGGAGTAATGACATTAGAAAACAGTAATAAATATGGTCAATATTAATCTAACTACATAATCATTATAAATGTCAATGTTATAAATATACCAATAAAAGACAGAGACTGTCAGAGTGGATCAGAAAATAATACCTAATCAAATACTATCCACAAGAGACTGAATTTAAATATAAAGGTGCCTATATATTAAAAGTAAATGTAGAGAGATATACCATGCTAACACCAATGAAAGGAAAGTGGGAGTATCCATATGAATTTTAGATAGAGCTGACTTCAGACCAAGGAAAGTTTTCAGGGATAAAGAGACGCATTGTGCACGTGTGCTAAGTCATTTCAGTCATGTCTGACTCTTTGTGACTCTATGGACTGTAGCCCACCAGGCTCCTCTCTCTACGGGTATTCTCCAGGCAAGAATACTGGAGTAGGTTGCCACAACCTCCTCCACGATCTTCTTTGGAAGGAAGATCCTGGAGGTATCAAACCTGCATATCCTATATATCCTGCATTGGCAGGAGGGTTCTTTACCACTAGAACAACCTGGAAAGCCCCAAAGAGGAGCATTAAGTTCAGTTCAGTCACTCAGTCATGTCCGACTCTTTGCGACCCCATCAACCGCAGCACACCAGGCCTCTCTGTCCAACACCAACTCTTGGAGTTTACCCAAACCCATGTCCATTGAGTCGGTGATGCCATCCAACTATCTCATCCTCTGTTTTCCCTTTCTCCTCCTGCCCTCAATCTTTCCAGCATTAGGGTCTTTTCAAATGAGTCAGCTCTTTGCATCATGTGGCCAAAGTACTGGAGTTTCAGCTTCAACATTAGTCCTTCAATATACAGCCTTGAGGTACTCCTTTTCCTATTTGGAACCAGTCTGTTGTTCCATGTCCAGTTCTAACTGTTGCTTCCTGACCTGCATACAGGTTTCTCAAGAGCCAGGTCAGGTGATCTGGTATTCCCTTCTCTTTCAGAATTTTCCACAGTTTACTGTGATCCACACAGTCAAAGGCTTTGGCATAGTCAATAAAGCAGAAATCGATGTTTTTCTGGAACTCTCTTGCTTTTTCCATGATCCAGCGGATGTTGGCAATTTGATCTCTGGTTCCTCTGCCTTTTCTAAAACCAGCCTGAACATCAGGAAGTTCACGGTTCACGTATTGCTGAAGCCTGGCTTGGAGAATTTTGAGCATTACTTTACTAGCATGTAAGATGAGTGCAATTGTGCGGGAGTATGAGCATTCTTTGGCATTGTGTTTCTTTGGGATCGTAATGAAAACTGATCTTTTCCAGTCTTGTGGCCACTGCTGAGTTTTCCAAATTTGCTGGCATATTGAGTGCAGCACTTTCATAGCATTATCTTTTAGGATTTGAAATAGCTCAACTGGAATTCCTTCACCTCCACTAGCTTTGTTCATAGTGATGCTTCCTAAGGGCCACTTGACTTCACCTTCCAGGATGTCTGGCTCTAGATGAGTGATCACACCATCATGATTACCTGGCTCATGAAGATCTTTTTTGTACAATTCTTCTGTGTATTCTTGCCACCTCTTCTTAATATCTTGAGGAACATTACACAATGGTAAATGAATCAATACTTCAAAAATACATGACAATCTTTAATGTAGGTGTTGTATGTGCCTAACAACAGAGGATCAAAATATATGGGAAGAAAAAACTATAGAAATGCATGGAGAAATAGAAGAACCCACCATTATGGTTGGGGATTTTAACACCTTTTTATCAGAAATGAAGATATCCAACAGGCAAAAACAGTAAATACATAGTTGAATTCCAACATAGTTTTGGAAGTCTTAGCCACAGCAATCAGAGAATAAAAAGAAATAAAAGGAATCCAGATTGGAAAAGAAGAAGTAAAACTCTCACTGTATGCAGATGACATGATCCTCTACATAGAAAACCCTAGAGGCATACCAGAAAATTGCTAGACCAGAAGGCAATGGCACTCCAGTACTCTTGCCTGGAAAATCCCATGGACGGAGGAGCCTGGTGGGCTGCAGTCCATAGGGTCGCTAAGAGTCGGACATGACTGAGCGACTTCACTTTCACTTTTCACTTTCATGCACTGGAGAAGGAAATGGCAACCCACTCCAGTGTTCTTGCCTGGAGAATCCCAGGGATCGGGGACCCTGGTGGGCTGCTGTCTATGGGGTTGCACAGAGTTGGACACGACTGAAGCGACTTAGCAGTAGCAATCAATATAGTAAAGTTGCAGGATATAAAATTAATACACAGAAATTCCTTGCATTCCTATACACTAACAATGAAAAAACAGAAAGAGAAATTAAGGAAACAATCCCATTCACCATTGCAACGAAAAGAATAAAATACTTTGGAATTAATTTACCTAAATAAACAAAAGACCTATATATAGAGAACTATGAAACTATAAAACACTTTTGAAAGAAAACAACGATGACACAAATAGATGGGGAAATATTCCATGTTCGTGAATTGGAAGAATCAATATAGTGAAATGAGTATACCACCCAAAGCAATCTATAGATTCAGCACAATCCCTTCAAACTACCAATGGTATCTGTCACAGAACTAGAATAAATACTTTCACAATTTGTATGGAAACACAAAAAACCTCGAATAGCCAAAGCAACCTTGAGAAAGAAGAATGGAACTGAAGGAATCAACCTTCCTGACTTCAGACTATACTACAAACCTACAGCCATCAAGAAAGTATGGTACTGGCACAAAAACAGAAATATAGATCAATGGAACAAAATAGAAAGCCCAGTGATAAATCCATGCACCTATGGATACCTTATCTTTGACAAAGGAGGCAAATATACAATAGAGAAAAGACAATCTCTTTAACAAGTAGTGCTAGAAAATTGGTCAATCGTGTAAAAGAATGAAACTAGAACGCTTTCTAATACCATACACAAAAATGAACTCAAATGGATTAAAAATCTAAATATAAGACCAGAAACTATAAAACTCTTCGAGGAAAACATAATCAGAACACTCTTTGACATAAATCACTGCAAGATCCTCTATGACCCACCTCCCAGAGTAATGAAAATAAAAACCAACAAATGGGACCTAAGTAAATTTAAAAGCTTTTGCACAATGAAGGAAACTATAAGCAAGGTGAAAAGACAGCCTTCAGAATGGGAGAAACTAAGAGCAAATGAAACAACTGACAAATATTTTATCTCCAAAATATACAAGCAACTCATGCAGCTCAGCACCAGAAAAATGAACAATCCAATCAAAAAGTGGGTCAAAGAACTAAACAGACATTTCTCCAAAGAAGACATATAGATGGCTAATAAACACATGAAAAGATCCTCAACATCACTATTAGATGAATTCAAATCAAAACCACATGAAGTATCATCTCACAGCTGCCAGAACTGTTGCCATCAAAAAATCTACAAACAATAAATGCTGGAGAGGGTATGGAGAAAAGGGAAACCTTTGCATTGCTAGTGGGAATGCAAACTGATACAGCCACTGTGAAACATGGTATGTAGATTCCTTAAAAAAAAAAACTGGAAATAGAACTGCCATACAACCCAGCAGTTCCAATGCTGGGCCTACACACTGAGGAAACCAGAAATGAAAGAGACACATGTACCCCAATGTTCATTACAGCACTGTTTACAATAGCTAGGACATGGAAGCAACCTAGATGTCCATTGGCAGATGAACAGATAAGGAAGTTGTGGTATATATACACAATGGAATATTACTCAGCCATAAAAGGAATACATTTGAGTCAGTTCTATTGAGGTGAATGAAACTGGAGCCTATTATAGAGAGTGAAGTAAGTCAGAAAGAGAAGCATCAATACAGTATACTAACGCATATATATGAAATTTAGAAAGACGGTAATGACAATTCTATATGCAAGGCAGCAAAAGAGACACTGATGTCAAGAACAGACTTTTGGACTATGTGGAAGAGGGCAACGGTGGGATGATTTGACAGCATAGCATTGAAACATGTATATTACCATATGTGAAACAGATGACCAGTGCAAGTTCAATGCATGAAGCAGGGCACTCAAAGTCGGTGCTCTGGGACAATTCAGAGGGATGGAGTGAGGAGGGAGGTGGGAAGGAGTGTCAGGATAGTGGGACACATGTGTACTGGTGGCTGATTCATGTTGATGTATGGCAAAAAAAACACCACAATATTGTAAAGTAATTATCCTCCAATTAAAATAAATTAGTTAAAAAAGTTGAATTCAACAACACCATAAATCAACTATACAAAATTGACATCTATAGACTTTATCCAACAACAGCATATTATATAGTTTTTTCATCTACATAGGAAATATTCACCAAAACAGACCACGTCTAGTTTATAAAAAATACTTTGTTTTAAAAAAAAAATGGAAATCATACAGTATCTGCACTCAGACCACAGTAGAATTAAACTAGAAAAGAATACAGAAAAATAACTAGAAAATCCCCCAGATACTTGCAGGTTAAACACAGTTCTAAATAACACGAGTCAAGTAAAAAGTTTTGAAAGAATTTGTTAAAATTTTCAACTAAAAGAAAATAAAATAAAACTTACCAAAATCTGTATGTGCAGCAAACCAGTGTTTAGAGAGAGCAAAATTTTTAGCCTTGAATGCATACACTAGTAAAGAATGCAGATCTGAAATTAATAAACTAAGGTTCCACTTAGAACACTAGAAAAATTCAGTTCAGTTCAGTCGCTCAGTCATGTCTGAGTCTTTGCAACTCCATGAATTGCAGCACACCAGGCCTCCCTGTATATCATCAACTCCCGGACTCACTCAGACTCACGTCCAACGAGTCGGTGACGCCATCCAGCCATCTCATCCTCTGTCGTCCCCTTCTCCTCCTGCCCCCAAATCCCTCCCAGCATCAAAGTCTTTTCCAATGAGTCAACTCTTCACATCAGGTGGCCAAAGTATTGGAGTTTGAATTTAGCATCAGTCCTTCCAAAGAACACCCAGGACTGATCTCCTTTAGAATGGACTGGTTGGATCTCCTTGCAGTCCAAGGGACTCTCAAGAGTCTTCTCCAACACCACAGTTCAAAAGCATCAATTCTTCGGTGCTCAGCTTTCTTCACAGTCCAACTCTCACATCCATACATGACCACAGGAAAAACCATAGCCTTGACTAGATGGACCTTTGTTGGCAAAGTAATGTCTCTGCTTTTGAATATGCTATCTCAGTTGGTTATAACTTTCCTTCCAAGGAGTAAGTGTCTTGTAATTTCATGGCTGCAGTCCCCATCTGCAGTGATTTTGGAGCCCAAAAAATAAAGTCTGACACTATTTCCACTGTTTCCCCATCTATTTCCCATGAAGTTACGGGACCGGATGCCATGATCTTCGTTTTCTGATGTTGAGCTTTAAGCAACTTTTTCACTCTCTTCTTTCACTTTCATCAAGAAGCTTTTTAGTTCCTCTACACTTTCTGCATTAAGGGTGGTGTCATCTGCATGTGTGAGGTTACTGATATTTCTCCCAGCAATCTTAATTCCAGCCTGTGCTTTTTCCAGCCCAGCATTTCTCATCATGTACTCTGCATATAAGTTAAATAAGCAGGGTGACAATATACAGCCTTGACGTACTCCTTACCTGATCCGGAACCAGTCTGTTGTTCCATGTCCAGTTCTAACTCTTGCTTCCTGACCTGCATACAGGTTTCTCAAGAGGCAGGTCAGATAGTCTCATATTCCCTTCTCTTTCAGAATTTTCCACAGTTTATTGTGATCCACACAGTCAAAGGCTTTGGCATAGTCAACAAAGCAGAAATAGATGTTTTTCTGGAACTCTGTTGCTTTTTCCATGATCCAGAAGATGTTGGCAATTTGATCTCTGGTTCCTCTGCCTTTTCTAAAACAAGCTTGAACATCTGGAAGTTCACGGTTCATGTATTGCTGAAGCCTGGCTTGCAGAATTTTGTGCATTACTAGTGTGTGAGAGGAGTGCAACTGTATGGTAGTTTGAGCATTCTTTGGCATTGCCTTTCTTTGGGATTGGAATGAAAACTGACCTTTTCCAGTCCTGTGGCCACTGCTGAGTTTTCCAAATTTGTTGGCATATTGAGTGCAGCACTTTCATGGCATCATCTTTCAGGATTTGAAACAGCTCAACTGGAATTCCATCATCTCCAGTAGCTTTGTTTGTAGTGATGCTTTCTAAGGCCCACTTGACTTGACATTCCAGGATGTCTGGCTCTATGTGAGTAATCACACCATCATGATGATGTGGGTCATGAAGATCTTTTTGTACAGTTCTTCTGTGTATTCTTGCCACCTCTTCTTAATATCTTCTGCTTCTGTTAGGTCCATACCATTTGTTTTTTATCAAGCCCATCTTTGCATGAAATGTTCCCTTGGTATCTCTAATTTTCTTGAAGAGATCTCTAGTCTTTCACATTCTGTTCTTTTCCTCTGTTTCTTTGCATTAATTGCTGAAGAAGTCTTTCTCATCTCTCCTTGCTATTCTTTGGAACTCTGCATTCAAATGAGTATGTCTATCCCTTTCTCCTTTGCTTTTTGATTCTCTTCTTTTCACAGCTATTTGTAAGGCCTCCTCAGACAGCCATTTTGCTTTTTTGCATTTATTTTCCATGGGGATGGTCTTGATCCCTGTCTCCTGTACAATGTCATGAACCTCATTCCATAGTTCATCAGGCATTCTATCTATCAGATCTAGTCCCTTAAATCTATTTCTCACTTCCACTGTATAATCATAATGGATTTGATTTAGGTCATACCTGAATGGTCTAGTGGTTTTCCATACTTTCTTCAATTTAAGTCCAAATTTGGCAATAAGGAATTCATGATCTGAGCCACAGTCAGCTCCCAGTCTTGTTTTTGTTGACTGTATAGAGCTTCTCCATCTTTGGCTGCAAAGAATACAATCAACCTGATTTCGGTGTTGACCATCTGGTGATGTCCATGTGTAGGGACTTCTTTTGTGTTGTTGGAAGAGGGTGTTTGCTATGACCAGTGCATTCTCTTGGCAAAACTATATTAGCCTTTGCCCTGCCTCATTCTGTATTCCAAGGCCAAATTTGCTTCTTACCCTAGGTGTTTCTTGACTTCCTACTTTTGCATTCCAGTCCCCTATAATGTAAAAGATATGTTTTTTGAGTGTTAGTTCTAAAAGGTCTTGTGGGTCTTCATAGAACCATTCACCTTCAGCTTCTTCAGCATTACTGGTTGGGGCATAGACTTGGATTACTGTGATATTGAAATGAATAACGTGATATCGGAAACGAACAGAGATCATTCTGTCATTTTTGAGATTGCATCCAAGTACTGCATTTCGGACTCTTTTGTTGGCCATGCTGGCTACTCCATTTCTTCTAAGGTATTCCTGCACACAGTAGTAGATATAATGGTCATCTGAGTTAAATCCACCCATTCCAGTCCATTTTAGTTTGCTGATTCCTAGAATGTCGATGTTCACTCTTGCCATTTCCTGTTTGACTGCTTCCAATTTGCCTTGATTCATGTACTTAACATTCCAGGTTCTTTATGCAATATTGCTCTTTACTCATCGGACCTTGCTTCTATCACCAGTTCACATCCACAGCTGGGTATTGTTTTTGCTTTGGCTTCATCCGTTCTTTCTTTCTGGAGTTATTTCTCCACTGATCTCCAGTAGCATATTGGGCACCTAATGACCTGGAGAGTTCCTCTTTCAGTATCCTATCATTTTGCCTTTTGCTACTGTTCATGGGGTTCTCAAGGCAAGAATACTGAAGTGGTTTGCCATTCCCTTCTCCAGTGGACCACATTCTGTCAGACCTCTCCACCATGACCCGCCCATCTTGGGTGGCCCCACACAGTATGGTTTAGTTTCATTGAGTTAGTCAAGGCTGTGGTCCATGTGATCAGATTGACTAGTTTTCTGTGATTATTTTCAGTGTGTCTGCCCTCTGATGCTCTCTCACAACACCTACCATCTTGGGTTTCTCTTACCTTGAATGTGGGGTATCTCTTCACGGCTGCTCCAGTAAAGCATAGCCCCTGCTCCTTAACTTGGACAAGGGGTATCTCCTCCCAACTGCCCCTCCTGACCTTGAACATGCAAACTAAATCCAAAGTAAGCAGAAGAAAAGGTATAATAAAAAAGAGTCAAAATCAGTGAAATTAAAAATAGAAAATCATTAGAAAACAACAAACAAAAAAACTGGTTCATTGAAAGTTTTAATAAAATCAACAAGCCACTAACTAGATTAAGGAAACTAGGACACAAAGTATACATCAGAAATGAAAAGGGGGAACATCACTACAGATTCCATAGACTTTGAAAGGATATTAAAGGAATATTATGAACAACTTTATATCCACAAATATGAATAAATTAAATGGAGCAATTCCTTTAAAGATATAATTTGCCAAAATCCATAAAGAAGAGTTAGATGATCTAAAATGGACCATAGGTGTAGTCAATATCAAAGAAACTAAACCAATACTTGATAACCTTCCAGAACAAAACCAACCAGGCCCAGGCAGCAGGTTCCCTGGTGGATTCTGCCAAACACTTATGGAAAGATTTATACCAATTCTCAACAATCTCTTCCAGAAGATACGATCAGGAAAAATACTTTTAAACTCATCTTATGAAGCAGGCATTACCCTAATTTCAAACTAAAACAAAGACATTACCAAAAAAAAAATCTCAAAACAACAAAAACTATAGACCAATCTCTCTCATGAACATAGATGTAAAATCCTTAAAATAATATTAACAAATTGAATCTAGCAATGTATTAAGAGACTAGTCAAGGCTATGATTTTTCCAGTGGTCATGTATGGATGCGAGAGTTGGACTGTGAAGAAAGCTGAGCACCAAAGAATTGATGCTTCTGAACTGTGGTGCTGGAGAATACTCTTGAGAGTCCCTTGGACTGCAAGGAGATCCATTCTAAAGGAGATCAGTCCTGGGTTGATCAATCTTTGGAAGGACTGATGCTAAAGCTGAAACTCCAGTACTTTGGCCACCTGATGCAAAGAGTTGACTCATTGGAAAAGACTCTGATGCTGGGAGGGATTGGGGGCAGGAGGAGAAGGGGACGGCAGAGGATGAGATGGCTGGATGGCATCACTGACTCGATGGACTTGAGTTTGAGTGAACTCCGGGAGATGGTGATAGACAGGGAGGCCTGACATACTACGATTCATGGGGTTGCAAAGAGTTGGATTTGACTGAGTGACTGAACTGAACTGAATGATCAAATGGGATTTATTCTAAGTATTCCATGATTGCTCTATATTTGAAAATCAATTAATGTAACCCATCATATCAACAGGCTAAAAAAAAAATTATATGATCAATGGATGCATAAAAATTCATGTGACAAAATCCAATCTCCACTCATGATAAAAAACAAAAAACACTCAGAAAACTAGGAATAAAAAGGAACTTCTTCACCTTGATAAATAATACTTATAATACAAACCTACAGGAAAAATCATATTTGATGAAAAACCTGACGCTTTCCCACTAAGATCAGGTTTAAGGTAAGGATGTCCCATTTCACAGCTCCTTTTCAACATTAAAATGGAAGTTCTAGCTAAGGCAATAAGAAAACAAACAAAAAAAGCAGGCAGCTTGGGAAGGAACAAACAAATTTGTCTTTTTCTCAGATAACATGATCACCTGGGTTAAAAAAAAAAAAAAAGTCTTAAAGAACTGACAAAATCGCCTGCAAGTAATAAGTAGTTATAGCAAGATTTTCAGATGAAAGTTGAATATACAAAAGTCAATTGCTTCCTACATACCAGCAATAAATAACTGGAATTTGAATTTTAAAACACATTACCATGTACATTAGCATCCAAAGAAGTGAAATATTTGAGTTTATACTCAACAAAATATGTTATACTAACATATTGTTATATACTAACATATTGCTATATACTAACATTTTGTTATACTAACAAAATATGTATGAGTCCTATATGAGGAAAACTATTAAACTTAGATGAAATATACCAAAGAACTAAATAAATAGAGAGACAGTCTATATTCATGGATAGACAGACACAGAATTTTCAAGATGTCAACTCTTCCCTCCTTGATTTACAGATTGATTCCCAGTCAAAATCCCAGGAAATTACTTTAGTGATATCAACAAACTAATCCTAGGGTTTATATAGAGAGACAAAAGATCCAGAATATCCAACTCAGTCTTAAAAGAGAAGAGCAAAGCTGGAGGACTAACACTATCCAACTTCAAGATTTACTATAAAGCTATAGCACTCAAGTCAGTGTAGTATTGGGGAAAAAAAGAGACAAATAGATAAATAAAACAGAACAGAGAACCCAGAATAGACCCACATAAAAACAGTAAACTAATCTCTGACAAAGTAGCTAATCAACACAATAGAGCAAAGATAATCTTTTCTCTAAATGGTATTGAAATAACTGGACACACACACACACACACAAATCTAGATACAGACCTAACACCATATACAAAATAATAAACTCAAAATGGATAATAGACCTAGGTGTAAAACAAAAAGCTATAAAATTCCTACAAGATAACAAACTATGTTGCTACAATGGTAGATTAATGTCACTAAATATTTGTCAAAACCCATAAGATATACTTGGATAGCAAGGAGATCAAACCAGTCAGTCCTAAAGGAAATCAATCATGAATGCTGAAGTTGAAGCTGCAAAACTTGGGCCACCTGATGCGAAGAGATGACTCATTGGAAAAGACCCTCATGCTGGGAAAGACTGACGGTAGGATAAGGGGTGACAGAGGATGCTATGTTTGTATGGCATCACGAACTCAATGGAGACGAGTTTGAGTAAATTCTGGAAATAGCGAAAAACAGGGAAGCCTAGTGTGCTGCAGTTGTGGAGTCACAAAGAGTTGGACATGACTTAGTGACTGAAAAACAATAAGATATACAACACTGAGAGAGGACTCTAATATAAACTGTGGACTTTGAATGATAATAACATGCCCTTGTAGTTCACTGATTGGATCATGTGGTGTTGGGATGTTGATGGTGGGGTAAAGTATGAATCTGTAGGGAAAGGGAGTATATGGGGTATCTCCATACTTCTCAGTTTTGCTGTGACCCTAAATCTGATTTTATAAAATAAAGTTTATTAATAAAAGAAAAAGTTTTAATTTATATAACTTTTTAAAAGATCCTCTAATGAATGTAACATTAGTAGGCAAACTTTTGAGAAGAAATATGATATTGGCATAGACTTAAAATATCTCCCTCAATATCTCTCAGTTGAAAACCTAGTAACTTTCTGGTGAAGAAAAACAGCAAATTCTACCTTAATCAAATTATCAAGATTAGTATCATCAGCAATAAAACATCAACATTGTACCCCCTGATTGGATGAAATGAGAAAGACAACACATTACTTCTATAGTATGTTTGCTTAAATGCTTATAATTTCACTCTGATCTTGAGGAAACATCAAACAAACTCAATTTGGGACACATTCTATATAATAACCAGTCATTCCTCATTAAAAGTGTCAAGGCTATGAAAGAAAAGCAAAGAGAGAAAATATCAAAGAAAGCACAACTAAATGTGTCGTGGGATCCTTTACTGAATCCTGGAAAAATCTGAATCCAGAAAAAGAGCATGAAGCGGGGGGGGGGGGACTGGTAAAAGTTTGAAACGTCTATGGTTCATTTGTGCTTCCCTGGTGGTTCAGATGGTAAAGACTCTACCTGAAACGCAGGAGACCTGGGTTCAACCCCTGGGTCAGGAAGATCTGCTGTTGAAGGGAATGGTAATCCATTCCAGTATTCTTGCCTGGAGAATTCCATGGACAGAGGAGCCTGGCAGGCTTAGACCATGGGGTCGCAGAGTCAAACACGACTGAGCGATTAACACTACATAGTTCTGTTAACAGCAATGTGTGAATATTAATTTCCTGATTTTATTCCTTGTATTACCATTATGTAAGTTGTTAAAAGTAGAGAAAGCTAAGGGAAACTGGTTGGAAGGATATATGTTAACTCTCTGTTCTATTTTTGCAATCTTTCTGTAAATTTTAAATTCTTTCAAAATAAAAAAGAATTTTAAACACCTGTTTGTTATTGTTTGTTTTCAGTTTCTCTTGTTTAAGAGTATCAGCTGTTCTGGGTAGGGTTTTTCTGATCATCTCATCCACCATATTCCCAAATTTGAAAGCCAAGACTTAACATTTTAAAGACATATTTATCATCTTTCTCTCCCAAGCCTATTTTGGGATATCCTTTGCCTGCTATAATTTAAGAACACGTTCTTTTTCTACATTTTATATCTCCTACAGAATCCATCTTAATTTTAGCTTCTGAAGCTTATTCTGCTATTCTTTTATACATTATTTACCTGAATCACAGAATCAGGTGCTAACTTTATTAGAATCGGGGTTAGACAATCAGGACCAGCAATTCAGTTTGATTACTTAAACCTGTGTTGGCCTTAGCAAGACCCTTAGCCCCTATAAATGAAGATAATAATAATGCTAGTACCTGGACTCATATCTCTAAAATTATGAGAACCAGCTTTCTCTTTTCCCCCAGATTCCCTGACATCATTTTCTCTGCATTTTTGCCACTTCTCTAATTTTTCCCTCCCAATCTCTTGTTCCTCAGCCTACTACTTAAAAACCAGTCTTTTCGAAGGTTTCATCCCCTTTACTCTTAAAAAAGTGTGCATTTTCTTTTCATTGGCCATTAACTCCCTCTCCGGGCTTCAACTAATCAATTTACTAATGACTCCAAAATTCATGCCTACTTTCTTAGATCTTGCTCCCAGCCTTCACGTTTCTATATTCAAGCACCTTCTGGTTATCCCCATTTGGCTGTATCATAAGTGTTTCAATCAAAACATGTTCTAAACTGAACTTTTTATTGCTCTCAAAAATTTAACTCTCCAGTATCTTTACTGTTGAACATAAGGGACTGCTTAATTAAACAGTGAAAATATCCATAGAATACAATGCAACCATTTTAATTAATGAACAGATAAATATTTACTAATGTAGAAGATACCGTCACCATATTGTTCCTTTTTGAAAGCAAGCTAAAAAACAATATGTGTAATATGCTTTATTTACAGAACAAATTTGAACACATCTCTCTCCAGACTAATTACTTTAAATGACACTCTATAATCCACAAAATAAATCCTGACAAAAAATTAAAAGGTCTCATAATGAAGGCCCTATTTCTCCCTCTAGATTTCTCTACACACACACACACACACACACACACACACACACTTTTCAGTAGTGAAATATGACCCAAGAACAGTATGCTACTCATTCATATGCATATTTGCATACTCCATCTCAGAATAGTTTTTCTCTCTGGTAACCTCTGAAGCCTTCATTGGGTCCAACTCCCTGGGAAGGTTTCTTTGATACCTTTTTCTCCAAATAGGATTAACTATTTTTCTGTACTATTTTTGTGCCTTGTCTTTATAGCTACTAGTGCATCAGTTCAGTTCAGTCACTCAGACGTGTCTAACTCTTTGTGACCCCATGGACTGCACTATGCCAGGCTTCCCTGTCCATCACCAACTCCCGGAGCTTACTCAAACTCACGTCCATCGAGTCAGTGATGCCATCCAACCATCTCATTCTCTGTCATCCCTTTCTCCTCTTGCCTTCAATCTTTCCCAGCATCAGGGTCTTTTCCAATGAGTCAGTTCTTCACATCAGGTGGCCAAAATATTGGCGCTTCAACTTTAGCATCAATCCTTCTGATGAACATTCAAGAGTGATTTCCTTTAGGATTGACTGGTTGGATCTCCTTGCAGTCCAAGGGATCTCAAGAGTCTTCTCCAACAGCAGAGTTCAAAAGCATCAATTATTTGGCACAAGCTTTCTTTATAGTCCTGCTCTCACATCTGTACATAACTATTGGAAAAACCATAGCTTCGACTAGGTGGACCTTTGTTGGCAAAGTAACGTCTCTACTTTTTAATAGTTTGTCTAGGTTGGTCATAGCTTTTGTTCCAAGGATCAAGCATCTTTTAATTTCATGGCTGCAGTCACCATCTGCAGTAATTTTGGAGCCAGAGAAAAAAGTCTGTCAGTGTTTCCATCGTTTCCCCATCTATTTGCCATGAAGTGATGGGACCGGATGCCATGATCTTAGTTTTCCGAATGTTGAGCTTTAAGCCAACATTTTCACTCTCCTCTTTCACTTTCACCAAGAGGCTCTTTAGTTCTTCTTCACTTTCTGCCATAAGGGTGGTGTCATCTGCATATCTGAGGTTATTGATATTTCTCCTGGCAATCTTAATTCCAGTTTATGCTTCATCCAGCCCAGTGTTTCTCATGATGTATTCTGCATAGAAGTTAAATAAGCAGGGTGACAATATATAGCCTTGACATACTCCTTTTCCTATTTGGAACCAGTCTGTTGTTCCCTGTCCAGTTCTAACTGTGGCTTCCTGACCTGCATATAGGTTTCTCAGGGGGCAGATCAGGTGGTCTGGTATTACCATCTCTTTCAGAATTTTCCACAGTTTGTTGTGATCTACACAATCAAAGGCTTTAGCATAGTCAATAAAGCAGAATTAGATGTTTTTCTGGAATCTTCTTGCTTTTTCTACGATCCATTCTACGGATGTTGACAATTTGATCTCTGGTTCCTCTGCCTTTTCTAAAACCAGCTTGAACATCTGGAAGTTCACAGTTCATGTACTGTTGAAGCCTGTCTTGATTTTGAGGATTTTGAGCATTACTTTGGTAGTGTGTGAGATGTGTGCAATTGTGTGGTAGTTCGAACATTCTTGGCATTGCCTTTCTTTGGGATTGGAATGAAAACTGACCTTTTCCAGTCCTGTGGCCACTGCTGAGTTTTCCAAATTTGTTGGCATATTGAGTGAAGCACTTTCACAGCATCATCTTTCAGAATTTGAAATAGCTCCACTGGAATTCCATCACCTCCACTAGCTTTATTCATAGTGATGCTTCCTAAGGCCCACTTGACTTCTCATTCCAGGATATCTGGCTCTAGGTGAGTGATCACACCATCATGGTTAATTGGGTCATGATGATCTTTTTTGTACAGTTCTTCTGTGTATTCTTGCCACCTCTTCTTAGTATCTTCTGCTTCTGTTAGGTCCATTCCATTTCTGTCATTTATTGTGCCCATCTTTACGTGAAATATTCCCTTGGTATCTTTAATTTTCTTGAAGAGATCTCTAGTCTTTCCCATTCTATTGTTTTCCTTTATCTCTTTGCATTTATCACTGAGGAAGGCTTTCTTATCCCTCCTTGCTATTCTTTGGAACTCTGCATTCAAATGGATATATCTTTCCTTTTCTCCTTTGCCTTTCACTTCTCTTCTTTTCTCAGTCATGTAAGGCCTCCTCAGACAACCATTTTGCCTTTTTGCATTTCTTTTTCTTGCGGATGATCCTGATCACTGTCTCCTGTACACTGTCAGGAACCTCTGTCCATAGTTCTTCAGGCACTGTATCAGATCTAATCCCTTGAATCTATTTGTCACTAGTGCACAGTCTATGTCATAACTATTTCCTTAAATGTCAGTTCATCTTAAATGGCCATGGGCTTCTTGAAGATGGAGAACTGACCAATTCACCTTTTGTACCTCCTGTACCCATCCTCATGACCCAATCACCTTAGTCACAATGTAAATATTGTGAAACTGAAATTAGAATGCCTATGAAAGTACATAGCAAATCACAAGTAGAATGCTCTGAAATTAAAACATGGTATTACTGCTAAATTCATACTGTAACAGCTGACATTTTAATCAGATTACAAAGAACAAATTCTTCCAAAGAGGGCTTTTTACTTAGATCAGCAAAATTTAGATGTCCATATCTTGATCCTAATAGTAAAATATGTAAGATCCCTTAGACCAGATGTTTATATATAAAAATGCAGAATAAAAGAGAGGCACCATCTTCCAAAACTTTATAAAATGCAACAAAATAATTTACTGGGAAATATTTGACCCAGACTCTGTAATGAAAATTTTATGGTTTTTACTCTACCCTCTTATATTTCTTGAGTTTCCCCAAGCCTTATCAACCTTTGAACACAAATCAAATCATAACAATAGAAGCAACTTAGTATACTGGCTTATATAACCACCTGCCTAAGACTTTCTCTCTCCCACAACTTACTTGGGATTCTTGTGAACTGACTCACATGCACTCCAGAAAAAGGATACAGTGGAAGAATGATATGAAGAGGTGAGTTTTTAAAGTCATTATCTAAGACCAAAAAAATAAGAAAAAAGAGGCAAAGTCAAATATCCTTAAAAGCCTATATGTATCACCCATTATTAGAGAAATGCAAATCAAAACTACAATGAAATATCACCTCACACCAGACAGAATGGCCATAATCAAAAATCCACAAACAACAAGTGCTGGAGAGGGTGTGGAGAGAAGGAAACCCTCCTGCATTGCTGGTAGGAATGTAAACTGATAGTCACTATGGAAGACAGTATAGAGATTGCTTAAAATATTAGGAATAAAACCACCATACAACCCAGCAATTTCACTTCTAGGCATATACCCTGAAAAAACTGAAACTGAAAAAGCCTCATTTACCCCAATGTTCGCTGCAGCACTATTTACAATAGCTAAGACACAGAAGCAACCCAGATTATTGACAGATGAATGGATAAAGAAGCTGTGGAACATATATACCATGGAATGCTACTCAGCCATAAAAAGGAATGCATGTGAGTCAGTTCTAATGAGGTGGATGAACCTAGAGCCTATTATACCAAGTGAAGTAAGTCACAAAGAGAAAAACAAATATTGTATATTAACACATATGTATGGAATCTAGAAGGATGGTACTGATGACCCTCTTCACAGAGCAGAAGTGGAGATGCAGGCATAGAGAAGAGACAAACGAACAAGGGCAGGGGAGAAGAAGGAGAGGGTGAGATGAATGGAGAGTAAAATGGAAGCATATACATTAACATATGTGAATAGATAGCCAGTGGGAATTTGCTGTATGACTCACAGAACTCAAACTGGGGCTCTTTAATAACCTAGAGGGGTGGGAATGGGCAGGATGTGGGTGGGAGATTCAAGAGGGAGAGGACATATGTATACCTATGGTTAATTCATGTTAATGTATGACAGAAATCAAACCATTATTGTAAAGGTGAAGGTGAAGTTGCTCAGTCGTGTCCGACTCTTTGCGACCCCGTGGGCTGTAGCCTACCAGGCTCCTCCATCCAGGGGATTCTCCAGGCAAGAATACTGGAGTGGATTGCCATTTATTCTTCAGGGGATCTTCCCGACCCAGGGATCGAACCCAGGTCTCCCGCATTGGAGGCAGATGCTTTTAACCTCTGAGCCACCAAGCAATCATAAATTTAAAATATATATATTTTAAAAGCCTATGTGTATTTTCCACTATCATCAAGTTTTGCATATATAACATATATACAAATATGCTCACACACAAAAAAAATGTAATGTTTATTATAATGTTCAGTATATAATCCCAAAGAGATAATATATTCAGAAATCATCTCTCAAGGATATCTCTGCTTGGAATACTTCAACAAATTAATGAAGATTCTATTTTGTTGGCCCTCTTTGTTCATCCTCATCATTCCATCATTTTCCATAGACGACTTTATGAGTCCATCTTACTCTTCTTAAGCTTTTATCTAGATTTTTCCTGTAAGGCCTGGAGTATAGCCCAGTTGCCTGGCAGATGTTTGATTCCTTTGCCATTGATCAAGGAAACCCTTAAATCTTTCTCACATTTCTAAAATAGGTTTCAAACTTTCAATGATTTGAAAGTGTGCTGATTTGACTGACTCCATTCACTGCCTGTGGGCTTAAGCTTATTAAGTAAAATGGCAAGCTTACACTGGGAACTATTTAAATCTCCATCTTCTGCTTTATCTTTTGATCAAAATTTTGAAATCCAACTAGGTTAAATGCATTCATAATGTGACCTCGCTATTACTTGCTTTCATATCAGTCTTGAGTCTCTGGGCTCCTCAACAAGGAACTGGGAACAAGTTCCAACCCCAGGAGTTAAAGGAACTCTCTCTCTGCTGGCATAATGTGAATACCTCTTTAGTCAGTTGAGTCATTCAGTCGTGTCTGACACTTATGACTACTGGAAAAGCATAGCTTTGACTAGATGGATCTTTGTTGGCAAAGTAATGTCTCTGCTTTTTACTATGCTGTCTAGGTTGGTGATAGCTTTTGTTCCAAGGAGCAAGCATCTTTTAATTTCATGGCTGCAGACACCATCTGCAGTAATTTTGGAGCCCAAGAAAATAAAGCCTGTCGCTGTTTCCATTGTTTCCCCATCTATTTGCCTTGAAGTGATGGGACCGGATGCTATGATCTTAGTGTTTTGAATGTTGAGTTTTAAGCCAGCTTTTTCACTCTCCTCTTCCACTTTTATCAAGAGGCTCTTTAGTTCTTTACTTTCTGCCATAAAGGTGGTGTGTCATCTGTATATCTGAGGTTATTGATATTTCTCCCAGCAATCTTGATTCCAGCTTGTGCTTCAGTGCTTCATCCAGCCTGGCATTTGACATATAGGTATAAGAATACTTCCTTAGGGATCCCAAAACACTCTTTTCCTAGGTTTGTTGTGTTCTAATTGTAATTGCTCACAAGAGTATCTTTGAGTCATGGATCTCTTTAACAGGTGATTTCTGTGAAAGATTTTGCTTTCCTTAAATAAATTCTGCAAAGTCCTGACCATGACTAGATCCCTGCCTCTCCTGCACAAATTACTGCACTGTCTCTTCAGGGATGCAAGCCCAAACGCTTTGATGAGTAGAGTCCTTTCTTGAAATGGGAAGAGCTGAATTGGAATCCATTTGAACAGGGTCTTGAGACTTCCTGCATCTCACCTTTTGATGATCCCCAGGGGCTTCCTTTCCTTTATCACGCAAGGTGTGGTTTAGCAGGTGGCACTACTGGTAATGGAACAACAGACTGGTTCCAAATAGAAAAAGGAGTATGTGAAGGCTGTATATTGTCACCCTGCTTATTTAACTTATATGCAGAGTATATCATGAGAAACACTGGACTGGAAGAAACACAAGCCGGAATCAAGATTGCCAGGAGAAATATCAACAGCCTCAGATATGCAGATGACACCACCCTTATGGCAGAAAGTGAAGAGGAACTAAAAAGCCTCTTGATGAAAGTGAAAGAGCAGAGTGAAAAAGTTGGCTTAAAGCTCAACATTCAGAAAACGAAGATCATGGCATCCGGTCCCATCACTTCAAGGGAAATAGATGGGGAAACAGTGGAAACAGTGTCAGACTTTATTTTTGGGGGCTCCAAAATCACTGCAGATGGTGACTGCAGCCACGAAATTAAAAGACGCTTACTCCTTGGAAGAAAAGTTATGACCAACCTAGATAGTATATTCAAAAGCAGAGACATTACTTTGCCGACTAAGGTCTGTCTAGTCAAGGCTATGGTTTTTCCTGTGGTCATGTATGGATGTGAGAGTTGGACTGTGAAGAAGGCTGAGTGCCGAAGAATTGATGCTTTTGAAGTGTGGTGTTGGAGAAGACTCTTGAGAATTCCTTCAACTGCAAGGAGATCCAACCAGTCCATTCTGAAGGAGATCAACCCTGGGATTTCTTTGGAAGGAATGATGCTAAAGCTGAAACTCCAGTACTTTGGCCACCTCATGCGAAGAGTTGACTCATTGGAAAAGACTCTGATGCTGGGAGGGATTGGGGGCAGGAGAAGAAGGGGACGACCCAGGATGAGATGGCTGGATGGCATCACGGACTCGATGGATGTGAGTCTGAGTGAACTCCAGGAGATGGTGATGGACAGGAAGGCCTGGCGTGCTGCGATTCGTGGGGTCGCAAAGAGTCGGACGCAACTGAGCGACTGAACTGAACTACTGGTAAAGAACCCACCTGCCAATGCAGGAGAGGTAAGAGACACCAGTTTGGTCCCTCAGTCT
This sequence comes from Ovis canadensis, assembly GCF_042477335.2. NCBI lineage: Eukaryota > Metazoa > Chordata > Mammalia > Artiodactyla > Bovidae > Ovis > Ovis canadensis. The sequence continues at coordinate 217,592,616 of NC_091245.1, forward strand.
GGAAGGTCTCCTGGAGGAGGGCATGGCAACCCACTCTAGTATTCTTGCCTAGAAAATCCAGTGGACAGAGGAGCCAGGCAGGCTACAGTTCATGGGGTTGCAAAGAGTTGGGCACGACTGAAGCAACATGGCACATGTTCAGATCAGTAGTAGCAGCTGAGAAGTTCATTAACAGGCTTACTAGTTATTCTCTTCTACCCAGAACCAAGTAGATTATATGAGTGCAATACAGAGCAGGGTTTCTGCTTCAATCACTATGAATATTAGAAACTACAGTTCTTGTAGAACCACCAGAGCCCTCTCTCCTCCCTGCCAACCTAGACACAGCCTAGAGCACATCTTCCTTCAAGGCATACATTTATCCTCTTTAGGTTTTCATGAAAATTAGAATTTTAAGAAGTTTTTGCTGCATTCTACTCTTCTGTGAACTGGTATGATTTGTTTCTCCATGCCTATGAAACTGTTTCTTTCCTTAAAAACAATTCACATGAAAATATACTTACCAGCTTTTATTGCTTTCTGAAATTATTTATTTATATTTTAATTTATAAATATGCTACTGTTGCTTAATGCCTATGGGTACATTTGCAAAACTAAAAACATAACTTAAAAAATAAGATAAATATCATGCAACATGTGGTTTAGAATAAACAAGAGAGCATTGTTCCTGCCTCTGTTAAACCCCTGTCATGCAAACATCTAAAAAAAACAAATGGATAGTATATGATGCCTCCAAAGAAATGTCAGTGTTTCCTCAAATCAATACCATGAACCAGCTCAAGGGTGCAAAACTCCTCCTACAAGTGTCAGGGTGATTACTTTGAAAACTCAACATTCGCAGTGCTAGAACCTAGACTTCTACAGTCTTCCATGTATTCTACCCCACAAAGCTTAATAATACAAATACTACAAATACTGGTGTATGTGTAAATGACACATACACCAGTGCTCAATAAAGAAACAGTTGTTTGCTTTCAACATGCATATCATTTTAATTCCCATCTCTTTTGCTTTCCTTGTATTATTCACCATTCTTGGAATCTCTCTCTTTTTCCTTCATCCTTGCTTGTGTTTTCTTTCTACCTAAGGAAACATTGATAGAAATTTTACTTTATGTTACTCTAGATGTCTGTGTGTGTTGGATAATTTGCAAAGTAGTGAAAAATACACCTCAGTGTTTATTTGCCAACCTTTCTGATTCCAATGTACAAATTAAAAGCTATGAAATGAGCATTTGGAAAGCATAATTTTGTATAAATCAAAGTTCTACAGATTATATCTTCTAATAAATTCTATAAAGAAGTCATACAGACAGTTATCTGAAGATTAAATACATATAGCTCTAAGAAAATATACATCTAATAGAAAAAAATAGAATCCTAAGTTAAGGAAAAAGGTAAATAAAATTTACTAAGAATCTATTGCAGGCTACTACGTAATCAGCTATACCTGAAAGAAAGAACAGAACAAGTTGAAAATGAGATTCTCTTCCTTGAGGGCTTACAATTCTACTAGAGAAAAGGTAAACAATCCTCTCTGCTGCTGCTGCTGCTGCTAAGTCGCTTCAGTTGTGTCCGACTCTGTGCGACCCCAAAGACAGCAGCCCACCAGGCTCCCCTGTCCCTAGGACTCTCCAGACAAGAACACTGGAGTGGGTTGTTATTTCCTTGTCCTCTCTACAGAGTATTAAACAGGTATATTTAACCATGGAGGCTGGCATGCAGCAATGCATTCATGCTCTAAAACATTTCACTTGAGAGAATGGGAGACCTTATCATTTATCCTCTAAATTATGAAAATTTTAATAGTTAAAGGGGCGCTATTAATTACCCTAGAACAACAGGCATAGACTAGGACTGTCTTAGCAAAATCTAGGTGTACAGTCACCCTAAGCATGGAGTCAAGAATGTGGGCATCACAGTGCTGACCACTCTGCTGAGGTTTCCTCTTGAGCAAGCATACTGCTTCCAAGATGTTTATCCATCAAGGCAGCCTAAAGTGTAGAGGAAGATGAAGGACAAGAGACCTAGAAGGGGAGGAAAGCACTTTGTTTTCCTTCTCTACTCTCTTCCTTCTATTATTTCTCTTTTGAATAGCCTAGTTCTTATGTGTCTGTGATTGCTAGTCATACATGTTTCGGCCAGGATTTTTCAAAATTTTCTAGCTACTCAGACATAAACTTTGTGATCAACATCTTTGTGCATACTTCCTGCCTCGTGCCACCCATCACCAACCACAGTGCCTTTCACAGATCAAGCACTCAATAGCTTTTGTTTGAATGAATGAGTGGACAAATGAGGCAATAGCTAGGCCTACAGACAGGAGAACAGTGCTTACGGATAACAACTATTTCTATCCTCCTCTACCTGCAGAGGAATACCCAAAGGAGCAAGCAAATATCCTAGTATATGTGCCATTGTTGGCTTCCCCAACGCACGTTTTGTTTTGAAGGAATAGATCTCGAAATATTTAATATAATTCAGTGGAAAATTTGGTTTCACACATAGAATCCCATTTGTACTTCAACAGCATGTCTGTGCCTCCCTTCATTTAACAAAATCATTAGCAAATATTTATTGATCACGTACTATGTGCCAGTCGCTGTTTTAGATGCTTAGAGATACAGCAAACAGCAAGCTTTCAGAAGTCTCCTTGTGCATATCTCATTTCATTCATTTGATAATCACATAGCAAGTCTTTGGTGAATTCATAATGATGAATGAGATGTGATCTCTGCCCTCCTCAAAATTGTACTGTACCAGAGATACCTTTGAAGAATGCCAATAGCTGGTTCACAAGAGAGAGTTAAAGAGCTCTAAGAGAAGCAAAGTCTAATGACAGGCTGGAAGACAAGAATATTTGAGTGCAATAAGGGTTAAAGCAGGCTGCAAGAGGAGAGTGGCATTCTCACTTCAAGCTCACGTAACTATACTACCTATATTAATTATAAGGTTCTCTAAGTTTTTCAAGTACAGGAAAAAACTTTAATAATAATAGAAAATTAATACACTTTTGAAGCAGTCTCAATAAGCCTGTGTGGGTATAAGCTCTTCAGTGAAGGAAGCAATGTCTATTTTATTTTCCTAAATACCAGTATTAGTGCCTGGGCAGAATAATCATCTGCAAATTGAATGCATATCAGGCACTGCTTGATGTGCATCATGTATAATAAATTATGTAATCCTCCTGACAATCCTGTGAGGTTGGCAACTATTAACATATACATGGTAATATGAGGAAACTGAGGCACAAAGAGGCTAAGTCACTTGTCCAAAGTCATACAGAGAAGAGATGGCAGAGTTGAGATTCAAGCAAAGGCAGTCTAGCTCCTATATCTTTGTTCTCAATCCCTGTACTGCATTGCTTCTCTCTTAACCTGATGAAAATAATTTCTTCAAAGTTATTAATGAATGGTAATGCCATCATCTTCAGAAAAGACACAATTGTACAATACCATTTAAAACTGCAACCTAGAGAAGTGACTAATTTGTCATTTGGGGCCCTTTAAGTCATTGAGGGAAACATTTTAGGGGTATGAGATTTTTTCATGCTTCATAAATTATCTACTTATCCCTAGATGTACTGTTGCCTTGAAAAAATTATCTGTTTAAATGAAGAAAGGTACTAAGAAAGGCAAAAACTGAATGCTATAGTTCAGACCTGAGGCCAGGGGAAAGTGGGTTTTCACTGTTGGGGAGGGGGGTTTGTGACCAAAATACCCACAGAATATAGTGAAAAGAAAGAAGAGAGAAGCATGGACTATTTAAAGGGGTCTAGAAAAGTACAGAAAGCATATCTGAACACATCATAATTTTGCTTAATATCTACCCTGAATACATATCAGGCATAAAAATCAGCAAATGCTTATGTTACTTGCAGAGCCTCTGCTATCCTTGGAAGAGTGCATCAGTCTTCCACTAGTGAGCTGTTAACACTTGAAGAACAGATTCTATACTGTATCTTGGTGAGATTATCACAAATAAGTTTTGCTGTTGGTGGTGGTGTTTTGTTTAGTTCTTCTACTTAGGTTAAATGGAGAATGCTACACATAAATTGTCTTAAAGATCTGTTCTCCTTGGGTCACAAGTATCCCGCGTAATAATTTTGACTATATTCACATAAAGATGTTCCGCAGGTATAAGCTATTTCTCTCCCAGCTCTACATTCGACTCATTCTCACTTTTCACACCAATCCTAGCCTTTCAGTACAGGAAACAAGCTTGCCTGAGTTGGGATCATTCGATTCAACTTGCAACCTTCACCATCACCACACTCACCTTCTGGTTGACAACACTAATACAAATAACAATGGTACCACCTTAAAATGTGTAGGTTTTATGTCATAGATTTCAAATAATTTTACATATATTATTACTTTTACAAATACACACACCCTTCCAGAATATAGGTATTATTAAAATCTTCATTCTAGAAATGGACCATAGAATTTTAAGAAGACTTGGTTTGAGTGATTTGCCCAAGGTCAAGCATGTTCTAAAACAGTAAGAGGCATGAGCCCATGACCTGGTCCAGCCTTCACAAAGGACCACACAAAAAACACTATAGGTGCTTAGGTTATTATATCCAGGGGTCCTTTTCCAAGACATACATACTCTTCCAGCAATGAGCAGTTTTCTTTTGGCTCATATTTTCTGTTTCGTTTTTGAGCCAAAAAATTATCCTGCTCAATACCAGTAAGAAAAAAAAATGTTCTTGATAATGTAGTCTCAACTATGAAATGTTAAGTAAAAGACAACCTAAAAGAATTGAAAGCCTTTTCCATCAACCTTAAAAGTGCCTCTAATTCTTCACAAGCATCTTTGAGCAGTTCCCAGCCCCTCTCCATTCTGTGGGAAGTGAATGAGGGTGTCTGGGTTGTCAAAGTAACTGGCAAGCACTACTGCCTGTAGAATGAGGTTCCCAGAGCTGGTAAACCAGCAATGCACAAGCCATTCCCACACAGCCTGAAATGCAACTGCCAAAAACTGACAAGAGTAGCCACTGCTGAGAACCATTGAACGTGAGACCTGCTTCTACCCAGTTAGATGTTCAGAAGTGTTAATTATCTTTATTCTCTTAGTTGGTTTCATTTTATTAGTAAACTACTACAAAACTGTAGAAATGCCTATTATTTCAGTAAGCTGTAGTTTAGATGGCAATCTGTAAGCTACCTTCAAAACCTCACCACATTCATGTATACAATGGAATATTACTCAGCCATAAAAAGGAATGAAGTTGGATCATTTGTAGAGATGGATGGACCTAGAGGCTGTCATGCAGAGTCAAGTAAGTCAGAAAGAGAAAACAACTACTGCATATTAACACATATATGTAGAATCTAGAAAAATGGTACTGCTAAGTCGCTTCGGTCGACTTCTGACTCTGTGAGACCCCATAGATGGTAGCCCACCAGGCTCCCCCATCCCTGGGATTCTCCAGGCAAGAACACTGGAGTGGGTTGCCATTTCCTTCTCCAATGCATGAAAGTGAAAAGTGAAAGTGAAGTCGCTCAGTCGTGTCCGACTCTTCGAGACCCCATGGACTGCAGCCTACCAGGCTCCTCTGCCCATGGGATTTCTCAGGCAGAAGTACTGGAGTGGGCGCCATTGCCTTCTCCAGAAAAATGGTGCAGATGAGCCTAATCGCAGGTTAGGAATAGAGACGTAGAGAGTGGACATGTGGACACGGGGTAGGAGGGGGAGGGATTAACTGAGAGATTGGGATCTACATATATACACCTCTATGTTTAAAATTGCTGGCTAGTGGGAACTTGTGATATTGTGCAGGAAGCCCAGTGTAGTGCTCACACCAGAGGGGTGAGATGGAGGCTGAGTGAGAAGGAGGTCCAAGAGGGAAGGGATATATGTATAGGTATAGCTGATTCACTTCACTTTAGAGCAAAAACTAACATATCACAAAGCAACAATGGCCCAATGTTTAAAAATTAAAAAAAAAATTTTCACCACAGTGTGTGTATATTTTGGTTCTGTTGGAAAATTGATTCCAAGCTCCAAAGAACCAGCTTACCATATTGGAGCTTGCCTATGCCAGCAAATCACTCTTTACATTACTCTCCCCCTCTTGCCCTGTAGGTCCCAGGCACTTGAGAAATGTGTAGCTGAGTTTATGAGGTGTGGTTCAGTGACACGGTACAATAGATATAAAGATGGTTTATCAGGCCGTATAATCTCTGTATATCTGGGATTTCTTTTTTCCTACCCAGAGAGAGATTAAGAGAGAGCACGGCAAGCTGTAAGACTATGCTTTTTCCTGACTCCTAAAGAGTTTTACCAGACAGCTCTGGCTACTTTTGCTGTAAGCTGTTCTGCTGCGAATGGATTTATTTTCTCCTCTGTATCCTCTTCTTTCCAACTGCTTTACATTTTATATTAGCTCTAGAAACTGCTGGCGTGAACTATCGAGAGCAAAATTAGACTCAGAATTGTCTGTTTTTGTACAGCCAGACTCTCCTGTAGATATTTTGTCCCTTTTCAGAAAGACCTAAGATGACATTCTTTGGGTTGTGGGGTGCTTTTTTTTTTTTTCCATAATCTTTCCACAAGAAGCTGGATAAAACTTTATGATCCTGTTCTAGATTAGAGAAACAGATGTTCTGGATTTTGACACATACAGAAAGGGGAGGGTGCCCTCTGCTGGTGAATGTTCCAAGGACAGGGACTCAATTCTTGGTCAAGGGACACTAGTGGTTGGGAAGCAGACCAGATCACAGGTGGGAACGTTCCCAGAGGAATACTTCAAAAGGAAATCTTCAACAAAAAGTACTAACTAAGCAAGCTTCTCGGGTTTATCAGGCTCCATAAACACTCTTCAGATAGGGCAGTACATTACTCAATTTGATGCTGCTCTGTGACATATGCAGAGTACATCATGAGAAACACTGGGCTGGAGGAAGCACAAGCTGGAATCAAGATTGCCAGGAGAAATATCAATAACCTCAGATATGCAGATGACACCACCTTTATGGCAGAAAGTGAAGAAGAACTAAAGAGCCTCTTAATGAAAGTGAAAGAAGAGAGTGAAAAAGTTGGCTTAAAGCTTAACATTCAGAAAACTAAGATCATGGCATCTGGGCCCATCACTTCATGGGAAATAGATGGTGAAACCGTGGAAACAGTGTCAGACTTTATGTTTGGGGGCTCCAAAATCACTGCAGATGGTGATTGCAGCCATGAAATTAAAAGACGCTTGCTCCTTGGAAGAAAAGTTATGACCAGCCTAGACAGCATATTAAAAAGCAGAGACATCACTTTGCCAACAAAGGTCCATCTAGTCAAGGCTATGGTTTTTCTAGTGGTCATGTATAGATGTGAGAGTTGGACTATAAAGAAAGCTGAGCACCGAAGAATTTATGCTTTTGAACTGTGGTGTTGGAGAAGACTCTTGAGAGTCCCTTGGACTGCAAGGAGATCCAACCAGTCCATTCTAAAGGATATCAGTCCTGAGTGTTCATTGGAGGGACTGATGTTGAAGCTGAAACTCCAATACTTTGGCCACCTGATGTGGAGAGCTGACTCATTTGAAAAGACCCTGATTCTGAGAAAGATTGAGGGCAGGAGGAGAAGGGGACGACAGAGGATGAGATGGTTGGATGGCATCACCGACACAATGGATATGGGTTTGGGTGGACTCCGGGAGTTGGTGATGGACAGTGAGGCCTGGCGTGCTGTGGTTCATGGGGTCGCAAAGAGTCGGACACGACTGAGCAACTGAACTGACTGAACTGTGACACGAGTCAGTCTCTACTCTAGAGGTATACTGTTGGTTTCAGGCTAAACTTGTTACAGTATTATTATTTATGATTTCCTTGAGACTCAGATATTAGTTCATTCATCTAGAAAAGGAAAGAATTCACTTTTAGGTTTTTCTTTTCTCAGAAGAATAGTAGAAAACGTCTTCTCACAAGAGTAGAAGGTAATGTTTTTAAACATCCCGAGTGTCTGATACTTGGAGAAGGCACTGGCGACCCACTCCAGTACTCTTGCCTGGAAAATCCCATGGATGGAGGAACCTGGTGGGCTGCAGTCCATGGGGTTGCAAAGACTCGGACACGACTGAGCAACTTCACTTTCACTTTTCACTTTCATGCATTGGAGAAGGAAATGGCAACCCACTCCAGTGTTCTTGCCTGGAGAATCCCAGGGACGGGGGAGCCTGGTGGGCTGCCGTCCATGGGGTCGCACAGTCAGACACGACTGACGTGACTTAGCAGCAGCAGCAGCAGCAGCAGCAGCAGCAGTGTCTGATACTGGGTCACCCCAGGACCTGGAATGGACCATATTTAAGGACTCAAATGCCTTCATACATGCCTTTGTCTTTTGACTTTTTCCTTAGGAATGGTGCCAATGTCTAATTTTCTATTAGCCTACAGTCACTGCCTAGTTTAAGCTCATCCATTATCTCTCAGGAGAATTCCAGCAATGACCTCCCACTTGCAAGCTTCCCACCTTCAAATGCATTCTCTGAAGAGCTGCCAAAGGCAGCTTCCCTAGTGGTCCAGTGCTTAAGGCTCCACATTTCCACTGCAGGGGTACAGGTTTGGCTCGATCCCTGGTCAGGGAACTAAGATCCCATGTGTCTCACAGTGTGGTCTAAAAAATTTTTATTTTTAATTTTAAAAACAGTTGCCAAGGTTCTTTCTGTAAACCACAGAACTTCTAATGCCATTTAGTACTTTAAACCTGTAGGATAAAACTCAAGCTCCTTCATGCCTTCTCCCTGCTTTCCTTACCTGCTCTAGACTTGGCAAGAAGGTCCCACTGGGGTTTCCCACTCTTCCTTCTACTTTCAAGCTCTGCATCTATGTTCCAACTGTACCCTATGCCCTGAATGCCCTTCTCAGTCTTATTCTCGCTTTGCTTGACTAATACCTGCTCAACATTTTAGGTTGGACCAGGTTCTCATCTTCTGTAGGTCTCCTTCCCTGAATACACCAACCATCTCAGCTGCATGTGTGCATATATCAACTATCCCACTTTACTTGTTGAGATATAATTATCTCATGCATGTATGCCTCCCCACTAGACCTTGATGATAGGCATTAGCTTATTCATCTCAGAATCTCCATCTTTGTGGAATAAATGAATTCACAAAATATGCACATTTGAGTCTGATAAAAGCATGTATTACAAATCCATATGGCTCTAACAGGACCTCAGTTCCACATAAACCCATATCTAAAGAGCAAAGTAGAGACACCCCTGTATGTCTGGAGGCTGTCACTGTTCCTGCTAAACACAAGAGATCTTGACTGGGTAAGATCCCACATCACATTTCCTGCCAATAATCCTTCAGTTGTTCCCTAACTTCTGCAGGAAAAAAATCCAAACTCATCTGCTTGGAATCCAAGAATACCATAATCTGTCCTCGACATAATTTTCTGGCCCTCTCTTCTTTTACACAAACCTTCTGCCTCTCCTTAGATTCTGCATCAATACTTTCCACCTTCAATGCCCTTGTATGTAATATAAGGGCCAAAGGGGGCGGGGGAAGCTCCCTTTTCTTCATCACCACTTAAAAATAATGATAGTCATTCTTCAGGTCTTAGCACTGAATCACTCTATTACAGCCAAAAGTAATCATTTCCCCCTTTAAAATTCTATAGCACTTACGCTCTGCACTTCTTAGTTAACATTATGTACTTAACATTTGCATAGTTCTTTACAGCTATAAAACTGCCTCGTATTTTGATTACTCTTTTCAAATATGGCTGTTATACCAATACTCAAATTGGCAGCTCACAGAGGTCAGCATCGTGTCCTTATACTTTTGAATGTTGCCATGACTCTAAATCTTATTGTAATAAGCATTTACTGAAAATGTTGATAACCCTATTTGGGGGTTTCGCATAGAAAAATTAATCATCAAAAATAAAAGCAAGCTTATATATATAATCTGAAATGAGTTTATTCATTTAGACCTCTTCAACTAGACATATATTTCTCTATAGGAATAATAATACATTTCTTGATATGGCCAGGAAAGGAAAAGTTGACTGTGTCAGATTAACAAGCCAGAACCAAGGAGAAAGCATGTCTGCTGGTGAGACAAACAGGGGATAGGGACAGGAGAGGAGGACCAGACACCAGTAGGTGATAGTAACTACCCTCACTGTTTCATCAACCGCAGCAGTAGAGTCTTTAGAGAGTACCAGTAGTCAACAATTTGGCGAGAAATTAGCACCAAGGAATTCCAACAAAAGTTAACAAAGTCTTGTAAAAGCCACAAAAGAAAAGAATGGTTTTACATACTAACAAATAGTACTGTTAATAAAGAGTACAGTACCACAGTGAAGAGGCCAAATTTTGCTGTCAAATGTATTTTGTTCAATTCTGATCTTTTCACCACTTTTGGAAAACTAATATCCTCAATCTGAGGAACCTCAGTTTCCTCCTTTCATAGCTTGAGTGTAAGAATTACATGAGATGGAAAAATAATTACTGTATACTGTGCTGGCCAAAAAGTTCGGTTGAATTTTTTATAAAATGTTACAGAAAAACCCTAATGAAAATTTTTGCCAACCAGTACATGGTAGGCATTCAAGAAATATTAGTTGCTGTTACAAATAACAATACTATTATTGTTGTAGTGTGTGGTGGTTATCAATTGAGAATCTAGAGACAGACAATATTTGAAATTCCTGGCTAGCAGGCAGACAGTGAGCTTCAAGGAAAACTCTCATCCATTACTGGACAATCTTGCAAGAGCAGGTATGGCTAGGACTCCAGGATAACCACACCTGGAATCAAGTTAGGAACACATTGAACTAGGTTTGGTCTGCAAAAGGTAGAAGCTTGGTCTCAGGGACAAATTTCAGCTATTAGAATTAGGCAATTAGGCACAGTGGCCTGCTTGTTACAAAGATCCAAAGACTAAAATTAACTTACTCAGTGTCCATCAACTACTGAAATGCATGAACCTTCAGCACTACAGGGGCTGAGCCTCCGGATGAACTAGGGGTAGTAGAGTAGGAAAGAGGATGACCAAGGCAAAGGGCAAACAAAAGCAGACATAAGTTACTGGGCACCATATTCATCAGGTTTTCCAGAGAAACAGAACCAGTAGGAAATAAATATACATGGAACTGGCTTATGTGATTATTGGGGGGCAAGGAGTCCTATGATCTGTAGCTAGCAAGCTGAAGACTCGGGATCTGCCCGGGCTGCAGTTGCAGTCTGAGTTTAAAGACCTCAGAACCCAAAGTGCCAATGGGTTCCAAGCCAAGTCTGAATCCGAAGGTAGGAGAAGACTTGTCTCAACTCAGAGACAATCAAAGTGAATTTTCCCTTCAGTTCAGTTCAGTTCAGTTCAGTCGCTCAGTCGTGTCCGACTCTTTGCAACCCCATGAATCGCAGCACACCAGGCCTCCCTGTCCATCACCAACTCCTGGAGTTCACTCGCCCCACGTCCATCGAGTTGATGATGCCATCCAGCCATCTCATCCTCGGTCGTCCCCTCTTCCTCCTGCCTCCAATCCCTCCCAGCATCAGAGTCTTTTCCAATGAGTCAACTCTTCGCATGAGGTGGCCAAAGCACTGGAGTTTCAGCTTCAGCATCATTCCTTCCAAAGAAATCCCAGGGCTGATCTCCTTCAGAATGGACTGGTTGGATCTCCTTGCAGTCCAAGGGACTCTCAAGAGTCTTTTCCAACAGCACAGTTCAAAAGCATCAATTCTTTGTTGCTCAGCTTTCTTCACAGTCCAACTCTCACATCTATACATGACCACTGGAAAAACCATAGCCTTGACTAGACGGACCAACCTTTTTTTCTATTCAGGCCTTCAACAGGTTGGATAAACCACACCTACTTTGGAGAGAGCAATCTGCTTTACACAGTCTATGGATTTAATATTAATCTCATCCCAAAACACCCTTATAGACACACCTAGAAGAATATTTCATCAAATATCTGGGTACACCACAGTTCAGTCAGGTTGACACTTAAAATTATCCCCCACAAGCACCTACTACCTATCAGGTGTGGAAAGAGGCTCAAGAACAGTGCCTCCTGAGGTTTAGTCTAGAGCTACTTCTGGAGTTGATGGGGATGTTCTGTGTCACTCACTGTAGTAACCACTAGCTATTTGTGGCTATTGAGCACTTGAAATGTACCTCGTGTACCTGAGAAACTAAAGCTTAAATTTTAATTTTAATTCATTTAAATATTAAATATAAATAGCTACATATGTCCAGTGGCTACCATATCAGATAATACAGGTCCAGGGAAAGCAGGTAATACACAAGTAAATCAACAAGTAATCACACAATGTGAGACTTACACAGGAAAAGGATAAGATTCTGGTTGAGGTAGGGCAGAACTTATTTAGTTAAAATGGTCTGAGTAGACCTCGCTGAAGAGGTTATCAATGTTTAAGCTAAAGCCCAAAGGCCTAAATCTTGAGAAGGAGCAGCCAGATGAATAATTGAAGGAGGAGATAGATTCCAGGCAGGAGGAACCACATGCACAAATGCTCCAAGGTTGGAAACATCCTATTTGCATTGAGCAACTGAATAAGCCACACTGGATGGAAAAAGTGTTGAGGAGGAAAGAAAGGACAGCCTACTACAATAGTGGCAGGCCACCATAGGAGTTCGGGTTTTATTGAAGTAATTTACAGTTACATTTTTAAACATCATTGTGGCTAACTGCCATGTGGAAAATATATGAGCCTACAAAAAGATGCATTGTGTGTTTGTGTGTGTGTGCATGAACTTGAGTGAATGTGCTAGTTTGGCCCTCCTCCCAATCAAAATATAATCTCTTTAGTATTAGCATGTATTTGTATTCAGAAGGAATATGCACTTTGCATCCATATTAATTTATATAAAATTAATGGTGTGCATATACATATGCTCTTGAGCTTTCTTAAGTATAAGAAGAAGGAAACAACCTGTTAAATACAATGAAAATAAAGAAGAATTCTGCAGTGAAAATTATCTGATAGATACACATCTAAGAAGTACTTAAACCAGTTACACAAGTGAAATAGCTGCATACAAACTCTGAAAGATTATCTATAAACTCTTGAGAGAGGTCATTTTCTGGTTGCAGAAGAAAGGAAAGGAGTAGCAACTTAAAAAGGTTAAAAAGACAACCGTGAAACTGACTAATGTCAAGCAAAGGGGACCCACAGAGAAAGATTAAAGAAATTGGAGTTAATTAACTTAGGGAAGAGAAGATTAATAAACTATTGTGAGGATACGTAGACAGAGGATAAAGTCTAGTTGGGGCTGCAGCACCACTGGATAGATAACTGAAGCCCACAGAATAAAACTGCAGCAGGTGCTATTTATGACTGTGAAACTGGAATCAGTGAGGAAAGCAGAGCAATGTCCTTCCACGGAAGTCTTTAATATAGAATAGATTATCATCAGTCTCATTTGAAAGGTTTAAGTGTGATCCTGCCCAAAGGCAAGATGCTGAGCGGAATGACTTTTCAAGGTCCCAGTCAGTCAGCCCAACAAGACCACACAGTGGATGGTGTGATGCGATTTTCTTTTGTTTACCCATATCTTATTGTTTTACACCACCATGTGGCCACACTGAGTAGAAATGCTATAAATTTTGAATCTGAACATAGGCCTGGAAAAATGTCAATAATAGATTCTCATACTTTTAGAATTGCACAGTCTATTTAGAGATACTCAATGTGTAAAGTCACCTGGCATGAGTATCTTTATTCATCATGATTCTTTTTCAATATTAATTTGGAAAACAACACTGATATCTGTCTTATAAATAACAACATGTCAAATTCTTTTATTGTGCATTTGCTATTTGATAGAAATAGGATTTGATTTACAATAAGCTGAATTCATGACATAAAAATCTTTTATTTTAGATGCTATTTATTTGAAAGCCAGATTCTGACCCTGTTACATTTAACAGACATATTAAGTAAATGTGACTTCAGAAAGAATATTTTTTAAAGAATTCAAATACAGTATCAAAAGAATAGTTGATTTACTTGCAGAAAAAAAATAGTAATTATCAACACATTTTTCAAGACATCATGTTAAAAATAAATTTAAATGCAACACATTAAGCCACTCTTTTTGGTACCTTTTTTCTTTCATTTATGTGGTAAATACATCAGCATCCATTAGCATTTGTTAAGCTCTCATATGAGCTAAATGTTGCATTGGATTCTATTTAACACATTGGAGAAATCGACAAAGCCCAGTCTGTCCCTTCATTTCCATGTCACCTCTACTAAAAACGCTTTCTGTTAAACATGGATGGTGAGGTAGACCTAGAGCCAGGCTGCTTGTGTTACAGTCCTAGTAAACTATGTGTCATAGTTTAAGCTTTTTAGTTGAAGTAAATAATGTTTTGTCATTTAATCAACAAATATTTATTGTATGATGACCACACTATAGAGTACCTCATTCACAATGCCAGGCACTCCTTGGGCACTGCAGAGAGAAGAGTGAATCAAATACGCAACAGTTCTGGCCCTCAGGAAGCTTCCCTTCCAGTGATGACCCCACAGTAAATACTGGGGCTTTGGGGGCCTAAGGTCTGTGTTATAATTATTCAACTCTGCTACTATAGCACAAAAGCAGTCATAGACAAAACACAGTGCACAAATAGATGAGCATTGCTATGTTGCATTAAAACTCAATTAACAAACCCAAGTAGCAGACCAGATTTGACCCACAGGCCTTGGCTGGCTGACCCCATAGTTGAAGAAGACAGTAATAAATACTACCAAAGTGAAAAATAATAAACACTATGTGAAATGGTGATAAGTACTGTGGAAAAAGTAAAAACAAGCAAGAGTATGAATAGGATTAGAGTGTATCAGGGTCGTCCTTTACTGAGAAAAATAACACCTGATTAAGACTTGAAGAAGCTGAGCAAAAGAGTCAGGGGTGTCTAGAGAAAGAATATTCTAGGACAGAGACTGTCAGGTGCAAAATCCCAGAGGCAAGAGTGTACCTGTTCTTTTTGAGGAAAGCAGGTGGACAGTTTGGAGCAACTAGGAAATGAGATCAGAGAAGTAATATGTGACCAGATGGCATGAGGCTCAAATTCCATTTTAAAGATGAGTTTTCACTCTGAGTGAGAATAGGAAGCCTTTGCAGTTTTAAGCACAGCAGTGACCTGCTCTGGTGCACTAATTTTAATGGGATCATTCTGGCTGCTGTATTGAGAATAGACGGAGGGAGAAGCGAGAAGCAGGGAGTCCAGTGTGGAGTCTGTTGCAATAATCCTGGTGAGACGTGATGGACCAGATGGCAATGCTGGAGGTGGTGAGAAGAGACAGGATTTGAAATAGGTTTAAGATAACCTGACCAGAATTTTATCTTGGATGGAATGTGAGACAAAGAGGGAAATCAGTGATGACACTAAGATTTTTGCCTAAGAAATTAGATAGATGGAGAAGACTGCTAGAGACAGAGGAAGAAAGGAAGATCAGGGTTTCAGGTATGGAGATAAGATTCGGTATCCCAGTAGAGATGTTGAGATGGCAGCTTTAACAAGAGCCTGCAGATCCAAGAAGAGGATTAAACTCGGTGTATAAATGAATGAGCTGTCAGCCCATGGATAGTGTTTAAAACCATGACACTGATGAGATCACCAAGGGATTGAGTACAGAAAGAGAGAGAATGGGTACAAGCATTGTGCCCTGGGAACTCCAAGGCTAGGAGTCCAAGAAAATGAGGAGACGCCAGCAAAGGAGACTGGAAAGAGCACCCAGGAAGATAGGCGGGAAGTCATAAAGAGCAGATCTGTGCAAGCCCAGTGGGAGGAGGATACTGGAGGAGAGAACAGTTGCATCAGTTATACTGGAGAGGATGTGTAAACTAAAGCCTGAGAAATAAGCCACTGCATTTAAGAGTGTGGAGCCCATTAGCAGCATCAATAGGAGCAGTTTCAGTGAAGTGGGAGGAATAAGAGCCTTGCTGAAGTGAGTTGCAGAGGGAAGTTTTTGTTCTTTCATTCATTTGCTTTTTTTTTTTTAAGAGAAAGAATTAAGATGATAACTGGAAGGGAAGTGAATCAAGAGAGGTATTGGGGGTGTCTTGTTTTGTTTTAAGATGGTAGGAAGAACAGCACTTTTGTGTGTTAGTAGAAAACTCTGAGAAAAGGAGAAATTTAAAGAAAGAGCAGGAAAGTAAGAGAAAGAGCAAGAAAATTGCTGGAGCAGTTTCCATGGGTGGGCAGGACAGGATAAGATCTGGAGCAGAATTGTGGGTGGGCCGGATTCACATTCTGCATGTAAAGTGCTTCTCATGGTGCTCAGCACTTAGTATATCTCAAAACAGACATATTAAACTCCCAACTGTCAATTGAAAGGGTTTGGCTAAAGTGATCTTACAGTTCCAGTGTAGCTACAACATTCAGTAGATGAGTCAAAGAAAGTTGAATAGAATAAAGAAGATGAAAGGAAGACATTTAGAAGTAACACTGAGTCACATCAACTAGCATCTAGGATATTAGTATAAAGGTAAACAAAAGTCTAAAAGATCCCTGAAGGAATGTAGGAAGAGTGACGGGTTAGTGTTTCCTTCTGACTCATGATGTGAGTCAAGTCTCAGGATCCCGCCAGGTACTTGACCCCTTGTAGATAATTAATCAATTATCTTTGCCCTTTATAAGTTCAGCATGATGGAAAACCACTGTCTCTTGTCTCACAAGCACTGCATGGCACAATGTTATTTCCATGCCCTTTTCATGTTCTTCCACTGATGTTTACACTGTTTCATAAAGGCTAAGCTCTAGCGCAGCCAAGATAGGGCAACAGACAAAGGAAAGTAGGGGGTAAAAGCATCACTGCCATTTCCATTGAGAAGCAAACGGTGTCGGAGCAACTGCAACCCCATTGTGTTCCTAATATGAATACAGCTCTGTGCCAAGTACTGGGAGAAACACACTACACTTATGAAAAATAGCCCAGCAAACATGGAGCTCTATGAAACTATAGTTTGTTATCTTTTTATGGTTATAATAATTTTGCTTCACTGAGGGCAGGTAGTAAATTTCAATGAATCTTAATTCTTCACTTAATTTCAATATAGATTTGGAGATGTGTTGCCTTGGAAAAAGGACTTGAGCCCCCACATGTCATAAAATCATACTTAAGAAAGCAGTAAACTTTGACCACACATTGTAATAGAAAAGCAACTTTTGGAAAACATTAATAAAAACAACAAAACTCCTAATTTTGCAACGATGAACTCAAAAACAACTCACCAAAAGGTTTACAAATGCAGGAAAGCTGAGAAGCCCACTGTAGTAACCTACCTCCTCTTCTCTCACAATTGTTCCAATCCAAGGCGCCAAAGAATTGATGCTTTTGAACTGTGGTGTTGGAGAAGACTCTTGACAGTCCCTTGGCTCTCTCAAGGAGATCCAACTAGTCCATTCTAAAGGAGATCAGCCCTGGGACTTCTTTGGAAGGAATGATGCTAAAGCTGAAACTCCAGTACTTTGGCCACCTCATGTGAAGAGTTGACTCATTGGAAAAGACTCTGATGCTGGGAGGGATTGGAGGCAGGAGGAGAAGGGGACGACAGAGGATGAGATGGCTGGATGGCATCACGGACTCGATGGACGTGAGTTTGAATGAACTCCGGGAGTTGGTGATGGCAGGGAGGCCTGGCATGCTGAGATTCATGGGGTCGCAAAGAGTCGGACACGACTGAGTGACTGAACTGAACTGAACTGAACAGAAGGACAGCAATGACTAACATGAGAGAAACAATCGATTTAGATTTTACTTAACTTGAGCCACTGTGTCTATGATCCAGGGTTAACTGTTATAGTTCTTGCATGTCTCAAAACTGTGAAGTTTCTTTCCTGAACTCTGCTCAATATTTTTAGTACAATATGTATGTTGTCCCAGAAATATCTAAGGGGACCTGTGGCTAGAATGTGTAGAAGCTGGTGTCTGACTACTGACTGACACTTATATCTAGCTTGCCACCTGTTGCTCAGCTTAATACTCTGTTTATCTTAGAGTTAGGTAAACTATGCTACATCTGGCTCAGGATATGTGTTTTGTAAATAAAATCTTACTGGAACACAGAAAGTCATCCTTATGTGTTTATTTATTGTTTACAGCTGCTTCTAAAGGCAAATATAAGTAGTGAGGGCCAACAAAGCTTAAAATATTTACTATTTGGCCTTTTACAGAAGGGGCTTCCCTGGGTGGCCCTAGTGGTAACGAACCTGCCTGCCAACATAGGAGACATAAGAGACATGGGTTCGATCTCTAGGTCAGGAAGATCCTCTAAAGGAGGGCATGGCAACCCATTCCAATATTCTTGCCTAGAGAATCCCATGGACAGAGGAGCTTGGTGGGCTACATACAGTCCATGGGGTTGCAAAGAGTCGGACATGACTGAAGCAACTTGGCAGGCACTCACGCCTTTACAGAAAGAGGCTTCCCATACCTTGTTTAATGGCTGGTGTCCTCATTAAGCAGTGTTTGTCTGCGCCGTATTACATATCCGCATGCTGACAAAAGGAGGAATCAGAGTGCAGATGAAGTCTTCACCTCTGAGGACCCAACTTCTATGAATCTAGAGTGTACTGCCCTCGGCAGTAAGATTTTACATTTTCCTTGATATCTTAAATTCAGAATTTATAAAATGGATTTCTGTTAGGTGACAAGTACCTACATGTCAAGTAGATTTCCTTTTTCGGTTATTAAAGGAAGAAAATTTTACAAGTGTTTCTGTGCTAAGTTGAAAAATATAAAAAGGTTTCTAAAAATTATTCTTAAATTATTGCCATTTATTTTGAAATGTCGATGGATAGATTCATTTCAATACCACATGTGTGAAAAGAGAAATATTGAGCTGAATAATCCTTCAAATGGTAGTACTTTTTCCCATTGTTAATCTTGAGAGGCCTAATTTTTTATCTGTCCTGAGTGAAAATCTAAGCATTCTAATTCTTCAACCCAGCACCATAGTAAGTTTATAGCTGCTTTGTCTTAAACAATATATATATTTAGGGAAGGAAAATTTCTAATTCAATTTACAGTTATGTCGAGAAACAACACATATCTGCAGACAAAGATAAGAAAAACATTCAGAGTACAAAGTGATAGGTCTGCTTAAGTAAATAAACTTTTGGTACTAGTGATTGGGCACACAGGATTATTATATGTTTAATTGGCCAATGTGACAATTTGGAATTACTTCTAGTCAGGTTTAATTGGATTTGGAATCTCTGGAGAAAAGAAATAGAGAAGCCCAGCAGAGGAAAAGTCATAAAAGTAAACTGTTTTTCCAAAGGGTGCTAAGCAATGAATTAATATCCACTGCACAATAGTTTTTAATATCCCCTCAGCTTAATAAGACTAATGTGGTGGTTATACACACTAGATTCCAAAACTAATTCAATGAAACACCAAGGCCAGGAAAGCAAAGTTTTTGTTGAGTTGGAAATTTTTTATTTTCAATTTTAAGATGACTAGTTAATCCCAAGGTGAATAATCTCTAATTTAGGTAAAGTCTGAGACATGCCTAAATACCAATATGACAGTTAGCTATATATGTTATGCTAGATTTGAAGATGTTCTAGAGTCCATAAAATAACTGTTACTCTATAAATGCTTTGAAGTTTATTAAGAGGTAACCAAAATGAAGCATTCTCTTTAAATATTCTTACACTATATAAACAGAAAAACCATGTAGAAGACAAATGGCATGTTGCTTCTCTTCTAGATTTAATTTCAGTACCAAAAAAAAAAAAAAAAAAAAGACCTACTTTCTACATTCTAAAATGTGCTTTATGCTTTGCTTAATATTAGCCTAGTCAAATTTAAACAAGATCTTCTTTGGTATTTATATATACTGCCTGCTATAGTTTTTCCTTCTGTCCTACCTATAAATTTTTTTTTAATCTGTCCTTGTTCTTAGGAGTGCCATGATTGCTGACTACATGTTCTGGCTCTGTGGAGGAAGCGAACATGGTATAAGCAAGCTCATCAAACTGTATTGGCAGGTAAAAATTGATGTCCCAACCAGGGAGGAGGAACCCATTTCATTTTTAGAACCAAAATGAAGGACTGGTGCTTAAAAAACTGCTGGAAAAGGTAGCTCTGGGCATATCAACCAGAAGGACACTACTCAGTAGTAATGTATTTATAATTAAGTAGATTTTCTGAGACTAATTTTAAGGGCAAAATTCAAGGTTGTTAACCCTTGGCCCATACTTCAGTTTTACAACCCAATATAAATTTTAGACATCCCAGGAACTATGTTCCCAGACATGCTGCTATAATGACATGATCCTTTAAAATATGAACATTGTGTTTTCATAGATTCTTTTTGATCTGTGAACTGTAAAAGCAAATTCTAGAAGTAATACCAATTACATAATAAATAAAAATACAAACATCCATTGTATTTGTGGGGTAATGTAGCATCTGAAACATTTAATCCATTATAAACTACAGATCTTCTTTCTTATTTATTATTCAAAATAGCAAGAAGAAATCATACCAAAGGTCAACTAGACGTCAAGAAGGGAGTCACAATTTCTCAGAATTTTAAGAAGAATTTGTGGTTGTTCAGTTGCTATGTTGTGTTCTGACTCGTTGTGACCCCATGGACTGCAACACACCAGGCTTCCCTGTCCTTTACTATCTCCCAGAATTTGCTCAAACTCATGTCCATTGAGTCAGTGATGCCATCCAACTATCTCTAATTCAGTCTCCTTCACAACATACAAATCTGTTCTTATCCTATTCTCTCCCCACAAACTGTCAATGACTTTCTCCTGAAATACATTCAAGGTGAGGAACTCATTCCCAAAAAAATAACATCTAACTCCCTAATTACTAAACTACTGTCCTCATTAAAATGGATTTCTACTCCCTTAAAACTTTCATCAAGTGGTTCCCAGTGAGGCCACATGGACCAAATGGAAACCCACTTCCAAATGAAATGTTATCAAATATTTAAAAATCCAGTACAGAAGCCTCTTCCAAATCTCCTCTCCAAACTGTGTGTGGTCTTTTTTTCCTTTGTATTTCAAGATGGTTTAATGTAATTGAATATGAACCTTAGCAACCAACTAGAATAAGATCTGCTAAGACCTGACATTTAAGATAGAAATAATTGTCAACAGTCTCCTGATGCTTCCTGATATTTTCCCCACATTTTCAGTATTGTGTCTTGGTGCCTGGTTTTCTGTTTCTATATCACCTATCATCCCTGTTGAACAATAAAGTACTAGGTTTAACATATAAAATTCTTAGTAATTTATACGGTACCATCTGAATATTTGGAGCTCAATTCACCTGCTATAAAAAGCAAAGATTTAAATTAGCCCTAATATACTCAAAACCTGTAAACTGACCTTCAAAGTATGTAAAATTTAAGACTTTATTTATGTAAATGCAAGACTTTCCTAAGGAAATCTAGACCATGCAAAACAGTAGTTACTTGTATGTATGTAAGCAAATAGTTGTAAAGAATTGCCAGATGTGGAAAATAAGCAAATAATATCTACTATATAGCTATATTAAAAGAAAATGAAAGTGTTAGTTGCTCAGCCATGTCTGACTCTTTGAGACCCTATGGACTGTAGCCTGCCAGGCTCCTCTGTCCATGGTATTCTCCAGGCAAGAATACTGGAGTAGGTAGCCACTCCCTTCTCTAGGAGATCTTCCTGATCCAGGGATTGAACCCAGTTCTCTTGCATTGCAGGTAGATTCTTTACCATCTGAGCCACTGGGGAAACCCATAGTAAAAGAAAGGGGTTATTATTAAAGGATTTCAGAGGTTTTTGAAGAAAGCTGGGAAAGCGATCGAATCTTGAGGATTAGATGATATTCAGCAGACCTGACATTTACTAGGTTCCAAATGAATGCTTGACTAATTCATTCATTCATTAAACAAACACATATTGAGCATCCAATACTTTTTCTACATTGAACAAGGGAAAAATAGATCCAATATTGATATAGCCTAAGATAGGTTAAGCTTGAAATTTTTATAAATGAATTTTTGTCTGTCTTCTTCAGCTTTCAAAAAGTATTAATATCCCTATTTTACTTAACTCAAATTTTTAAAAATATCTCCACTTACCAAAAAGTACATGCTATACAAAAAAGGAATAAAACAAATGCTATTATTTTACTATTTTTCATTAATAAAATACAATAAAAAACATATTTGTCTTTGTATTCTTTTTCTCCTTTAATCTGAAGCAACTTGATATACTGAAAAATGGCCCTCATCTGGAAGTCAGATCTGACTCAGGTCAAGTTCTAACACCAACATCTAACCTAAAGCAGGCTAGACTCCAGAGGAGCTTCAGCTAGAAAATAAGAGGTGATGGTTGGATAGCATCACTGACAATGGACATGAGTTTGAGCAAGCTCTGGGAGTTGGTGATGGACAGGGAAGCCTGGCGTGTTACAGTCCATGGAGTCACAAAGAGTCGGATATGACTGAGCAACTGAACTGAGAACAAGGGATTTGAGTTTTATTCTTAAAGCCCATCTTAGCTCTAAAACCTCATATTTTCAGGGACATTCAAATATGATATCACACAACCTACTGATGATATGGCAAATGAGTGGTTAATATCCAAAATACATAAGCGGCTCATACAACTTAACATCAAAAGGAAAACAACCTGATTTAAAAATGGGCAGAAGACTTGAAAAGACATTTTTCCAAAGAGGACATGCAGATGGAAAACAGGTACCTGAAAAGACACTCAACATTGCTAACTGTCAGGGAAATCAAAACCACAATGAGCTATCACCTCATACCTGTTAGAATGGCTATCATCAAAAAGACCACAAATAAAAAATGTTGCTGAGAATGTGGAGGAAAGAGAAACCTCCCACACTGTTAGTGGGGATATAAATTGGTATACCCCTGTGGAAAATAGTATGGAGTTTGCTCAAAAAACTAAACATAGAACTACCATATGATCCAGCAATTCCATTCCTGAATTTATATTCAAAAACAAAAACACTAATTCAAAAAGATACAGGCACACCAGTGTTCACAGAGGCATGATTTATAATCATCAAGATATGGAAGCAACCTAAGTGTCCATCAATAGAGTGGTTAAAGAAGATGTTGCCTGTGTATATATACATATATATAATGAAATACTACTCAGCCATAAAGAAGAATGAAGCTTTGTCATTTACAACAACAATGAATGGACTTGGAGGATATAATGCTAAGCACAATAAGTCAGGCAGAGAAAGACAAATACCTTATGATGTCCCTTATATGTGGAATCTTAAAAATACAACCAACTAGTGAAGATAATGAAAAAGAAGCAGACTCACAGATATAGAGAACAAAGTAGTGGTTACCAGTGAAGATAGGGAAAGAGGGAGGAGGAATATAGGGCAAGGAGATTAAAATATGCAAACTACTATGTATAAAATAAGATATAATGATATACAATACAGGGAATGCGGTAAATATTTTATGGTAACGATAAATGGAGTGCAACCTTTAAATTTTTGAATCATTATATTGTGCACTTACAATTTACAAAATATTATATAACTATACTTCAATAAAAAACACATATAAGTTACAAAGTTTAAGGAAAAAAATAACATAACTAGAAAATATCCTGCAGATAAGTTCCACAAACAAAACCCCTCTAACCTGCTCCAACATGAGCACTCCACACCAGTGTCTCCATAGTTACATAATTCCTTCTGCTCACCAGTCTCTTTCTGATCTTCATTCAAATGCATATATCTTTCCCCAAACCTTGGTCTGTTCTCAATCAAAAGGGGTTTGTGGAACACTGCCAGAGAGTATGCAATCCATGTTAACTTTAAAGAGAAGTCCGTCCCAAAGCACCATGGCAATCAAAGTGTTCAATGCAAGAATGCCCCAAACACCACAGACTAGAAATTATGTCTGCATGTATATTAGTAGCTGTCCATTAAGGCCAAAGAGATAGGGGCTATTTTTACTATTTCATAAATGAAGAAGTTATGATATATCTGCCTTTCAACCACATAGAATCTCTACCATTCTGGTCAGTTATTCTTTTAGAGATGTTCAACAGGAAATTGAAAATTTCAGAATGTAAAAACTTAAGAACAAGTCTAAACTTACTCTCACAGTCTGTCAACTTACAAACTCTCAGATGCAAACAAACACGCCTTTGCTTTGGTGAGTTCAAGAACGGCTTTCAATTGTATTAGGAATATTTTTCATATCATCAGCCCAGCAGGAAAAAATGCATAAAGCTCTACACTATGTGACAGCTCATACTAGGATATGTTGCTTTCATTAAAAGTGTTTGCCCCCATTATTCTATAATAGTATCACCTCTTCATACTGTTCATGGGACTCTCAGTCCCATCATTTCATGGCAAACAGATGGAGAAAAAGTGGAAATGGTGAGAGACTTTATTTTCTTGGGCTCCAAAATCACTGCAGACAGTGACTGCAGCCACAAAATTGAAAGACACTTGCTCCTTGGAAGAAAAGCTATGACAAACCTAGACAGCAGTAGAAAGCAGAGACATCACTTTGCCAACAAAGGTCCATATATTCAAAGCTATGGTTTTTCCAGTAGTCATGTACAGATGTGAGAGTTGGACCATAAAGAAGGCTAAATGCCAAAGAATTGATGCTTTCAAATTGTAGTGATGTAGAACACTCTTGAGAGTCCCTTGGACAGCAAGGAGATCAAATTAGTCAATCCTAAAGGAAATCAACCCTGAATATTCATTGGATGGGACTGATGCTGAAGTTGAAAGTCCAATACTTTGGTCACCTGATGTGAAGAGCCAACTAATTGGAAAAATCCTTGATGCTGGCATAGATTGAGGACAGGAGGAGAAGGGGGCAACAGAGGAAGAGATGGTTGAATAGCATTACCGACCCAGGGGACATGAGTTTGAGCAAACTTCAGGAAACAATGAAGAACAGGGAACCTGGCATGCTGCCATCTCTGCAGTTGCAAAGAGTCAGACATGACTAAGTGTCTGAACAGTCACTTCAGAGGTGAAGAGGGCTGGAACTAACGGGTCACACTGTACCTGCATTCATTCTTCTACAACTTGATCCTCATCTTCTGTTATCAGTCAGTCTCCCCTTCTCAAACACCCCCAAACTTCACAACTTCACCATTGCAAACTAGTTAGCAAAATGGAAAGTCCCTAGTCCAGCCATTTTAAAGTAGTGACACATATGTATTTATATATTGCTCCTAAAGTCATAAAACTATTCCAAGAAGATCTTGAAGAGTAACTTCTAGTCTGTCTCCCAAGCCCCCTCCCTGTTAGATCCAGGGCTAAAGTGAATAGCATCTGAAGCAGAGCTAGATTTAATAGCATCAACAAATGTAAAACAAACAAGTGTTCCTCTTCCCCTCCTGTTTCCCTTTCCTGTTTTCTCACCTTTATTTTCAGCCATGCTCTCAAACACATGAGTTATCCTGTGTGCAGCTTTATCTCCTGCAATGTGAGGAACAGAGCCAACTCTGGTCTGCATCACTCAGCAAAGTGGAGTGAGAAAAGGCAGTAACAGCTAATATTGTTTCAGAACTCACATGAAACAAGTACAGAGAAATCCCACTAAATGGGGGCAAGCTGCCTGGTCAGCTCATTCCCCACCTTGACTGTTCTTTTTAAATTCTTTCTTTCTTTGAGCCACAAACCCCTTTGAGAATCTCATTCAATTAATGAGACTCCACCTAGAAACAATACTCAGAAACACATACACAGGGAAAAAAAATGTGCTTTTTTATCTCATTGCATTGGAAATTGATCTATACATAGTTGCTAAAACATCAATGACAGGGAATTATGGTTTTCTCACAGTTGTAAAAAGGTTGTACACTTTTTGGGAATAAACCAATACATCATATTTGACAATGCAGCAATGTCCGTGTTTCTTCTTAATAGCAGTAAGAGGTAAAATCCTGATTCATGAAATCTCTGATAGCAAATGGAGTCTGAGCTCCTGTAGCTCACAGTATCTCATATGGAGCACGCATCAAGAAATACCAAAATTCATATTACATCATTGTCCTCAAGTCCATGAGATTATCTTTATTAACTTCATATTATCAAGGTTATCTACATCAGCAATTTGTTTCAATTTTAATTTCATCTAGACAAAGAGTGACCTTCATAATAAATAAGCCTTCTGCAGAGTTTCTGTAGATTTTTTGTCCCTAGAAACACTCAAGACTTTGTCAGTCTCACCTCCAGTATTAGAAAATTCAGATTTCTATCTAAATGAGCCACCTCATTTAGAATAACAGCTCGATAAAAACAAAACAAACAAACAAACAAACAAAACCACTGTTCTTCAATAGTATCTCTGATAGCAAATTCAACATTTCAATCAAAAGGTTTGCCTCATTTTTGTGATGAAGATATGAGACATTATAAAGCTAGTCCTGGAATGAACTTCTCATATCCAATTTGTTCTAAGAAGGGACTTTCTTTTCTCTTAAAAAATTTGAAAGAATGAACCAAATCAAATTTCTTCTCAATCTCTTCTCTGGATTGCCAACAAACTTCTCTAGTAGAAAAGAACCTCATGGTGTGCTCCTGTATCTTGACAAAGGTTTACTGAAAAGGCACTGATTCGAGTTCTTGGCTCTGAGGAAGTTTAAGACTTTCACAGCAGTGGGAAGACCTCTTTGGGGATTGCTGGAAAGGCTGTTGACACTAACACAAGCCCATGTAAAAAGGCTGACACGTGGAGCATCTTTCCTCAGTGAAGCAGCAGAAGCTGAGAGAGTGCCAACATCTCGGGTCCTCCATCTGTGCAGAGAATACCAAGACTCCCCATCCAATCCAAGTTGTGCTTGGCATTGAAATGTGCACCATCTTAAAGATTTCAATGGCCTAAATGGTTTCCAAGGAGGGCTCACCAAAAAGGAATATTTCTTTGGTGTAATAAGTCTGCTTTCAAAAGACAAGATCAGGAGCTGGCTGCACCGAGAGACAAAAGGTTTTCCCCAGGCACATGCTGGACGAAGACAGTGCACCATCTGTGATCCCCTAAGACCCTTCCATGGCTTTCAGGGGTCACAGACCACAGGACAAGACTCTTGCACTGCTCCTTCTCTTTGCAACAGCCCTATTTCTCTTTGGTATTGGGCCTAACAGGAGAAATTTACTGCTTCCAGCGCTCAAAGCAAAAAATAGCACCCAAAATGTTAGTGTCATATAGTGCCTCCCGAGACTGCACTGCAGCCATTCAAGCTTGAAATCTTTCCATTCCAGTGTCTCCAGACTCCTCCTAAGTTAGTGGGTAGCTTTCTTCTTTACTCTCAAATTGTATCTGTCATTCCTATTCAGTGAGTACCTATCTATCGAGCACTTATTAGCGACTATGTTAAACACCGTGCTAGGCATTGGATATACAACAGTGAGCAAAATAGACATCACCTTGTCTTCAAAAGTATATATTCTAGCACAAAATATTTACCAAAAAAAAACCCAGTACTTAAATTAGACATAATTTCTTAATCTATTTTTCTTCCACAATACCATCAAAGTTCCATTACAGTTTGACATGAAACTCAGACCAAAAAAAGAGAATATTTTTGTACAGTTATTTTGTATGCAGTTTTAAAATTCAGTTGTTTATGATATTTCAACAAATATATGTGTGTGTGTGTGTGTGTGTGTGTGTGTGTGTTAAGTTCAGAATTGTAGACAACTTCTGTGCTATAGTTGAGTTTGGGATTCATCAGAATATTTCAAGAAGGTCGCAGTTTTCCAAGAGTCCTTTGTCTCATTGGTTTCTATGTTCACAGATGTCTTCATGCAGCTTCCAAGGTTTTAGCTATTAGCTTCTTCTTTCAAAAGTGGTGATCAGGGTAGCAACAATCTAATGGATTTCTCTGGCTAATCAGAGAATGATGTGGAATATCTTTACACTGAACAGAAGCTGATCTCTCAGAGTAATTTTTTCACTCCTGTTCTTTTTCTTCTTGATACTGCAAAATCATCCCAATATTAGTCATTCACATAATAAAAACTTATGATTTCTCAACTTCAGAATAAAAATAAAATCTTCAACATGAAATTATAGGCAAAGTAATGTCAAGGAACCACAAAATTTTTTATTATCTTTAACAAAACACCTACATATTCTAGAGAAGGAAAAAAAAAAAAAAACATGTGTTCTCTCCAAAGATGTGCTTCCCTATGAAAAAATTTTCCACAGAAGGAACAAAATAGAAATACCACATAAGCATTTCTCTTAAGCCGCCTATATTTATAGTTTATTTATTTATTTATTTGACCTGTCAGGCAGAGTTTATAAAATATTTGAGCAAGGAACTTCTGAGTATAACCCAGGGTATACAGTATTTGGATTAGATATCATCTGAGAAACACCAAAGCAACTCACCTAAAAAATATTTTCCATATGAATTGCCATATATTATGCTTAAATTCCAACCACTTGGCATAAAGGCTCTAGTCATCCCCTAGTAATATGAAACAGAAATTTTATCTGGAAGTGTTTAACTCACTCAACGGTGACACAAATGTGGGAATTAGTCTGAGACTTTCCTAGTCTCTTTGGAAACATGAAAACAGACAGAACCTTGAGGGAACAAGATGTGGAAGGGAAGGTAAGCTCTGACGAGGAAAGGTGACAATGTCCTGGAGTACAGGGAATGAAGACTGAGCAGGAGGACCTCACATGGCGCAGGATGTGTTGTACTTAACTCTGCGAAGGAAAGAAAGCAAAGGGAAGCAGGTAACACAGAGCAGTAGAACCAAGTCAAACCTCAGACTCACAAGATATAACTTCTAGGTCCAATGCTAGGATTCAACTTTGGATAAGTCACTTCATTGCTGTGTTAATCAGCTACTGCTACAACAATGCTGTGTAACAAATCACTCCACAGCTCTGACTTATAATAATAAGCAGGCCAGCTTGAGTTTGACTGATGTAGGCTGGGCTTGGCTATGCTTAGGTCTAAGCTGCAGAGAGGCCTAAGAATGATCCACGTGTCTCATCCTCCTTAGACCAATGGCTACCTGATGTTTCTTTCTTACGGCAAAATGCAGGATTCTAAGAGAGAAAAAAAACCATATGAGAACGTTTCAAAGCTCTGCCCACACCTTGCTTGCTAACATCCCTTAAGTCAAAGAAAACCATGTGCTTAAGCCCAAGGACAAGGAGTTAGATTCTTCTGCTTACTCAAAAGTCATGACAACCCTGTTGATATGATATTGCTATAGCTGTGCTGTGCTTAGTTGTGTCTGACTCTCGGCGACCCCATGGACTATAGCCCGTCAGGCTCCTGGGATGAGAGCCTGTCTACAGGATCAGGGAAGTGCCATGATATTGCTATAGAGAGGGGAGAAATCAAGACCAGCAACTCTGTCTACCATAGCACTCTAGACTTTTAGTTTCCGCTACTATATGATGAGGAAGTTGGGTTAGGTCAGTGGTCTAGCGACCACTGCATTAGAGACACCTGGGAAAACATTCAAAGCATTAGATTCCCCAGAGTTGGGTGAGATCCTGAAAATCATATTTTCCTACTGCCCCCTACTAGGTGATTCTACTGCACAACTGTGGGCTAGATGGTCTCCAAGACCATTAGTAACTTTTAAAGTTAATGACCAACTTAATTTACAATAAAGTTGATGTAGGGCTTACCTAGGTGCAAAGGTAGAATGGCAGATGACCTGTACAAGTGATGCTGCCTATCTGACAATGCAATTGATATAACCCACAAGCCCCAAATTTCTGCCCCCTTCAGTCTTTCCACTATATACAATAGAAGCCTCCAGTAAGTGAGGCAAACTGTGCTTCCCATTTTTAAAGATCAATGACTGCTCTCCCCTTCTTGCCCCTTACTCACAGTGTAAGTCATTGTGAGTAATGCCCATTGTGAGTGATGCCCTCCTATCAAAAGCAGACTCCGTGGCTTCCTCAGGATCCTTTCCTGCACTCAGTGCTACATCGAGGCCACAATGGGACTGAAATATTTTTCAGTCACTTGCCTACAAAGAGATCTGTCCATTAAGCGAGGCAATATGGCAATTTTCATTTTATGACTTCTTGTATTTTTCAGTTAGATGACAGGCTAAAGAGGAAATGTCCAAATTGAGATGAGAGGTAAAAGAGAGCTTCTTTTCCTGGGTCTTGGAAAAAAGATAAATGTAGAAATGAATTTCTCATCTAATTATTCATTTCTGTTTATATATTCTTTAATGATATGTTTCTATGGTTACCAGCGTTGTTAAACGCTGCCTGTGTTTCATTTTGCTTTGATGCTATTTGAGGTAGTATGCCAGCAGAAGAGGTTCACTTGTAAATGAAAGATGTGATTTAGGCATGTATTTGATCCAAGGTTGCGTGTTCTCATGAAGGAGACAGTGACCGTGACATTATTTTATGTTTATATAGTTCTGTGTAGTTTTTCTATTAATGTTCTGTGAGTATCCCAGGGACTAAGAAGGAAGAAAGAAAGTAAAGAAAGAAAGGAAGAAGGAAGAGAGGGAAGGAGGGAGGGATGGAGGAAGGAATCTGAACCACATATGTATTAAATTCATGCATACATATCAGAACTATATATACATACACACACATATATATAGTACATATCTATCTGGCAACCCACTCCAGTATTCTTGCCTGGAAAATCCCATGGACAGAGGAGCCTGGTTGGCTACTGTTCATGGGGTCGCAAAGAGTCGGACACGACTGAGCGACTTCACTACTATTACTATCTGTATATATAGTACACATCGGTACTATATGTGTGTGTGTGTGTGTGTGTGTGTGTGTGTGTGTGTGTATAATGGCATTGATTTGGCAAGACTGCCAAGTAGGTGAGTTGTTTTTTACCTGCCCCATCCTTCCTTTCTCCCCACACCATCCCCCCTCCTCTATCCCACATGTACATGTCAAAAGCCAAAGCTTTCTTTGAAAAAATGAGTCAAACACTCAATTACTTTACCTCGGTGTGAAATCTACTCAGAGTGTCACCTTTTAGTAGTTTCCCTGCCTTTGGAATCCTAGTTCTCACTGAGAAATAAACAGCTTTGTCTCCTGCCAAAACAATGTCAGGCATCCAGATCATGCAAGAATGGGTGGACATAGCCTCAGAAAGTGGCCTCCAGAGGGCTGCACACTTGTACCTCAGCCCTATCTATCTGCAAGTTGATATTTCAACCTTCATAGAAAAGAGTGGCATCAGAGGAGATGGAGCATGTTCAGGTGATAAGATGCAAGGAACCCAAACCTTGTGCTCTGTGAAAACCTAGAAGGGTGGTAGGAAGGGGTGGAAGATGGGAGGGAGATTCAAGAGGGAGGAGACATATATATACCTATGACTGATTCGTGTTGATGTATAGCAGAAACCAACACATATTGTAAAGTAATTATCGTCCAACTAAAAATAAAACGAAAACGAGTGGCATCATATCAAACAAGAAAATAATCCTCAGCCACTCCTGAGAAATATTTATTTAAGCACTCTTCTTCAGAACTATATACATACATATAATATTTTTTTTCATGGTGCTGGTTTGGTTTTGCAGTAATATCCATAGATGATAAAATAGAGTCAGCTTTTCCTTTTCTTTTTTCTCTCCTAAAAAGCTTTTTGGGTTTCCGACAGTTCTTAGGGGAGAAAAAAGTGACCTCTAAATTTCTTTTCATTTTCCTTCATTTGAGAATGATGTGAGTTTCAGAGATCTAAGGCAATTTGAGCCTTCTTTTACTTGAACAAATTCAGGTATAACTATTTAATTCCCCCAAATCCTGTGGCTATTCTGCTAGGTGGCCATGAGGTTATTTTATTTACATAGAGGCTTTGCCTTCCAGTTCAAATCTGTGAACATGTGGATTCCTTCTTTGTTTTTGTTTGCATCTGAAAATCAAAAATTGCTATGAGCAAAACCAATTTTAGAGGAGTTTATGGTTATTTTTTATATTTCCCATAGATTTTATGGGTTATTGATTTATAAGCTTGCAGAGAAATTGAGGTCACTGTTTTTTTTAGCAGTTGGAAATGTGGAATAACTATTCCATGAAATCATGAAATTTTTTAAGCTATGTTCACCCAGGTATGAGATAATCTGTAAAATGCAAAGCTTTTAATGTTTTTATTTATATTCAGCCATCCTTCTGATGGTATTGCACAGCAATTAAAAAATAGATTCTCCCCTTTTCTTGAATTCATCTGATTGTACTTTCTTCACTAATTTGTGAAGATTGCCTTTTCTACTTGGGTACAGTTCCTGGTGGAATTATTTTCTTTTTCATAATTTCCCATCTTCCAAATAATGAGACCTTGGCATTTCGAATGTCAGCCTTTAACGT
Organism: Ovis canadensis; assembly: GCF_042477335.2. Lineage (NCBI taxonomy): Eukaryota > Metazoa > Chordata > Mammalia > Artiodactyla > Bovidae > Ovis > Ovis canadensis. The sequence continues at coordinate 217,624,914 of NC_091245.1, forward strand.
GTGGCATGATATACTTTTTCTCAGGATCACAAAGTAACTGTTAAACGAATCTATTTTTATCCAAGAAAAGCACAGGTGCTATTTCATACAGCACAGTCTCAACTAGGAGTCAACAGCCTATGAGAGACAAAAACCTCCAGAAGACCTTAGGAGAATTATTTCAAGCCCAACCCTAAAGGGATGGAAAACATCATAACTAACATGGCAAGTCTTCATTTCATTTATCTTTCATTAGGTAGAGGTTGGCCCGCTTTAAGATTAGCATATGACACGAAGCAGAGAGAAATCTTTTGACTGGACACAGGTAACCTGGAATACAGTGGCAGCCCTCTTGAAGATAGCATTGCATTTCTTTCCCCATCACTGGAAGCTGGATTTTGTTACTGTAGTCACAGAGTGTGTGTGGGTATACATATATTCTCGGAAGTGTCTATGTATGTGTATGTCATACACTGTGACAGTTCTGTTGCATTTCTCAGATGTAATTATCCCCTTCCTGAGATTTCCCGATGATGAGAAGTCATATATAGGAGGACTCTATGGACTATAACCCTCCAGGCTCCTCTGTCCATGGGGTTCTCCAGGCAAGAATATTGGAGGGGGCAGCCATATCCTTCTCCAGGGGATCTTCCCGACCCAGGGATCAAAACTGCATTGCAGGCAGATTCTTTACCATCTGAGCCACCTGGGAAGCCCATATGGAAGGACACTTGCCCCATATTAATCATCTTCCTGCACCCTGTTTTCTTCTAAACTATAAGGCCCTCTGTGAGGAGCTACAGCCCAGAAAAGATTAATGAAAGGCAAATTAAAGATATAAGAATGAAAAAGAATAGGTGTATGGTACCCAGGCAAGGGTGAAACTTGAGGGAGAAAAGAAATTACCAGGATGAGGAGTCCACCCAAAGTCTACTACTTTGAGTACTAGACTCCAGCACAATAAAGACGCATCTCTACTTGACACTGTGATCCCTATTACTGGATTCCAACATCAAAATCCCTCCTAAGTCCTCCAGGGCCATGGAGCTATTAGCTCCCAAGACAAGTAGTTCTTTCATTGGAAGGCTCTGCTAAAACGTTTTTCCCTTCTACTAAGGGTTCTCATATTTATAATCCTATCTTAATGCCAAATGGGGCTACAGACTTCATTGATGAGCCCATATGGCACAGATGGCTCAGAATACAAGCTCTGACTGATACACAACTGGCTTGAATCCCAGCTCTGTCACAAAGTAGCCGTGTGAACTACTGCATGTTATAACAGATAAAGAGTGAGGTTTTCTCATCTGTAAAGTGGGACTATAATGCTTATTTTTCAGTGCTGACTCAACAAATAGAATAATTTATCTACAGCACTCAGCCAAGGTACAGTGAACATATTCAAATAATAAAAATGTGTTTTCCATATTTATCAACGAATTAAACAAAAATCTACACAGGCAGAGTCCAAGAGCAGGTTGCACTCTGGTGGCAGAGTCAGTTCATATAACTGACATTTTGTCTCCAAATTAAACATCTTTGGATTCTTTCAACTTAGTCTACAATATACCTTTTTTTCAAGGGTGTCCTTGATTTTTCCACTGAAAGTTATCTTTCATAGTGGCCCAAGAGACAAATACACACACACACACACACACACACACATATATATATATATATATACACACATATATGTAAAAAGCAGTACAAGTCTGGAAACCCCGTTACCAAGTTCTTGTCCCCATATCACCATTACTCAGCTGTGAAACACCAGTCAAGAAATATAATCAAAAAACCACATACATAGAATAGGGAAAGGAATACCTACTTTCATACAACTAAACGAAGCATAGAGATGAAACACACAACAACAAAAAGGGTTCCAAACCATGTTGGCATCCACCACTGAACACAGGAGCTAAAGCTCATTAGTAATACCCAGTAATGAAATAATTACCTGTAATACAGCTATGTATTCATGTGATACCTTTTGGTGATTCATTTTAAGTCATCAAGAATAAAAGCTCTGTGGCATCCTAAACAGTCTGGAGGCTGCTGAAACCCACACTTGTAGCTCTGAGTTTCTATCAGCTGGTGTTTCTCTAATGTGCATGTAGAAAATTATTCAGGGTCTTTAGTACAAGAACATACTTTATATTCTATTTACAAATTATTTGTGCTTTGCCATTAAATAAGTTAGACCAACCCAAGCACATTATTGACTTCCCCATTAAGAAGCCTTTCATTTAATTTCTGTAAATGTTTCTCTTTGAGAAAGGCATGCTAATTGATAGCATATCCTAAATCTAATCAGCAGCCTGTAGACAAAACACTGTTACTGTGGCCAGTAGGAGTGAAGGATGGATACTCTATGTTAGGATTATTGTTGTGAAGAGGAACTTGACCTGGTTTAGTCTTAATGTGGTCCATTTATTTCTTTGTTAGCATCAGCGTCAAATTATCCTTGTCTTTGATGACAGGAATAAAACAGTCATGAAAAAAGGAAAGGAAAGCAATACTTGACCTTATAATTCTAGGAAATAATCTATTTACAAAGATAAAAATTCTCTCAGTGTAAGAGAAAGCACTGGTTTCAGAGACTTGTGTTCTTGTCTCACTTCCATCTCTAATTTTGTGACTGCAAGTCAGTCACCAGAACTAACAAGAGCCTCAGTTTCCTTGGTTATAAAGTTGAATGATCTTAAAATAATATCTTACATCCCTTCCATCTCTTTTGTTTCATGCTGAAGAGGCATGGAAATAAAATTTTATTATGAAATATAAATGATTAAAAACAAATACAGGGTACATTTTGGACACTAAGTGCTCAAGTTATTCAGCTAATGGAGGCATATATATATAGTCAAAATCTTAACCCTAACCAGACTGGACAGTGAACAGTGGAATACATTTACACACAAAATATGTGAATATATATACATATATAGTTATATGTTCTAAAATCCTATAACACTCACATACACTGCAAAACTAAGGAAGTATTTCATAATTTAAATGGTAGTTCTTGTGACTGTTTTAAACAAGACAGGTTGCAAAGTAGAGAATTCAAAATTGCTATATAAAAATGTGCTTTCCTTGGTACAAGTAACCTGTTCATACAATGTTTGGTAATTTCCAGAAAACACAAATAAAACTTTAAATACTTATATTTAAACTGCATGAAGATATTTTCAATGTTCATATCACTGAGCTAATAAATGTAATGGAAAAACTGCCAAATATTCCTTTATACTAGAAAAATATACAACTTAAAATGAAGGTTGCTTAATAAAAGAACTCTCATAAAATCCAAGGCAGTATTTCTGCATTAAAATGTTGATTATCAGGGCAGGGCAAACTATTATATATTTTATTCTGACATATCATTATATTAATAAAATTATCATTAAAATCTCAATTCTGGCTAGTTTCTAAATGATACTATGAAGCAGTTTATAGCTAAGTCTCAAGGCAAGATATTCTGCTCCTTAAGAAAATCTACTCTTTAGATTAAATCTAAATTTCAAAAAAGTTGAAGTCTTTCGAATTAAATTCATATATATTTAAAAAGGATTAAGTTTGAAAAATATTGCTCAACAATTTTATTTTTCTGTTCTCTAGAAAATCCTAGGTATCATTCCAAATTTCATCATTATTAAAATAATGACAAAGAGCCATATTAACCACTAAGGACTAAAGGTTTCCATCTCAATCATTTATAGCTTTCAAATATAGCATTGGTTCCTTTGAATCTAATAGTGTCAACTGAAGATAAAACAATACAATCATAATATTCATCCACTAGGATGAATCCACTTACTTAGATGGACTTTAGGAAAATTAAAGCATAAGATATATAAAAACATTTATCACACTGCTAACTGAGAAGTTATTTCATCTTAAAATATCTTTTTTCTTTACTTTTTTAAAATAATACATAAGACTTAGTAGAAAAAATGGATTATGAGAGAGATTCCGATTTTCCTTTAATAGTGTTTGTGTATTAAGGTAGACTAACTACTACCACAAACAACTCCAGGGCATCCCTGGTGGATCCATGGTAAAGAATCCACCTGCCAAAGCAGGAGACACGGGTTCCTTCCCTGGTCCAGGAAGATCCCACACGCCACGGAGCAACTAAGTCCATGCGCCACAACTATTGAGCCTGGATGACTCCTCCACTGAGCCCATGCACCCTAGAGCCTGTGCTCCTCAACAAGAGAAGCCCGCACGGTGATAAGCCGGCAGGCACCTCGCGACTAGAGAGTATCCCCGCGCGCTGCAACTAGACAAAAGCCCCCGCAGCAGCAAAGACCCAGCACAGCCCCAAAACAAAATAAATACATACATTAAATTATTTTTTAAAAACCTCCAAAATTCTAGTAACAATAAATATTGATTTCTCACTTACAGTACAGTCCGATGTGGGTGTTCCTGGCTGATTGTCCGTCCTCCAGTCAGCAACGGGAGAACCTGTACTCATTCCATCCTGTAACTCCATCTTCATCCACATCCTGGGACTCTTCCTCTCTAGGTAGCTGATAAGGAAAGAAAACAGAAGATCATACTAGGCAAGTTTTATGGGCTGAATTTGGAAAGAATATCATTCCTGCCTACATTCCATTGGCCCTCACTCAGCCACATGGCCACACCTAACTACAAGGGAAAATGCCTAACCAGGTGTCTAGGAGATGGGTAGGTAGGTAGATAAATAGATCTATATATGTTCTAAAGTTCTGCAGCACTCACATATACTGCAAAATTAAATTAAATACTTCAGAATTTAAGATGATATGTCTATTATGGCTGTTGTAAACACAAGGATAAAGCTGAGGAAATAAAAACATAATTTTCCAAAAAGAATGTGATATTTGATATCACATTGAAAATATTACATATTTTCAAATGTAATATTTGAAAACCTAATTCTAAATTCTATAAAATTAAAAAGCTGTTAATCCTTAGAAAAGTCACTTATGCCTCTCCAAGTCACTTAAGCCATCTGCAATTCAGTGAATTGAACTGGAAAATTCCCAAGATTCCTTCCAGATTTAATCCTGTAAGTAAAGCAATTCATTGCAATTATGGGCAACCCCAATAAAGGGAACATTAAAGGAATAATTTGATAATAATCTATAATAACTTTATCACATTTTCTAATTAGCAGTGACAGGAATTCTACTCACTGAACCACCATCATTGGACACATAATTAAAAGGTTACAATTTATCCAAATCCTCCAGCAAAAAAAAAAGGGGGAAAATTTTATAATCCCATCATCCTGGAAATGTCTGAGGTTTATGGTTACCGCAAGATTTATCCTGGGCACTTTAAGTCCTCTTAAAAATTTACCAGGAAGAATCAACCCACTTGGATTTAGAAGAAGGAGATAAATTTTGTTTCTTTTCTTTTTCGCTAGTCATCTTTTTCCACTACTTTGATTGCTTTTCCTTTATTCTTAATAGAGTATCTCTCTTCCCTATCTCTCCTGGTCTTTCTTGGTTTACAATTATCCTGGGCAAGTTAATTTCTGAAGTAGCAAACGCTCTTTTTTGCTTAGCTAAAGTATAAGGAGAAATTATTATGTTACTGTTTGTAGAGGAAGTGAGCTGCCCACACACACTCTTGGTTTGTATAACTATAATCTTTAAAACTTGATAACATGAGGATAACAATAGAGAATTATTAGGGCTCCCAAATGTGAACACCTAATTTCAAAGCTTCTTTTTGTGTAGCAGCAAAGAAAGCAAAATTAATAGCAATGCACACAACAGCAGGTCATGCAAACAATCCCCATTGCAAACTGCTCCCCATGCAAACAATCCCCATGCAAACAATCCCCATGATTGCGCTCCCCATTCTCTACATACGTGAGACATTTATTGACATCAGAAAACCTCACACATTGGGAAAGAATGACACAACTGCAGAAAATTCTTGTCAAGTGAAAAACGACCATTTGAAATCTGCCTTCATTTTCAGTGCACTTACTTTTTTTTTTTTTACAAACTTCAATTTCTCATCTCTATTTTCAAAACCAAGGAAAATCTTTGACTGGTGGTAAAAAGTAAATCAAAATTTATATTTTAGTATCTATCCTTACTATAAAATATCCCAGTTTAAAAAAATCTTTGCCTTTAAAATCTTCAGTTTGCCCACATTAGATTATTCATTAAAATCTACAAACAATAAATACTGATGAAGTTATGGAGAAGGGAAAACTCTTCTACACTGCTAGTGGAAATGTAAATTGGTGCAGCCACCATGGAGAAAACTAAAAGTTGCCATATGATTTAGCAATCCCACTCCTGGGCATATATCCAAGCAAAGCTACAATTCAAAAAGATACATCCACCCCTATGCTCATAGCAGCATTATTCACAACAGCCACAACATGGAAGTAAACTAAATGTCCATCATCAGATGAATGGATAAAGATGTGGTACATATATACAATGGAATACTACTTGGCCATAAAAAATAATGAAATAATGCCGTTTGCAGCAATATCAGTGGACCTAGAGATTGTAATATTAAGTGAAGTAAGTCAGAGAGAAAGCAAATACCATATGATATCACTACTATCTGGAATCTAAAATATGACACAGGACTTCCCTGGTGGCTCAGTGGTGAAAAATCCACCTGTCAATGCCGGAGACATGAGTTCAATCCCTGGTCCAGGAAGATCCCACAAGCTATGGAGGAACGAAGCCCATGTGCCAAAACTATTGAACCTGTGCTCCAGAGCCCAGGAGGCAAAAATACTGAGCCCACACGCCACAACTATTGAAGTCCACCAACCCTGGAGCCCATGCTTTGCAACAAGAGAAGTCACCACAGTGAGAAGCCTGTACCCAGCAACCACGATACCCTCTACTCTCCACAACCAGAGAAAATGGAGACAGCTGTCTTCATGCAGCAATAAAGACACAGCACAGCCAAAATTAAATAAATAAATTATATATTACTGCTAAGTCACTTCAGTCGTGTCCGACTCTGTGTGATGGCATAGACGGCAGCCCACCAGGCTCCCCCGTCCCTGAGATTCTCCAGGCAAGAACACTGGAGTGGGTTGCCATTGCCTTCACCAAAGCATGAAAGTAAAAAGTGAAAGTGAAGTCTCTCAGTCGTGTCCGACCCTCAGCGACCCCATGGACTGAAGCCTTCCAGGCTCCTCCGTCCATGGGATTTTCCAGGCAGGAGTACTAGAGTGGGGTGCCATTGCCTTTTCATATATATATATGACACAAATGAACTTGTCTATAAAACACAAACAGACTCACATAGAGAACAGACCTGTGATTGCTGGGGGAGGAAGGTGCAGGGAGGAATGGATTGGGAGCTTGGGATCAGCAGATGTGAACTATTATAATAGTGAATGGATAAACAGCAAGGTCCTACTGTATAACACAGGGAGCTATATTCAATATCCTGTGATAAACCACAGTGGAAAAGAAAATGGAAAAAATGTATATGTACATATACATATATAAGTGAATCACTTTACTGTACAGCAGAAATACAACATTGTAAATCAACTATGTGCTTACTCACTAAGCCATTGCTCACTCTTTGCAACTCCATGGACTATAACCCGCCAGGCTCCTCTGTCCCTGGAATTTTCCAGGAAAGAATACTGGAGTAGTTGCCATTTCCTTTTCCAGGGGATCTTCCCCACCCAGGGATCAAACTCACATCTCCTACAGCTCCTGCACTGTAGGCAGATTCTTTACCACCAGTGTCACCTACTTCAATAAAATAATTTTTTTTAATGGACATAGATTGCTCATGAAACACAAGCCCAATTCTAAGTTATTATTGCCATCACAAAATGAAAACCTGATATTTTGGTGACCAACCAAAAACAATAAAAAATTCCCACTATTTTAAATAATAATAATTATAGTAATAACAAGTATTTTAAAGCTAAATTTTTCTAGACTACTTCACAAATAAATTAGTTAACAATATAGCAGGAATGTTACATTTGTGTGTGCACATTTATATTTTAAATATATGTTTTTAAAACTTTATATGTAAATATATATTTAAAATTACACTGTAATATTTCTTCTTGGGGCTGTAGTAGTTTCATCTGAAAAAGTGTTTCCATTGAAAATTCAATTTTATTCTTACGCACTCTGCTTGCTCACTCACTTCTTTACTCATCTTCAAGATGGAGAGCAGAAGCCTCAAAAGAACCCCAATTCTATTGACTCTGAGTGAAGAGAGAGGGAGGGTATATACTCCAGCATATACCCTCCTGAGTGGAGAACACCGTGAAAGCCTGCATGCCATGTCTTGAGCATTAAGCCAAGAGCACAATGCCTTAAACAAGCAGATCAAACTGTCATGAAAACCACTCTTCTGCCACTTGCAAAAAAAAAAGCTGGTGTAGGCGCTTGGGCACGAGTCTTTCTGTCCTGCTGTGCGATGGCTTAAAGGCAAAGCTATTCTGCCAGCATCACTTAAGCTGCCAGCAATTGGAAGAGAAATGGGATGGAGAGAATGTTTTCTTCTGTCTTGGTCTTACTGGGATACTGTTAATACCTTTCTGGGAGCAAAGTAGAAGATTAAATACCTTCACTAAAATTATTTGATTCAGAATTTAAAGCAACATATCCTTCACCAAGATATTCAGAGAGACCACCAGAAAGGCTATTTGGATGTCAGGAAGTGTTATGAGCTGAACCATGTCCCCTGCAAAATTCATATGCCAGTCCTAACCCCAAGCTGTAGATGGTGATTGTATTTGCAAATAGGGTCTTTAAAAAGGTAATTAAGTTAAAATGAGGTATTTAAATGGGATTTAATTCAATATAAAGCCTTTGACTGTGTGGATCACAACAAACTGTGGAAAGCTCTTAAAGAGATGGGAATACCAGACCATCTTACCTATCTCCTGAGAAACCTGTTGGCTGTTCAAAAAGCAACAGTTAAAACCGGACTGGTTCAAAATTGGGAAAGGAGTACGACAGGGCTGTCTGTTGTCTCCCTGTTTGTTTAACTCATATGCTGAGCACATTATGAGAAATGCCCAGCTGGATGAGTTATAAGCTGGAATCAAGATAGGTGGGAGAAACGTCAACAACCTCAGATATGCAGATGATACCACTCTAGTGGCAGAAAGTGAAGAGAAACTAAAAAGCCTCTTGATGAGGATGAAAGAGGAGAGTGAAAAGACTGGCTTAAACCTCAACATTCAAAAAGCTAAGATCATGGCATCCAGTCCCACCACTTCATGGCAAATAGACAGGGAATTAGACTCCTAAATCATTGCAGAAGGTGACTTCAGCCATGAAATTAAAAGACACTAGCTCCTTGGAAGAAAAGCTATGATAAACCTAGACAGCATATTAAAAAGCAGAAACATCACTTTGCCAACAAAGGTCCATATAGTCAAAGCTATGGTTTTTCTAGTAGTCATGTACAGATGTGAGAGTTGGTTCATAAAGAAGGCTAAGTGCCAAAAATTGATGCCTTTGAACTGTCGGGCTGGGGAAGACTCCTGAGAGTTCCTTGGACAGCAAGATCAAACCAGTCAACCTTAAAGGAAATCAACCCTGAATACTCATTGGAAGGGCTAATGCTGAAGTGGAAGTTCCAGTATTTTGGACATCTGATGCAAACAGCCAACTCTCTGGAAAAAATCCCTGATGTTGGGAAAAGAAGGAGAAGAGGGTGTCAGAGGATGAGATGGCTGGATGGCATCACTATGCAATTAATATGAATTTGGGCAAACTCCAGAAAGTGGTGAGAGACAGGGAGGCCTGGCATGCTGCAGCCCATGGGGTTACAAAGGGTCAGACACAACTGGGTGACTGAACACCAACAATCCAATATGACAGGTTTAAGAGGAGATTAGAATACAGACATACACAGAGGGAAAAACATGTGAAGTCACAGGGGAAGGAAGGTACCTGGCCATCTACTAGCCAAAGAGAGAGGTCTAAAAAGAAATCAAACCTGCAGACACCTGGATCTTAGACTTTTAGCCACTGGAACGGAAACTATTATAAAATAAATTTATGTTGTTTCAGCCACCTAGTCTGTGAAACTTTGTTATGGCAGCCCTAGCAAACTCACACAGGAACTAGGAGCCTACAAAAAGCAGTGAAGGCAGATCACCACCTTAGAATTGAGATCTAGAACAGCTTCCTTCTTCAGCACTTCACTCCGCACGAATCCAGGTACAACTACTTACCTTCTTGGTCTGGACAGGCCATCCCAGAATTAGTTGCACCAATAAATATATTCCAGCATATTCCATGTTCCAGCAATAAACAATGAAGCACGAAGCTGGAGAAAATATTCTCCGACCCAATATAAAGGATATTTATTTTTGTTGGAAGACCAGAACCTGATACCTAAACAGCTTGAGTCCTTAATCCACATTTCTGAATTCCAGATCTGCTGCCTGCATTGCCCTTTGTAAGCCTTCCATCGTGGCATCCAGGCCTCAGCATCCCGACCTGCTGCACTCTCAGAATCCACTGCTTCATAATCCATGGCTACCTCCATCTAATTGCTGGCTCTGGATTAGGCATCACAATCATATTCTTTGTTCCCCTTCCAGTTCTTCAAACCTGTAAAGGACAGTCTTATGGACAAGTTCTTTCCTTCAGCCATTCAGAAATTTGCCCCACAACAAATTTAAGTTGTAAGTTAGAAAACTGATCATAGAGGCCATTTGGAGTCACTGAGGAATGAAGTAGGATATCAACAAGTTAAATTCAGTCTCTCAGTTTAAAATCAACTCCTTACTGAGTTTAATATTAGCCTAAAACTTGTTTAACAATACACCATCCCGGTAATACGGAGAAGGCGATGGCACCCCACTCCAGTACTCTTGCCTGGAAAATCCCATGGACGAAGGAGCCTGGTAGGCTGCAGTCCATGGCGTCGCGAAGAGTCGGACATGACTGAGTGACTTCACTTTCACTTTTCACTTTCATGCATTGGAGAAGGAAATGGCAGCCTACTCCAGTGTTCTTGCCTGGAGAATCCCAAGGACAGGGGAGCCTGGTGGGCTGCCGTCTATGGGGTCACATAGAGTCAGACACGACTGAAGCGACTTAGCAGCAGCAGCAGCAGCAGCAGCATGCTGGTAATAATAAAGTTTCTGTTTGTTAAATGATTTTCTTTGTTGGAAACTTCAAATCTATTATTTTTCCTTATTGGTTGTTGACACTCTGAGTTCCAGGGGAAAAACTATTCCTATAAGTATATATGAATTTTTATAATATTTTTTATGCTATTTTCAGAAAAATGAGATAACTATAGACAGTTCCACTTTTTATTCAATTGTTAAAGCTTGTTAGAAGGAAAAGTTGTAGGAAAGGAATAAATTCCTTTTTAAAACTTCACATAACTTCCCTTTTGGTCTGTTTCAAATAATAATGGACCTTGTTAAAACAGGAAGCTCTGGGTGATGACAAGTTTTATCAAGAATGGTACCATACATGAACAAAGAAAATTTAAAGAAATTCTTAAATAGCTGAATCCATCTCAAATGGCTCAACCATTGTGATCTGCAGGGAAGGAAAGCTTTACTAGGAGGGAAATGAGAAGGTTTTTTTTATACCTCCAAAAGACTTTGCCACGTATTGGAAGAAGAAAAATATAGTTTGTCTAGCTTGTCAGGTTATTTATAGACAATACTTAAATCTAGATATTTTAATTACTTTTTTAAAGAACAAATTGCTCATCAGTGTCTGTTCATAAGATAATTATGTTAGATTTAAGAATTTGATGTTTCAGACCAAGTTAAAAATGACACCTCAGAAAATAGAATTTTTATTTTTATCTTAAAGCAAGCTCAGTTTAGAGGTGTCTGTTTACAAACTTTCTCCATTTAATTGGTTTTCCTAATATGAAAGAGTATTTCCAGAACTAATTAAAAGTTCACTCTAATGAATATTCAAGACCAAAATGTTATCTCTGCAGTACAGTATATAGATTTTTAAATCATCCATAAAGGTAATTATATTTTTTTTTACATTCTTAAAAAGTCATATATTGTTATTGATGCCAAATGGGTTATTTGCTTTCTCTTAGGCCATGATTGAGGAAGCCATCACCAGAGCGGAATCTTTCTCAGTTATGTACACACCATTTGCAACAAAAATCAGAGCTGATAAAATAGAAAAAGTAAAAGAAGTTTTCACAAAAATTCATCCTGCATATGTGGAGTATATTTACACAGGTAAGAATCAGTATCTCCAAAGTATCAGCTGACACTTTATTTTCATAAAAAAAAAAAAAAAACAAATACAGGGATGTTTCTGACTTTTGTTATTTCAGTTTTAAGGATTTTTTTTTAATTAATCTGTTGAGTTGAAAGGCTATGGTTTTTCCAGTGGTCATGTATGGATGTGAGAGTTGGACTGTGAAGAAAGCTACGTGCTGAACAATTGATGCTTTTGAAGTGTGGTGTTGGAGAAGACTCTTGAGAGTCCCTTGGACTGCAAGGAGATCCAACCAGTCCATCCTAACAGAGATCAGTCCTGGGTGCTACGGTCCAAAGAATCGGATATGACTGAGAGACTGAATTAACTGACTGACTGACTATCAGTGTGATATGGAGGAACTAGTTTTCAAAATTCTGAATTCTTGTGTAGGTAACAAAATGGTTATATGCAATTGCCCAATATATGAAATAGAGAAAGCACCATGTTTACTAAAATTTTGTTACTCATTTGAAGCAAGAAAGTCAGTGCAACCTTCAATTAGATATCAAGACACCACCCAAAAAAAGGCCCTTTAAAAAGACACTAGCCTAATAAGAATTGATGTTTTTGAACTGTGGTGTTGGAGAAGACTCTTGAGAGTCCCTTGGACTGCGAGGAGATCCAGCCAGTCCATCCTAAAGGAGATCAGTCCTGTGTGTTCAATGGAAGGAGTGATACTGAGGCTGAAACTCCAACACTTTGGCTACCTCATGCGAAGAGTTGACTCACTGGAAAAGACCCTGATGCTGGGAGGGATTGGGGGCAGGAGGAGAAGGGGCAACAGAGGATGAGGTAGCTGGATGGCATCACTGACTCGATGCACATGAGTTTGGGTGAACTCCGGGGGTTGGTGATGAACAGCGAGGCCTGGCATGCTGCGATTCATGGGGTCACAAAGAGTCTGACATGACTGAGCGACTGAACTGAACTGAACTGAGTTGAAATAGAAAGTTATTTCTAGGTTTTATGTAGAGCTAGCCTTATAGGTCTAGTGTAATATCCCTTGTGTCATCGGTCATGTTTCTTTTTTTAAGAGGAGAGGTAACACTTAGAAACTCGAAGATTTTTTAAAAAATGAAGGAGTAACTTGTGTAAAATGTCACCTTTTTTCATATCCTTCATCAGTAGACTAGGTGATTCCAGTATTTTCCTGAAGATGAAATTTTTTCTCTAGTCCCTTCTTTTTTTATTTTCCTTGCTCCATTTATCTCATACCTCAAATGCCCCTCTTTTTTTTTTTTTTTTAAATGTTCTTCAGCCACTGGTATCCAAAGGAGACCTGGATAGTCAAGTATATACAAAGAACATGACACTTGTGGTGTTCTTTTTTGCTCTTTTTGTCTCTGGAAGCCAATTGCTTTTATTCATTCAATACTTTCTACTGTGTTCCAAATGTTATTCTAAATTAAGAATTTTCTTGTATTAAATTAAGAGCCAATCCCTAACGGAGATAGAAATATCTGGTTATCTAAGATACTAAGAGTTTTCAAAAGCTTTTGTTATTGCTGTTTTACTGTCTTTAAATCATTGACTCAAAACAATATTAAAGACCATTTTGTTACTTTCAAAATTAAAAACCCATCAACAATGACTACCATGTTAAGCAAAATCTCTCAGTACATACGCCTAATATTGTATCTTCCTGTTAAGCCCCCTACATTCCTTTTGTTAGGGTTTTAGAGTCAAATCACTGATTTATATGATTAATAACATACTCCATTAATGATCAGTTTTAAGGTGCCAGCTACTCAACATTCATTATCTCTTGTTACTCTCATAACTCAAGTGACTAAGATGATTCTCATGTAGAAATGAGAATGGTAACCAGAAGAAACAGTTTTTCCAAAGATACGCAGAAAACCACCACATCAGTGGCAGCGAGCCTTGGATTTGAATCCGTGTCGTCGCATTGGGGTACCTTATTTCCATCTGATAGAAGCCAAGATGGGACGAAAGCATTAACTTTAGGTCCTATGGAATCTGTTTCTTCCACAATGCCCCAAGCTCTTCAGAAAAAAAGATAACAGTAAAACCATAAGGAACAATGAAAATTTGAAGGCACAGAAAGAGAAGAAATCACATGCTATAATGACTACTCATGCTGATTTACTTAATTTGAGCATTCTGAGGAGAGTAGATAAAAATATTTCAGAACTCACAATTTTTGCTAATTGTTATAAATCACTTATCATTTTGTTATGGATATCTTCAGAGGGTTTTGGGGAGGAAAAGAGTGAAATCAATTATGTCAATCTAGAATCATGGAAAATTAATAAGATTCAGTTATTTCCACATCTGCTCTCAGATCCATTGGTAATGAAGAGGGATTCATTGAGGAGATCACCAATTTGCCAATTTCTCTACTGGTAGAATAAATTTAGTTATATTTAACCTACTTCACAAAAAAGTTATGAAGATTAATTAATACTTAGGAAGCAGTGTTGCCACTGAGGATTTAAAAACAATAAAAACATTAGTGAGCCAGATTCATGTCTCATGTGACTCCATCAAACTTGTTATCAAGATGAATTATGATTTGTTGGCAAGGCGATTCATGCTAAAGAATCTTATACTATGAAAGAGAAGATAATTATAAGTTACTGATGATTGTTTCCATTATTTTATAATTACTAATTGCTGGATTGTGACAGTGCTGTGTGAGAACAGAGAGAAAAAGATGCAGTCTCTGAAGGAGAAGGGGAGGTAGAGAAGGCAATCTTGAATTTTTAATTTCACAAGGACTGGTTGGGTTCTTTGCTCTGTATGATGGGTACTTTGGGTTAACAGACTATTACGATGATGACATGCATTATTTGCCTCTGTTGCACTGATTAAAGGGTCTCTCCAAAGCTATTGCTGGAATAATAGTGAAACCACTATTACTAACCGTATGTGCAAGTCTTAGTGGCATCTCTTCTTTTCCCCTCAAGCAATTCCAGGTGAGGAAGAGAGGAGGTCAAATGTGGTCTTTAGCTTCTGTATATTTCTCACAAGAGGTGCAGAGTGATGATTT
Source organism: Ovis canadensis (assembly GCF_042477335.2). Lineage (NCBI taxonomy): Eukaryota > Metazoa > Chordata > Mammalia > Artiodactyla > Bovidae > Ovis > Ovis canadensis. Next base: position 217,640,136 of record NC_091245.1, read on the forward strand.
GGGCAGGTATCAGTAGCCAAAGGCAGTAGCTAGGCAGTGAGTCATACAAAGAAAGATAGGGCCTAGAAGAACAGTGTTTTGTTGTGGCAAGCATGCTCGGTTGCGACTGACTCTTTGCAACCCTATGGACTGTAGCCCACCAGGCTCCTCTGTCCATGGAATTTTCCAGGCAAGAACAGTCAAGTGGACTGTCATTTCCTCCTCCTCCGAAGATCTTGCCAACCCAGGGATCAAACCCTCACCTTGTGTCTCCTGCATTGGCATGAGGATTTCTTTACCACTGATCCACCTGGGAAGCCCGGAGATTCTTTTATCTGCTTTGATAGAATTTAAGAAGCTTCTATGTTGCCAAAAATGTATTCAGTTACTTATTTCAACAAATAGTCATACAGTGTAACTGGACAGTTACACAGCAAATATGTACAAACATAAGAATTTTTTTTAACCTACACATGTTTGCTTTTGATCTGCCCAGAGCCAAAAATGTATTCTCTCCCACCCTATGGGACACAATCCCATCCAATCATTTCTAAAATTTAGATTCTCCTCAGTAATTATCTGATCCAGTTCACCACTTTTTCCCGCTTCCCATGGGACTTTCTTCTCCTTCTCCTCTGGTTTCAATACTCTTGCTTGTACGTGTGTGCTCAGTCACCTCAGTCGTATCTAACTCATGTGACCCCCTGCACTGTAGCCTGCCAGTCTCCTCTGTCCACGAGATTCTTCAGGCTAAAATACTGGAACGGGTTGCCATGCCCTCCTTCAGAGGATCTTCCCAACCCAGGGATCTAATCTTCGTCTCCTGTATTGCAGGTGGATTCTTTACCTGCTGAGCCATCAGGGAAGCCCAAAAGCCTGAGGGCATGTGAGGAAAGGGTCCTCTTCCAAAGTCTGGTGCACGCTGGCACAGCTGCTGATTACACGGCTAGTGCAACCTGAGACAGTTCTGTTAGTTTGAGCAGAACCCAAGGGCACCTGTATGAGTCCCCATACTGCTTCCTGGTGCAGATTCTTTTTATATGTACACCAGCCACCCTATCACACAAATTGGCCCAGACAAGAGCTACTTTCTAAGATCCCCTCTCCCTGCCAAAATGCTAATTCTAGATCTCACTCTAGAGATTTCCTCTTTTCCCCCGGAGACTGGAAGTCACTTTAGTCCTCTCTCCAACTTGCTGTGTTATTCTGCCATTTCTCTTATCCTTTTTTCCATGCTCCAGAATCCCAAGATCCTCAGGACAAGAAGAAGATCTACAATGGCAATGAGTTGTATATTCAGCTACTTATTTATTCATCAAATATTTATTAAATACATATATTCCAGACAATATACTAGGTAATGCTACAATATACCTGACTTTAGTCATTTATACTTCAGGGTGAAAGTTGGACTGTATTTTTCCTCTCTTCTAAAGAATATTTCAATTAAAACCGAAGTGCAAATTGTGGAATGGAAGGCTGATTCTAATTAAAAGAATGGTGGAGGAGAAAACAGATGAAAGAGCAGTTTGGGAATAGAAGTCCTTGCCACCAAAAGTGGCAAAGACTAGCTAGTTGTTTACCAAACTATTTTCTTTTCCCCCTCCATGCATAACCAGAAGACATTTCCAGCTTTCTTTACACTTCAGTGAGGTTGGTGACTCAATAACAGACAGTGTTTGAATGTGGATAGAAATAATATATGCCACTCGCAGGCCTGACCCATAAACTTCTGCCATATAGAATTCTCTTTCCCTTGCTACTGACTGAGTGGGTAGAACTGCAGAACTAAAGAAGCTACAAGGCAAAAGAAGCTTGGGCCCCTGAATGACCATATGGAAGGCAACCCACTGAATACCTATACAAATTTTAAAAAAAAATTCTCTTGTCTCAGATCATTGAGATTTGGAGGTTCTCTGTTAAATCAGGTGATTAACTCTAACAGACTACCTTACATCATAACTAGTAGATGCTTTCCTACCCCATCTACAGTGTACACAAAAAATTCATGTGAACTCAATGGAGAAAGGATAAACATCCCCACCTGTGCAGTCAAACTCACCCTCAGAAACACTCAGTTTGTGTACACTCCCTTCTACCTCCCACTCACTCTCCCTTCCTTGAACGACTACAGGTGGATGTTCTCATACATATGTGTTTGTACCCACTCAAAGAAAGGGAACATTTCAGGAGAGACACAGATGCCCCACAGGAGACAGAACACAACTATGCAGTTTGCATTGCAGCGGGAAAAACTGAGGTCACAGGTAGGAGTTTTAGAAGTCATCTAAATCAACAGTCAACAGATGAAGGTCATAAAATCTGTACCTTGAAGATCTTGGATGAAAAGTCTACCAATCAAAGTTCTACAGGATAAGTAGGTATTATCATTAAAACTTGGAGACTAGTACATTTAGCTCTCCCAGCAGAGGCTGGCAGACAAACCTCCAACTCAGAAACTCTGCCCAACTCCAGGTCACCTTCAGCAAGCGTACACAGTATTGAGTTCATTACTCTTTGGTCATGTGACAATGCTGTGAGCCCAGTATTAGCTGGCAGAGGTGATGGTGATAAGCAAGAAGAGTATTCATGATAGAGATCCCCCAGGCAGTGTGTTCTTTCTAGCTAACCCCTAATTCACAGCCACCCTTATCAGGGATTTTCACATGAAAAATAAATTCCAAAGGGAAAAAACTGTAAAAAACTCATTTTGAAATTCATAGAGGTCTAAATAGTTTTAATTTTTTATTAAATAGACCAACTAAATTAGTGATTTATTATGAGAAAAACTCACTTCACCCTCAGTGCTGTGCTTAGTCGCTCAGTTATGTCAACTCTTTGCAATCCCATGGCTTGTGGCCCACCAGGCTCCCCTGTCCTTGGAATTCTCCAGGCAAGAATACTCGAGTGGGATGCCATGTCCTTCTGCAGGGGATCTTCCCAACCCAAATATTGAACGCAGGTCTCCCACATTGCAGGAGGATTCTTTACTGACTGAACCCCCACGGAAGCCTCCCTCAGTGGCAGGCACTAAGACCATGTTTATACTGCCCTTATAACCTCTACAAGACTGATAAGGGAGGGTCCAAATTCAAATCTGCCTCGTTGGACAAACAGGCTTATATATCCTCAGGAATTCACTGTGCATTCTTAGCTATGTGGGGAATGTGGTAAGACCCACCAAAATCTTAGAGCTATATTATAATAGAGCTATATTGTACTACATCTCATGGAGGAAAGAAATTACTGAATTTTAGCAGTGTAGCTATCCATTTTTCTTATTTAAGGAAAAATCTAGTTTGATTCATGCAGAGTAGTCAGCATATATAAAACAAATAATAATTCAGTAACCCTAGAATTATTATGTTTTCATTTATAAAGATTTTGCTTGAGATTTTTATTCATATATTTCAATGAAATAATGCAATTCTCTATAGTTCTTATTCTTGCATGGTTGTATTTTAATAATAATAAAGTAATACAATAAGCATATCCTGTCTCCACTTGATGAAAACATCAAGATTTATTTGCTAAATAAATAAATATTCAGTAATGGATCTGTGCTTAGTAATGTTTAATAGAAAAGTTTTCTGGATCAGATATCAATTACTTTAACACTTAGGTGGATAGAGTCATATTTTGTCTTTCCAATGTAATTTAATTCCCAAGAGTAAATATGTATGTTCAGAGGAATAATATATTGTTTTAAAATAGACCTTTAAAAATTGCTTTTCACTGAACTTTATAACCTTGTTCTTGTTCAGTCATCATTTACCAGTAAGGATAATGCAGTCTTATGCTCTCTAAAATGGGAAGTTAAAATTCCTTATTTTATTCTTCCTTCTTCAAAATATTATAATTTTATCATGATCAAGAACTTCCAAGATTAAACTATTTTCCTCCTCTTTCTAACTCACTTAATCAAAATTTTTTTATAGAATTAAAGAGTCTACATCTCCAATATCATTATGAAAGTGTTACAGCCAGGTTGGTTATAAAGATAGATAATCTCATGTTTGCACCGCAAGAATTCTTTGTAGAAATAGAGAATTATTCCCAAAGTAAAGAAATTCCTCAAATACGGGGCTAAAGTCTCTGTTTTTAAAAATATTAAACTGTTGGTCTTCCCAATGGGAAGAGTGGTGTTCTGGCACTATCCTATCTAGTGAAAGTAAACACTTCTCAGTGAGCAGCCCACTTATCCTTTACAGCAGCAGGTTACAACATTGCTCGCCTCTGGTCTCCATCATCTACTGTCTCTTGCCTTCTATGATTGCATTTCTCCTGGACCTCTCTGAAAGTGTAACGCATCCTGCTTAATGTGTTTTCTTATGGGACCTGACTGAAGACAAACAATGTTTCATTTAAAGAAATACCAGTCAGTAATTCAAAAATAAATGGAAGTAATGTAAGTTTTTACTCTAGCCTCCTAAGAAAAACCAATGTGTTGGGGCAAGGTGGTGTGGTTGGAATGAGATACATGGCAGAAAGAGATGTCAGGTATTTTATCCATCATGCTCAGAGAAACCTTGTAATGCACACACGCACAACTTACAGGGCAGCCTCCCGCCAAGGCTCTTTTCCCACTCTAAGCTCTCCAAATACACTCCCCAAGTTTAGTCCTTCATGAGCAGAGTAATCCCTTTCTGCTGTCTATCTTGGCAGCCTTAACAGTTTCTCAGGCTCTTATCCACCACCTGTTACCTCAGTCTACATTAAAAAAAAAAAAAAAACCTCCATAATAATTTCAAAATTAACTGAGCTCATTTCGGCAGGTAAAGGAGCAGTGAGGTAAATATTCATGTTAAGATTTTACTTTTCCTGAAACACTTACTTATGTTGTCTAATCTAGCCACTCTGTAATATAGTTAATCACTAGGCACTGCTGTCTAATGAATCATGCAGCTGAGCATTAAAATCCCTAAAGACTGAACTCTCAATTATGTAAAACAATGTCTCTGTGTTCTTAATTTTAAACTCTACAAATCGGTTGTGTGCAGAATTGGAAATTTCTATTTTGCAGTATTATCCTTTTTTTTTATTCTTCAGTTTTACATATTTGGCATTCAGGTCTTATTTACTTATGCTTTAATACTTGGCTCAGTTACCTTACACCTTTTAAGCAGGAGCTTTTCTTGATGATCTTGTGGTCCAGAGATAATCACTGCTTTTCACACCTAAAATAGAGCCCTATCCAAGTTATTTGTTATTCTTTTTTTTTTTTTTAATTTACTTTTTGGCCACACCATATTGGCATGTGGGATCTTAGTTACCAGACAAGGGACTGAACCCTGGCCCTCCGCATTGGAAGCACAGTTTTTTAACCAGTGGACCACTATGAAAGTTCCCTCAGCCAAGTTATTCATCTTTTCTCATTTATTCTTTAAATTATTTTTATTATGAATATCACAGACATTTAAATTCACACAAAACAAATGCTCAGCTAAACTAATTATTACAGAATAAATAATGTAAAAAAAAAAACATTGCTAGCTCTCCAGGTAACCTCTACCGGCCTCTGAAAAATCCCCAACCATTCCCTACCTCCTACCAACATAAACACTGTCCTCACCTGGAAGTCACCATGCTCCATAATCTAAAGAATCATGTATTCATATATTCTGAAAAATTGTCAACATTTTAAAAAAGTGCTAATCTTTACTCCTTGCTATTCTTTCATTGAAGAATTTTAGCTGGACATTTGTTACCTCTTCATCCAATTTTCTGTTATCACTGAAGCTGTTCCTTATATTTTCTATTTCTTTGTCTCTCTGTGCCATCCATTTTGAATCTGAATGAGTGTCAGTCACTCAGTCATGTCCCATTCTTTGGAACCCCATGAACTGTAAATATTAACCCAATTCAAACTCCCTTTTAATTTCATTTTAGCTATAGCAGGTAATGATAATCAAGATTGTATATTTTGCTTTTCTCTTGTTAGTTTGTATTTCTTAATGCATTCAGCGAATCAGCTTCCCAGGCATTGGATTCATCTCTACAATGGGTAACTCTTATCTTTAGTAATTAATCACAGCACAACTGCAGTTTCACACCACGAGTGGCCACCCATCAAAGATTTCTCACCCTCCACTCTTTTATTCTTATTCTTCCCAAACCACATGTTTCCATGAGCCAAAACCATTTTAGCAAATCTCACTTCTGACCCCAAATATAGGATTGCCTTTTCCTCACACACTTTCAACACCAAATATGTGGGTGTTTTCTGTACCACTGCTCTAACTCTCAGCCACCAACTGGGCTTTTAATAATTCAACTTTGGTACTAACTATCCAGAGTTAACACAGACCTCATAGATTAAGGGATCTATCCTACAAGACTGCCTGCCCCCACTTCAGATGGCAGTCACAAGCCCCAGGTCTCCTATACTTCTAATCAAGAAGTTATAAATTGGGGGTTCCCATCACCCCCAATTTAGGTTTTATAATTTTCCAGGATGACTCATAGTACTCAGGAAGTGCTTTACTTCCTATTACTAGTTTATCGTAGAGGATACAACTCAAGAACAGCCAAACTGAAGAGATATGGGGTTTGCCAAAAAGTTCATTTGGGTTCTTTTGGTAACATCTTATGGAAAAACATAGGGCAAAGTAAGGTATATAGAGGTGTGCGTGTGTGTGTGTTCAGGGAGCCCCCAAGCTCTCTCTGGGTGCACCGCTCTCCCAGTACCTCACTGAACTTCACTAACACAGAAGCTCTCCAAACCCCATCATCTGGGGGGTTTATGGAGATTTCATCATGATTGGTTTAATCATCGGCCACTGGTGATTAACTCAATCTCCAGCCTGTTTCCCCAGAGCATGAAGAATGAGGCTGAAAGTTCCATGTTTCCAATCAAGGCTTGGTCTTTCTTGAGACTAGCCCCTATCCTGGCACAAGTTCTCTGGGGGACTGCCAAGAGTCACCTCATCAGAACAAAAGACATTCCTATTATCCGTTACCACTCAGGAAATTCCAAGCATCATAGAAGCTCTATGCCAGAAACTGGGACAAAGACCAACTATTTTTCTATGATACCACACCATCTCTCACTCACTGTAGATAGTAACATGTGTATGTTATTTACTCTTGGGTGCAAGCCACTATTCGGTGTGGCTTTACCTGTGAGAATCCAATAGAGTTTGGGTTGGCTTTGTTTCCTCCCAGGGATTTCTTTTGATTTTCCAAACACTATAGAGTCCTACCAATGAGAGAGCCTTTGTTTCTGGAGCTGAGATTTCCTGGGCATCTAGGTCTAGTATAAATTCAAACCTTATCCCATGGCTAGAGTTAAAATTCTCAAAGAGGGGGAAAAATAATCCTACTCCAGGCCCCCAAAATTCAGGGCATTATAGCGACAATATGTTATTTCACTAACTGTAAATCTAATAAATATTGAAGAAAATAGTATCTTTCCTGTTTATCTCAAATCTACTTTGTTAGGGATGCAATTAAGGAACTTCCCCAGAATAAATACAATACAGCTGATTAAACATAAAACTTCAGAAACAATAAGAATTTCAAGTGAAATGGGGTGCCATTGCCTTCTCCGGAAATAAAAATAAACTACATATAAAAATCTTATGTAGTTATTAATTTTTTCACACTTTACAAATGGGTTATGAGAGGAAACATATACAAAGATTGGTTTTGGAGAAGTAACCCAGCAGCCTAAAGGGAAAATTAGGAATGAAAACCAATTTTTTTCGCTTGCATCTACAGCTCTGACATTATAACGAAGGTCAACAGGAAAATACAATTTTTTATACAAAGATTCATTATACATATAGCTTTCTCACACATCAAATGCAAAAATCAAAATACACTATGCTTTTAAAAGTGGAAACTTTTATTATTTATGGGGGGCAATAATGATAGGTTAGCTGCAAAAGCTGCTGCCTTTTGCTATTTTCTTGCTGATGTGAATTTGTGGATAACTTCCAAGACAGAGGTATCGGTATTAAAAGAAGTACAAGATAAAGCTCAGAAAATGATTGGGAAAGAAGGAGTGACAAAGTGCTGGCATTATGAAGGGACTGGAGAAACTAAACTCTGAAACTGAGCACTAAAAGGAAGTCATATAAAACTGACATGGTCCCATCTCACAGTGAACAACTGGGACCTTTAGAAATGAGATTTTGCTCTAACCCAAAATGTCAGAACATTTTGTTATGGACAAAGGGCAGAGAAATGACATAGACACTGGAAAATAGAGAAGGAAATGAAACTCAGAGAAAGGTGATAAGAGAACCTTGGCAAATTTGCATACTTCTTAAAAAGTTTTAAAATCTCTATGACTTTTCTCTTTTTTTCAAATTGCTTAGAAATATTCATCCACAGTCTGTTGACTGTGGCTATGTTGAGGTGTCCAACGGAAAATATTGATGATGGTGGTATCTGTGCTTTGTACTTTATGTCCAGAGAGCTCAAATTTTACAGATATGTAGCCTCATGAAAATATGCAGTCCCTCATACATAGAGATGAGTCAGCTGATCTATACTCAATAGTTCATATTTTTGCAGCTGCTTTTCTGGTGCTTCTGACAGTTTCACTAAGCCGGGTTCTCCATTCATCCCATCTCCTTAGTGACTAAGAGTCCACGTTTCCCAGAGAACAAGCTGCATCAAGAGCACAACCTGAATACGAAACTCATTATTTCGTCTCAGCAGAGCTGGTCTGTTCATTCGAGCACCAACTGCCCTGAGTTATCTAATACAGATTATTTTACCTCACTCATCCTTTGTAAACTGACAAGAAACCACTTAATGCTTAGGGAAAATGAAAAACAAAGATTGTGTGATATTCTTTTCTAAATTTCAGTTAAGTTTGGTTCAGTCACTCAGTCAGGTCCAACTCTTTGTGACCCCATGGACTGCAGCACGCCAGGCCTCCCTGTCCATCACCAACTCCCGGAGTTTACCCAAACTCATGTCCATTGAGTCAATGATACCATAATACCATTTCATCCTCTGGCATCCCCTTCTCCTGCCTTCAATCTTTCCCACCATCAGGGTCTTTTCTAATGAGTCACTTCTTTGCATCAGGTGGCCAAAATATTGGAGCTTCAGCTTCAGCATCAGTCCTTCCAATGAATATTCAGGACTGATTTCCCTTAGGATGGACTGGTTTGATCTTCTTGCAGTCCAAGGGACTCTCAGGAGTCTTCTCCAACTCTACAATTCAAAAGCATTATTTCTTCAGTGCTCAGCTTTCTTTATGGTCCAACTCTCACATCCATACATGACTACTGGAAAACCCACAGCTTTGACTAGATGGATCTTTGTTGGCAAAGTAATGTCTCTGCTTTTTAATATGCTGTCTAGGTTTGTCATCCAGCTTTTCTTCCAAGGAGTAAGCATCTTTTAATTTCATGGCTGCAGTCACAGTCCGAAGTGATTTTGGAGCCCAAGAAAAATGTTCGTCACTATTTCCATTGTTTCCCCATCTATTTGCCATGAAGTGATGGGACTAGATGCCATAATCTTCGTTTTTTGAATACTGAGTTTTAAGCCAGCTTTTTAACTCTCCTCTTTCACTTTCATCAAGAGGCTTTTTAGTTCCTCTTCACTGTCTGCCATAAGGGTGGTGTCATCTGCATATCCGATATTTCTCCCGGCAATCTTGATTCCAGCTTGTGTTTCATCCAGCCGGGCATTTTGCATGATGTACTCTGCATAGAAGTTAAGTAAGCAGGGTGACAATATACAGCCTTGATGTACTTCTTTTCTGATCTGGAACCAGTCTGTTGTTCCATGTCTGGTTCTTTTTTTTTTTTTTTTTTTTTTTTTTTGAGCTTTTATATTCGAGTTTATTCTTCATTTAACTTTTAAACACTACTATAGTTGAATATTAAAACAAAAGCAAGTAGTGAGCATATTATGATTATAGTCCTTCACTCAATCACTACTGCAAATAAAACACCAGCAGTGAGTGTTATTCACAGGCCCTACTAAGAGGTCTGACACTGAACACCACCCCGAGGATGATGTTCATCATCCTCATATGCTTCTCCATTGTAATGGCGCCGTCTTTCCTGATTTGGATCAAAGTCCACTAATTCTACCTGGTCCATTTCATCAGTCTCTTCTACTTCCTTCCTCTCAGGCAGAAGTTTTTCCAGCAAAGAGAGTTTATCAGGAGAGAGAAAGCCATTCTCAGGAAAGTTTACCTTAAATTCAATGATTAGGCGACCCTTTTCATATGGCCTACGGTAAATTGGCATGCCTTCATTTAGCACACACTTGATATCTCCATGCTTGACAATCTGACCTGGATGAGAAGTGATGACTATGGTTCGGTTGTCAAGAGTAGATATTGGCTTCTGGAAGCCACACAATGCCTCAACCAGCTGTATGTCCATACACATGAAAAGGTCTTCTCCTCGTCGAGTAAAAACAGCATGGTCCTTCTGATCTAGAACAATGATAATATCTCCTGGCTCCAGTCCTGGTTCTTGGTCTCCTTCACCATGGAATGTTATCTTCTGGCCATCTTTCATGCCTTTGTCAATATGAACTTCTAGAATTTTCTTTTCTCGAACTATCTTCCTTCCGTTGCAGCTTTTACATCTATCTTTAGGACTGATCCGCTCCCCATGGCCCTGGCACTCCATGCACACAGACTGAATTTGCTGAACCATTCCAGGTCCTATCTGATGAATTCTTATTTGCATTCCAGTACCTCGGCAATTGGGACAGCATTCTACTGCTCCTTTCTTACCACCTCGGCCTTCACATTTGTCACAAATCACATTCTTTTGCAGAGCTAGTTTTCTTGTTGCACCATTATATAAATCTTCTAAAGTTACTGTAAGTTGATGCACAACGTTTTTACCTCTCCTCTCTCTCTGCATCCTGCCTCCTCCTCCGAAAAACATATCAAAGATGTCCATGGGGGAGCCAAAACCACCACTTGCTCCACCTTCTTTAATTGCCTGTTCTCCTCCTTTGTCATATAATTCCCTTTTCTTTGCATCAGAGAGCACTTCGTAAGCTTGAGAAATCTGTTTAAACTTCTCGCCTTCATTTGGATTCTTATCAGGGTGGTACTTCAAGGCCAGTTTCCTGTAAGCCTTTTTCAATTCTTCTTGGGTGGCATTGGGTTTGACCCCCAAAACATCATAGTAAGTGGTTTCTTTCACCATTTTCTACAGCCGGTGAGCGGGCCGATGCCGGTGTGGGGGAGCGGGAAGGAGCGCGTTGCTGTGCGCAGCTCGGGCAGCCGCCGCTCCTCCGCCTTTCACCGAGCGTTCTGGAAAGTTCCGCCCATGTCTGGTTCTAACTGTTGCTTCTTGACCTGCCTACAGATTTCTCAGGAGGCAGGACAGGTGGTCTGGTATTCCCAACTCAAAGAATTTTCCATAGTTTGTTGTGATCCACACAGTCAAAGGCTTTGGCATAGTCAATGAAGCAGAAACAGATGTTTTTCTGGAACTCTCTTTTTTTTTCTATGATCCAACGGATGTTGGCAATTTGATCTCTGGTTCCTCTGCCTTTTCTAAATCCAGCTTGAATATCTGGAATTTCTCAGTTCACGTATTGTTGAAGCTTAGCTTGGAGAATTTTGAGCATTATTTTGTTGATGTATGAGATGAGTGCAACTGTGTAGCAGTTTGAACATTCTTTGGCATTACCTTTCTTTGGGACTGGAATGAAAACTGACCTTTTCCAGTCCTGTGGCCACCACTGAGTTTTCCAAATTTGCTGGCATATTGAGTGCAACACTTTAACAGCATCATCTTTAGGATTTGGAATAGCTCATCTGGAATTCCATAACCTCCACTAGCTTTGTTCGTAGGGATGCTTCCTAAAGCCCATTTGACTTTTCATTCCAGGATGTCTGGCTCTAGGTGAGTGATCACACCATTGTAACAGAGAAATAAATCCTATCTCAGAAGCTCTGAACATTTAATTAGCTTTGAATTTTTTGAAGTTCTATTCTTACTTGGACCATTAAAAATACTGGACTGAGAAAAGGTTTTTTTGTTTGTTTTTTTTTTTAGATTCAAGTACTGACTGAGCACCTACTAGGTGCTTGGGGCATGAAGATAACTTGCAAGATAACCTGCATTTGCAGATGTTATCTTCAAAAGGATTAAAACTTATTGGAGTGATGAGACATAGCCCCATTAAACATGAGGAGATGTACTCTGGAATGAATGGTCTAGGTGTTCTTTAAGAGTTTGGGAAGAGGTTCTGAAGTACTTGTGGCTCAGAGGGTAAAGCGTCTGCCTGCAGTGCAGGAGACTTAGATTCGATCCCTGGGTCAGGAAGATCCCCTGGAGAAGGAAATGGACCCACTCCAGTACTCTTGCCTGGAGAATCCCATGGACAAAGGAACCTTATAGGCTACAGTCCATGGGGTTGCAAAGAGTCGAACACGACTGAGCAACTTCACTCACTCACTCACTCTGAAGTACTTAGAAAGCCCTTTATGCACTGTTGTTTTAGTTGCTACGTGGTGTCTGACTCTTTTGCGGCCCCATGGACTGTAGTCTACCAGACTTCTCTGTCCACAGAATTTCCCAGGTGAGAATATTAGAGTGGGTTGCTAATTCCCTCTCCAGAGGATCTTCCCAACCCAGGGATCAAACCCACGTCTCCTGCATTGGCAGGCAGGTTCTTTACCACTGAGCCACCAGGGAAGCCCCTTTATGAACTAGGTGGGACTTAAATTAGGCACAGTCTGGAAGAATGGTGATCGATTGAATAAAAGAAATATTGAGAGAATAGGAAGTTGTTTCAGGTGTTAAAGCACAAAGAAAAATTCAAAGGCAGGATGACCACAGGCTGCTACAAATTAGTAAAATCAGCAGAGTTGATGAGAAAGATTTATATTGGAGAAAACATAGGAATGAAGTATAGATTGCGAAACACATGCACACAATTGAGAGCCTTGAATACCGGGAAAGAAGCACCGAAATTCCTGAGGAAGGATGTGACAGCAACAAAGGTAATACTGGTGATAGTTCAGGAGTATTCACTGGTTGGCGTTGTGGAGCTATATCGGTGTGAAATGTTACTGGTGGTAGCAAGGCTTGTTGGGAAACGTTTTCTATAATCCGGGTGCTATGTGATCAGAAATTTAACCAGTGTGCTAGCACTGATAATGCAAAGAAAGGGGTTAATATGAGTTGTATTACAGTGGGCAGATTTAATGAGATTCCCTAAACGTCAGAGAACAAGAGGAAAGAAAAGTCAACAATGGTTTCAAAATTTTCAGCCAAAACAATTGGGTGAACAATGGCCATTCCTACAATATACCGGTGAAAAGAAGGTGAGAGGCATGTTGTGGAGATTTCAAAAATCACTTTTAAGGTATAGACTTGCTGTTTGTGAGGTAACGTTTGTAATGGTGAGCAAATGGCGATGTCCCAGTAGGCACTGGGAAATGTGATGCATGAAATTTTGCAGATGAGACTATGGCTTTGGATCCCCCCGTCTTTTGATTAGAAGTAGTAGCTAATGCCACAAGAATAGAGAAATTTCCACAAGAGTGTTCATATGAAGAAAATAACAGTAAGCCAGAGCCCACACAGAAGAGAGAGGGAGAAAGAGGAAGCAGTAGGCGTGTGGGTAGGAGAGAAAGGGAGACACAGACAGACAGAAAGGCAAAGAGAGGGACAGAGAGACAGAAACTGTCACTGAGCTTCAGGAAGGTGACTTCAAGGAGAAAGGAGGGGACATACAGAAGGTCAAGAACAAGAATGACTTGAGTACCTGCCAGTCAGCTCCAGCCTCCTGAGGTACAATGAAAGGTTCTTGATAAAGGGCAAACGTGACCCTCTTTTGCTGAGAGTTGGACGTCTTTCACTTGGAGGCCAAAGAATTGAAAGATCACGTTTCTACAAGAAACTAAGTTTGTATCATCTATCTTCAGTATTTTTTTAAAAACATTTGCTTCCTTAATGGTAAAAATTTAGAACTGTGTCATACCTGCAAACTGATTTTTTAATAATAGTTTTGGTCCTAGTCATCTAAATTTCATCTGCAATTGTGATAAATTGTGAACAAATGCCTTAAGGGACTTATTTCTCCCAAGTTTTCTTCTGACATGACAGGAGCAAAGAAGACATCTTTAATCAATTCAACTTTCCTACCAAAGGACAATATAGTCTAGTTAATTTTCATACCCATCAGAGGCTCAGGGCTTTTTGGACGTAGGTAGAGGTTAATGAGCATAAAACTGAGAACAGTTAGCGCTCAAATTAATGTTACATAAGATTCAACATCTGGTAGTATGTCATCATTTTGGGTCATAGACCACCTGCTAGGCTAAATGTTCACACAACTGCAATTTATTTGGCATACAAATGGAATAAAAATGATACTTTAAAAATAGTTTTTGATTTAGCAGTATGTTTATAGAGGCCTCTCACATTTCAAAACTTCAGCTAGAATTGAACAATGGATTGAACAAGATGAAATATACAGCACCAAAAGGAATAGAAAATACCTTTTTGAAAATATATTTCATAATAAATTAGCTATAGTGCTAATATTAGTTTCTCTAGTTGGTCTAACCACTGTCACTCTTTAGCCATCAAACATTTAAGAACAAGAAGAGATCAACCTGTCATTCTTTATTCTTTTTATGTAACAGACCCTGCAAACATTGGCTGTTTCCGGCAATAGAAACATATCAGAAAATGCCAGATTTCAAGATGCCTCCTGCAACTCACCTCAAATACCGGCCCATGCACAGCACACCCTAAACATACTCAATCAGGGGGTCTCTGGAGTTACCTAGAAAGCCAAGGCTCTCTCCAAACGGTGGCCCCAGACTTCATCACCAGCCTGACCAGAAAGCCCTGGGGCCTTCTGAATGAGGAAGCAAAATCAGATAAAAGAGCAAACCATCGCTAGGGAACACACACCTTCTCTTACCCTCCACCTCTAGAGTATGCTAATTCCTGGAAATGGCAGCAATTTAGAAATGCCAGCTCTTAGAGAGTGCAAAAGAATAATAGCAATCCAGGAAAACAAGTTATGACCATTAATCAGAATGATGAGGAAATGGCAACCCACTCCAGTATTCTTGCCTGGAAGATTCCATGGGCAGAGGAGCCTGACAGGCTACAGTCCATGAGCCTACAGTCCATGAGCCTATAGTCCATGAAGCTGCAAAGAGTCGGACATGGCTGAGCACACAGCTCAAAATAGTATCCATTTTTATTTTTATTTTTATTTTTATTTAGCTGCCTTTTCACATGATTGGGTGATTGGCAACTTCAGTAAAACAGGTACTTGGTTGGGTATGTCTGTGAATATCTGCAGGAGATTTCAAAGGCAAAGAAGTTTTCTACAAATGCAGAAATCACATTTTACCTCATTTACAAAAATGAGCCATCATTTTAAAAAGAGTTTGGAATTCAAACACCAACTAAAGAAGCATCTTATATTGCAATCTGCATTTAAAGCGCCTAAAAAATTATGAAACTTGAGCCTTTGTTGTACTTTTCTAGATAGAGTAAGGAAGTGTCCAATCTAGAATTGGGTCTGCTAAAGCCATCTACATATTGGCATTGCCCTGTTTCTGTAACTCACTTCCCATGGATTGTCAAAGTGATGATAATTATCAGTGGGTCATTTTGAGGGTTAAGCCCTGTGCTCTGATGTCCAGCTGCCTGACTCTCAATTCCTGGCCCTCCATTTGTTGTATGGCCTTGGATAAGTTTGTAACTTCTTGAAGCTCCAGTTTGGTCACTTTTAAGGTAGGCATAATATGTCCTGCTCTATGTGGTTATTGAGCGAGAAGGATAATCTGGGTATTGTGTAGGACACAGAAGAAGGGCCATGTAATTGTCAGTCTTCAATATTACTGAGTGGTTATCAGATCCTGAGTCACCAAAGACTAAATCATGTTTAATATCTTTTTCTTCTGGGCTTGTGTTTACAAGATATTTTGTAATATTTTCTTTTAATTATCAGCCTACATGTTAACTCTATTTGACAGCCATATGCTATTTACTTAACCAAAATGTGCCACATAGCTTACGGCAGTGTTTTCCAAACTGTGCTTTAAAAAACTGGGCCTCTGGTGGTGGGGAAGGGGAGGTTTCAAGACGGCTTCCACGTGAGGGATAATAAATGGGGCCAAGCAATGAGGGTCAGAGGTCACTGATTCAGGCTTCTAACGGAAAACCCTGCCTTTACTGACTTTAAATAGTGGGCTTCTCAGTTAAATTTTAGCTTGAACAAAGTGTTTTGTGGCTCAAAATGTGGGTGGAGGAGTCAGAAAATGCAGATAAAAACACTAATGGTTTACTGTGTCTATTATTTTTAAAAGAAATACTACAGATAGCAAAGACTATATTCGAACAGTTGCCATTTGAGTTCTGATTCTAGATTAAAAATTTTCATCTAAATCATAATTCAAGGATATTTGGAATTTCATCTTTTTCCCTCCCTGGCAGTGTTAAGTAGGGAGGGCTCATTAAACTCTGTTCATTATCCTTTTTTGAGAAGTCTATTGTATAAAGCATTATTACTCAGAATGGAAATGAATGAGGTAAATCTGGCCTCCAAGACCCCATGGCTAATATTTGTCCCTGTCCCAAAAGTAACCCAAAGCCAAGCAAGTCAAAAGCAGAGTACAGTGGTTAGGTCCATGGTCTCCACAGTCAGACTGCCCAGTATGAATCTTGCTTTGTCCACTTACAGGCTGTGTTTCCAGACATTTCACTTCCTATCTGTGTACCTCAGCCTCCTGTTTGTAACATGAGGATAACAGTACCAATGGTGTAAAGTTATCTTGAGGATTTAGAGAATACACACAAAACAAGGGCTTCTCAGGTGGCATGTGGTAAGGAATCTGCCTGCCAATGCAGGAGACGCAAGAGACATGGGTTCAATCCCTGGGTCGGGAGCATGCCCGAGAGCAGGAAATGGTAACCTGCCCTAGTATTCTTGCCTAGGAAATCCCATGGAGAGAGGAGCCTGGTGGGCTACAGCCTACTGGGTCTCAAAGAGACATGACTGAACATGTATACACAAAACAAACATGATTACCAAAGTGGAAAGGGAAGGAAGGGAGGGATAAATTGGAGTATGGGATTAACAAACTATTACATATAAAATAGATAGGCAACAAGGATTTACTGTACAGCGCAAAGAACTATTTTCAATATCTTTTAATAACCTATGATGGAAAAGAATCTGAAAAAATATGTATACATATATATAACTGAATCACTTGTCTATACACCTGAAACTAACACAATATTAGCCAAATGAACAGAAAATATTTAGAACAAGGGAAGGTAGAAAATAATTACTAAGTAAATATTAGTTCTTGTGGTCATTAAGAACAGAGTTTGTTTTAGAACCATTGTTTTGACACTTGAATTATTTCTAAGTCTAATTACAAAAGTAATTACACAAATTAAGTCTAATTACACAAATTAAGTCTAATTACAAAAGTCAGTACATTTATCATTTTAAATTTCCTTCAGCTATAGGAGGAATGCTGCTGCTGCTGCTGCTGCTAATAGCAACTAAATTAATTAGCTTTATAATTAATTATTTATTTTAATTCTTGGTAATTTTTCTCTTTCCTTTCATATAATATTATTTTCTTAAACTGTGAACAGAAAAAACAAATTCTCTTGCAAAGTGTCACACAGAAAAATATCAAGCCTGCTAGCCTGTGGTCCTGAGTTTTGTATTATGTTGAATATGGCAAATGAGGACCAAGTAACCTAGCTGTATTTTATTGCTATCCCTTGTGTTTGCTCATATTTTAAGAAAAATATGAATAATAAAGTATGATTTTGACATATCATCTATTTGACCTTTTGATGCACATACTTTTACTTTGTATCTTTAATTTTTGTATTTATCCCTTTTTCCAAGTATAATTCTTGGAATCTAGGGGGGAAAATACCCTGAAAACAATAAAATGATAAATCTTTTGTTCTTTGTCTTTTTTTAGACTTTCAAGGACTCCACGTATTGCCTCAGACAGTTGACTGGTCATCTTTTCCTCCTCAACAGTATCTGTTGACTCTCGGGTTCAAAAACAAAGAAGATGGAAAGTTTTTGGAAAAAGTGTCAAGTAGGAAGTTACCAACATTTACAGGTAATTCACCTGGACTTGTTATCTTTCAGTACCGTTTTAAGGCACAATTAATTATTCATTAATGAATAATGTGCATTACTCATTAAGCTTTATTCATTTCAAGCCTAGCATATAGTAGAGCCTGGGCCCCAAAAAGTTTGTTGGGTCATTCTTAACTCCTTCCAGTCTTCTTTGTGGGTTAGTCAACAATACCTGGAATTCTGGTTCCCTAAGAGCACCCACCTCCCTCACACCAAACATCTCACCCCAATCACACTATCACCAATGCCTAATCATGGGGCACTTAAAGAATACAAGCAAATACAAGCTTTTGTCACCATCAATTAGCAAACATAGAAGAAAATTATGCAACAAAACTACCATATGAAATCAAAAGTATAGACAATGACCCCCCCCTTAAATCATGTGGATTATCTGCCATTGTATTAATATCTGTTCCACTCTTTTCTTATGTAATTAACCAAGACTTCTACTCTCCTAAAGAGTATTCTAGTTAAGTGGTGCTCAGTAATTCTAGTTGAAAACTTTCAAAAATCAAGAAAATATTCATGGAGAATTGAAGTCTCAGACTTGCAGGCTGAATTCATGACCAGGCTGAATTTATCCCTTCAACTCTACTCACATAATTAAGGATTTGTGTTTTGTCTGGCACTCCATCCTCCGAGGCTTATCTCAACTTCAAGCTACATTCAAAGTCAATGGGATTTGCACACTTGAATAATACCTGGGAGAAATAAGACAAGAATCAGACACATTTATGACAACCTTATTTTCACAACTCAGGAAAAGCATACTTTGCAGAGAGAGGTGAATTGTTATAGGCTGTGCCTTAGATCTCAATCAGGAAACACAGCAAAAGGAATAAATGATGGTCTCCAAAGGGCAATGTCTCCTCTGCCTTTCTTCTCATAGATCTTTCATTGTGATACTTGTAGTCTTTGAGATGGGACTCGTTGCTGTACTAAACATTTCATATCTATTAATATTGAGATGTCTGTTTATAGCTTGCTAAGAAAAGCATTTTGAAATGGATGTCTAGCAAAAAATAGTATAAAAGTTTATTGTTACAATTTTTAGAACATAAAACTCCCTTCGGTCTGCTGACCAGAGAAGACACAGTGAGACACATGGAGACAATGGGGAAGCGAATTTTGCCAATATTGGACTTTATTAGAGGCACCCAACTGAATGTAGGTATATGAGTCTTTTATATTTGTTCAGCATACAAATATCAAGCAATTCTAGAACTATACAAAGTTTACATGTAAATATTACAAATACTGGAAGATTTGAGAAACTTCCACAGTGAATCTCATTTGCAAAACCAACCAAAGTTTAGCTAATGATTTTAGTCCTTTTATATTTCAAAACATTAATAATAATGTTATAGTTTGAAATTGCCAGCATTTATAGGCTAGTGTCTTTTTAAAGGGTCTTTTAGTCTTGATATCTGATTGAAGGTTGCACTGAATTTCTTGCTTCAAATGAGTAGCAGAATTTTAGTAAACACGATGCTTTCTCTATTTCATATATTGGGCAATTGGATATAACTATTTTGTTACCTAAACGAGAATTCAGAATTTTGAAAGATAGTTTCTCCACATCATAATGATAGTCAGTCAGTCAGTTCAGTGTCTCTGTCATGTCCGACCCTTTGTGACCCCATGGACCACAGCACGCCAGGCCTCCCTGTCCATCACAACTCCCAGAGTCCACCCAAACCCATGTCCATTGAGTCAGTGATGCCATCCAACCATCTCATCCTCTGTTGTCCCCTTCTCCTCCTGCCGTCAATCCTTCCCAGCATCAGGGTCTTTTCAAATGAGTCAGCTCTCCACATCAGGTGGCCTAATTATTGGAGTTTCAGCTTCAACATCAGTCCCTCCAATGAACACTCAGGACCGATCTCCTTTAGGATGGACTAGTTGGATCTTCTTGCAGTCCAAGGGACTCTCAAGAGTTTTCTCCAACACCACAGTTCAAAAACTTCAATTCTTCGGTGCTCAGCTTTCTTCACAGTCCAACTCTCACATCCATACATACTGGAAAAACCATAGCCTTGACTAGACCAACCTTTGTTGGCAAAGTAATGTCTCTGCTTTTTAATATGCTGTCTAGGTTGGTCATAACTTTCCTTCCAAGGAGTAAGTGCCTTTTAATTTCATGGCTGCAGTCACCATCTGCAGTGATTTTGGAGCCCAGATAAATAAAGTCAGCCACTGTTTCCACTGTTTCCCCATCTATTTGCCATGAAGTGATGAGACCAGATGCCAGGATCTTGGTTTTGAATGTTGAGCTTTAAGCCAACTTTTTGACTCTCCCCTTTCACTTTCATCAAGAAGCTCTTTAATTCTTCTTCACTTTCTGCCATAAGGGTGGTGTCATCTGCATATCTGAGCTTATTGATATTTCTCCCAACATTCTTGATTCCAGCTTGGGCTTCCTCCAGCCCAGCATTTCTCATGATGTACTCTGCATAGAAGTTAAATAAGCAGGGTAACAATATATAGCCTTGACATACTCCTTTTCCTATTTGGAACCAGTCTGTTTTTCCATGTCCAGTTCTAACTGTTGCTTCCTGACCTGCATACAGATTTCTCAAGAGGCACGTCAGGTGGTCTGGTATTCCCATCTCTTTCAGAATTTTCCATAGTTGATTGTGATCCACACAGTCAAAGGCTTTGGCATAGTCAATAAAGAAGAAATAGATGTTTTTCTGGAACTCTCTTGCTTTTTCCATGATCCAGTGGATGCTGGCAATTTGATCTCTGGTTCCTCTGCCTTTGTAAAACCTGCTGGAACATCTGGAAGTTCATGGTTCATGTATTGCTGAAGCCTGGCTTGGAGAATTTTCAGCATTACTTTACTAGCATGTGAGATGAGTGCAATTGTGCAATATTCGAGCATTCTTTGGCATTGCCTTTCTTTGGGATTGGAATGAAAACTGACCTTTTCCAGTCCTGTGGCCACCACTGAGTTTTCCAAATTTGCTGGCTTATTGAGTGCAGCACTTTCATGGCATCATCTTTCAGGGTTTGAAACAGCTCAACTGGAATTCCATTACCTCCACTAGCTTTGTTCATAGTGATGCTTCCTAAGGCCCACCTGACTTCACATTCCAGGATGTTTGGCTCTAGGTGAGTGTGAATGATCACACCTTCATAATCATGTGGGTCATGAAGATATTTTTTGAACAGTTCTTCTGTGTATTCTTGCCACCTCTTCTTAATATCTTCTGCTTTTATTAGGTCCATACCATTCTGTCCTTTATTGAGCCCATCTTTGCATGAAATGTTCCCTTGGTATCTCTAATTTTCTTGAAGAGGTCTTTAGTAAATTGGATGCTAATCTAAACATTGGCACTTGATCTTTATTTACCCTTAAGGTAAATGATCGAATTCCTTTTTCCAACCGAGGGAAAATATGCCCTTTCTACTTTTCAGTCTTTAAAAAAGAAAAAGCCCAAAATAAGACCTGAATTAATCTGTGCTATTTTACAAAATTTAAGCCCCTTTACTGAAAGTACATAAAGGAAACTTCTCATTAACAGGCTATAAAGGTTGCAGATTTCCCCTCTTAAAATATTTTTCAAAAGATCTTTAAGCTGGAAATTTTAAAAATTTCACCATTTGTGGCTTTTGTATTCCATCATTGATCTGATGTTCTTACCTTACAAGAGGAACCAAGGGGGTCATCACCAACAGCTACTTAACATCTGTTCAGCAGTTTATCTGCTCAGTAACATTATTCAGCATTTTAGAAAAGCTATAAAACCCCTCATCTATTTGCATGATCTGTAATTAATTCTATGCATTATAAATCCTAAAGCACACTTTCACTGATTTTCCTACCACGTAACTTCCCCTTCCTCACAACTGTGTTCCACTCAATCATCTCCCCTATACTTCTATTAACAAAAATTTATTTCTGTCTTAGTCATCTTGGGCTGTCACTCAAAATACCATAGATCAGATGACCCGAACAACAGAAGCTTATTTTCTCACAGTTCTAGAGGCTAGAAGTCTGGGATTAGGTCAGGTTCTGACAAAGACCAGCTTCTTGGCTTGCAGTTAGCTACTTTCTCTGCATCCTAACATGGCACAGAGCAAGCTCTGTGAGGTCTCTTCTCAAAAGAGCATGAATCCCATCATCAGGGCCCTACCAACTCTTATGATCTTGTGTGCATGCTTCATCGCTCAGTTGTGTCCAACTCTTTGCAACCTCATTGACTGTAGTCTGCCAGGCTCCTCTGTCCATGGAATTTTCCAGGCAAGAATACTGGAGTGGGTTGCCATTTCCTTCTCCAGGGGATCTTTCTCCCACATTGGCAGGCAGGTTCTTTACCCTTGGCCACCTGGGAAGCTCTCATTTCATCTAACCCTAATTACCTCCCAAAGGCCCCATTTCCACATTGGCCTCTAGGGCTTCAACCTAGAAATTTTAAGTGGACACAAAGATTTAGTTTATAGTAATCTCACTGACTCTGCTGCAAATCTGGGGTCCTGTTCTCCAATTCACCCTCTACTGCAACCTCCTTCAGACACACACACACACACACACACACACACACACAGCTTCACCACCCCATCTTAATTAGATGCACAAACACATATCATCATTGTCATCATTAGACCTTTGTGCGGAGAAGGCAATGGCACCCCACTCCAGTACTCTTGCCTGGAAAATCCAATGGATGGAGGAGGCCGGTGGGCTGCAGTCCATGGGGTCGCTAAGAGTCAGACACAACTGAGCGACTTCACTTTCACTTTTCACTTTCCTGCATTGGAGAAGGAAATGGCAACACACTCCAGTGTTCTTGCCTGGAGAATCCCAGGGATGGGGGAGCCTGGTGGGCTGCCGGCTATGGGGTCACACAGAGTCGGACATGACTGACACGACTTAGCAGCAGCAGCAGCAGCAGACCCTTGCAAGAAGTGGAAAGAAAGCAAAGTGTTAGTCACTCAGTCATGTCCAACTCTTTGCAACCCCATGGACTGTACCCTGCCAGCCTCCTCTGTTCATAGCCTTCTTCAGGCAAGAATAATGGGTGGGTAGCCATTTCTTTCTCCCGGCAGTTTTCCCAACCCAGGGCTTGAATCCAGGTCTCCTGCATTGTAGGCAGATTTTTAGCATCTCAGCCACCAGGGAAGCCCACAAGAATTCTTGTGGAAGCCTTGCTGATAAGAACCATCACCATGTAGTGTCATTTCACTTCATCTGCACATGGTTAACCTTGCAGCATCAGTGTCCGGGATACTGGGGAGGTGATCTGTCTGTGCCATGGTTCTTTGGGGAAATACCCACCATAACTTGCTACTTTTCAGGAACCTGCCACATCAAATCTGTTGCCAGTTCAGATCTCCCAATGTGTTGTGAATAAAGGTTAGGCCAATCTAGGCATCATCAGGCATTTCTTAAACACTTTTAACTCATTTTCCTCTCACATTACAAAGGCCATTTTGGCCACTTTGAAATGTGTACACACATGGATATTTATGTGTCTATAAAGAGAATTTAAAAATCATAATGAATAAGATTTTTAGCATCTTATGAATAACTCAGTCTTATTTAGAATAAGTCAGTTGTTTAGTTGCTAAGTCATGTCCTACTCTTTGCAACCCCATGAACTGTAGCTAACTGACTCCTCTGTCCATGGGATTTCCCAGGGAAGAATACTGGAATAGGTTGCCATTTCCTGCTCCAGGGGATCTTTCTGACCCAGGGATCAAACCTCCTGAGTATCCTGCATTAACTTGCTTATTCTTTATCACTGAGCTACCAGGAAAGCCCCAGAATGAGTTGATAACACTTTGCTACTTCAAGAGATTTCATCAACTTTCTTACTTTTGTGTCTATGGAAAATAATAGTAGTTGGAAAATTGTCTCTAAGAGCTTGAATGAAATTGAAGTGAATGAGTCCAAAGGTACCCAGGGACCAAAAGTATATCCAAATACTGACCTCTAGGTTTCTTATTATATATCCAACCACAGCTTCATAAAGCAGGATTGAATCAAACAAGCTGCAAAAGTAACCTAGGTTAAGGAAACAAGTAATGAGTTGCTGAGCAGAAATTATTCCTACATGGTACAATTAACTATGACCCAGGGATCCCTCAGCAGTGTTTTTAGGATCCCCTGAAGTGTGTTTTTTCTTATCAGATGTCAAATACCATCTGTTTGAATGTTTAGACACTTCAGTGTCCTTGTTAGTTGTGACCCTACCTCGTGACACCTGTGGAAAAAGACTTTTGTCTAAGACCAGCTGTGTAACCCCTAGGATGTCACTTAACCTCTGAGCTT
The DNA here is from genome assembly GCF_042477335.2 of Ovis canadensis. Classification (NCBI taxonomy): domain Eukaryota; kingdom Metazoa; phylum Chordata; class Mammalia; order Artiodactyla; family Bovidae; genus Ovis; species Ovis canadensis. The sequence continues at coordinate 217,664,491 of NC_091245.1, forward strand.
TTTTCTCATTTATCAAATAAGCTGATATATGCCAGGCTCACCTCACACAGTTATGAGACCAAGAGTATACAATCCACAGTGATTCACTTTGTAAAGTATCAAAATTTTTAAAAATTTTAATTATTTTTATTGGTTTTCATTTGCTTTGACAGAAGGGTTGTTTTGGAGATCCTTCTTTTTCTTTATAAAAGCCATGTAATTTGAAATTGTGTATTCTTCTAAAATGAAGACTGTGCAAGTGTCCTGAGGATTTTGAATGATTTTCCTTAGGTCACTGATGCACTTAAATCTCCTTAAAAAGGCAGGATTAAGGGTGTCATCTCCCTTCATGCCCACAGTAGGACTTCCCAGAGAACATGAATTTTCACCTCTTGCCACAGGTGGCAGAAAGAGTTGGCGAAGGCGACAAAGACATTCCTGGTATAAGGTTTCTATGTCTCAGAAAATAATCCTCCTTACACTCTGACACCAGTTTCCTTCCCTTTATAGATTCCTTTGCTAAGTATACAATGCATGGCCAAATAAGAATGATTCTGGCATTTTAAGAGTTATTGTCTAAAAGATTCTTCCAGTTTCCTATCTGGTGGCTTTGAATCCCACTGAACATCAATTCCATTCAACCAGCTGCTCTGCTCTACCAGTATTCTCTCTTCTCTGGATCTTTGTCCTAATTATCTCACAAGCTACTGAATGCTACTATGCTTTTCCATTCATTAACTTTATTGGCTGCTGTCAGTTTAAAACCTTATGTACTGTGCTTCCTGGGGTAAATGTTAAAGAGTTAAAATAATAAAATTTCTCGCCGTGCATGAAGCTTCTTTCACAGGCTGACTTGCCAAAACAAATGACCTAACTAACCAGATTTTAAATACCTCGTTAATTTCACTTTTAATTTCTTCCAAGTGAAGCATAAAAGATGTTTACACATGCACATTCAAAATGAACAATAATATGTGTTTCCTACCCCCTTTCCTTTGCAATGAATGTTTGTATGTATTATGTCAAATAGAAATACATTCCCAATACTTGGGCTCTGCTTTTCAGCAGTATTAGATTAGCAGTGCCACTTATCTTCCAAACATTTATCCATACCTGCTATTAAATCTAGACAAGTATCTGGAGGAAGCCTTCATTTGAACTTGCTATTTACCTAAACTTCATTGTAGCTAGGTGCAGTTTTAGCTTCAGTCTTGGCCACTTTATTATACCCTCGCCAGGAGCTAAGCATCTTTTGATCACTCCTAAAGTCTCACTGGGAGGGCTACTTCCCTTTAGATTTAGCCCTTGTGAGCTAATTCCTTCATTTTTCATTGTTTCCTTTATTTTCTTAAAGCAACAGCATTAAAGCATTCCTGCTGGCATCTATTCATTTTTATTTTTGCTTCATTTTATCGCTCAAAAGTCCCAAACCTGTAGAGGTAAAATATTAATCCATCATTTCCTAATAACCAAAGCTGCAATTGGTCTGGGGTGGGCAAAGGGGAAGTGGGGGAGGGCTATTAGCCTTCAACTATATTCTTTCTCTAGCATCCTATTGGTAAGGAGCACTTCCTGTTTTGTTATGCATCCAACAATCAAGCTAACAAAGCACCATTGCCTTCCACTATTTTTATTTTCCCGATGTTTTGGAAAATTACACTGATAGATTATGTTCCTGAGCAGGCCGTAGTTGTTTCTTTTCTTTGGAGTTGAGTCACTACACCACTTTCCTACAACCAGTCTTATTGTTTATTTTAAAGAAGGACAAAGAAAGCAATTTTTCTTCAGAAAGAAAACTGTGTCTCCTGCAACTCACTTTCCTCTGTTTGACAGTATCCCATTGTTTAGCTACATGTTTAAACTCAATGGGTAGGCTGGCTATTTCGTCAATTCTAAGAAAGGATCTCAAATCCACAATTTGCAATCATTGCTCCCATAGGTTTATAGGTTTTCAGATAAATGATTAATCGGAAATAGCAAATTAGTGGGGATTGACAGACATTAGTAAAATGGCTGAGATAGCTGTAAGGGAGAAATACAGCAAATACAAGGCAATGATGCTCAACTTTGCTATATTACCAAGATTCTAAGAAAGTGCCAGAGAGGTTGGTGTCAATCAAGATGTGTATGACATTTCAGAAAGGACTGCCTTCCAAATTCAAGTTAAAATTTCGATGTTCTTTAGTAATACTGGTTTCTAATAATTTTTCTCCTTAAAAGAAATTCTATTTTAAGAAGAAAAAGTCATGTCTGCCTTCTCTAATTTCTGGGTGGGGGGGTGGGGGATCTGGCTTTCTGAGCATGCACAGATTAAAATAGTCCATGTGCAGATACTAAGTTTTACGGTTTGTTCTCCAATTTCTGTTTGAGGTTATCTGAATACTCAGGAGGGCACTTTGCTAAAATTCCTATTTCCGGGGCCACATATCACAAGATTGTGAACCCAAGACTTTTTTCTAACCCTTATATACCCCCTTATGTCAGATGTGAAAGTGAAAGTGTTAGTCACTCAATCATGTCTGATACTTTGAGACCCCATGGACCATAGCCTCCCAGGCTCCTCTATCCATGGATTCTCCAGAGAAGAATACTGGAGGGGGTTGACATTCCCTTCTCCAGGGGATCTTCCCAACCCAGGAATTGAACCCAGGTTTCCTGCATTGCAGGCAGATTCCTTACTATCTGAGCCACCAAGGAAGCCCATACTTCTTTCTACATAAAAAATGTGAGAATTTTATGATAAACTATGTCTCCATCAAGTAGTACAATTTGAATAAATTTCTTAGAGAAGGTAAAACATCCTCTTTTATGGATGGCAGTAGCAAACACAGAGGTGGGCTGCTTTAATTATGTGTGCCCAGTTTTAAGAAAGTCTCAAATACCAGTATATTCACGGGAGTTGGTGGTCCTTACAAGTGCACCTTATTCTATTTCAAAATGGATTGCAATTGCTCGAATGGTCCTAGGAGTCAGAATAAACACTACACTACCACAAGGAGAGAAGCCAGAGTCCATGGTCATCCAATAAGAACTAAAGACAAAATCAGAGCTGGAGATTTAATGTAAGTCACCAGGGTAGGACAGATTCCACTTGCATAATATTTTTCAGGATTCAACTTGTATAAGATATCATCCTTCGTATAAACCAAATAGTGGGCAACTATTAATTCTTATCATGCGTTGGTGACATAGACAAAGTCACCCCCTTTTAAATGGACACAGCTCTGTGGGATTCCCACGGCAAGAGCAGAGTTCACGTTCAATTTAATCCCTCCTTTTCCCCCTCATCCTGGCTTCCTTAGGCAGGGCCATGTCTAAACCTTTATCAACAGTCCTGCAAAGTGTTCTCTTTTCTATACATTTGCCTATTTGAAGGAAGGGTACAGACAATCCTCTAAAATAACAGAAGAAAATATTTATTTGCACTAGATGCCATTAATTCCAAGGCACTTAATATATTACAACGAGCCCTGACGTTATTCCTCAGGGAGAGGTTATTTCTGTGTTTTTGTTCTAAACCATTTCCTTCTCTCCTGGGAGACTAGGGGAGTTTTCGTGCGTGCTCAGGTGTGATGGAGAAGTTGCAATATGCCAGCCTTCTCAGCCGGCTGCAGAGAGTAAAGGAACAGTCCCAGGTGATCAATCAAGCAATGGCCGAGCTAGCAACCATTCCCTATCTACAGGACATCAGTCAACAGGAGGCGGAATTAGTAAGCATCTGTTTTTCTTTGTTCACAAGCCCTGAACCGACAGAAGAGTGATATGGTCTGAAAAAGAATGTAACAATAAATGGCAGTCCAAGGGCAAACTCTCCAACTCTCATGAAGCATTCTAATGAAGAAACTAGAAATTATAGAAAGGGGTATGTGTGTGTTTCATTTGCTCACCCTGACTAGCTAGCTCTGCTTTATTTCATAGCAAGACTTTTGTAATATATGAAAATACAGAAAAGGGGTGATTATTCATATTCTGAGTCAGGCTTTTTTGTTTCAAGTAAAGGGAAATTTTAATAAATTTTTTGTTTTTTCATTCCAAGACATGTTAATATATGATTCTCTTTGATGGAAAAGTAAGAGGAAAAAAAAGTAATTGCTGGATAGAAAACTGACTCTATGAAACTATCTTTAGAGTTTTCTTATTCACTTTGAGTGTCACATATATGTTTGCAATACCAACATGCACGCATGCACACACACACACACACACACACACACACACACACACACATTAAGAGCATTGTCTTATTTGAGGGGAAATGTAGTCAAATGGTGGGTGTTTTTTTTTTTCTTTAACTGAACTGACCAGTTAATTTAGAAAACACAAAGCCTGTCAAAAACTAGTTGGAATACCTAGGAATAACTACTCTGCTACCTAGAGTTTTATACAGAAGACAAAAGAATTTTATACAGAAAATTGTAAGACACTGATGAAAGAAATCAAAGACAACATAAACAGATGGTGAGATATCCCATGTTCCTGAGCTGGAAGAATCAATATTGTGAAAATGACTATACTACCAAATGTAATCTACAGATTCAATGAAACCCCTATCAAATTACCAATGGCATTTTTCACAGAACTACCACAAAAAAATCTCACAATTCATATAGAAATACAAAAGACCCCAAATAGCCAAAGCAATCTTGAGAAAGAAGAATGGAGTTGGAGGAATCAACCTTCCTAACTTTAGACTATACTACAAAGCTATAGTCATCAAGACAGTATGGTACTGGCACAAAAACAGAAATAAATAGAACAATGGAACAACATAGAAAGCTCAGAGATATAGCCATGCACCTATGCATACCTTGTTTTGACAAAGGAGGCAAGAATATACAATGGGGCAAAGATGGTCTCTTCAATAAGTACTACTGGAAAAATTGGACAGACATGTAAAGAATGAAACTAGAACACTTCCTAACACCCTACACAAAGATAAACTCAAAATGGATTAAAGGTGTAAATGTAAGACCAGAAACTATAAAGCTCCTAGAGAAAAACATAGGCAGAACACTCTATGACATAAGTCACAGCAAGATCCTCTATTACCCACCTGCTAGAGTAATGGAAATAAAAACAAAAATAAACAAGTGGGACCAAATGAAACTTAAAAGCTTTTGTGCAGCAAAGGAAACTATAAACAAGGTGAAAAGACAACCCTCAGAATGGGAGAAAATAATAGCAAATGAAACAACTGATGAAAGATTAACTTCAAAATATACAAGGAGCTCATACAACTCAATATCAGAAAAACAAACAGTCCAATCAAAAAAATGAGCTAAAGATCTAAACAGATATTTCTCCAAAGAAGACATACAGATGGCTAATAAACACATGAAAAGATGCTCAACATCGCTCACTATTAGAGAAATATAAATCAAAACTACAATGAGGAGTCACTTCACATTGGTCAGAAAGGCCATCATCAAAAAATCTACAAACAATAAATACTGGGAAGGGTGTGGAGTAAAGGAAACCCTCTTGCACTGTTGGTGGGAATGCAAATTGATACAGCCACTATGGATAACAGTGTGGAGATTCCTTAGAAAACTAGGAATAAAACCACCATCCATTCAGTTCAGTTCAGTTGCTCAGTCATGTCCGACTCTTTGCGACCCCATGAATCGCAGCACGCCAAGCCTCACTGTCCATCACCAACTCCTGGAGTTCACTCAGACTTGCATGCATAGAGTCAGTGATGCCATCCAGCCATCCCATCCTCAGTTGTCCCCTTCTTCTCCTGCCCCCAATCCCTCTCAGCATCAAAGTCTTTTCCAGGACTCAACACTTCACATGAGGTGGCCAAAGTACTGGAGTTTCAGCTTTAGCATCATTCCTTCCAAAAAATCCCAGGGTTGATCTCCTTCAGAATGGACTGGTTGGATGTCTTTGCAGTCCAAGGGACTCTCAAGAGTCTTCTCCAACACCACAGTTCAAAAGCATCAATTCTTTGGCACTCAGCCTTCTTCACAGTCCAACTCTCACATCCATACATGACCATAGGAAAAACCATAGCCTTGACTAGATGGACCTTAGTTGGCAAAGTAACGTCTCTGCTTTTGAATATGCTGTCTAGGTTGGTCATAACTTTTCTTCCAAGGAGTAAGCGTCTTTTAATTTCATGGCTGCAATCACCATCTGCAGTGATGTTGGAGCCCAAAAAAATAAAGTCTGACACTGTTTCTACTGTTTCCTCATCTATTTGCCATGGAGTGATGGGACTGGATGCCATGATCTTTGTTTTCTGAATGTTGAACTTTAAGCCAACTTTTTCACTCTCCTCTTTCACTTTCATCAAGGGGCTTTTTAGTTCCTCTTCACTTTCTGCCATAAGGGTGGTGTCATCTGCATACCTGAGGTTATTGATATTTCTCCAGGCAATCTTGATTCCAGCTTGTGTTTCTTCCAGTCCAGCGTTTCTCATGATGTACTCTGCATAGAAGTTAAATAAGCAGGGTGACAATATACAGCCTTGACGTACTTCTTTTCCTATTTGGAACCAGTCTGTTGTTCCATGTCCAGTTCTAACTGTCGCTTCCTGGCCTGCATACAGATTTCTCAAGAGGCAGGTCAGGTGGTCTGGTATTCCCATCTCTTTCAGAATTTTCCATAGTTGATTGTGATCCACACAGTCAAAGGCTTTGGCATAGTCAATAAAGCAGAAATAAATGTTTTTCTGGAACTCTCTTGCTTTTTCCATGATCCAGCGGATGTTGGCAATTTGATCTCTGTGGTTCCTCTGCCTTTTCTAAAACCAGCTTGAACATCAGGAAGTTCACGGTTCACATATTGCTGAAGCCTGGCTTGAAGAATTTTGAGCATTACTAGCATGTGAGATGAGTGCAATTGTGCGGTAGTTTGAGCATTCTTATATGTCCCAGCAATCCTACTTCTAGGCATATACCCTCAGGAAATCAAATTGAAAAAGACATATGTAACCCAATGTTCACTGCCGCTCTATTTCCAAAAGCTAGGACATGGAAGCAATCTAGATGTCTATCATCAGAGGAATGGATAAAGAAGTTGTGGTATATATATAAAATGGAATATTATTCAATCATAAAAAGAAACACATTTGAGCCAGTCCTAATGAGGTGGATGGACCTAGAGCCTATTATGCAGAGTGAAGTAAGTCAGAAAGAGAAAAACAATTATCGTGTACATCAAGGCTATATCGGGGAAGGCAATGGCACCCCACCCCAGTACTCTTGCCTGGAAAATCCAGTGGATGGAGGAGCCTGGTGGGCTGCAGTCCGTGGGGTCACGACAAGTCGGACACAACTGAGCGACTTCACTTTCACTTTTCACTTTCATGCATTGGAGAAGGAAATGGCAACCCACTCCAGTATTCTTGCCTGGAGAATCCCAGGGATGGGGGAGCCCGGTGGGCTGCCGTCTATGGGGTTGCACAGAGTCGGACACGACTGAAGCGACTTAGCAGCAGCAGCAAGGCTGTATATTGTCACCCTGCTTATTTAACGTCTATGCAGAGTACATCATGAGAAACGCTGGAAGAAGCACAAGCTGGTATCAAGATTGCCAGGAGAAATATCAATAACCTCAAATATGTAGATGACACCACCCTTATGGCAGAAAGTAAAGAGGAAATAAAAAGCCTCTTAATGAAAGTGAAAGTGGAGAGTGAAAAAGTTGGCTTAAAGCTCAACATTCAGAAAACGAAGATCATGGCATCTGGTCCCATCACTTCATGGGAAATAGATGGGGAAACAGTGGAAACAGAGTCAGACTTTATTTTTTGGGGCTCCAACATCACTGCAGATGGTGATTGCAGCCATGAAATTAAAAGACACTTACTCCTTGGAAAGCAAGTTATGACCAACCTAGATAGCATATTAAAGAGCAGAGACATTATTTTGCCAACAAAGTTCTGTCTAGTCAAGGCTATGGTTTTTCCAGGAGTCATGTATCAATGTGAGAGTTGGACTGTGAAGAAAGCTGAGAGCTGAAGAATTGATGCTTTTGAACTGTGGTGTTGGAGAAGACTCTTGAGAGTCCCTTGGACTGCAAGGAGATCCAACCAGTCCATCCTAAAGGAGATCAGTCCTGGGATTTCTTTGGAAGGACTGATACTAAAGCTGCAACTCCAGTACTCTGTCCACCTCATGCAAAGTGTTGACTCATTGTAAAAGACTCTGATGCTGGGAGGGATTGGGGGCAGGGGGAAAAGGGGACGACAGAGGATGAGATGGCTGGATGGCATCACCGACTCAATGGACGTGAGTTTGAGTGAACTCTGGGTGTTGGTGATGGACAGGGAGGCCTGGCGTGCTGCAATTCATGGGGTCACAAAAATCAGACACGACTGAGCGACTGAACTGAACTGAATGTACATATACATATGGAATCTAGAAAGATGGTACTGATGAACCTATCTGCAGAGCAGTAAAGGAGACACAGACATTGAGAACAGAATTATGGACATGGCTGGGAAAGGAAGAAGGAGTGGGTGGAAGGTATGGAGAGAGGGAGAGAGTAACATGGAAACATACATTACCGTATATAAAATAGATAGCCATTGGCAATTTGTTACATGACTCAGGGAACTCAAACCAGGGCTTGTTGATAACTTAGATGGGCAGGATGGGGAGAGAGGAGGGAGGGATACTCAAGTAGGAGGGGACATGGGTAAGCCTATGGCTGTTTCTACTGGTTTGTGGTAGAAACCACTGCAGTACTATAAAGTAATTATCCTTCAATTAAAAAGAAACAAAATTTCTAAAATGTAGTTGGAGAAATACCTCACAGAAAAAAATCTTCAAGTAGACATGTGTATTATAACCATAATATTAGAAACTATAGCACCTCATTTGGAAAACAATTACTAATCAGTGTGCTGGCCATTCAGAGAAAGGTAAAATTTATGCCATATAAGGCTGATGTGTTGTTGGGAAGGGCTTTTTACTCTAAGCCTCTAATTGAAGGTAGTGAAAACTAATTACAGACCTACCGAATTCACATAGCAAGGATAAGAACAACCCCAAATTATCACCTGTAATTTTCAGATAACTAAAGGAATCCTCCCTCTTTGAGCTTTGAAAGTTGTAACAAATTAATCAAGAAATGAACTGCCAACATTTATAATGTTCATCTGAATCTGCAAAAGCATATTAAATAAATATTGATATTCAAAGTAACCATTTAAAACTGTTGGAGTAGCCAAATAATAAAATTCTGCATACCAAACATTAAAACTATGAGGGATATAAAGTCTATTAGTCAGGTAATTATTAAGTCACAACTGGAAATAATACTTTCTAAATCTGTATGGTTTTATACACAGAATGCCTTCTAAAAGGCTAAGTGTTTATCCTACCATTCATAAGGCATTCAGGAGTATAGCAACTGTGGAGCTTTCAAAGTGCATATTATAGCCAATTTTAGATGATTAATGCTCCTCTGAGATAAGAGAAAGCAAAGAAAATGTTAATTTAAGAAGCTGGCACAATGTTGATCCTGTCTTCCTGAAAAGCACACTCAAGATTTAAATGAAAAATACAGGGGAGTTTTCTGCACTTAGATCTTCTTAACCACACATCTGCAGCTTTCTTTTTTCTGAAAATTCTTATATTTTTAAATATACAAAAAGAGCAAGAAACTAGCATTACTGACATCCCTAACTAACATATCTATGCAATACTCTACTACCTGAAACCTTGAAAAATAAGATTTCATGGGACATTTTCATAATTTATATACCTACTAGGAAAAAAAAATAAATGTAAAGGGATGTATATGTGCAAACCAAATATTTTTTTTTAATTCATGTATCTTTCAAGATTTCATCATCTTAATAGATTTTACTTTCCAAGTCCCAAGCATGGGTTAACCTAGATAATATATCCTTGAAATCCCTTTTGTAATGCTACACAAACAGTGACTACTCAGTAGAAGAGTTCTGAGTGACTCAACTCCCTACCTAAAATATCTAAAGAACAGAAAGATTATCTAAGATTATCATAATGTTTGACACCACAGTGAACTGAACTGGCATTTGTTCTTTAGAGAACTTTTTTTTTCCAGCTTTGAATGTCACATGGCTTGATGTGGCCTCATTACTTTGCAGGCACATATATCGTCTGTGTGCAGCTGTTGCTGTTTAGTTGCTCAGTCATGTCCACTTCTTTGCGACCCCATGAACTATAGCCCACCAGGCCTCTCTGTCCATGAGATTTCCCAGGCAAGAATGCCAGAGTGGGTCACCATTTCCTTATCCAAGGGATCTTCCCAGCACAGAGATTGAACCCATGTCTCCTGCTTGGCAGGCAGATTCTTTACCAGTGAGCCACCTGGAAAGCCCCAGTGTGTGTGTAGAATTATTTTAAATTGGAATATGGCAGTTTGGGGCAAAGGGTGGAATTTTAAAACTTGCCTCTGAAATGGAACCTAAAGAGAAATCTTGGTTATTTTGAAATTTTAGAAAAGAATAGTAAAAGAACTTCAATGGGCTAGATCCTTTAAGAGGTAATGAAACAACACAATTCTAGTATGGTCCTCTGGTGAGTTTTTGCATGATGCCTAGGATTATGATGCATTAGCCTCAGGAGAAAACACTAAAACGCGTTCATGTACTACAAGCCATTTCCCAAGAGAATTAACTACTGCCTTCATTCTTTACAACCCAAATCTGTTTTCATAAAAACATCAACACCCACTGCATTAAAACCTATATGTTTTCTACAAATTTTCAAGAAGAATCTTTCCATTGTTTCAATATTTTATATCTGCAATAATACTTGGTAATGACTGAAGCAGCAATGAGGTGGCAGTGTTCGTTGTCGGAAAGATGAGTAATAAAATCATCAGCGTACAAATGATTTTTTAATTAGGTTTTAATCTGTGTATTTAGAGAAGTTATTTCTGTGTGAATTCCACACTGATAATTTTTATCTTGGTGCCACAGCTGCAGTCACTAATGGCAGACGCCATGGACACCCTTGAAGGAAGAAGAAACGATGAAGAACGTGTGTGGAATACAATTCAAAAGGTAACATTTTCAGCTGAAGGAAAGAAGATATGTTATTCTCAAAGAAAATATCCATTTGGGGTCAACTCTGTTTAAAGGTGAAAAGAAAAGAAAGTTCCTCGGCTTTTCTTTTTTTTTTTTTTTCACTTTACAATACTGTATTGGTTTTGCCATACATTGACACGAATCCACCACGTGGTTCTCTTTTTAAAACAAATGCAGCTGTCTCTGGAAGTATAACCAAGATGAAATGTGGACATTTATTTAACTTGGTCCTTCAGGTCTGCTGCATTTCTGGCTGTGGTCCTGTACTTTTGGGGTCTCTTATCATGCTCGTTTTCATGTTATATTTTCATTATCTGCTCCTTCATTATTGGTTATTATATATATATGTAAAGCCCCTTCCTCAATGTTTCAATTTGCTCCCCAACCCTTTCTCCTGTAATTGGCACTTAAGGAATAATGGCTACATTTCAGGGAACTAGAAGAAAACTAGCACATTGATGTTTGGGGTGAAGAAATGACATACTGGTTGTTAGAAGTCGGAGAACATCTCTTCGTTGGTTACCTGAGCTACACAAAACAAGCCCTGAGATGCACCTGGCCCCAGGTACTCAGGAGACTTGTGTGATACCACAAGACCTTCTGACAGTGTAGGAAGGAGGAGTGTTGGTTTACAGTCCAGATGAAAGTGATAAATTCCGATCAATGTACTCCCCACGCAGTCTCTTCCAATCATGGTAAAAACCCGCAGAGGGAAAACTGGTGTCAGGAGACGTGAGAAGAAAACACTGTTCCATTTAAGAGGTAAAGTCAGCCATGAGGGATTTTGATGCATTTGCAGAAATGTGCCTCTTCTGTAATCAATTCAGAGAACCTAGGGTGAATGTATATAACAGAAATCAACAGAACTCATCTAATATTTGTTGAATATCTACTATGCCTGAATATCTACTATGCCTGCGTTATGGACCTTTTGCTGGGCAAGACAAACACAGCCCCTACCTATATGGGCCCTACCACCTAGGAAAGAAGCAGCTACTTAAACATTTATAAATATTATATTTTAAAAGTGGATGTTCAGTGATTATGGGAACAAATAGAGGAATATAATCTGGTCTGAGAGGTCAGAAAATCCATCTCTGAGACAGTGATATTTATAAAACATTCAAAAGATAGTAGCAGCTATCTAGATGAAAAGGGAGATTTTTACACAGAGGGAAAAGCTGGTACCAAGAATGCTAAGAAAGCATGGTGAAATTGACAAAGCAACAAGGAACATGTTTTAAAATGAAGTGCAAAGGCAGGAGAAATCAAATCACAGGTCTTATAAATTATGTTCAGGATTTAGAATGTTTCAGCAAGTATTTATGTGGTAAATATTTTTGAGACATTTCTAGTGCTGTAGTGGGATAACAAACTGAGGCTACAGAAATCTGGGGAGGTCAGTTATAAGGTGGTAGCATGATCTACTTTGGTGGGCACAGAGATGGAAAGAAGCAGACAGATATAAGAAATATTCAGGAAGCAAATCCACAGGCTTTATTTCCTGATTGCATATGGGAGTTTAGAGGACAGAAAAAGTTAGAACAATGCTCAGACTTTGGGCTTAAGCCACCAGGTGGGGAATAGGGAGAGGTTTGCTGGTGCAAAGGAAGGAAGGAAACACTTCAAAGCAGCAGCTTTGGGCTGAGAACATAAACACTTTCAGAGTCCACAGAAAGCATACCAGGCATTTGAAAGGGAAGTTAATATACAGGGTGGTTAACTGGGTATGAAAATTTAGGTAACTGAAAAGGAAAACAGTTTATCACAATGGAACCATTAAAAGAAACAGCTACTATCCCTTAAGGGCTGGAGAATCAAAGGGAAGAGATTGCAATTATTGAAACTCAGAGTTGGGACCCGACTGGGCCACAACTCAGATCTCCTACTAGGAGGTGCTGTTTAGCTGGTGCCAGTGTCCCGGAGCTTGGAGGAGGGTTCGTGAAAGACTTCTGAGGAGGGAGCACTAACCCACTGTTGCTGATGGGGAGGGAAGGAAAGCAGTTTTAATGGAGGTTATTTGGCAACTTTTGGAAAAACTAGATTTCACAGCCACTACAGAAAAGAATGTATATTTCTAGAGCAAAGAACCTTTACTGAATAGATGCTCACAGGAACCCCAAGCAGACCGGAAGTCCTCAGTAAATAAGCAAGAACAGCAAGTCCCTCCTTTCTCCCTTGATTTTACAGTGCCCCTCGATCGCCCCCTGTTGATGGAGACAAAAAGAGGGCAAAACAGAAATGGAGTTTACAGAGTTCCAGCCCCAGCATCAAAGAGTGAAAGTGAAAGTCACTCAGTCGTGTCCGACTTGTGATCCCATGAACTATACAGTCCATGGAATTCTCCAGGCCAGAATACTGGAGTGGGTAGCCTTTCCCTTCTCCAGGGGATCTTCCCAACTCCGGAAATGAACCAGAGTCTCCTGCATTGCAGGTGGATTCTTTACCAAGTGAGCAATCAGGGAAGCCCCACTGGGGTTAAGGGACAAAAGGCCAATAACTGGATTTCCCTGGTGGCTCAGACAGTAAAGAATCTGCCTACAGTGTGAGAGACCTGGGTTTGATCCCTGGGTCAGGAAGATACCCTGGAGAATGGAATGACTACCCACTCTAGTATTCCTGCCTGGAGAATTCCATGGACAGAGGAGACTGGTGGGCTACAGTCCATGGGGTCGCTGGCACAAAAGTGCATTGAAGTTAGGGTATTGAAACTAGGGCAAGATATCCAAGATGAAATACAGGAGTCTGGAGTTCTGAATAGAGATAGAGATTTCTAAATCATTGGCAAAGTGGTGATAACTGAAATCACTTGAGTGAGTGGCATGGCAGAGAAAGAGCAAACAATGAGAAAACAGCTTTGAGGAGCACATTTCAAATTTAGGAGGAAAACTCTACAAAGGAGACTAAGAAGGGATGATAGGGCAAACCAAACTAGAAGTAAACCAAACCTAAGGCTCATGGGAGCCAAGCAATATAATTAAATATTTGTGCTTACTGCAGAAAGAATTGTTAGCACAGAGGGTAGCAAACTAGAGCCCATAGGTCCAAAACCAACCATGTACTTATTTTTGTAAATAGAGTTTACTACACATAGCCATGCCATTCATTTAAGTATTATTTATGTCACCTTGGCCAAGTTGAATAGTTGCCATGAAGACCATATAGCTCACAAAGCCTAAAATATTTGCTATCTGAAAAATGAAGTGAAAGTGTTAGTCACTCAATTTGTGTCTGACTCTTTGTGGTCCCATGGACTGTAGCCCGCCAGGCTCCTCTGTCCATGGTATTCTCCAGGCAAGAATACTAGAGTGGGTTGCCATTCCCTTCTTCAGGAGATCTTCCTGACCCAGGGATCAAACCCAGGTCTCTCACACTGTAGGCAGATTCTTTACTGTCTGAGCCACCAGGGAAATCCAGTTATTGGCCTTTTGTCCCTTAAGCCCAATGGGGCTTCTCTGATCAGGTTCAGGGATTGAACCTGCATCTCCTGCATTGCAGACAGTCTCTTTAGTATCCAAGCCATCAGGGAAGCCCCCTACACAAAAAAAATTTTGCTGTACCCTTGTACCCTGGTTTAAACAAGTATCCCTCCAAGAAATATTTGCATTTGTACAGTAAACATATATATTTACAAATTCAAGAGATATCAGAATTTTCCAATTATGAAGTTCCAGCCAAAAAGGTGGAAGAGGGACTGACATTTGTCTATACCTGCCCACACTTTGTAGGCAAAGTCTCACTCAACCCTAAGCTGGTGATGTGATGTCCACGTTCACAGGAGAGCTTAGCCAGCAGCTTCACACTTTGTCCTCACTGCAGTTACTCTACTGCTGTGTTAAATATCATCCCAAATATAGTGGTTCAGAACAAAATTATCTCCCACAGGTCTATGGGTTGACTAGACTCAGCCAGGTGGTTCTTGCTTGCTATCTCTCCTGCAGTTCAATCAGATGACATCTGCGCCTTTTGCTGGAGTCACCTGACTGCTAAAATGTTCTGGACTCTAGGATGGCTCCCTCATATGGTTGATATCTGATATTAGTCAGCTGAGACATTGACTGGAGTGCCTAAGTATGGCCTCTTCATGTGAATTAGGCTTTAAATAGCACAAGAGCTGAGCTCCAAGAGGAAGTATCTCAAGAAAAAGGAAGTAAAAACCATCAGTCTTCTAAAAGACTAAGTCCAGATCTAGGATAGCAACTGTCACCACATTCTATCGATCAAAGCAGTCATAGGCCAGCCCTGAATCACAGGACTGGAGAAACAGATTGCAGTTTTTCCAAGTGGAGTGATATGTACATTTGTGGAGAGAATGAGTTGATAAGCTCTAGCAGTGGAGCTGTGGATCGGGGCCCCAGACTGGAAAACATATCTGCAAGCAAGCAGGAGTCAGGAGAATAGTCAAGTTCAAGGCCTCCGAGATTGCAACACCTCTGAACCCCTCCACCCAACCACCGGGTAACTAGAAAGACTCACTGGTGAGCAGCCAATCTTTCCAAATTAAAAGCCCTGGTAATAATCCCAGCTTTCTAAATGGAAGCTCCTGAGAGGTCTTTAGGAAGATGTGAATGGGAAGGAAAAGGGTGCCAAATTTTTCCCAAGGGCTTTCAATTTGGTTAATGTGACGCTACAAAGCATGATTGTATCACTTTCAGACGATTCCGGTAGCAAGTAAGTAATTTCCTTTTACTGCTACAGAGTTAATTTGCATGTGCAGAAAAAAAAATAATTAAAAAAAAGCTAATTGTACAAGCTACACTGTGTTCTGAGCCCACTAGAAGTTGACATCAGCATCACCACCTCTGAGATCTGTTATCTGTAATAGAAACAGCTGTTGTACCTAATGAAAACACTTGAAATTTTCATCTGAAGCAGCAGAATTATAGCAGCACCTCCCAGTTCCATGGAGTTAAAGGGTCTGTCAGAATCCCTATTACCTAACACAATTTTCAGAGCTCCACTTTGTTATAGGTCTATAAAAAGACTATCAAGATGAAATCTGATTCATGAGTGCTGACCTCCTGTCTATATTTTGTTATCTTTGAGATTTCTCTAAGGACCCAGAAAGAGAAAGAGCGTGACAATTGTGTTTATTTTCCAATTCACCAGAACTAAACACTGTATATTCTTTACAGAGTTTAGGAAAGTGACTCCTGTTTTGGTTTGGCTTTACAGAATATTTCCTTTCCAGTAATTACTCCAGAAAGATATATGTATGTTGGTTTTGCTGTACAAATACAAAAATAAGCAGATTATGTTTTTTTAAAAGGTGAGGTAAATTTTCTCATGTTGGAAAGTCCCTTGCCACAATAGGATTCTTTAAATAAGAGTATCACACTTTGCTTAACTTTAGTCTGTAACAAAAATATCTGAGAAAATACACTCTTTGAATAACAGGTCCTCTTACCACACTGCTCATTCCTGCAATCAGTGTCTGGGGCAGACACTGTTCCTGACATTGGAGATACAGCCATGAAAAAGCAGTGCCCTCATGATATTTGCATTCTGCTAGAGAAAAGTAGGCAATAAACTTCTAAAGAAATATGGAATACAAGTAACACATGCCAGGAAAGGAAAATGGAGAGTAGCAGATGATTGCAACTGCGATAGAATAGTCAGGGCAGGATTCACTGAGGTGATGACTGAATGAATATCTGAAAAAAAGGCAAACCATGCAAATGTCTCGTGAGAAGCATTCCAAGTAAAGGAAACAGCACATGTGAGACCCTGAGACTGGAGAGTGCCTACCAGGTACAAGGATCTGCAAGGAGAGCAAGGTGACGAGTAGAATGACAAGGGTAATGGGAGATGGAACGAGACAGGAGAGGATGGCATGCCTTATCAAACAAAAACAAAAACTACTTTAAGCTGCTGAATTGAGACTACATTGAAGAGGGCAAGGGCAGAGTCAGGGAGTCTAGTTAGGAGGTAACTGCAGTGATAAGGGAGAGAAATACCGGTGGCTTGAACCCTGAACTCAGTGGCTATAAGAAGCGGTCAGATTCCATCTTCTATCCACAAGAAGAACAAAAGCTTATTTACAGGGAGGCTAATATAGTAAAATACATCCTGAACTAACATTCAGAGACCTGGGTCTGTCACAAATTAACTCAAATCCATGTCTCTTCTCAAGGACTCAGTTTTCTCATCTGTAAAATAAGGATAATGAACTAAGATTGAAAATACCCTCTCTGCTCTGAAAAATTGGGTCTTTTGAAATTCAGACCATCAAAATGAAAGAAGAATTGATGTTTACTGAGCTCTTAATACAAGCCAACACTCTTATTCACTTTATATACACCAACTCACTAACCCTCACATAGGGTAAAAGGCATAATTTATTGTAAACAGAGACGTTTAGCAATTTTCCTAAAATCCCACTGTCAGTAAGTGGTGGAATCAGGATTTGATCTGACCTTAGAGCCTAATCTTTTTCTTGAGAGAAGCCCAAGCTTTGTGTAACTGAAAAAACCCAACCAAGCAGCATTATTTTATGTGTGGCTGAGCATTCAGGTATGAGGTCAAAAGGGGAATTATGGTGACCCCTAATCAAAGTAAAATCTGTCCCGTTTGTCTGTCTTCAGTTCTCAAAATAAAGTTCTTTCAATCTGAGCCAAAGAGGTCACTAAGGAATTTTTGGTTTCGTCTCCCTCTGTAATCCACGGGTATAGGCTCCTCCTCCTCTGTTCCTTAGTTCTCCATCTAGAACCAGAAACTATACAAAGCCTCAGTCTACAAACTCTTGACCATGAATTCAGGCCCCACTTGTGGGACCTTGGACAAATCACAGCCTACTGAGAAATACAGTGTCTTCACATACTTAGTAACTTCAGGGTCTGTGATTTTGTGTTACTGTGTGTTGAATCCTCAGACCCATAATGCACTAGACCTGAAGGAAATAGAAAAAGGAATCTGTAGAAAAAGGAGTCTTTTTAAAGAAAAAAAGATGCCAACTGTTGAGTTGGAACATTCTTATTTCTTCTCACCAGAGACTCAGTTTAGAGAAACATTTAAGCAACACTGTCTACAATTCAGAAGACAAAGTTATTGGCTCTTCATTTACAAAGTCTAAATTTTGCACTGCAAAGATCAAAATTTAATCTGGTATGACATAAAATATTGTCTTATTCTGATATGCCTCTAGATCTGACTTGAGACTAAATAAAGAGAAATAAAACTTTGTTACTTTAAAAGTAATGAGAGCTACTTCAACATATAATCATAATCCTATGAATTTTCATGAGAAAAAATGCTACCTTAAAATTTCAAATAATAAAATATAACACAGTACATCATAATCCTTCGTGAATCCAACAAATGGAGTTTAGGTGGATATCTTTAAACTTTAAAGCTTAAAGCATCCATGTGAATTTATTATAAAATATTTAGCTTTGGGGGTTCCTTTTTATCTCAAAATCTTAACTTATAAATCATGCTCACTGTCAAACAGAAATGATATTCATTGATTCACTCATTTGCTTTTTAAGATAAAAGGGGGATAGAATTGTATATCACTTAGCAACTCTGTTTTATGCAAGGCTGCTGACATGGGCAGACCATGTAGGGGAAAGCACAAATTGGTGAGATGGGCTGGGGCAGTTAACCAACCAAGAGGGAGAGAAAAGAACAAATCGGAGCATTTTGTTTACTTTCCACATCAGCATTCAAACCCGAGTATTTCCAGAAACTCTACTGAGAGAGACTGCACGTGTGGCACTATCATTCATTGGCCAGGCATCTGAGCTGACTAATACGCAGTTGGGGCCTGCCATTGTGTCTGTCTGACAGGACTGCCATCTTGTCAAAGATTCAGCAACCATACCACTCATTTGCAAAGCAGTTTTTCCGGCAATCAGGCTTTTCCTGTGTGTCTTGTTCTTTAGGGAGTCTCCACAGATTTACTGCAACTTGATTATGAATCTTTTCTGCTTCTGGTTATGGGCTTCTTCATTAGCATATCCCCAAATTCCTTTACGGTGTGTGCTCTGAGCACTGCTAAGCAGTTCCGTCCGTGGCATAATGCAGATCATGCACAGAAACCCAAGCGCTCTTTTGCTGACCATGCTGAGGGGAAGGAGGCAGGGAGGCAAGGCCCAAGGGGCTGAAGAGGCCAGGTGCCTGGAATAAATAAATCATTGCAATTCCTGGGACAATGAGTCTGTGCCAGTAAGCGTCTAAACTGGAAACTGTAGTGGAGGAGCCTTTGCCAAAGCCCTGGCAGACCCTCCTGACTGTGGTCAGAGGCTGAGCCCTGCAACTGTCAGACCTGGAGGGAGGACCTTCCTCAAACAAACAGCAAAGCCATGTCTGGCCTGGCAAGCAGAGGAAGCCGAGAGCCTCAGTTCTGGACATCTCCCCTGGCCACTGTGCAACACTCCAAATATTGATATATGGTGAATTTCAATCACCACTTAAATCGAACAAAATCTTTATCCTCTGACTTATAGGAAAAAGTATGTGGTTAATTTGTTAAACATTTTCGATGGCTGCATTTGCTAGTCACTCGCTTTCCACCTGTATTCGGCCTTTCCTCCAAAACTGAGAATACCTCCCATATACTTTGTTGGCTAAAAGTATTCTGAAACTTTGATGATTTGGCAAGAAATTTCTGCAACAGAAACATTTCTGTGTAGGAGTCGGATCTATCATGGCTCTCATCTAGGGAGCATGAATCTAGAAACTGTGCCTTTTTAACCAGGAGTTTATCAAGGGTTAGACAAAACTAATCAGCCATTGATTAGGTCCTCACATACTTAATAAAATACTGTGATATCCAACAAATTCTTAAACTATGTTAGTCTGTTTAAAGTTTGCTTTTGAATAACTATTACAGTGAAAACAGGCTATAGAAAAAATTATTTCAGGTAAATAAACAATGTGATAAAAAATGAGTAATGTGATGACAAATATCATCAATGATTAATACTGATCTCTTAGTCTGTGTGAAGCACTTCAGGAAGTTACCATATTTAATGACTGCAACAGTCCTATGAGAGATGTCATTATCCCTCCTTTGGAAAATGAGGGAAAGAGCTTTGTAGAATTAACAAGGAAACAATCCTACGTTGAAGGGACAGTGTTTGGTTTTGAATCAAGTTTGTTTGGGTCAAAGGCTCTGTTCCTAGTCATTAACTAGAACACTTATGTTAAACCAAATGCAGCTACTAACATTTAATGGTACAAAGAACATGGCCTGATTCCGTAAGACAACCAAGAAGACAATCTTTGAATCTGCTTTTCAGCAGTGAGTGGCGATAGGAGAATTGCAAGCCATCCTATTCTACATCACAGCTCACAGAACCAGATGGTAACTTATCCAGACTGCTTTGCAGCAGATGCATGACCAAAGCTGAAGCGTGGTACCCACTAGCCCCTGGAACATGGTACTTTTATTGTCCTCCTTCACCATGTCTCCCGTTATAGACCTATCTGTTTAGGTGGTTTTGGGAGCTCTCCATTTTCCTTCTTCCTGCAACAGCAGAACCCCACGAGAACAGCTTGGAAGTCTGGTCATTCCTGTTGTATTTCTACTATGGCTTACACTTTTTGGTGCATTAACTAAGCACTTTGAAATGCACCAGGATCTCCATGAAAACATAATTTCAGAAGCACATATTCCTGTAACCCCTGCAAACCTTACCTCACAGCACAGAGGCATATGTTGGAGATTGGACAGCACATTGTTTACTCTTCCACTTCCAGGAATCCCTCCCTGCCTGTCCCATTAGTGAGCTAATAATATAAGGAAGTGACTGAAACAGAAATTGGAAATACTCATATTACTCCAAACCTACTAGTATCTCTATCTCTGTAAAAACTTTTCTAAATGCATCTCTCAGAAGTTCAGTGAAATATTCTGGGGCAAGGGAGAGGAGCATATATCTCAATTTCATTTGAACTGAAGAGTGAGTTTGCCATTCATTCTAAAAGTTACTGTCTCTAAATTACCTAAGTATTTCCTTTGCTTGGCAGCCAGCAATATATTTATAGGTTAAGTTGCAATCCTTTGTAATTCCGAAGAATAACAAAATATTCAGCTTACACCACTTGGTACCTAAATGAACCATAGGACATCTTCCATTCTGTATTGAAAGTAGGATTAACAAGTTCAGAGCAATTGACTTGTGGCTCATTCAGTCATTTATAGTGGACTCATTTTACCTTTCGTCTTTTGGAGAAGGGCAAAATAAAACTGCCTTTACATGCAGCCCTAAAGGAAGGTATGGATCATTTATCATTCTTATTATAACTTTCTTAAAGTATACATGTGGAGGAAGAAACAAGACCATAATCTAAAACACACACAAATGCCACAAGCACCAACACACCCATATCTCTCAGCATCATCAAAACTGTGTGTGTAAAACATATGTGTACTCTGCTTAAACGGCTTTTTGCTGGATAAGAGATTCTAGAGAACATGAGGTGGCTAAGTGAAATTTGGACCTAAATTAGAGAGCCTAACCCAGAGACAGGATAAAGTTAGTCTTTCTTATTGAATTGAAAGATAATTGAGAAGCTTTTAACTTCCTTTACCTCTGATGGAGAGGAGACCCCCTTCAGCCTCAGTTATTCACTTCATCATACTGATAAAAATCTTTAGAAGCAATGGGGAAAACAGATTCAAGAAATAAAAATACATCTTCCTGAGGAATAAAGGTCAGAAATCATTTTTTTAAAGCCATGATGGAGGACTTCCACTTACAGGAATATGGAGGAGACATGCTTTTCCCTATTCCTCACATTCAGAGCAACTTTGGACATTATATGTAAAACAAATATAAGACACTGAAAGGTGGAATGAAAAGAGAAATGACCTAGAGTCCTGAGCAATAACATGGTGATGAGTTCACTGGATTTTCTTTTATTTACTAATTTTTTTGCTTCAGACATTTCACACTTGATGATGAAACCTAGTAACACAGAAACAAACAAAACAAAAACCCCGACAAGATCCTGCTCCCTCCAGCCAAAGGACAAGGGAAAAGGCAGCCTATGCTCAGTACTCAGTCGTATCTAACTGTTTGCAACACCACGGACTATAGCCTGCCAGGTTCCTCTGTCCATGAGATTGTCCCAATAAGAATACTGAAATGGGTTGCCATTTCCTCCTCCAGGGAATCTTCCCAACCCAGTGATTCAACCCAGGTGCCCTGCATTACAGGCAGATTCTTAACCTCTAAACCACTGAAGATGGAAAGCTGTTAGGCAAATAATCATTCTATTCCAGCCAACCACCACAGGAGGGAAAATTAAAAAAGGAAATCCAAACCCCCATCCACATCAGCAAAGCCCAAGTGAGGAGTTAGAATTCTACCTTCATTGGGCTATAATAAGGTGTCTCAGCCTTCCCACCCTAAAAGGTTGGTGTCAAAGAAACCAAATAGGGAGGCTAAATGTTCATCCCTACTAGGTATGGTGTCAGAGGAGGCCTAGTAGATGGTCATGATTTTCACCAGCCCCCAACAATCATGAGTTTCCCTTCTCAATGTGATGTCAGTGGAGGCCACATGAGGAGTAGTGATGAGGTACTGCTAGACAGTTATCAGTGCAAACATAGTGAGGAGCTTGAATGTTTGAATGCTCATCCCTATCCAAAAGTAATGAGGAACCCCTTCCTCAAGTCAATGGAGATTGAGAGTAGAACTTGAACTTCTATCCCCACCTGTCAGTAATGAGGCAATGCCCCTCCCATCTTTTGCCATAGCATGGTCAGAAAAATTCAGCTTAAGCAGAAGACTTAAACAAGATCCAGATCTCATAATATTAGTACCCTAAGTGTCCAGATTTCAACTGAAGATGATGCATCATACCAAGAAACAGGAAGATCTCAAATTAAATGATAAAAGACAATCAACTGATGCTAACATAAAGATATTAGAGCTATTATAATTATTCTGACAAAGATTTTAAAGAGGCTGTCATAAAAATGTCTAAGCTGTTAGAAACATCTTAAAACAAACTATAAAATGTCATCAGACTATACTACAAGGCTACAGTAATCACAACAGTATGATACTAGCACAAAAATCTAGCACATAGATCAATGGAACAGAATAGAAAGTCCAGAAATAAACTCACAAATTTATGGCCAATTTATCTACAACAAAGGAGGCAAGAATATGCATGGGGAAAAACAATCTTTTCACCAAGTGGTGGTGGGAAAACTGGACAGCTACATGTGAAAGAATGAACTTAGAACATTTTCTCACACCATATACAAAAATAGACTCAAAATGGATTAAAGACCTAAATGGAAGACTAGAAAGCAAAAACTTCTAGAAAAAAACATAGGCATAACATTTTTTGACATAAATTGTAGCAATATTTTGGGATCTGTTTCCTAATACAAAGGAAACAAAAGCAAAAATAAATAAATGGTGCACATGTTATGGGGAGGGAGGTGGGAGGGGGGTTCATGTTTGGGAACACATGTACACCCATGGTGGATTCATGTCAGTGTATGGCAAAACCAATGCAGTATTGTAAAGTAAAATAAAGTAAAAATAAAAATTAAAAAAAAATAAAAATAAACCATAAATAAATAAATAAATAAATGGGACTCAATTAAACTTATAACCTTCTGCACAGCAAAGTAAAATGTACAACAAAACAAAAAAGACAGCCTACTTAATGAAAGAAAAGTATTTGAAAATAATATGACTGATAACAGGTTAACATCCCAAATATGTAAACAGCTCATATAACTCAATATCAAAAACAGAAACAGCCCAATTTAAACTTAGGCAGAAGACTAGAATAAACGTCTTCCAAAGAATACAAATAGATGGCTAATGGGCACATGAAAAATGGTCAATCATGGTTAATCAACATGGTTAATCATCAGGGACATGCAAGTCAAAGCCACAATGAGATCACCTGTCAGAATGACTATCATAAAAGGAACACAAATAACAGATATTGGTGAGGGTACGGAGAAAAGAAAACACCTATACACTTTTGGTGGGAATGTAAATTGCTGCAACCACTATGGAAAACTGTATGGAGGTTCCTCAAAAAACTAAAAGTAGAACTACCATATGATCCAACAATTCCTCTTCTGGGTATATATCCAAAAAAACCCATAAGCATTCATTTGAAAAGATGCTCATAGCAACCCCAATGATCATAGCAACATTATTTACAATAGCCAAGATATGGAAACAACCAAAGTACCCATCAACAAATGAACAGATGAGATGTGGCATATATATACATATATTCCATTGTGTGTACATATGTATGTATGTATATTGATACACACTCAGCCATAAAAAGAATAAAATTTTGCTACTTGCAACAATGTGGATGGACCTAGAGAGTATATGCTTAGTAAAATAAGTCAGAGGAAGAAAAATATTCTATCATATATATATATAAATATATATGGAATCTAAAAAATAAAACAAATATAACAAAAAAGAGAATCACAGATATAGAAAATAAACTAGAGGGAAGGGGATCAGCAAGACAGAGGTAGGGAATTAAGAGGTACAATCCAATCTACCATTTATAAAATAAACTGCAGGGATATATTGCACAGCATAGTTCAGTTCAGTTCAGTCGCTCAGTCGTGTCCGACTCTTTGTGACCCCATGAATCGCAGCACTCCAGGCCTCCCTGTCCATCACCAACTCCCAGAGTTCACTCAGACTCTTGTCCATTGAGCCGGTGATGCCATCCAGCCATCTCATCCTCTGTCGTCCCCTTTTCCTCCTGCCCCCAATCCCTCCCAGCATCAGAGTCTTTTCCAATGAGTCAACTCTCCATATGAGATGGCCAAAGTACTGGAGTTTCAGCTTTAGCATCAGTCCTTCCAAAGAAATCCCAGGGCTAATCTCCTTCAGAATGGACTGGTTGGATCTCTTTGCAGTCCAAGGGACTCTCAAGAGTCTTCTCCAACAGCACAGTTCGAAAGCATCAATTCTTTGGTGCTCAGCTTTCTTCACAGTCCAGCTCTCACATCCATATATAGCTAATACTTCATACTATAAATGAAGTATAATCTATAAAAAATTTAAGTCACTATGTTGTACACATGTGACTAATATTGTATATCAATTATACTTCAATTTAAAAAAAAGTAGAGAGAGACGACATCCCTGGTGGATCAATGGTTAAGAATCACCTTCCAAGGCAGAGGACACAGGTTCAATCCCTGTTCTAGGAACCAAGGCCCCACATGCCATGGGGCAGCTAAGCTCACACGTTGCAACTACTAAGCCTAAGCACTAGAACTGAGAGCCTGCCTACCACAACTAAGACCCAACACAGCCAAAAATAAATAAATATCTTTTAAAAAGAGACAGAAACTCAGCAAAGAAATGGAAGACATAAGAAGAACCGAGTAGAAATTTTAGAATTGCAAATACAATAACCAAAATGAAAAACTCAGTAGAGGGGCTCAACAGCCTAATGAAGAGGAAATAATAAATGAAATGAAGATTGTTGTTTAGTCACTAAGTTGTGTCTGATTCTGTTCCTCTGTTCATGGGATTTCCCAGGCAAGAATACTGGAGTGGGTTGCCATTTTCTTCTCCGGGGATCTTCCCAATCCAGAGATAGAACCCACATCTCCTCAATTGGCAGGAGGATTCTTTACCACTGAGACAGCAGGGAAGTCTGAAATGAAGATAAAACAATACAAATTACCCAACTGGAACAACAGAGAAAATAGATCAGAAAATAAAATGAAAAGAACCTCAAGGAGCTGTGAGTCTATAACATCATATCTAACATTCATGTTATCAGAATCCCAGAAAGATAGGAGAAAAGGGATAGGAATGGAAAAGTACCTAAAGAAATAATAGCTGAAAATTTCCATAATTTGGCAAAAGACAGAAACTACAGACTGAAAAATTTCAATGAATTCCGAATTAGATAAACTCACTTTCACACCAGGATGCAGATATTTAGTTTTTAGTTCTAAAAACTAAAGACAAAGACAGATCTTGAAAGCAGCAAAAAAAAAAAATGATTGACTAACTATTAGGGGGAAAACAATTTGAATGACAGTGGATTTTTCAGTTAACAAAACTAGAGCCAGAAGTAAGTGGTACATTTTTCAAATACTGAAAGGAAAGAATTGTCAACACTGAATGCTACACCCAATGAAAATAGCTTTCAGGAGTTAAGGGGAAATCAAGACATTCTCGGATGAAGGAAAACTAAGAGAATTTGTCATCAGCCAACTCACTCAAAAAGAAAAGGGGGGCGGGGGCTGAAGAAAATTTCCTAAATAGAAAGGAAACAATAAAAGAAAGAACTTTAAAATATCAAGAAAAGTGAAAGAACACAAGCAAAAATATGAGTAAAAACAGCAGACTGTCCTCTTCATTATGTTTGATGATTCAAGCAAAAATAACAACATCATTTAATATGATTCTAAATATACATGGAGTTCTGTGTTTGGTTCTACATATGAGGAGCTGGGAAGTCACCTCTCTATCCTAAAAGTCAGTAATTCTTCTTGGATCTGTGAGTCAGTGGACGACACAAGACAAAACACTGCTCCAAAGACGGAAGAGACTAACAGATTAATACAGGGAGATATGGCTTTCTGGAGCAGAGACTTATGAGCAAAAACTGCTATGGGAACCAGTACTGGCTTTGTGAACCTGGAATTATAATTCACAAATTGCTGGACATTCAGTGCAGACAACTCTGAGTTATTACAAACTCTAAGGGGACCCAGTCTAGGAGTTATGCAATATTATGCAATTTACCTCCAGAAGTTAATGCTAAGTATCAGAGAAAAATCCCCTTAGGCCTCTGGAAGGAACCACTCTGAAATATACTAAAACACTCTTTCCTTCTTAGCAAGGCTTGCCCTCAGAAGAAACCAGTTAAACAGAGCATACCTTTTGGTGTATTATCAGGGCCTAAGTGACCTAGGAGAGGAAAATACCCAACTGCAGCCCACTTTAGCCATCCTGTCCCATGTAAGGAGGAGTAGGTGGGGAACTGAGGAAAACACTTGTGAAGTTCACAGTCCAAGGCATGGGTTCAGTAAAAGACTGAAATCTAATCTTAGAACTGTAGAATGCTTCCCCTCCCCTCACATTGTGTAGTTTAGTCGCTAAGTCCTGTCCGCCTCTTGCAACCCCATGGGCTGTAGCCCACCAAGCTCCTTTGTCCATGGAATTTCCCTGACAAGAATACTGGAGTGGGTTGCCATTTCCTTCTCAAGGGGATCTTCCCAACCCAGGAATCGAAACAATGTCGCCTGCATTGCAGGCAGACTCTTGCATCACAGGTGAATTCTTTACCAACTGAGCCACAAGGGAAGCCTTCTCCTCACATTACTAAAGGTCTATTTATAGCAGTTCCTTTTACCCAGTACATCCTGTCCAGCTATCAAGAAAATAATGACAAGACAAACCGAAAGGTGAAAAACACAATTTGAAGTGACAAAGCAATCATCAGAAGCAGATATGGCAGAGATGTTGTAATTGTCAGACTAGAAATTTAACACAACAACGATTACTATGCTAAGGGCTCTAATGGATAAAGTGGACAGCATAAAAGAAAAGAGATGCAATAATAATGGCAACAATATATCCAACTACCCATATATCTTAAGTATGTATGTATATATAATACCTTTTTAAACTGAAAAAATTATAGAAATGGACAACAAATTAGTGGTTGCCAAGGGTTAAGGAGGTGGGCAGGAGGAAAGTGGGTGTGACTATAAAAGAGCAGCGCAAGAGATCCTGTAGTAGTGGAACTGCTCTGTATCTTGACCGTATCAGTGTCAATATCCTAGCTGTAATATTCTACCAAAGTTTTATAAGATGTTACCATGGGGACAAACTGCATAAAGAATACACAGATTCTTCCTGTATTACTTCTTACTGATGCATATGATGCCTGTGAACCCACAATTATCTCAAAAGAAAAAGTTTAAAATATATGTACTCCAACTTTCAGATAAATTATGCCATTAAGTGTTGAAAATAAATCTTAAAAAGCCATGATACATTAAGAACAAAGTGATAGCAAGATTTCATAATTGTACTCTAACTCTACACTAAATTTGTTTTACAAGTGCTATTATTACAGGGATTTTCAATTAGAAATTGGTAATATAGTTTAACAGAAGTTTTTTTGCATATTTTGTAATGTATCACAGGCATCCAATGCCTTACATTTCCACGTTGTGCTTTTATGACTATCATACCAACATACAGAATTCACTAAATTAAAATGGAGAAATATGAGGCTATTTGTTTGAATGCTAGCCAAAAGCTAAAGGAAACTGCTGTATTATGAACAGCAGAAACAACTTTGTTTCAGAAATTAAAGTTTATTTTAGAAATTAATTTCAAGCCTGTTTGAAAACAATTGTCATTCTAATAAGAATTAAAATTCAAACCATTTTGGATGATAAATATTTAAAAGCATTTGGTCTGGAAACTAAACTGGAAGACAGCAAGAAAACTAATGTTATGAAATCCACTGTGGTGGATTAAATGGCTGTTTTGCCAAGAGGATTTTGATCCACATTGCAAATTGCTGGAAATACATCCTCCTTCTATAACCACCACTACAGTTGTAGAAACATGATATTTATTCCCAAGGATCCAGTTATTATTTTATCTATTTTTTGTCTTCTTACAAGGCTTCTTTAAAAGCTTTATAAAAAATCCTTTGAGCACCCAATCCCTGAAGCATGAACATATACAAACCCCTAAAACATTTGTCTCTCCTTAATCCAGACTACATGAAATCCAATAGGAAATCCTATTTCAAGCACAGTGTCTTCCTTCTTGCTGTAATTTACCCATGCGTTTATGTTTGAGATCACATTCCTCTCACTGCCATTACTAGACAGAAACACACACTGCTTCCCAAGGTACATGCTAAGCATATGCAGGGGGCACCAACGAAGTAGGCAACATCAACCAGCAGGAAAAGTAAAAGGCAGAAAACATCAAAGTCATGTTTGAGGAGATAATCGGAACCTAATTGAGCTTCATGGCTTAGTACAGATCTCCTCAACTTACAATAGGGTTACATCTCTATAAACCCAACATAAGCTGAAAATACCATCAGTTGGAAATTATTTAATACACCTAACTTCTGGACATCACAGCTTAGCCCGGCCTACCTTAAATTGCTCAGAACACTTACATCAGCCTATAGTTGAGCAGGATCATCTAACACAAAGCCTATTTAAAATGTGTTGAGTAGTTCCTGTAATTCATTGAATACTATACTGAGAGTGAACACTAGAATGACTGTCTGGGGACAGGATAATTCTAAGTGTATGGGTAGGGACTTCTCTGGTAGCCCAGTAGTTAAGACTCCATGTTCCTAATCTAGGAGCCCAAGGTTCCACCCCTGGACAGAGAAATAAGATCCCACATGCTGCACAGTAGTGTAGCCTAAAAAGTAAATAAACATCTCAGTGTTGATCCTCGGGATCCTGTGACTCACGGGGAGCTGCAACTCACTGCTACCACCCAGCACTCTGAGGGTATCAGACCCTATACTGCTAGCCCAGGAAAAGATCAAAATCCAAAAGTCATAGTATGGTTTCTAGTGAATGTATATCATTTCTGCACCACCAAGAAGTCAAAAAATTATGTCAACAAATTATGTCGACACATCATAAATCAGGGATTGTCTATAGTTGCATTAATTTGCTAAGACTGCTATAACAAACTATCACAAACTGAGTGGCTTGATCATCATCAAGTTTATCATCACCGTTCTGGAGGCTGGGAGTCCAGACGCAAAGTGTCATCAGGGCTGGTACCTCCTGAGGGCTGTGAGGAAGAACCAGTGCATGCCTCTCCCCTTGTTCCTGGTGGTTTGCTTAACCTTGGTGGTTACCACACCTTGGCTGTAGGACCATCAGCCCATCCCCTGCTTCATCTTCACAAGTTATTCTCCTTGTGTGAGGGACTGTCTCCAAATATCCCCTTTCTGTAAGGACACCAGTCATTTTAGATAAGGCCCACCCCAAAGACCTCATTTCAACTTGATGATCTCTATAAAAACCCTGTCTCCAAATAAGGGTACCTCCTGAAGTACTGGGGCTTAAGACCCTAACACAGGAATTTTGAGGGAATGAAATTCAACGCATTACAGTAGTATTTGATTTTAAATGACTGTGGGAGGGAAAGGGACACCCAGGTCTTCACAGTGATTCTCCTTCCCCTCTATCACATCTGAATGACTCCCTTTTCATAGCTCCATTATGCTGAGGCTGTGTGTCCCTTTCTGTTACCATCTCTCACCAGCTTCGCTCATTTTGAGCTTCTTGTCATTTTTCCTTAGTTTGTCCCCATTCCTAACTCTCTACGCCCTAAATCTCACTTTCTTCCCCAGCAATGCCTCTGGTCTCATGGCCAGCCATTACATAAGAAATGGAAAGTGGTGCTATTGCTTTCACCTCTGGCTCACAGGCCTTCAATTACCAAATAAAAATAGGTTGGATCTCTGTGCAAATGAAACCATAGTCAGCCCCACAAAATCATAGTGAGTCAGCAACAACTCTCCTTCACAAGAAAACTCTCAAGTGCATAGAAGCTCTCCTGACTTCAGGCTATCCCCATACTTTCCCCCTACACATAAGGTACAAACCAATTTTACAGTAAAAGATTATCAGAGAAAATATCCAAATACTTTTCATTATGCCTGTACTGAAAGTTACTCTGAAGTGGCTTTATGAGGGAGAACATTTTAATCTGTAAAAATGTTGCATTCTATCCTAGAACTAGTAGAATAATCTTAAATTTTGATATGATAAAAAAATCATTAACTGAGAAGAAGAATAATCTAATGACTGAATAATCTGATCCAGTTATAGAGTGAGAAATAAAGTGTGCTATAAACTACACTTAAGCTAATCCATAATAGGGGTCCTTTGGATGCAAGATAAAATGTTGATACATCTAGAGAAGTTATAGGTCTTATGGATATGCTTTTATAAGTGAAATATAATGAAGTACTGAGAACCCTAATATCTATGGATGTTTATATCAACCAGTTCGATACCTTGAATTACTAATACAGCAGAAATGATTGGCTCCCTCTCATTTCCATAGTGCTCTTTCAATGTGATACAAGGCAAATGGCAATGTATTCTGCTTCCACTGAGCACATTTCTGTACAGTGAATCCCAGCTAAAATAACATCATTAAAGTAGTACTTTAAAGTTTATTTAATCCAACCCCTGGGTCACACATGACCCGAATAATTCACACTTGCCAAAAATGTCATCTAGTGTTTGATTTCCAGTGTCTGGTGATGAGGGTCTCCATACCTTACCCCAAAACACCTTCCACTTTTACACAGTTGTGAAAATATCAATATAATATCTATTTTTTTACTCACTGAAGGACTCATTCAGCTGTTCACCAGTTCAACAAATATTTATTGAGACCCTATTATGAAACCACCAGACATTACACAATGTGCTATTATAATCTTTGTGGAGGACTTAGACATTTATGAAGAGCTTTCCACAAACATCAAGCCATTTAATCCTCACTAAAACCCTGTAAATAAAGTCTGATTATAATTAATTCATGATTTACACTAGAGAAGAGAAAATTA
Source organism: Ovis canadensis (assembly GCF_042477335.2). NCBI lineage: Eukaryota > Metazoa > Chordata > Mammalia > Artiodactyla > Bovidae > Ovis > Ovis canadensis. Next base: position 217,696,067 of record NC_091245.1, read on the forward strand.
AAGTTCAGTAGTTAAGTTACATCACCAGTGAAAGCAATGAGACTCAAACTCATATTGTAATTCTAAATGGTACTCTCTTTCAAATACATAAGCTAACACAGAACAAATTCATCACCCCTTCACATATCACCTAAAGATACCACAGGTTCCTGTTATGTTTTCTCTCTTCCCAGTAAACATCTCCAGGTCCTCCAACTTTTCTTCGTAAAGTTTGGAGTTAAGAGCTGGACATACCCAGCACCAAGCATCATAGCCCAGATGAGACGGGGCATGGCCAAAAAAGGGAGAGAACTATTACTCCCATTGAGACACATTTTAAACATTGTAGTTTATAATCAGATCAGTTTTGGGTAACCAGGAAATACAGTTGAAGTATTTTGAACTTGCAGCCAAATATGCACTATCAGAAACTCATATCTTCACACTCCTTTCTCTTTCCCCTCCTAATTCTACCCTTATATAGTTGAATTTTGAGACTTAATCACAAGACTTGAAAGCATATCAAATACCTACACCTAGCACAGTTACTGAGGCAGCATCCTTAAAGAGTGGAGGTCAAAAACACAGGGACTGTTAAAGTTCTTTGGCTTTTCATTTTATTTCACTTTTATATGTATTTTTAAATTTATTTTTCTATTTAATGGGCATATATTCCAGATTCAAGCATTAATACTACTAGTAAATAATAACAATTCAGAGCTATGCAATACTTCACATAAACTGTTTAATTTCATTAGGACCCTGTGAAGCCACTGACAGATGAAGAAACTTGGGTTCCAAGAAATTAAATGTTTGCCCCAAAGTCACACACCAAGAACATGCTGGAGATCTGACTTTGACCCAACAGGCTCTCTCTCTACCATAACCACTTTTTTGTTCTCAATAACCAACAGCATCACTTTTTGTTTCTTTTTCATATGACTTTTTAACTGCTAGAATGCTTTTCACACAGTAGACCACAAAATAGTGGACTGTTTTTTTCGTTCCAATTAGGAGTTTTGCATCATTCTGGCTTTTAGCCTAGTATTAGGCTATTATTACAGGTCCATTTTTTAAAACACATTTCTGATTTTGTGGCCTTTTTCTACCTCTTACATTTGTCACTAATCAAACTCATTCTTTTCCCCTAAAATTATTCATTGAATTTTATTCTTTACCTCATTAAGATACCATTATTGTCTCAAATGAGAAACTTCACAGTCATTACTAGTTCTACCTGCCTTCTAACCCCAACATAGAATTTTTCATCAAGACTACAATTCTTACTTCCCAAATGTCTCTTAAACTCTTGATGCAGGCCCCCATAGTATTTTTCATATCTTGGTGCACTGGGCCCTAATTGATCTACCTGCTTCTAGTCTCCCTAGCTGCATTCCACCCCACACAATGGCACCAGATTTATCTTTTTTAACCACATAGCTAAATATTTTTCAACTTTTTATAAGCTGATCCCAATCTACATTTCCTGCTATGTAGATCTCTACTCCCAGTCCCCTCATGCCTACATCTAGGCTATGTGACTCACCCCTATCAAATAGCCCATGTTCTTTCACAACTTCCTTTTATGAACGCCCTTCCCTCTGTCTGGAATGAGTTTCTTGTCCTGACAAAGACCCATCACCTATCACCTCCCATACTCCTCCACATTTCCTTCAGAGAGAATTCACTGTTCTGACATTTTTGCTAACATGACATTTTTGTGCATAATTCTTAGATAAACATTTATGCTTTGTTGCAGTCACTTTTTCATTAACTGTCTCTCCTATGTGAATATGAGTTCCTCAGAAACAAGCATCTTTGTATTTTTGCATATTACCTTAGTAAAGTACCAAATACATAGTAGATGTTCAATAAATATGTGCATGAAAGAACAAGAGTATTTCCTCTGAGATCTGAGCTGTCATATATACTGGTCTGTTTAGTTACCACCACATTTCTTTCTAATTGGTATTATTTGGTTTTGTACTGTTAGAATTTCAGCTTTGATATCTCCTGTGCTTCTCAGGCTGTCTGCTCTTTCACGGTTTCAAAATCACCTTTTTTCTGAACTTTTTGACTCCACACTAAGTCATGACAGATAGACTTTTGTCTATAAGAATTAAAAGTCCTCAGATACTAGTTGATAACAATTTCCTAACTCTTTGATGTGGGTTTTGATTGATAACCATATGATAGGTGAGAATGTGCCCTTGGACTGAATTCTTCAGTTCCTTTCAATCATCTGGCATCCCAAATTCTCTGCAAGCACATTTGGGCTGATGCCCATATCTCAGTAATGCCACGTCAGCATTGGCACACAGATACACAAGAGAATGTTATCTGCCCATTTTGCAAATGGGAAAATTAGACCCAGAATGACCAAGGACACTATCTGATATAATTAAGCAAGTGGATCCTCTCCCAAAAAGAAGGTCTAATAAGGCCTCTGCTCCCCAAACTGGTTTGTTTCCTTCCTTACATGCCTACATATTTGTGTTTTATTCCCCTAAGGGCTTTATAGAAATTTCTATCATTTGCAATCTGTTCTTCTTAGTTATATGAATCTATTTTCTCTTCAACCAGCACTTTTCTTTCCTTGACTTAAAAAAAGAAAATAAAGAACCAGCTTTACTAAAAACACGTTGCAGCTCTCCTACACTTCAGTAAGCACAGAGGCTAAAACTGGCTCACTTTGCTGCGTGTTGTGTCATTCCCCTAATGGTATAATCTAAGAGAATAACCTCTGATTTGAAAACTGTGAAGGCACATCTTAAGACTGGACAAACCTAAATCTGGTGTGAGTACAAGTCATGGAATTTTTTTACTTAGTGTGTCCTTGGAAATTGTCTGCTTCCCTGGTGGCTCAGATGGTAAAGCGTCTGCCTGCAATGAGGGAGACTTGGGTTCAATCCCTGGGTCAGAAAGGTCCCCTGGAGAAGGAGATGGCTACCCACTCAAGTACTTTTGCCTGGAAAATTCCACGGACTGAGGAGCCTGGTTGGCTACAGTCCATGGGATTGAAAAGAGTTGGACATGACTGAGCAACTTCACTTTCACTTGGAAATTATCCAGGCTAACCTTTTTCTTCACTAAAGGCTAGCCCCTAATTGATCCACCTGCTGGATCCACCATTCCGAAAACTGAAGCTCAGAAAGGCCAAGTGACTTCTCTGGGGGTAATTGAAGATTATAAACCAGGGCAAGAGCAGAACTCAACACTTCTGACTCCTTAACCAGTCAGTGCCCTTTCTACTTTTGGCCGTTTCAAGCATGGAGACTACACCTTGTTATTACCATGCTTAAACTCAAATGGTAATAGAATGATGGCATATGAAAGCGATTATTTAATCTGTGAAAGTTTCTCAGTCATCTCTGACTCTGTGCGACCCCACGAACTGTAGTCAGCCAGGCTCCTCTGTCCATGGAATTCTCCAGGCCAGAATGCCAGAGCTGTTCCCTTCTCCAGATGATCTTCCCAACCCAGGAATTGAACCCATGTCTCCAGCATTGCAGGTGGATTCTTTACCAACTGAGTTACCAGGGAAGCCCATAAATATTGGACTGAGTTGCCATGCCCTCCTCAAGGGAATCTTCCCAACCCAGGGATCAAACCCAGGTCTCCCACATTATAGGCAGATTCTTTATAGTCTGAGCCACCAGGGAAGCCCAAGAATACTGGAGTGGGTAGCCTATCCCTTCTCCAGTGGATCTTCCCAACCCAGGAACTGAACCAGGGTCTCCTGCATTGCACGTGGATTTTTTACCACCTGAGCTACCAGGGAAGTCCCTCTTTCTTATTTAATTTGTAAGAGAAAAGAAAGCCTTCTGATATGTTTCATATCAGTCACCACTTTGAGTATGGAAAAATACATCGGTTTCTGAACACACTGACGTCTTCAGATCTATTATCAAGAAGCAAAATTACTGAGGGTCTACCATATCCTGGGTATTGGGACTAAGGAACACCATGGACCTAGCTGCCTGCCTTACTGCAGCAAGCCCAGACAGGAAGGTGGATACTATATAAATCATTATAAACAATTAAGAATTAAAATAGGAAAAGAGGTGAATGGACTGCTGTGGGAATATGTTACTAAGAACCCCAACCTAACTTGAGTCATCAAGGAATATGTCCCAGAGACACTGATATTGAACTTGAAATCCAGAGGATATGTAAGCGTTCCAATGAGAGTATTCCATCAGAGGGCATAGCATTAGGAAAATCAAGAGTGCATAGAATGCTGCATGGTTGTGCTTAGAAAACTGAGAGATATACCACAGGGCTAAGGCAAATGGAATTACAGGAGACAGAATTAGAAAGACAAGTGTAGTGTAACCAGATCACCCAGAGATGTGTAGCTCATGTTAAGGACTTGGGAATCCATTTAGGCCGTTAAGCAGGGCAAACTGTGATCAGATACACATTTTTAATAGATCATTTGAGTATTATTGGGATAATGGGTTGAAAGGATAACATGTAGACAGACCAGGCAGGAGGCGAACACCTAGGCCAGGAGAAGCATGCATAGAGTCTGCACCCTAGACCTCCCAGGGTAATTCAGTGGTACTCTCTATTCAATTAACATATCTTGTGTTTCTTCTTTGTCTTTTCTAATGAAAAGCAACCCAGTTAGTCAACACTGCTCTTAATAAACACAATTTTCAAAAAAGATAGCAGCCACCCAAAAGATATTTTAAAACTATTATTTTTCTGTAGGACATGTTTTTTGTTGCATTGGGTTATAATTTTAATTGTATTGGGGCTAATTGCAATCATTATCATTATAAAGAGCTTCAATTTAGATGATACATTTTCAGTGCAAATAACTTGAGTGAGCCATCAACTCAACTATAAAAGTAACAGTAACGTGCCATCTATTGTGTTTGTTTTGATTATGCTCTATGTTAATTTTTTACCTATGATTTTGGTATAAGTTGGATAGTATAAATGGATGGAATACATAAAATCATGCACTGACTTCATGATAAGATTAAAAATATTCTGTCAAATCATTTTGAGGATTGCTGCAATAATCAGATATCATAAATTACACAAACTTTTGGAAAAAATTTACCTGAAGTAATTTTAGGTTTTCAAAAATAATTGTTTTCACATAAATAAGCTATGTTATTTTCTTATGGAAACCAACGGATTGTATGCATCACCTTGTGTGATATAAGACCTAACTATAACATATAGATGAATGCGACTATGTATTATTCTCTTTTTGACAACCTGAATTATCTTTTGGATATTACTCTGAATGATAAATCAAGTGATTTAAAAGTAGAGCTCAAAATTGGAAAATTGAACTTGTAAGTGCTTTTATCTTAAGTAGATGATATGTTCATGCACCTTGAAGAGTAAGTGCTCTAGCTTTGAGCTAACTTTATGACAATAGGCTCTTCAGTGAGTGACTTTAGATTAATAGAATATGCAGGTCCTGGGAATCGGGGTTAAGTATGAATTGTTATTCATCATGAAAGCCCAACTCAACATATATGTAAACTGTTTTACTCTGACAAACAGCGCAATGCATTCAACTGTCATTGAATAATTTTAAGTTTGCTTAGAAGAAAGACTAATAATTTATTTTTCATCACTATTTTCTATATATTATTTTATCTTATTTTTTTTCAACTTTTCCTTTTTATTTAAAAGAGAAATGGCTCCTGCTAAAACAATATGGAAAATTCATTTTTCTCCCAAGTGGCCTAAGTGAAGTGAAAGTCACTTAGTGGTGTCCGACTCTTTGCTACCCTACTACTATACAGTCCATGGAATTCTCCAGGCCAAAATACTGGAGTGGGTACCCTTTCCCTTCTGCAGGGGATCTTCCCAATCCAGGGATTGAACCCAGGTCTCCCACACTGTGGGCAGATTTTTTACCAGCTGAGCCACAAGGGAAGCCCAAGAATATTGGAGTGGGTAGCCTATTCCTTCTTCAGGAGATCTTCCTGACCCAGGAATTGAACCAGGGTCTCTTGTGTTGCCGGCAGATTCTTTATTAACAGAGCTATCAGACAAGTGGCCTAAGGGGCATACTAATTAATGTAGAATTACTGGTTTTGAGGGGGGTAGATTTTGTTTCATTCTTCTTTTAGATAATGGAACAATTTTTTACCAGTTATTTCTTTCTGAAATCCCTGGTTTCACTGACAATTAAAGACAGCAGGTAATGATACTCCCAAGTTCCATTCTCCAACATATAGGACCTAGTAGTAAATTCCTGCATGTCTTCTTCATGTTCCTAAAACAAAGGACGCTGAAATGGAAATCAAAAGGGGACTTTTATGTTTAATTGTATCTGTCACTGCCAGTTCTGTTCCAACCTTGGACCTGCATGTGCCATTTACTTTTAAATTCCTCAGCATTTTCCTATATACACAAAACCTGGGGAAACAACAAACACTGCTGTATCTGTTTATTTCTTTCAGGTTGGACGAATTGAAGATTTTCTATACCAATTAGAGGATAGTTTCTTAAAAACTAAAAAACTGAGAACTGCTCGAAGGCAAAAAACAAAGATGAAGCGGCTTCAAACTGCACAGCAAAGCTAGTCACTGGGGAGCAGGCGCCACCACAGACATCCCAGAGAAAGGGGCCGTGGCATCCCACCAGCCTGCCTGTGACAACCAGTGTCAGAGGCCTAATGCCACAAGGATGAGGTGGTGCTCCTCTTGGCAAAGATGTTCCACACTTCATTAATCTCAACCGGAAGCAATAAATGTTCTCAGCAAGTTTCACCTGACTTTTGTTCAAATTCATCTTAGCTTATCAAATAGCTTATCAAATAGCTTATCAAATAACCATTGCTGCCTCTCTCACCTGTCTTGTCCTTTCAGCACTGACTAAAGTGCACCAGGTCTACCCAAGTACATTTTAGTATGTGTGCCTGTTCATTACCAATCAGTCACATACAGATACAAATGCAGAAATTAAGAATTATAAAACTGATAACATACTTTCTTGCTTTTTATAGAGATTGCCAATGTAGTATGGTTAATATCAGTTATATCATTAAAATCTGTACTTTTTCCCTCTGGATCCTTCATATCCCCTGGCCCTTAAATCACTCAACTCATATGCACATATTGGACAAAGTAATGAGTCAAGAATCATTACTGAAGACCTCAGTTAACACCAATAAGAAGGTTTGAGAATAGAGTAAGAAGGTGGAACCCAGATGCAGAGTAAAATAAATAAGAAAATGTAAATTTTAAAAAGAATGGAGAAAATTAATAATATCTCAGAGTACATTAATAACATGAAAAGGGAAAAGGGTAATAAAATACTTAGTGCTGAATTTTTCATTATATGGTGAGATTGTAAGGAAATCAATAATTTAGGCTTAAGTGTATTTTAGATTTGTATAGTCATAATTATGTGAGATATAAATATTTTGAAAGTTTGAAACAAATTATGACCTTGATTTCCCTGTAGACCATTTGCTTAATTCTTACCTTTAACAAAGAGTTTTTCTCTTTTCTCCCCCACTCCACCCAGAGATCATCATTGCCATCACATTCCCTCAGGTTAGTTATTAATGGTAGTCAGTTAAAGATAGGGGTATTTAAGAAACTCCTTTTGGTTTCTAGACTCAGACCAGCACAGCATCTCAGTTCTATTCTTGTAAGTAGCAGAAAATAATTTCTTTCCATGGGCACTTGAGTCTGTAGCCTGATGTGGGAGTCTAAGACAAATGCCTCAGCCTCCCATTCAGCCACTTCTGCTGTTATCTCTCTTGATCACTGTCTGTCCAGGAATTTTCTTTTATTAAAAAAAATTATATATATATATATATATATATATACACATGCATATATATATAGGCTTCCCTGGTGGTTCAGTGGTAAAGAATCCACCAGCCAATGCCGGAGATGCAGGCGACACGGGTCAGGAAGATCCCCTGGAGAAGGAAATGGCAACCCACTCCAGCATTCCTGCCTGGGAAATCCTATGGACAGAGGAACCTGGTGGGTTACAGTCCATGGGGTCACAAAAGAGTCGGACACAACTTAGCGACTACACAACAAAACAATACACAACACACACACACACACACACATCTGTACAACATCTCTAGGAGACAGTTTGCTGAGCTTTCAATTTTAACTTCAGCGTTAGGATTTTATTCTCCCAAAGAATGTCTCTATTCTCTAACAGTTTTTGTTTTGTTTTGTTTTTCAATGTCTCAAAATCTTAGCATTGGCTATTCTGAACGGCCTATTGACATTCTCATTCTGTAGGTGTTCAATTGCTTTATTTTTGTTCTTCAAAAATTAGTGTCCTCTCATTCCACAGTGCTGAAAGATTATATTTGAAAATAATACAGTTACAATTATTAGATTATGACGACTCTGTGACCATTTCCCCCAAATCCAATACTAAATATACACTGGTTGTTTTAGGCTTGGACTTGAATAGGGAAACAAAGGCAGTTCTAATTGGTCTTAGAAAGGATGACTTTAAATGGGAATCAAAAAAATAAAAAAGAAACGTTTTTTGAGAAAAAAATTAATCAACATTCATGGCTCTTCAAAAGGGTATCAAATGTTTAGAATTTATAATACATATAATAGCAAAGTCCACAGAAATGAATTTTGCTCCTGGTTTCAATATTAATGTCAGGAACCTTGAATAGCAAAAATGTAGTATAATTCACAACACTTGGCCTCCCATTCCTTGTTTTTGCCTGCAGATGAAGGATTTGTAAAGCAGTATGGTATTAGTTTAAAAATTAATACCAGAGAAAGCAAAGTTTACAAAGTACTTTCAGAATACTTATATCAACTTCCTAAGAATTTCATTGTGTGTGCATTTTCTCCTTTCATAATTGAGGAAATCAACCCAAAGAGGTTAATGCTTGCTTGATTCCAAAGACCTGTTTTGTCCCACACTTGCTATTTGAAATGTGGTCCATTGACCAGCAGCACAAGCATCACCAGGGAATTCATGAGGAATGCAGAATTTTAAACTCATCCCCAAATATACTGTATTAAAATCTGCATTTTTAACAAGCTGAGTACTTTATATATGCCCAATAAAGTTTGAGATTTGCTCTTTTATCATATTGGAAAATACTTTCCTGTCAGTTCAAAATTAACACAGAACATGATGATGTAGCTACTCTTAGATTTTGGCCCTCAAATATTTCCTAATATAATCATTTCTGCAAAGGATCATACACCAAAAGAACCAAAAAGTTAAAGTTCAGTAATAAGAGGATATACGTTCTTTCTCTACCGTTTTACTCTAAGATTTTTATCCTGTAACTTTTCAAAAACATGAAGTGAAACAAAAGAAACACATAATGGCTGAAAAGAAGTGGTATACACTTTATGATCAGACCAACTCAAATATTATTAATTGTGTAGCTAGTCCATGCTCTAAATACATCAACAGTTTCCTTTGTCTTCTATTATTTCTTCTGTGTCCCTCCAACATTTGCTGACATGCATCTAGATGAGAAGCAGAACTCTGCTGATCTCTAGAGCTAGGGGCAACTTATCTTTCAAAATACCTTAAGAGATTCTTCCCAGCTTGTCTACATTAAGGTGATTAATTCTGTACATAGGATATATTGGGGAGACTGCCACTGCGTATTCTTCTATAAGAAATAGTTCAGAAGTCCCATTGCCAAAAGGAAAAACCCCAAAGGTGGCCACCCATGATCACATGAAAATCCTCTGTATTCTGACCCTCATATTCCTTAATGTCAAGTTCTTGATCATTCTCAACCATTCCTTCATCATCCTTCAGGGCACTTTGGTATTGTTTGTATGTGTAGGGTTCAGAATATATAACCCTGAAATAGGGTACATTGGCATGTTTATTATTTTGAATTAAAGGTGCTTGAGAAACTGCCAAATGCAAGAAGAACATTCTGAACTTCCTTTGTTCTCCCAAAAGTAAGAAATAAATTTCCCATATATGAAAGATTCTCTCTCTGTACCAGGAGATGAAAGACATCTTAAGGCATCCTTATCTTCAGAGTCTGAAATCAGGTCCAAGAAGGCAGTATTAAACAAACCTTGTTACTTCACCATTTACTAACCCCAGCCCAAACCCTTCAGTCTTGTCAATTCTAAACAAATTTATCGTTTCTTAGCCTAAAAGGTACAAAAGCTTCCTGCTTTGGTCACTTCTTTCAGTCTCATATCTTTGTGAGGCTCCAGCATGCACAGATGTAAGTTAAATTTGTTTTTCTCCTGCTAACCTTTTTATTACAGGTGGATCTGAGTCAGCAATGGAGAAGAAGGAAGTTATTTTTCCTCCCCTATAGATGTTTTCTTCAGCTTTTCTGTTCAAACTTTTCAAACCTAGGGAAGTGGTGAGAATAGTACAATATGTACTCAGCCATAAAAAGGAACAAAATTGTGCCATTTGCAGAGACATGGATGGACCTTAAGATTGTCATACAGAATGAAGTAAGTCAGAAAGGAAAACAAATATTATAATATTGTTTATATGTGGCATCTAGAAAAATGGTACAGATAACCTACTTGCAAAGCAGAAATAAGAGTCACAGATGTAGAGAACAAACATAGCTACCAAGCTGGGGAGAGGTGGGATGAATTGGCAGATTGGGCTTTATACTGTGTATAAGATAGATAACTAATGAGAACACATTGTATAGCACAGGGTACTCTACTCAATGATGTGTGGTGATCCACATGTGAAGGAAATCCAAAAAAGAGTGAATTTATGTATACATATAACTGATTCACTTTGCTGCACAGCAGAAACCAACACAATATTGTAAAGTAACTATACATCAATAAAAAATTTAAAAAGAATAGTACAATATAGCGTGCACCCTTCACATAGATTTCCCCAATTACTAACATTTTGCTTCAGTGTTCATTCTCTGTGCTCTTCTCTCCCTCCTTCCCTTCAAGTAAAATACATTCCACAGAAAAACCAAATTGTTTCTTTTAATAGAATTACCTTATTGTGAATGCACTATGCTAATTCCCCCATGCGCAGATCTACACTTGTTCTCTGCATCAAATTAACCAAGTTAGCAGAGCTACTTATAAAGTGTTGGGGGAATGGCTATGGACAGCACACGCCACTCAGTCCCTGCCCTCCTCCTCACTGCCAGTCTTTCTGGAGCCTTGCTTTGATGACCACAACAGCATTAACCAGGGACAGGGTCATTGAAGAAGGAAAAATAAGTCACAAATGCTGTTTGTTACTTGCTAACAGAGTGTTAGTCGCTTAGTCATGTCAGACTCTTTAAGAACCCATGGACTGTAGCCCACCTGGCTCCTCTGTCTTTAGGGATTCTCCAGGCAAGAATACTGGAGAGGGTTGCCATTTCCTTCTCCAGGGGAATCTTCCCAACCCAGAGATCAAACCTGGGTCTCCTGCATTACAGGCAGATTCTGTACTATCTGAGCCACCAGGGAAACCCAAGGTACGGCCTCAGAACTGGTAATTCATACTTTTTTATATCTTCAACTGTGGCCAATCTTTACTTCTTGAAATCAGATGTTGCAGTTTTTGAAAACAGCCAGATGTTACTAAGAACCCAAATTGGTGACTAAAGAAAACCTTCAGCTGTAATGTTACTCTGCGCCCCTGCACATCTCTGAGGTAATGACAGGCACAAAGCAACCACATTGAAATAAGAGGAGGTTTCCACGTGACTCCTCTGAAGAGAACCGTGTGTACCTTGATATCTACATGCTAGCATGTTTGTTTGTTTCTATATGCTTCTGATGGAACAAAAAATTGGATAAACTTTAAAACCTCTCTAGAAAGTGATTTGGCAGTGTGTATCATGAGCCCTAAAGATATTTATACCCTTTGCTCCAGTAATTCTACTTTTAGAAAACTATACTAGAGTTTAGTTTAGAACAAACTTTTATCTTATACATGTTATAAGAGAAAAGTAGAAAGGTATTCATCATAGGGCTTTTTGTTTTAATGGAAAAATAAAATGAACTCAACTGAAATTTTAGATTATAGAATAAATGACTGATGACAGTCTATCCAATGCTTAAACTAATAATAGATAAAAATTTCATAATATTAAAATAAAAAAGATATAAAACTATATAAGCACAACTATAACTAGGTTTGGAGAAGGCAATGGCACCCCACTCCAGTACTCTTGCCTGCAGAATCCCATGGACGGAGGAGCCTAGTAGGCTGCAGTCCATGGGGTCGCTAAGAGTCGGACACGACTGAGCAACTTCACTTTCACTTTTCACTTTCATGCATTGAAGAAGGAAATGGCAACCCACTCCAGTGTTCTTGCCTGGAGAATCCCAGGGACAGGGGAGCCTGGTGGGCTGCCGTCTATGGGGTCACAGAGTCAGACACGACTGAAGCAACTTAGCAGCAGCAGCAGCAGCAGCAGCATAACTAGGTTATAAAATATATACATATAAAAGACAGGCAGGAAATACAAGAAGATTTAACAATGGTTATCTTTGGTGGAGACAGTTATGGGTGATTTTATTACCTTTTCCTTAATATTATACAATAAGTATATGTTCCTTGATGATAAGGAAAAATCTGTAAAATTATTATTATTTTGTATCATTCTGCAGAGAAAGTCCAATTGGTATCACCTTTTCTTTGCCTGTTTACAATAAAAAATTATATATTCTGAAACTTGCATCACAGATAATTGCTGTTGCAGAGACAGAAATCAGTAGAAACACTTTATTTGCAGAATTCTTTGGGGCATAAAAATTTTTATGACTACCTCCAAACATTTCTGGGACACACAGTTCAGAAGGTCACAGAAGTAACTATTACCCAGAGTACCAATTATGGTGTTTTACCACCCTGTAAAAATAAACTGATACCACCTGTGAGTTGTCCCTATCTCCCTTGCTTGTCCTTTTCTCATAACTTTCTCCTCTGATTGTTTTGTTTCATTCTTTCCCTGTACTCACAGGATATCATCTTATAAAATATGAGATGATCACAGACAAAAGTCCTTTAAATCAAAATGTATTGAAAGCTGAGAGACCACTGGCAGAGCAAAGCTTTGATTTACAGTGACTTGATTCACTGAGATGGGGTGATGGAGTCCAAGTTCAATCAGATATTTCACAAAGTTGCCTGATCTACTCAGCAGTTCCTGGGCTCTCGGGACACGGATACAAAGGACTATTGTGCAGCCTTGACAAGCAGTAGATTGTCAAGATGTAATAGAATGTAATGACACACCTGGGGCAAGCACCTATTTTTGACAAGTTATGAAAGGGAGGGAAAAATCAGAAAACAGACCCAAAGAGTGGTCCCAAAGTTCTAAATGTAAGCATAGGCTGCATGTGCCTCAATGAAAAGAAGCCAGAAACACTAAGATTGCATGAAATAGGAGATTAAAATTATTCTCCATGTACATTATTTAATAAATGGTATGGAAACTTGAAAATTAAATATTGGATATGCTCTTTTATTGTGATCTTCTATCGATCCAAGGCAATGTACAGAACAAATACATATTAACAGTCAAGACTTTAACTTTTTTCTTTAAAAAGTGTTTAGGGAAATGAAAAGGCAAATATTCATTGAGAAATGGGAAGACTAAACCCTTGACATTGATAACAAGACAGTCTTTCTCTAAGTCTTGTTCATTAGCTTTACAGACATGAATAGATGTATCAGGTTATTTCTTAAAACCAGAAGAGGAAATTGGTGTAGGACAGCTGCTAGATGTAAAGCCCTAAGAAGAGTACCTCGCACAGGTACTGCTCTGTTGAAGTTAGCTGTCAATGGCTGTAATCATGATACAGAAAGCAAAATGGGTTTTGACTTTGAAAAACTGGGTTTCAGTCCTAGCTGTGTTGCAATGAGGGATAATCATTTTTTCCCTACCTAATGAGTTTTCGGTAAGGAGCAAATAAGACAATGAAATAATAACTGAGTTTTAAACACTGAAGCATTAATGCCTTTATTGACAACTCATGGTCAGCTAAGCATTACCCTCTTTAGTCCTCACTACAATGCTGAGAGAGGAAATGATACTATGCCCTTTTACAGATAAGTAACCTGAGGACCAGGAGATGAAGTAATTCCTTAGAGCTAGAAAGTGGGAAAGCTCAAGGTCAAACCCAGACAGCTATACTCCAGAGGTGAGAGTTGATACATAGGGCACCTCTTTTTATCGCGCTTCGCTTTACTACACTTTATAGATACTGTGATTTTTAATAATTGAAGGTTTGCAGCAACCTTGTATTGAGCAAGTCTATCAGCACCATTTTTCCAAAGCATTTGCACACTTTGTTTCTCCGTGTCACATTTCAGTAATTCAAAATATTTCATACTTTCTCAATATTGTGCTGAGAAGGCAATGGCAATCCATTCCAGTACTCTTGCCTGGAAAATCCCATGGACGGAGGAGCCTGGTAGGCTACAGTCCATGGGGTCGCAAAGAGTTGGACACAACTGAGTGACTTCACTTTCACTTTTCACTTTCATGCACTGGAGAATGCAATGGCAACCCACCCCAGAATCCCAGGGACAGGGGAGCCTGGTGGGCTGCCGTCTATGGGGTCGCACAGAGTCGGACACAATTGAAGCAACTTAGCAGCTGCAGCAGGAGCAACATTGTGATATTTTTATGGTGGTCTGTGATTGGTGAGTGATTTTTATGTGACTATTGCAAAAAGATGACTCACTGAAGGTTCAAATGACGGTTACCAATTTTTAGCAAAAAGTATTTTTTCAATTAAGGGTATTTTGTTTATATAATGCTATTACAGACTACAGTATAAAGGTAACTTTTGTATGCACTGGAAAAGCAAAAACTTTGTGTAACTCACTTTATTACAATACTCACTTTACTGCAGTGGTCCAGAATTGAACCCAGGGTATCTATGAAGTGCGTTTGTATCACTTCTCTGCTTTATTCTTATATTTGTTTTTAAAGACTTGGTATTCCCTAGTAACATTTGCATTATGCACACCTGTGATTACCCCCAAAGTGACCCCAGGAGCTCCACTGTGTCCAACACAGTAGCGCTGGTCACAAAGCACCATCAAGCCCTGGAATGTGCCTAATGCAACCAGATAACTAATTTTAATTTAAACTTTTTAAAGTTAAGTTTAAAAATGGACACAATTTAAATTTTGGAAAACTTGGAAATATATTTGGAACAACTGAGGTATGCAAATCTACTTTTAAACTGTAAATTTTATGAAAACTAAACACTGATCAAGTATGTCCAAAGAAAATTTAGCATCTGGATTGAGAGATTCTGTAAGTGTGAAATAACACACCTGATTTCAAAGAGCTGCTATTAAAGAATATAAAATGTCTCAATAGTAAATGTTCTATTAATTACATGTTGACCTGATATTTTGGGTAAAGTGATTCAAAGAAAATATATTATTAAAAATTCATTTCATCTGTTTCTTGTTATTGTTTTCTTTCTTTCTTTCTTTCTTTTTTTTTTTTACTGTAGCTACTAAGACCCTCAAAATTGCATGTATGGCTCACATCATATTTCTGTTGACCACCACTGGCCTGAACAATAAATCAGCTGGAGTGGGGAGTTCTCCCCTCTTCCTAGTGAGAGAGTCATTTCCTAGGCAGGTTGATAAGAAGTCTAGGGGTCCCCAAGGAGAGAGGGGTCTGGAATTCTCAAGGAGGAAGAAAGGACAAACTTTTTTCCTTCTCTACATTCTTTAGGATTATATAACAACAATGTATTATGCCTGAGGACAGTCTCTGGATTAAACCTTCTGGCTAATTCTGTTATCTTTAAATGTAAATTATGGGAGTAGGTCTGGTGAGGTCTTTACAACCTCCAGACATTCTTTGGACTTACTGGAGAGTATATAACTTCATTGCTAACACTAACAAGCGGGTACTCTTTCTACCCCCTTCTGATGCCTATGTCAGAAGCTTTCTCTATCTCCTTTATACTTTAATAAAACTTTATTACACAAAAGCTCTGAGCGATCAAGCCTCGTCTCCGGCCCCGGATTGAATTCTCCTCCGGGGGCCAAGAATCCTGGCGTTGTGATTCGACAACAACCTTTCACTAGTATGATAGGATAAAGATGATCTTGACCTTCCTGGGTACAGACTTACCCAGGTTGTAAGTTACCAGTCCCAAGGTTCCCAGAAGCAGACCAAATGGCTTTCCCAGACAACTGGCCAGGAAAGCCCTGGAGTCGATCAGTTTGTTCCCCTATGAGAATCAGTAAGCAGACAGGTCCTGCTCCTGGAATGGACAACCCCACTCTGTCCAGCACAATGTCCTGCACCCCAGCACCCCTTTCTGTGCACATCATGTATACCACATCTTGTGGAACCTTGCTCTCAGTTTCCCCAAGCCTTTCTAACTCAGAGTTGTACAGTTTGCCTTGGCTCCTGACAAATGGTAACCACAAAGGGACCCACCTTGCCCAACAGGGACTCCTGGGATCCTAGGAAAAGACTGAATTCCCTGCTAACAGGAAAGTAGATATCAAACAGCAGGGAAATTTGTGATCTTATTGTAAAAGTGACACCTGTGGACTTATCACAGGAGAAGCCAAGGACATGCTGGTTACATTTGTAACAAGTGTTAGTCCCCTGAGTCACATTATCCCATAAAGACAAGTGGCAGCAAAGAGAAATTTCTGTACTAAGACACAATATGCATTTAACCCAGAAGAAAGCTAAAACACAACACAATCTCTATACTCCAGGGACAACGGTATCCCTATCCACTAGCAAGTATGACAGAGGGCTGCCTAATGAAAAGAATACCTACCTCAGTTTAAGTGCTAATTACACACCTACAGAGAGCATCTGAGTATATGCCCGGGAGTGGGGTAGACAGTAGGATGTTAGTCGTTCAGTTGTGGCCGACTCTTTGTGATTCCGTGGACTGTAGCCCACAAGGCTGCTCTGTCCATAGAATTCTCCAGGCAAGAATGCTGGAGTGGGGTACCATTCCCTTCTCCAGGAGATCTTCCCCACCCAAGGATCAACACGGGTCTGCTGCATTGCAGGTAGATTCTTTACCATCTAAGGCACCAGAGAAGTAGGACAGTAACATGAAATAATATAAAAAGCATTGGCTTTCTCATTATGAGATCTGGGTCTCAGTCTCCTAATCTATGGAACAATGATAACAGTCCTTTTATGGATATAAGTAAGTGAAAGTCACTGAGTCATGTCTGACTCTTTGCAACCTCATAGACTATAGAGTTCATGGACTTCTCTAGGCCAGAATACTGGAGTGGGTAGCTATTCCCTTCTCTAGGGGATCTTCCCAACGCAGGGATTGAACCTAGGTCTCCAGCATTGCAGGCGGATTCTTTACCAGCTGAGCCACCAGGAAAGCCCTATATGGGTTCAGAGAGCCTTAAAGCTGAGCATATATTTTAATTGCCAGGACAGTGTCTAACATACAGTAAGGACTCTAAGTTTCAGTGTCCTGCGTCTGAGAGATAAAAGAGCCAAAAAAAGGCCCTGTCCTGAAAGAGTCAAAACTCTAGCCAGATGGGGTAGCAGACCAGCACAGCAATTATCCTAAGGCTCCCACAGTTACACCTGCTGTAGCCCAGAGCACCTTCACAGGGGCAGGAAGGAAGGAGGGGCTATTACCGGCTGTGCCTGTGAATCTGGACAACCAGAAAGTAGATGTTCAGAGGCAAGAGGAGGCAGGAATGTGACACAGAAGATGGATGAAACTGAACTGATACTGAGAGAGTCAATTCCTAGGCAGGTTGATAAAAAGTCCGGGAGTCTCAAAGGAGAGAAGGGTCTGGGGTTCTCAAGGAGGAGACAGGGGTCTGGAATTCTCAAGGAGGAGGAAAGGACAAACTTTTTCTTCCTCTACATTCCTTAGGATTATATAACAATAATGCAACCTGCTTGAGTACAGTTTCTGGAAAACACCTTCTGGCTAATCACCATACTCACAGAACACTAATCAATCTAATCACACTAGGACCACAGCCTTGTCTAACTCAATGAAACCAAGCCATGCCTGTGGGGCAACCCAAGACGGGTGGGTCATGGTGGAGAGGTCTGACAGAATGTGGTCCACTGGAGAAGGGAATGGCAAGCCACTTCAGTATTCTTGCCTTGAGAACCCCATGAACAGTATGAAAAGGAAAAATGATAGGATACTGAAAGAGGAACTCCCCAGGTCATTAGGTGCCCAATATGCTACTGAAGATCAGTGGAGAAATAACTCCAGAAAGAATGAAGGAATGAAGCCAAAGAAAAAACAATACCCAGCTGTGGATGTGAATGGTGATAGAAGCAAGATCCGATGCTGTAAAGAGCAATATTGCATAGGAACCTGGAATGTCAGGTCATGAATCAAGACAAATTGGAAGTGGTCAAACAAGAGATGGCAAGAGTGAACGTCGACATTCTAGGAATCAGCGAACTAAAATGGACTGAAATGGGTGCATTTAACTCAGATGATCATTATATCTACTACTGCGGGCAGGAATCCTCAGAAGAAATGGAGTAGCCATCATGATCAACAAAAGAGTCCGAAATGCAGTACTTGGATGCAATCTCACAAACGACAGAATGATCTCTGTTCATCTCCAAGGCAAACCACTCACTATCACAGTTATCCAAGTCTATGCCCCGACCAGTAATGCTGAAGAAACTAAAGTTGAGCGGTTCTATGAAGACCTACAAGACCTTTTAGAACTAACACCCCAAAAAGATGTCCTTTTCATTATAGGGGACTGGAATGCAAAAGTAGGAAGTCAAGAAACACCTGGAGTAACAGGTAAATTTGGCCTTGGTATGCAGAATGAACCAGGACGAAGACTAATAGAGTTTTGCCAAGAAAATGCACTGGTCATAGCAAACACCCACCACCAACAACACAAGAGAAGACTCCACACAGGGACATCACCAGATGGTCAACACCAAAATCAGATTGATTATATTCTTTGCAGCCAAAGATGAAGAAGCTCTATACAGTCAACAAAAACAAGACCAGGAGCTGACTGTGGCTCAGATCATGAACTCCTTATTACCAAATTCAGACTCAAATTGAAGAAAGTAGGGAAAACCACTAGACCATTCAGGTATGACCTAAATCAAATCCCTTATGATTATACAGTGGAAGTGAGAAACAGATTTAAGGGCCTAGATCTGGTAGATAGAGTGCCTGATGAACTACGGAATGAGGTTCGTGACATTGTACAGGAGACAGGGATCAAGACCATCCGCCTGGAAAACAAATGCAAAAAAGGAAAATGGCTGTCTGGGGAGGCCTTACAAATAGCTGTGAAAAGAAGAGAAGTGAAAAGCAAAGAAGAAAAGGAAAGATATAGGCATCTGAATGCAGAGTTTCAAAGAACAGCAAGAAGAGATAAGAAAGCCTTCTTCAGCAATCAATGCAAAGAAATAGAGGAAAACAACAGAATGGGAAAGACTGGAGATCTCTTCAAGAAAATTAGAGATACCAAGGGAACATTCATGCAAAATGGGCTTGAGAAAGGACAGAAATGATATGGACCTAATAGAAGCAGAAGATATTAAGAAGAGGTGGCAAGAATACACAGAAGAACTGTACAGTAAAGACCTTCACGACCCAGATAATCATGATGGTGTGATCACTCACCTACAGCCAGACATCCTGGAATGTGAAGTCAAGTGGGCCTTAGGAAGCATCACTATGAAAAATGCTAGTGGAGGTGATGGAATTCCAGTTGAGCTGTTTCAAATCCTGAAAGATGATGCTGTGCAAGTGCTGCACTCAATATGCCAGCAAATTGGGAAAACTCAGCAGTGGTCACAGGACTGGAAAAGGTCAGTTTTCATTCCAATCCCAAAGAAAGGCAATGCTAAAGAATGTTCAAACAACCGCACAATTGCACTCATCTCACATGCTAGTAAAGTAATGCTCAGAATTCTCCAAGCCAGGCTTCAGCAATACGTGAACCATGAACTTCCTGATATTCAAGCTGGATTTAGAAAAGGCAGAGGAACCAGAGATCAAATTGCCAACATCCGTTGGATCACAGAAAAAGCAGGAGAGCTCCAGAAAAACATCTATTTCTGCTTTATTGACTATACCAAAGCCTTTGACTGTGTGGATCACAATAAACTGTGGAAAATTCTGAAAGAGATGGGAATACCAGACCACCTGACCTGCCTCTTGAGAAATCTGTATGCAGATCAGGAAGCAACAGTTAGAACTGGACATGGAACAACAGACTGGTTCCAAATAGGAAAAGGAGTACGTCAGGCTGTATATTATCACCCTGCTTATTTAAATTATATGCAGAGTATATCATGAGAAACGCTGGACTGGAAGAAACACAAGCTGGAATCAAGATTGCTGGGAGAAATATCAATAACCACAGATATGCAGATGATACCACCCTTATGGAAGAAAGTGAAGAGGAACTGAAGAGCCTCTTGATGAAAGTGAAAGAGGAGAGTGAAAAAGTTGGCTTAAATTTCAACATTCAGAAAACGAAGATCATGGCATCTGGTCCTATCACTTCATGGGAAATAGATGGGGAAACAGTGGAAACAGTGTCAGACTTTATTTTGGGGGGCTCCAAAATCACTGCAGATGGTGACTGCAGCCATGAAATTAAAACACACTTACTCCTTGAAAGAAAAGTTATGGCCAACCTAGATAGCGTATTCAAAAGCAGAGACATTACTTCGCTGATTAAGGTCTGTCTAGTCAGGGCTATGGTTTTTTCTGTGGTCATGTATGGATGTGAGAGTTGGACTGTGAAGAAGGCTGAGCGCAGAAGAATTGATGCTTTTGAACTGTGGTGTTGGAGAAGACTCTTGAGAGTCCCTTGGACTGAAAGCAGATCCAACCAATCCATCCTAAAGATCAGTCCTGGGTGTTCTTTGGAAGAAATGATGCTAAAACTGAAACGCCAGTACTTTGGCTACCTCATGTGAAAAGTTGACTCATTGGAAAAGACTCTGATGCTAGGAGGGATTGGGGGCAGGAGGAGAAGGGGCCGACAGAGGATGAGATGGCTGGATGGCATCACGGACTCGTTGGATGTGAATCTGAGTGAACTCCGGGAGTTGGTGATGGACAGGGATGCCTGACATGGTTCGATTCATGGTGTCGCAAAGAGTCGGACATGACTGAGTGACTGAACTGAACTGAACAACTTTCATTTTCACTTTTCCAATACATTGTCCACACTAAACCCAGAACAATCTTTCAGAATCCTACAGTATCCATCACTGCACTGCCTCTCCTACCATCCCCAGTTCCCCGTTTCTATAAATGAAGCCAGGTCATTTAGATTCCAGAGAGACTTCAAGATCCAGTCCTGCCTCCTCCCCTGCCCTTCTCTTGAGCAGTCCTACCCTGCACCACCCCATATTCAAAGATTCTGGGCACCACACCCTGACAATCTCTTGGCTTCGTTACCTTGCTCTCACTCTTCCCTATGCCGTTTCCCTTCTTATATAGCTGGCTTTCAAGGCCTCAGCTGAAAATGTCACTTATTTTTTCAAACCTTCACCTGTTCACTTCTCTCATCTCCAACCCCAAATGGACCATTATGCTTTTCTCAAAACTCACATATCACTATACGTATCACTAGCAATGCTCTAGTCACATCATAAGTGTATACACATTATTTTTCTCAATTACACCATACACTTTGAAAGGAAAGGAGATCCTTTTTATCCCTAATTTATTGATAGGATTGGGCAAGGTACCACTTTATAAAACCAGGGCAGCTAGTCAGTAGCCCTTCAAAGTGTCTAGGAAAGAGTGAATTCTCCGAAAACATTATTAAAAAAAGAGAGATGCGGATGATGAAAGAGAAGGGAGATGTTAAGCAACTGAGTTCAGAGTTGAAGATATTGGGGTTTTATTCTTCTCTAGTCCTTAGAGAAGAAGTTGCTGTGCTGGGACCGAGGACAACGCACATCGTTTCTCTGAATGCCACCCGCCTAATCTGCAAAACAGAAGCAGAGATATTGACAATAGATCTGGCCTTCCTGGCATAGCTCTGGGAACAAATAAGCTGAAAGAGTGGCTATGAAATTCTGACTTTGAATTGAGTTTAAGGTCAGCCTGTTTTTTAAAATGTATTTTTCAGAAAAGGAAAATCAGACATTTGCTCTAAAATTTTTATTGAAAAAATGCTCTCTTTTGTTGAATAATGATAGGAGATAAACCATGCCACAGTTCCAACTCATCCTCCTTATTAATGAATTAAGCCACATCAAAATGCAATAGAAAGAGTATAAGAGACTCCTAAGAATCATTCAAATTTTTATCAGTCATTTTCTCTCCATAAAATGAGCATTTCTATTAAAATGATATTGCATAAAAATGGGATTTTAATGTGTGAAGATTCCTTAAAATCTTGAGACCACCTGGTAAATCAGAGGTTTAAAACTATTTTTCCCTCCATAGAAATCAGAAATGAATTAAATTAGAAAATGCAAAACCAACATAGTCGCAAAATATTGAAGCATCAGGATGTTCAACTTAAAGATCGCCACAGGTAAGAGTATTGGTCTCTTGGTCAGCAGGGACCATGAGAAATGAGAAGTTCTCATGGAGGAGTGGGTAACCTCATTGCTTATATAAGAAAGAACAGTTCAAGGGAAGAAACAAAGTGCATAGGAAACAGAAATTGTGACATCATAGCACAGTTGAAAACCTGAATTACTTACAAAAAGTTACATGCCATGAAAAAGTGTCACAGTAGATAATAAAATTGAAAGAATGGCCACTTCATAGAGAAATGGGCTCCTCAAAGAATAGGAAAAGTATGCTTTTGATAAACCTCTATTAATAGGCAAGCCTTGATATCTTATTCAAGATGAGACTAGAGTGATGAACAGAAAGTATTTCAAATCGACAAGTATTACAACAATAACCATTAAACTTCATATATTATACCTGTAAATATTGGAGGGATGTCAATATATATCTTGGTCATCCCTAAAGAACTTCAATTTGAAAAAAAAATAAAAAATGTACATAAGAACAAAAGACTCAATAAACAAGATTCTTCCAGGATATAAACTGAGCACCTTGGAGAGTATACCACCTCTGTTGTCCCCTAGGACACAACTAAGGAAATATCTTTTCTTATACCCAATATCACCGAGCATTTCTCATGATGTACTCTGCATATAAGTTAAATAGGCAGCATAACAATATACAGCCTTGACGTATGCCTTTCCTGATTTAGAACCAGTCGGTTGTTCCATGTCCAGTTCTAACTGTTCCTTCTTGACCTGTATACAGATTTCTCATGAGGCAGGTCAGGTGGTCTGGTATTCCCATCCCCTGAAGAATTTTCCACAGTTGGTCATGATCCACACAGGCAAAGGCTTTGGCATAGCCAATAAAGCAGAAGTAAATGTTTTTCTGGGACTCTCTTGCTTTTGCAATGATCCAGCAGATGTTGGCAATTTGATCTCTAATTCCTCTGCCTTTTCTAAATCCAGCTTGAACATCTGAAAGTTCACAGTTCACATACTATTAAAGCATGGCTTGGAGAATTTTGAGTATTACTTTGCTAGCATGTGAGATGAGTGCAATTGTGCGGTAGTTTGAGCATTCTTTGGCATTGCCTTTCTTTGGGATTGGTATGAAAACTGACCTTTTCCAGTCCTGTGGCCACTGCTGTGTTTTCCAACTTTGCTGGCATATTGAGTGCAGCACTTGTGCAGCATCATCTTCTAGGACTTGAAATAGCTCAACTGGGATTGCATCACCTCCACTAGCTTTATTCACAGTAGTGCTTCCTAAAGCCCACTTGACTTTGCATTCCAGAATGTCTGGCTCTAAGTGAGTGATCACACCATCATGATTGTCTGGGTCATGAAGATCTTTTTTGTATAGTTCTTCTGTGTATTCTTGCCAGCTCTCCTGAATATCTTCTGCTTCAGTTAGGTCCATACCATTTCTGTCCTTTATTGTGTCCTTATTTGACTTATATGCAGAGTCCATCATGAGACATGCTGGACTGGATGAAGCACAAGCTGGAATCAAGATTGCTGGGAGAAATATCAATAACCTCAGATATGCAGATGACACCAGCCTTATGGCAAAAAGTGAAGAAGAACTAAAGAGCCTCTTGATGAAAGTGAAAGAGGAGTATGGAAAAGTTGGCTTAAAACTCAACATTAAGAAAATTAAGATCATGGCATTGGGTCACATCACTTCATGGCAAATAGATTGGAGAAACAATGGAAACAGTTACAGACTTTATTTTTTGGGGCTCCAAAATCACTGCAGATGATGACTGCAGCCATGAAATTAAAAGACGCTTGCTCCTTGGAAGAAAAGTTATGACCAACCTAGACAGCATATTAAAAAGCAGAGACATTACTTTGCCAACAAAAGTTTGTCTAGTAAAATCTATGGTCTTCCAAGTAGTCATGTATGGATGTGAGAGTTGGACTATAAGGAAAGCTGACCACCCAAGAATTGATGCTTTGAACTGTGGTGTTGGAGAAGACTCTTGAGAGTCCCTTGGACTGCAAGGAGATCCAACCAGTCCATCCTAAAGGAGATCAGTCCTGAATATTTGTTGGAAGGACTGATGTTGAAGCTGAAACTTCAATACTTTGGCCACCTGATGAGAAGAGCTGACTCATTGGAAAAGACCCTGATGCTGGGAAAGATTGAGGATGAGAGGAGAAGGGGACAACAGAGGATGAGATGATTGGATGGCATCACTGACTCAATGGACATGAGTTTGAGTAAACTCCAGTAGTTGGTGATGGACAGGGAAGCTTGATATGCTGCAGTCTATGAGGTTGCAAAGAGTCGGACACAGCTGAGTCACTGAACTGAACTGAACTGAATATCACCCAAGTGCAACAGAAGAATTGGGTCTTCCAAGGGACTTCATTCACTGTTAAAAGCTTTCATAAACAGGAAAAATCCAACTCAAAGTAGTCCATATATTTAAGAAATCTACAGGGTCAAAAATCACTGTACCTATTATCTCCCTTTTGTTTTTTCCACCTTACTGCCAACATAAATACTAACGTTTTACTTTTGTGAAATTGTGATTCATAAGAAACCTTGTGTTTCGTCTGCATCCACATTTCCTAGCTCACAGCTTCCAAAACCCTTGAAATTTCCTAAGTGTGGAGAGTAATAAAGGTGTTTTTTGGTATATTAATGAGGTGACTTAGGAAATGGACTGTAAGGACAGGAGTGGGTTGCCAATGGAACCTACTAAGTGATAAGACAGTTGGAGCTTTCAGTCCTAGCCCTGACTTTCTGGGAGGGAGAAGAGACTAGAGGTTGATTCAAAGGCCAGTGGCCAATGTTTCAATCAATCATGCCTATATAATGAAACCTCCAAAAAACCCCAAATAGATGTGGTTAAAAGAGCTCTGGGGTTGATGTGCATGTGGAGGTCAGGGCGAGTGTTGAGTACGGAGAGGGTATAGGAGCTCTGCACCCTTTCCCCATAGCTTGCCCTAAGCATCTCTTCCATTTGGCTCTTCCTGAGTCACAGCCTTTTGTACTAAACTGATAAGCTAGTCAATTCTGTAAGCCACTCTAGCAAACTAAACAAATGCAAGGAGGGAATATTGGGAAACACTGACTTATAACCAGTTGGTCTGAAATACAGGTAACAACCCAGCCTTACCACTGGCATCTGAAGATGTGGGAGCAGTCTTATAGGACTGAATGCTTCACCTGTGTTATCTGATTTCATCTCCAGGTAGATGGTGTCAGAATTTAGTTAAATTGGAAGACACCCCCCCCCCCACCCCGGTGTCTGGAGCACTGTTTGTTGATGTGGGACGCACACACACACACACACACACACACACACACGTCAAAATTGGTCTCAGAACACCATTTTAGCAAATATTAGATTTTCAAATAAAAGCTGGTCATAGCTCCCAAAGCACTTTCAAACACATTAGCTCCTTGATCTTCCTCATAGCCCTGTGCAATAGGTACTGCAGTTATTTTCTAGATGAGAAAACAAAGTCTCGGAGGAGGAAGGTCACACTCCTAGAATGAGGCACACTGAAGATAAAAATTCAAGCCTTCTGGGTCCAAACCGACTGCATCTCCCACTTCCATTTTCAAGTGCATAACAATCATGAGAATGATTCAGTTTTCTGAGAAAAGAGCAAAACCCTTGGCGAATGCTCCTAAATTTTTTCATAGCCCCTTGGAGGACTCAGAGCTGTGTTTTAATCCCTGGGAGGGGAAGAGACCTTGGTGGGCTGAACTTTTGCATGAGGCTTCAGCAGCAGGCTCAGGCTGCAGATGGGCAAAGGGAGGGGAGACCAGGGTGCAATGCTCCAAGCTCGGATTAAGCATCCAAATCGGAAAGAGAACAGCTGTAGCCCCTTTACATTACGGTTTTAAAATTCTGAGCATGCAAAGAACTATAAAAATCACAAGTAGGCCCTGGATCATAACAGATGAATAAGGGATTTATAATCTTTAAACTGCAAGGAGAATGGCTTACATTTGTACCATTTCCTATTTTGATTACAATCATTGTCCTGAGAGCAGATTCATGTTGTGCCTTTTCTGATTCTTTTTGCAATCCATCACGAGGAGACAACAGGCTGGTGATGCCACTGTACATTCTTTGAAAGACAATAAAAGCCTGTGTAACTTGAGACCTCTCTTTTTTGTCTTGTTTGTCATAATTTGATTGGGCAATTGTTTTCTATTGTGGCCAGTTAGCCACCTCATTAACCTAGAAGGGTGAGACGGTCTGGACAATGCACTTCTGGAAAATTTAAAAGGTTAAAGCAAAAAGCCTGCTACTCAATGCTTTTCATAAACTAGCTAGGATGTTAAATTCTAATATCTTTTTCCAGGGACCCAGACTGTCATCATAAGAAATGGTACAAAGCGAGGCTTTTCCTGAACTGTTTGAAATGGCATTCTTCTTCTAATGTTTTCTGCCCCTGTGTGGTCTCTATGTCAGTAAACCCAGTGGAAATGTCTACCCTCCTTTCCCCACAACACCCTCCTACAAAAGAATGTCCTTTATTCCTTAGGAGGGACTTTTTTCCAGCTCAATCTGTTTTCCTATGTATTATAGAAACTTCTATAAAATTGATAAGAACCTGTATAGCTACCAAATTCTCTATTTTTCTAGAAATTCATGAAATGTGGTGTGACAATATTGATGCTCATATGCAAAGAAACAAATACTAAAGTTTAGAACCAGTGCCTCTGGGCTCTAGCTTGGCTATTAACTATTATGGCCTATAGTAGAGCCATCACAGTGCACACCTACCTGTATTATTGTGCTATATGTGCAACCATCTGGAAAACTATAGCTGCACCAATGCAAAAAAAAAAAAGTGAAAAAGACATAGATATGTTACAATTTTTCAAATGGTACTCAAGTCACGCAGTTGGTTTAACACAAGAAGGACATAAAAATCCAGTAATTTCTAAATTAAAAATATTCATTTTTCTTCTGTGTTGATTTTTTCCCCCTTTTACTCCTGATCCAGCTAGACTGCCTGGCCTTTTATAGCAAAGAAAATCTACGGAGGATAAGAAACTGGTAGCATGCCCATAGCTGACCTAACTTTATGGAATTGCGCTCCTATCCCTATCACATATATTTATTACACTCCAACTTCTCTTGGGTGGCTTTATACCCAGGTGACAGTTGGGATCTGTGGGGACGTTCCCCTGGAAAGATGTAAAGCTCGGGGTAAATTATACCACATGTGACTAATCTAAGAGCTCATTAAAGCATTTCCACACACTGCCTTCTGATGGATATGGCAGCCTCAGGAATTCCAGTTGGATATATAAACAGCCTCTTGTTTTTTATCCTAATTGTGGTTATTATACAAATGTAAATGAAATGTACACTCTGCTCTTCATTTGCATGTAAAGTTGGCAAGCAGTATTTGAAAAGTCTTGTGACCCACTTCTTTTACCAATCACTCTCTGCTCAGACAACAGATTAACTCATTCATTCATCCACTCATTTACCCCACAGACATTTCCTCTACTATATACTCTACAGTATGAGAGGGCAGCAGGCACAGAATATACAAAAATGACCAAGAAATAATCCCTTCCCTCAAGGAGCTTATGTCTAGTGGGGAGAGAAGTAGACAAATTACAAGCGCTATTTGTTAAGTGGTAGAATCTGGGTCATGAGACCCAAGTAGACAGGTTTAACAGAGATGTTATTTGAGTTAAATTTTGAGGAATTAGTAGGACATTTTCAAATGGAGACAGCTCAAAGGACATACTTGAAAGAAAAAACAAAGACAGAGAAAAAATGTATGTCAAGGGAGTGTAATTTTAGTTCTAGTCTCAGCAAAATAGAATTAAGTAAAGGCAATCCACTTTCCGCTGATGCCCATTCCCCTTCCATAAATTACATGATACAGGCAAATTCCAACACAAATAATTTGGGACTTTGCTTCTGCTCATCTCCATTCTTATGAACAAAGACAAGACCGTTACTGACAACCACAAAGACAATGACTACCTTGGGTCCCCTGCTCTGCCGCATCACTATCTCCCTTGATCTCATGGGTCTTGGGAAATAATCAGTGCAGCCTTGTTGAGAATCCCCAGCTCTCTAAGGCCTACTTGGAATTAGTAATTCAATGTTCGTGCCACGGCATGAGGGGTTTTCAAGAGGTTCAGTCAAGATTTCAAACCACAGTGCCTCCAGCTATGCAGTTTTGTTGCAGAGACTGGCTGAGCACACAGCTCCTGCCTTCTCAGGTCTTACTAGTCATCTCCAGCAGGGTTGAACCATGAGGTGGTAGATGAGAGCACTTCTGAAGGAGCTGGCCATTGCCCCAGCAGTGAAGTGGTACAGGGACCATATTTCCTGAAGACAAAATGAAAACACATGGTCTGGTAATAGAACCAAGTATCTGAAGGCAAGGCCACCTTGAAAACCTGCCAAGATGGAAGGGTGCAGCAACCATTTCTTTGAGGACAAGCTGCTCTCTATACTATCGCTATTCCATAAAAATATGAGTCACAAATGTGAAGCATACATGTGATTTTAAACTTTTTTCTAGCATTAAAGAACTAAAAAAAGTACAATTCATTTTAATAATTTTTATTTAGTCTAATCTGTCACAAAATATAATTCTAAAATGTAAATAATACTTTTCAAGTATTAAGATATTTTACTTTTTATGTTCATTCTTTTTTGTGCATAAGTCTTTGCCATCCAGTATGTATTTTCCACTGATAGCTCATCTCAATTTGGCATTGGTATCAGACAGCATATCACCACAGCAAAGGAGCTGTCTGTGGTCCTCCCCTCCCTGTATACTCTGTACTGATAGTAAGACCCAACTAACCGAAGCATTAGCCAGGGTTATTCAAGACTCTGGCTAAGGACATACGGTAACCATCCTTAGCTCTTTCATTCTTCCATTCATTTATTCACTTAGCAAATATTGTTTCAGCAACTATGACTGTATCGCAAAATGAAGTGCGACTAGGTCTCCACTTTCAGAGTCTACATGAGAAGAAACAAGTAAAACAGTAATGGCACAATGCTTTGAATTCTTTGCCAGTGTGTACACAGGGAGCCTTGGGAGCCCAGAGGCAAGTCAGGGAATGAGCAAGGAAGAGAGGAGAGCTGAGGAATCATTCAGAGCACTCAGCACTAGTGCAAGTTTAGCTAGACAGTTGTAAAGTGGAAGGAAAAACATTCCTTGGAAGAGAAAGGGAAGAGGTGCAAAGACCTAAGGCACCATTCCACAGAAATCAAAAGTAAAATTTGTAATAAGGAGTTTCCAAAGATGTCAGAGAATGTGTTAGGAAACCTGGTGTGTCTGCTATAGTTGGCACAGCATGGAATCAAAGAACCTGCAATCGTTTGACAGAGTCTTCTAAGTTCCAGGCAACTCCCTGCAGTAGGTGTCTGTTATCAGCATTCCAGAACCCAACTAAAAGTCCAGCAGATTATGCTGCAAATGTACATGCTGGATACAAATGTAAGGTTCTACCACAGTTATTCAAACTTAACAGTATTTTCAAAGCAAAGGCTTGGTGCTTAACATCATGATGTCTTGCTTACCAAATAGAAATTTTCGTACCAAGTTCAGAGAACCTTTTGCTAAAATTCTTTTGGCAACAGTAGCAGGATTACAGTTACCTAGGCTGACTCCCTTTAAGATGGCAGGCAAGGTTCCTCCCTTGCTTTCATGCTACCTTCAACCCCACCCTAACACTCACGCTCAATCCACTGCACTCCAATCATGGGAAATGACTTGTCATTTTCAAAACACAGAGCTGCAGTCACTCTCAGTTGCATACCTTTGCACCTATGATTCCCAGGATACACTAATTTCTGCCTAACTGACTGCTTAAAACTCAGCTCAAGTGTGACTTCCCTGGGAAACCCTCCTAATCGTGACCCCCCTCCATCCATGTGGGTGCTATGTGCTTAGCACTCTTGCAGACCTCAGTGAATATCTCTTCCATTGCTTTTCGTGCCATTTACTTGTTACCTTTTCCTACAGGAGTATTTATTCCTAGTGGACAAACCTGTTTTCCTTTTCTTAATTTCTATATCTTCCACCCTCACTCAAATGCTCTATAAGTGATTGATAAATAGATAAATGAATGACTGAATAAACTATACCATGTTTAGAACAAAATTATTCAGGTTGGGAAAATTATATCTTCAGTTCAGTTCAGTTCAGTCACTCAGTCGTGTCCGACTCTTTGCGACCCCATGAATCGCAACACGCCAGGGCTCCCTGTCCATCACCAACACCAAGAGTTTAACCAGACTCACGTCCATCAAGTCAGTGATGCCATCCAGCCATCTCATCCTCTGTCATCCCCTTCCCCTCCTGCCCCCAATCCCTTCCAGCATCAGAGTCTTTTCCAGTGAGTCAACACTTCGCATGAGGTGGCCAAAGTAGTGGAGTTTCAGTTTTAGCATCATTCCTTCCAAAGAAATCCCAGGGCTGATCTCCTTCAGAATGGACTGGCTGGATCTCCTTGCAGTCCAAGGAGACTCTCAAGAGTCTTCTCCAACACCACAGTTCAAAAGCATCAATTCTTCGGCACTCAGCTTTCTTCACAGTCCAACTCTCACATCCATACATGACCACAGGAAAAACCATAGCCTTGACTAGACGGACCTTTGTTGGCAAAATAATGTCTCTGCTTTTGAATATGCTGTCTAGGTTGGTCATAACTTTCCTTCCAAGGAGTAAGTGTCTTTTAATTTCATGGCTGTAATTACCATCTGCAGTGATTTTGGAGCCCAAATAAATAAAGTCTGATGCTGTTTCTCCATCTATTTCCCATGAAGTGATGGGACCGGGTGCCATGATCTTAGTTTTCTGAATGGTGAGCTTTAAGCCAACTTTTTCACTCTCCTATTTCACTTTCATCAAGAGGCTTTTTGGCTCCTCTTCACTTTCTGCCATAATGGTGGAGTTATGTGCATATCTGAGGTTATTGATATTTCTCCTGGCAATCTTGATTCCAGCTTGTGCTTCTTCCAGCCCAGCGTTTCTCATGATGTACTCTGCATATAAGTTAAATAAGCAGGGTGACAATACAAATCATTTAAATACAGAAGGCAGAATTATAGCTAATCAATCAACTATTTTTAAAACAGAGCAATGAATGGTAAAGGTTATGAAGGGTTGTGACTAATTTAAAGGGAGGCAGATTTTGTCTCAGGATAGAACTTTCAAACACCTAGGGCTGCCCCACACACACAAAAAATGGTCTATCTAGGGGTAGGCAAATTATGTCTTTGGGCCGAATTTAGCCCACCATCTATCTGCTTTTATAAATAAAGTTTTACTGTCACACATCCATTTGTTTACATATTGTCCATAGCTGCTTTCACAGGCAAAGGCAGAGTTGAATAGTTGCAAACCAAAAATCTAACCCTAGAACTTTCAAAGCCTAGAATATTTACTATCTGGTCCTTTATAGAAAAAGTTTTCTGGCCTCTAATCTAGTAATGAGGTTGTGAGATTTCCACTGCAGCAAATGTTCAAGTAGAGGATGGGTCTGTCCAGGATGTAGAAGGAATACATTCTTTAAAAGGGAGAATGGTAACCTTAAAATGTCCTCCCCTCTGGGCAAGACTATGATTATATGCCTACATTTCTATGACAAAAACACTTCATATTTTGTCTTTGGCTGACAATCCTGTAATGGGCTGTATTGCTAGCGAAATGGAGCAGGACCCTGTGGGGTCCTCCCAGGCTCAAATGCTTTCAGTCTCCCACCCAAGTAGGGGATGGTAACTTCAGGCTGAGCACAAAACTCCTGCTACTTCACCACCAACCAATCAAAGGAAAGTCTGCACACAGTGAAGATAATGAAGACAGACTCTGACTCCTTCCCTAAACAACTCTCCCTTAAAAATTTTTCATGGTTGAGCAGAAACTTTAGCATTGGTTTCTGGACACAAGTCTGCCTTCTCATGGGGTTGCAGCTGCCTGAACTAAGCAAACTTTCCCTTCCAGCTGGGCTTCCCAGGTGGCACAGTGGTAAAGAACCAATGCAGGAGACATAGGAAACTTGAGTTCTATCCCTGGATAGAGAAGATCCCCTGGAGGAGGAAATGGAACCCATCCCAGTGTTCTTGCCTGGAAAATTCCATGGACAGAGAAGCCTGGAAAGGTATATGTAGTCCACGGAGTCACAAAGTCAGACATGAATGAGCATACACACACATACACACACACACACACACATACACACACACACACGCATCCCTTCCAACTAACACTTGTCTCTTTCAAGCAGCAGGCAGCCGAACCTTAGCTCAGTACTACTAGTTGTAGAAAAGGAAATCATCATCTATACAGCCATGGTTTCAGTAATGCACTTGACTTCCTAAATATAGTCTATACTCTAAATAATGAAGGAAATACATTTTTGATCCCAGGCATCACCAGGACACTATCATAGAAAGCAGTCAAGAAAGATTCAAAGGAAGCCAAGGGGACAGTAACCTAACCCGTCGCTGATTCTGCATTTCCCAACAGATTTAAAATGAAGCTCTTCCTCTAGATCACAGGTATTAATCATGGGTCAGCCCTTCAACCTTTGCTATTCTTTACAAGGCTATGTGGGGAGGGAGCCACCTATGAGACTACTTCTGCTTGCTTTGTGCTTATTGACTCACCTCAACATTGCTGGAGGTCAAGTTTCCAAGGCTGCTTTTTCATCCTTTAGCAGGTTTATTCACTAGGAGTGAAAAATTCTCAAAACTAAAGCACTCTGGATGAAAAAGAATCCTTTTTCAAAAATCTTCCCATTTTCACATATTATAATGACATATCATGAAATTGTTTTAATTTTGGAATAAAGCCACGTGCATACATCTATTTGGTGTTTACTAGGAGGGTTGAAATATCTGTATGCTTCCATACTTTCAATTCTAGAGGATATACCTTTGGGTAGATTAAAAAAGGCCTTCCTGCATCCCATTTTTCTGGAGAAGGTGATGATGCAGGAAACTGGCCAAGGAAGGCAGGTCTGGGGACAAGGTACTCCCACCACCACATCGGCCAAGCTCAGCTGTCATCTCTGCACATTGCCCACATCACCAGGTATATTGTTCTACAAATAAAGGAGGGACCACTGCAAGTCCTAAAAACCCCTCATTTTAAAGTGGTTCCACAGGCTATCCCCAAAGACACTTACTATCCCCTCTTCCATGATCTCCTCACCAACTATATCAAGACTCAAAGATGCTCAAAGATGAAGGCAGCTGAAAAACCCCAAAACATCTGTGGTGGAAGTTACTTATAGCTGCCGTTTACTTTCTAGTGGTCTCATATACAGGTTTCTAGTATATTCTCCATCTTTCCTCTTGCTTCTCCATGAAATGAATCTATCTCCTTGTTTACCATGGTTGCTGTGCCAGTGAGCTGCACTCTTGCTCGTAGATTTCTGCCGACTCCTATCACTCTGAAGAAACTGGCTGCTTTAGGAGAAAAGGAAAGAAATCTCTCCACTACTGTGTATCTCTAGCAGTAGTACAAGGGGAGGGTCATGTAAGTTATAGCTGTCTGGGGCCAACTGTGCAGACACTTAGCATTTATTCTTTCCTTCCTCTTCCCCACCCATCCTTGCTTTGCTGGAAGATACCTGCTGTAATAAAAAATAATAGAGAAAACTTGCTTCCATGAAGCCTTATTGAAATGCTCCACTGGATGGAGTGAAAGTAGGTCAGAAGGGGAAACATTCGGTCAATGGATTTCAGAGTGATGCTCCCTCATCTTGAACTCCCATGGCACCAATTGGCTGAACCAGTCATTGTCATTTATCAAATCTTGTTCTGCTCTGTTCTGTGTGTGTGTGTGATTCATTCAAAGAGGGTATAAAATTCCTTAAAGGCTGTCTAATTCCACGAGCTCTCCTTTGGACCTCCAATGGCTCCTAGCACAGGGTCTTCTATCCTGAAGTCATTTGAAAAAAAAATTTGCTGCAGCGCTATTTTGAAGCCTGTGAACTAGTCTTGAATGCATTTTAAGAACTATAAAAACTTTTCATAGTAACACAACAGAGAGGGGGGGAGATTTTAAAATCCTTCTTTACTGGGACAGTATATTACTCCCAAAGATGACCAAGTGAATATGTTGGGGAATTAAAGTTGAAGATGGAGTTAAGGTTGCTAATCAGCTGACCTTAAAAGAGGGAGATTTTCCTGGATTATCTAGGTGGTCCCAATATAATCACAAAGATCCTTGAAAATGGAAGCAGGAAGCAAAAGAGTTAGTGTCAGAGTGATGTTATGCGAGACTCTGCTAGCCATTGCTGGCTCCATAGATGGAAGGAGACACAAGCTGAGCAATGTGGGAAGCCTGTAGAAGCTGGAAAAGACAAGAAAACAAATATTCTACAGGGCCTCCAGAAAGAAATGCAGCCCTGCAGACTCCTTGCTTTTACCTCAGTTCTGAACTTCAATAAGTGTGTGCTGTTTTAAGCCACCAAATTTATGAAAATTTGTTATAGAAGCCTTAAAAAAAAAAAAACTAACAGATTCAACTCTCCTTAGCTTATGCAAAAGGAAGGGAATATTGAGGCATTTTCTTCCTAAGAGCTTCTGCCTTGAAGAGGGCCTTCAGTCCTGGTTGATCAGAACGTTTCTAAGTGATAGAGACTAAGAAGGATTCAAGTGATTATCAGGCAAAATCTTTGGCCTCCAAGGCCCTTGCATGTTTCAGGTAATGCCTCTTGTGGAAGGAAAGGCTAGCCCTGCTCTTATGTGAAATGAGCACTTGCCTCTGTAGTGCTATTTCATGGGGAAGGATAAGATTTCCCACCCTACTTCCTAAAAGAATCCCTCTCGCTTCCCCACAGGGCCCTGAGAATGGGAAAGTAATATCATAGCCAGCTGAATAGGGAAAAGAACAGCCATTCTTTGCTTTCTGTAAGGAAATCTTATATCTATGGATATCAAGGGTTTAGTTTTCACAGTGGAAAACCACTTGCTGTAGTGCCTGCACAACAAATGTCACTTGATACTGGTGTCTCCAAACCTGATAAACAGCAGACATTGACAATGAGATAGGCTCAGAGCCAGTGATACTGGCTGGAAACACAAAGGGATGTATGAAGACGTAGGTATTTTCCAACCAGGGAGGAAAATAGAGAGAATTGGGCTCCAAGACAATCTTTGCTAATATCACAATTTTGCTTACTTTCCACACTTAAAGGGGCAGGCTCCCCAATTCAGTCTTTATCAACTTGATGAGCCTGGAAGGGCTGCAAAGGCTGCCCCTATTACATCCTCTGAGTGAAATAGGAACCTCCAGGGTTCTTATAATTGTTCAGCACTGAGGTTCAAGTGATCACATTTATGGGACTTGGCCTCTAGCCCACTTCTTATGAATACACATAAACACATCTTTTATTGCTCAATAATGTTTTCCCTTTTGGAATTTTTTATGAAACACTAAAAAAAAAGATGGGGCTTGTATTTTAATTTTTTAACAGAAGAAACCAGAGAAATACCAAAATCTTCCAAATGGGAAATTTTCTTGCCTGCTGCTCCTATCAAAAGTGATTTGTCAAGGGACTGGTCGAAGCTTCAATATCAACAACTCAAGATATTAATTTGGTCCAAATCCAACTAATTGACTTGCTCTCTAGACTGAGTTTCTGCATCCCTCTGTACGAGCCCAACCTCCTTCTCTGGGGTGCTTCAGGTGCAATGCAGAATTCATCAGCTCTAGATGCCTGTGGGATGTGCTCCCCATCGGCTCTGTTACAAACCAGTATTCTCTCCTCTTGGCACCTGTCCAAAGAACAAGAAGTTCTTTGATACACGCACAGCATTGCCTTGCCTCCTGCAATCCATGAGTCCAAGAACTTTGTGACCCCTACCTGGACCACTGCAAAAGCTTCCTACCCAGCCTCCAATATCTGCATTATCCAATTTATATAAGCACACTGCTGTCATACTAATCTTGAAGGAGAGATGCAATCATATTGCTCCAGCTTAGATGCTCCAATAGTCTCCATTTTTCACCAGTATCCTCCACCTGGCATTCAACCTCATACAACCAGGCTCAGAATCCCCTTTCCAGATGTAGCGGTCACTAGTCTCTTTCATGCATTCTGTACTGCTGACAATCTGGATAATCTGGCACTCTGCAGTGTACTCTACACATGCCTTTATTCTTGCCACTGTGAGTTCTTTGCTGCAAGCCACACACACTGACTTTGGTTACCTTGGGAGCAAATGGATGCGCTGGAAAGATGTGTGGAAGTTAAGACTCTGAAGAGCAAGGCACAGAACGGACAAGAACCAGAGTGGGTCAATGGGGTACTCTATAGCAGGAACTGTTGGACAATCTCTTAGGGCACAGCCAAAGTGAATAAGTGAGCCCCAGATCTTTGAGTTGTTTTTTGTTTGTTTGTTTTTGCTGTTCCATTCACATTACAGCTTCAGAGAACATCAAATTGACCTGGCTTTAGCTGTAGGCAATCAGAGCACCTTGATAGATCATTTTACAATCACTATCCATTGGGAGAAGAGAATTCTTCAAAAGTAAATTAAAGCATTAGTACCAAACAAACACATAATAGAGGCCTGAAAGCCAAAAGCAACAAATACCTACGATATATTATCTCCACTTGGAATGTTCATTTTCTACCCACCATTCTCTGCCCATCCTCCAAGACCCAGTGAGACATAATTTTGAAGCCAAAACATATCTCTCTTGTTGTGAATTTCCAGTTCAGAATGTGATCCTTTTAGTCTTCCTTACTTTCTTCCTTCTTTCATAGTTTTTATGTTACAACTGCTTCCTCACTAGCTCTGTAATGAGAAAAGTCACATCCCCTCTCTATGCTCCAGTTTCTGGATCTATAAAAAGTCAAAGTGTTAGTAGTTCAGTCATGTCTGACTCTTTGCGACCCCACCCTCCTCTGTTCATGGGATTCTCCAGGCAAGAATACTGGAGTGGGTGGCCATTCACTCCTCCAGGAGCTCTTCCTGACCCAGGGATCAAACCTGGGTCTCCTGTATTGCAAGTAGATTCTTTACTATCTGAGTCACCAGGGAAGCCTGGATCTACAAAGAGGATATAATAATAACCATTTCAAATAATTTGTGAGTAGGATTAATATCTATATGCAATGAGATCAGTTTAGTACCTGAAATGTTGTGGTTGTTATTTTTATTAGCCTGCCATCATCATCATTATTACCAATATTAACACTTTTAGACTGGGAACCATGATTTCTTCATCTTTATGAACACTTGTCAAATATTTTACAACAAGCTATTTGCTACTTCTGATGAATGAATAAGTCAATCAATAAAGTAATCAACCAATGAAGGAAGAAAACTCTGGAAGATGAAATTGAAACTAGGATTTCTGTAGGTCTGCCCACATTTCCCATCCAATTAGGAGACCCCATATACTCATCTGAATGCAGAGTTCCAAAGAATAGCAAGGAGAGATAAGAAAGCCTTCTTAAGTGAATAATGCAAAGAAACAGAGGAAAAAATTGAATGGGAAAGACTAGAGAT
Organism: Ovis canadensis; assembly: GCF_042477335.2. Lineage (NCBI taxonomy): Eukaryota > Metazoa > Chordata > Mammalia > Artiodactyla > Bovidae > Ovis > Ovis canadensis. The sequence goes on from NC_091245.1 coordinate 217,733,975, forward strand.
CTCTTCAAGAAAATTAGAGATACCAAGAGACCATTTCATGCAGGGGCACAATAAAGAACAGAGACAGTATGGACCTAACAGAAGCAGAGATATTAAGAAGAGGTGGCAAGAATACACAGAAAAACTATACAAAAAAGATCTCCATGACCAAGATAATCACGATGATATGATCACTCACTGAGAGCCAGACATCCTGGAATGCAAAGTCAAGTGGGCTTTAGAAGCATCACTATGAACAAAGCTAGTGGAAGTGATGAAATTCCAGCTAGCTATTTCAAATCCTAAAAGATGATGCCATTAAAGTGTTACACTCAATATGCCAGCAAATATGGAAAACTCAGCAGTGGCCACAGGACTGGAAAAGTCAGATTTCATTCCAGTCAAGAATGCTCAAACTACCGCACAATTGTACCCATCCGTCTCATATGCTTGTAATGCTCAAAATTCTCCAAGCTAGGCTTCAACAGTACATAAACAGAGAAATTCCAGATGTTCAAGCTGGATTTAGAAAATGCAGAGGAACCAGAGATCAAATTGCCAACATCCACTGGATCATTGAAAAAGCAAGAGAGTTCCAGAAAAACATCTACTTCTGCTTTATTGACTAAGCCAAAGCCTTTGATTCTGTGGATCATGACAAACTGTGGAAAATTCTTCAAGAGATGGGAATACAAGACCACCTGACCTGCCTCCTGAGAAACTTGTATGCAGCTCAAAAAGCAACAGTTAATACTGGACATGGAAAAAAGGGCTGGTTCCAAATCGGGAAAGGAGTACAAGGCTGCATATTGTCACCCTGCTTATTTAACTTATATGCAGAGTACATCATGAGAAATACTGGGCTGGAAGAAGCACAAGCTGGAATCAAGATTGCCGGGAGAAATATCAATAATCTCAGATATGCAGATGACACCAACTCTAATGTCAGAGAGCAAAGAGGAACTAAAGATCTTCTTGATGAAGGTGAAAAAGGAGAGTGAAATGTTGACTTAAAACTCAACATTCAGAAAACGAAGATAATGGCATCCGGTCCCACCAAATCATAGCAACTAGATGGGAAAAGAGTGGAAACAGTGACAGATTTTATTTTCTTGGGCTCCAAAATCACTGCAGATGGTGACTGCAGCCATGAAATTAAAAGACGCTTACTCCTTGGAAGAAAAGCTATGACCAACCTAGACAGCATATTAAAAAGCAGGAATATTACATTACCAACAAAGGTCTGCTTAGTCAAAGCTATGTATTTTCCTGTGGTCATGTATGGATGTGAGGGTTGGATGATAAAGAAAGCTGAGTGCCAAAAAATTGATGCTTTTGAACTGTGGTGTTGGAGAAGACTCTTGAGAGTCCCTTGGACTGCAAGGAGATCCAACCAGTCCATCCAAAAGGAAATCAACCCTGAATATTCTTTGGAAGAACTGATGCTGAAGCTCCAATATTTGGCCACCTGATGTGAAGAACTGACTCACTGGAAAAGACCCTGATGCTGGGAAAGATTGAAGACAGAAGAAGGGGATGACAGATGATGAGATGGTTGGATGGAATCACTGACTCAAGGGACATGAGTTTGAGAAAGCTCTGGGAGTTGGTGAAGGATAGAGAAGCCTGCGTTCTGCAGTCCATAGGGTCGCAAAGAGTTGGACATGACTGGGCTACTGAAAAACAAATGTAGGAGCAAGGATTATCATAGATCTTCCATGAAACAGGAAAAGAGCTTTCCTTGAACATTCTGTGGTTCTGACACAGTTGGAAATACAGCTCCAGTTCTCTTCTTTTGTTGTAACAGCCTGTGTCTACAGGAGGTTTTAAAATGTGTAATGAAAAGGAAGGAAGAAAGGCAGTGTACAAACATTTGGAAATTTAGGGTGACCCATATGATAGAAAATGGATATCCCCACCCTTGACCTAGTTGACCAGTTCTGTCAGTGGCCCCCTTAGAAGCCATTCTTGGTGATACTCTGTGCAATAGTTAGGGATGTTCCTTAGGCAAATTCATCTCCCTTGGTTACTACTAAGGGTCTGTCATCTATGAATTTATCTAAATCATATTCAAATCTATCTGTATGTTTAATCTATGCCACTTTCCTCTTGTATTAAAGCTTTGCTTTAAATCACACCTAAAATGCTAGGGAAGAATGAGAAAAAACTCATCCTTCCAAAAGAGAACTAGAGTAAGTTCCATTTAAACTATACCTGTGCCAACCACCAACAGCTTCGGCCAGGCAGTTGCCCTCCCTGTCTCACCCTGATCCACTTAAAACTGATAGAATAATCTTCAGATTAAAGGTTAATTAGATTTTTAACTTTTTCATGCCACTCAGAACATAAAGATTATATAAATATTTCATCTTATTATAGATTCTAGATAAGACTCTTTTCTTCATTTGACTAAACTTGTATCCCTCCCTGACCCATCCTTTGTCTTAAACACCATAATATTTTTTTTACGCACTTTGGATAATCCCTGTATTACCACAATGTACAATGTGTATGTAGAAGAGGTGCATTACACTACTCCAGGGGTGAGGTTCATATCCTATTTAGCATATGTATGTCTATTCATTTTGAAAATTTCCGCACAAAATGTCCATAAAGTATCTCAGGGAAAGACTACCTTTTCTACTTTATACAAAGATATTTAGAAGATATGGCTGGCTGGATCCAAGATATCTCTTTGTCTCTTCCAGCTTTATCCTTGAGTCTTTTAATTAAGTTCCATTAGGTAGATTCAGGAAAGCTCAATGATATTTCAACTATAATATACATGTAGTAGTTACCTCCTGCATCAGACTTCCTGCTCAGAGTAGCATTCTTCCTGGAGCTGGTTTCTTAGGCCCAGCACTTTCTCTTCTAGACCTGGTTCTGGGTCCAAAAGATACATATCTTAAGGCAGATCTGTAAATTAATCAGGCTTCAATGTCTTCACTCCAGATCCCTCATCTCTGGCATAGAAATCTGTCTCAGACTGAGTGTGAAGATACCAGGTAAATCCTTAGAGTAGCAATTAACAATATCTTTTGTTTTCTCCTCAAAATGAGATCACCCTCAGAATTGACTCCTTCAGGGCACTGAAGAGTATGTTTTTAACCCTAAGAGTAGAGACAAAAAAAACCATCTCTTGTTCTGTGTTTAGATTTAATATTTCCCAGTGGATTTAAGAAAACCACTATTATTTTGCTCCATGTATGTATATATGTGTGCACACACAAGTTCAGATCATCAATAAAAAACAAGACAAAAATTTTAATAGGAATGGTCATCATTTCACAAATTTGGGAGTCATAATTCTCAGGATGATACAAGCAATCATCCATCAAGTATTTATGTTACCCAGAACTCTGATTTTGTTGAAACCAGAGGGGAGACAAAATCCTTACTCCAGGATTAGAATGGAAAGATGTCAAGTTATTTTACCAAACCTTATTTTTCTAATCTTCAAAATGACAGTAATACCTACCCCACTGGTCATTTCTAAGTGCATGCATGCTCAGCCACATTGGATTCTTTGTGACGCCATGCACTGTAGTCCACCAGGCTCCTTGGTCCATGGAATTTTCCAGGCAAGAATTCTGGAGCAGGTTGCCATTTCCTACTCCAGGGGATCTGCCCAACTCAGGGATTAAACCCAAGTCGTTTGTGTCTCCTGCATTGACAGGCAGATTCTTTACCACTGAGCCACCTGGGAAGTCCATGATCATTAGTTGAAGACCAGATTACTAGCTGAAATATAAACACGAAATCTTCTAAGCAGCTAATGTTCAACAAATGCTTATGGAAAGCCTACTGCACTAATTTAAAAGAGAAGCACTGTTCCTGTCTTCACAGAGTTCTACTTTTTATAGTCTTTTTTTCCTCAAGAGGTTTTTGAGCAAGAGAGCAACCACTGGTGCACCAGAGGCAGTGTATATTGACTTGCAAGAGCCAATTATTAAAATACTCAGAACTAGTTGCTAAACCATTGATAGTTTAAAGTGTGAAAGTGAAAGTGTTAGTCCCTCAGTCATGTCCAACTCTTTGCAACCCCATGGACTATAATCCATCAGGCTCCACTGTCCATGGGATTCTCCAGGAAAGAATACTAGAGTGGGTTGCCATTTCCTTCTCCAGGGGATCTTCCCTACCCAGGGATCAAATCTGGGTCTCCTGCATTGCAGGCAGATTCTTTACCATTTGAGCTACCAGGAAAGTCAGTCTTGAAATGTGAACTGGTTGTTAAACCATTGGTAGCTTGAAATATGAATGTATTTACACCACAGAAATTGCCAAGCACTATAAATCAGCTTTTCTATCCCCCTCAACACCAGCTCAGAGGGCCAGCTCTCTAGCACACCTTTAAAAAATATGAAAGCATGAAGAATATGGCATAGTAGTTAGAAAGAGGATCTTGATTTGGAGAGAGATGGATCAAAATCCAAACTTTACAATCTACAGTCTGTAAGTCATTTAGCTATCCTAAAAAGCTTCATTATCCTCATTAATAAACAAGGAAAATGGATTAATATTATAATCTACATATGTTGGCCTGCTCAGGTTGCCATTAACAAATATAGACTGGGTGGCTTAACAACAGTTTTCTTACAGTTCTGAAGGCTAGAAGTCCAAGATCAAGGTTCTAGCATAGTCAGTCTCCAGTGAAGGCTCTTTCTCCAGCTTGCAGATGGTCATGTTCTCATTGCATCTTCACATCACCTTTCCTCTGTGTGTGCATGGAGACAGAGAAAGCAAGCGCTCTAATGTTTCTTCTTTTTTTTTTTTTTAATTGAAGGATAATTGCTTTACAGAAAGATAACTGCTTTACAGAATTTTCTGTAAAACCTCAACATGAATCAGTCATAGGTATACATATATCCCCTCCCTTTTGAACCTCCCTCCCACCTCCCTCCCCATCCCACCCCTCTAGGTTGATACAGAGCCCCTCTTTGAGTTTCCTGAGCCATACAGCAAATTCCCATTGGCTATATATTTTACATATGGTAATATAAGTTTCCATGTTACTCTTTCCATACATCTTATCGTCTCCTCCCCACTCCCCATGTCTATAAGTCTATTCTCTATGTCTGTTTCTCCATTGCTGCCCTGTATATAAATTCTTCAGTACCATTTTTCTAGATTCTGTATATGTGTGTTAGAATACGATACTTATTTTTCTCTTTCTGACTCACTTCACTCTGTACAATAGGTTCTAGGTTCATCTACCTCATCGGAACTGACTCAAATGTGTTCCCTTTATGGCTGAGTAATATTCCATTGCGTATATGTACCGCAACTTCTTCAGCCATTCTTCTGTCAATGGACGTCTAGGTTGCTTCCATGTTCTAGCTATTGTAAATAGTGTTGCAATGAAAAATGGGATACATGTGTCTTTTTCAATTTTGGTTTTCTCATGGTATATGCCTAGGAGTGGGATTGCTGGGTCATATGATGGTTTTACTCCTAGTTTTTTAAGGACTCTCCATACCATCTTTCATAGTGGCTGTGTCAATTTACATTCCCACCAACAGTGCAAGAGCGTTCCCTATTCTCCACACCCTCTCCAGAGTTTATTGTTTGTAGACTTTTTGAGGATAGCCATTCTGACCAGTGTAAGGTGATATATCATTGCCGTTTTGATTTGATGAGATGGCTGGATGGCATCACTGACTCGATGGATATGAGTTTGGGTAAACTCCAGGAGTTGGTGATGGACAGGGAGGCCTGGTGTGCTGTGATTCAAGGGGTCGCAGAGAGTCAGACACAACTGAGGGACTGAACTGAACTGAACTGAACGGAATAATGAGCAATGCTGAGCATTTTTCATGTGTTTGTTAGCCATCTGTATGTCTTCTTTGGAGAAATGTCTGTTTAGGTCTTTTTCTCACTTTTTGACTGGGTTGTTTGTTTTTCTAGCATTAAGTTGTATGAGCTGCTTGTATATTTTGGAAATGAATCGTTTGTCAAGTGTTTCATTTGCTATTATTTTCTCCCATTCTGAGGGCTGTCTTTTCACCTTGCTTATAGTTTCCTTTGCTGTGCAAAAGCTTTTAAGTTTAATCAGGTCCCATTTGTTTACTTTTGTTTTTATTTCCATTACTCTAGGAGATGGGTCATAGAGAATCTTGCTTTATGTCATCGAGTGTTCAGCATATGTTTTTCTCTAAGAGTTTTATAGTTTATTATCTTACATTTAGGTATTTAATCCATTTTGACTTGTATGGCATCACCGACTTGATGGACATGTTTGAGTAAACTCCAGGAGCTGGTGATGGATAGGGAGGCCTGGTGTCCTGCCATCCATGGGGTCACAAAGAGTCAGACATGACTGAGTGACTGAACTAAACTGAATGGTGTTAGGAAGTGTTCTAATTTCATTCTTTTACATGTAACTGTCCAGTTTTCCCAGCACCATTTATTGAAGAGGCTGTCTTTGCCCCATTGTGTTCTTTCCTCCTTTATCAAAAATAAGGTACTCATAGGTGCATGGGTTTATTTCTGGGCTTTCTAACTTGTTCCATTGGTTTATATTTCTGTTTTTGTGCCAGTACCATACTGTCTTGATGACTGTAGCTTTGTAATATAATCTGAAGTCAAGAAGGTTGCTTCTTCCAGCTCCATTCTTCTTTCCCATGACTGCTTTGGCTTTTGGGGTCTTTTGTGCTTCCATATGAATTGTGAAATTTTTGTTCCAGTTCTGTGAAAAATGCCATTGGTAATTTGATAGGGATTGCACTGAATCTGTAGATTGCATTTCGTAGTATAGTCATTTTCACCATATTGATTCTTCCTGCCCAGGAACATGGAATATCTCTCCATCTGTTTATGTCATCTTTGATTTCTTTCCTTAGTGTCTTATAATTTTCTGTGTACACTTCTTTTGTCTCCTTAGGTAAGTTTATTCCTAGATATTTAATTCTTTTTTGTTGCAGTGGTGAATGGGATTGATTCCTTACTTTCTCTTTCTGATATTTCATTGTTAGTATATAGAAATGCAAGTGATTTCTGTGTATTGATTTTGTATCCTGAAACTTTGCTAAATTCACTGATTAGCTCTAGTAATTTTCTGATACTATCTTTAGGGTTTTTTATGTACAGTATCAGGTCATCTGCAAACAGTGAGGGCTTTACTTCTTCTTTTCCAATCTGGATTCCTTTTATTTCTTTTTCTTCTCTGATTGCTGTAGCTAGGACTTCCAGAAATATGTTGAATAATAGTGGTGAAAGTGGACACCCTTGTCTTGGCCCTATTCTTAGGGGGAATACTTTCAGGTTTTCACCATTGAGAATAATGTTTGCTGTAGGCTTATCATATATGGCCTTTATTATGCAGAGGCAGGTTTCTTCTATGCCCATTTTTTGAAGAGTTTTAATCATAAACGGGTGCTAAATTTTGTCAAAGGCTTTTTCTGCATCTATTGAGAGTATCATATGGTTTTCACCTTTCAATTTGTTAATATAGTGTATCACATTGACTGATTGCATATATTGAAGAATCCTTGCATTCCTGGAATAAACCCAACTTGATCATGGTGTATGAGCTTTTTGATGTGTTGCTGAATTCTGTTTGCTAAAATTTTGTTGAGGATTTTTGCATCCAAGTCCATCAGTGATATTGGCCTGTAGTTTTCTTTTTTTGTGTTGTCTTTGTCTGGTTTTGGTATCAGGGTGATGGTGGCCTCATAGAATGAGTTTGGGTGTTTCTTCCTCTGCAATTTTTTGAAAGAGCTTTAGAAGAATATGCATTAGCTCTTCTCTAAATGTTTGGTAGAATTCTGTGAAGCCATCTGATCCTGGGCTTTTGTTTTGGGGGAGATTTTTGATCACATCTCAATTTCAGTGCTTGTAATTGGGTCATAATTTCTATTTCTTCACGGTTCAGTCTTGGAAGATTGAACTTTTCTAAGAATCTGTCCATTTCTTGCAGGTTATCTATTTGATTGTCATATAGTTGTTCATAATAGTATCTTATATCCTTTGTATTTCTTCATTTTCTCTTGTAACCCCTTCTTTTTCATTTCTAATTTTGTTGACTTGATTCTTTCTCTTTTTGTCTTGATGAGTCTGGCTAAAGTTTTGTCAATTTTCTTCTCTTCTCAAAGAACAAGCTTTTAGTTTTATTAATCTTTACTATTGGTTTTTTTTTTCATTTCTTTTTCATTTATTTCTGCTTAGATCTTTTTTGTTTCTTTCCTTATACTAATTTTGGGTGGTTTTTATTCTTTTTCCAGTTGTTTTAGAAGTAAAGTTAGGTTGTCCATTTGATGTGTTTCTTGTTTCTTGAGGTGGGATCGTATTGCTATAAACTTCCCTCTTAGGACTGCTTCTGGTGCATCCAATAAACTGTGGGAAATTCTGAAAGAGATGGGAATACCAGACCACTTGACCTGCCTCTTGAGAAACCTGTATGTAGGTCAGGAAGCAACAGTTAGAACTGGACATGGAACGACAGACTGGTTCCAAATAGGAAAAGGAGTATACCAAGGCTGTATATTGTCACCCTGGTTATTTAACTTATATGCAGAGTACATCATGAGAAACACTGGGCTGGATAAACACACCCTAGAATCAAGATTGCCAGGAAAAATATCAATAACCTCAGATCTGCAGATGACACCAGCCTATGGCAGAAAGTGAAGAAGAACTAAAGAGCCTCTTGATGAAAGTGAAAGTGGAGAGTGAAAAAGTTGGCTTAAAGCTCAACATTCAGAAAACTAAGATCATGGTATCCGGTCCCATCACTTCATGGGAAATAGATGGGGAAACAGTGGACACAGTAGCTGACTATTTTTCTGGGCTCCAAAATCACTGCAGATAGTGATTGCAGCCATGAAATTAAAAGATGATTGCTCCTTGGAAGGAAAGTTATGACCAACCTAGACAGCATTTTCAAAAGCAGAGACATTACTTTGCCAACAAAGGTCCGTCTAGTCAAGGCTATGGTTTTTCCAGTGGTTATGTATGGATGTGACAGTTGGACTATAAAGAAGGCTGAGTGCCAAAGAATTGATGCTTTTGAACTGTGGTGTTGGAGAAGACTCTTGAGAGTCCCTTGGACTGCAAGGAGATCCAACCAGTCCATCCTAAAGGAGACCAGTCCTGGGTGTTCATTGGAAGGACTGATGTTGAAGCTGAAATTCCAATACTTTGGCCACCTGATGTGAAGAGCTGACTCATTTGTAAAGACCCTGATGCTTGGAAAGTTTGAAGGCAGGAGGAGAAGGGGATGATGGAGGATGAGATGCTTGGATGGCATCACCAACTCAATGGACATGGGTTTGGGTGGACTCTGGTAGTTGGTGATGGGCATGGAGGCCTGGCATGCTGTAGTTCATGGGGTCACAAAGAGTCAGACATGACTGAGAGACTGAACTGAACTGATAGGATTTGAGTTGTCATGCTTTCATCGTCATTTGTTTCTAGATTTTTTTTAAATTCTTCAGTAACCTGTTGGTTATTTAGAAATGTGCTGTTTAAGATTCATGTGTTTGTGTTTCTTAAAGTTTTTTTCTTGTAATTTATATCTAGTCTCATAGCATTGTGGTCGGAGAAGATGCTTGATAAGATTTCAATTTTCCTAAATTTACTGGGGTTGATTTGTGACCCAAGATGTGGTCTGTCCTGGAGAATGTTCCGTGTGCACTTGAGAAGGTGTATTCTTCTGCATTTGGATGGAATGTACTGAAGATATCAATGAGATCCATCTCATCTAGTGTAGCAGTGAAGACTTGGGTTTCCTTATTAATTTTTTGTTTTGATGACCTGTCCATTGGTGTGAGTGGAGTATTAATGTCTCCTACTATTATTGTGCTACTGTCAATTTCTTCTTTTATGTCTGTTAGTATTTGTCTTATGCATATATATGGCATATATATGGGTCTTGTTTTTGCAATCATTCAGCCAGTCTGTGTCTTTTGGTTGGAGCATTTATTCCATTTACCTTTAAAGTAATTATTGATATATATATTCCTATTGCCATTTTCTTAATTGTTTGGGGTTGATTTTTTAGATCTTTTTTCTTCTCTTGTATTTTTTGACTATATAAGTCCCTTTAACATTTGTTGTAAAGCTGGTTTGGTAGTACTGAATTCTCCTAATTTTTACTTGTCTGAAAAGATTTTTATTTCTCCATCAATTCTGAATGAGATCCTTTTTGGATACAGTAATCTTGGTTGTAGATTTTTCCATTTCAGGACTTTTAATATAAATATAGTCTGCCATTCCCTTCTGTCCTGCAGAGTTTCTGCTGAAAGATCAACTGTTAAGTGTATGGGGTTTCCCTTGTATGTTACTTGTAGCTTCTCCCTTGCTGCTTTTAATAGTGTTTCTTTGTGTTTAGTCTTTGTTAGTTTGATTAGTATATGTCTTGGCATGTTTCTCCTTGGGTTTATCCTGTATGGGACTCTTTGTACCTCTTGGACTTGATTGACTATTTACTTTTACATGTTGGGGAAATTTTCAACTATAATCTCTTCAAAAATTTTGTCATACCCTTTCTTTTTCTCTTCTTCTGGGACACCTATAATTCAAATGTTGGTGCATTTGATGTGGCCCCAGAGGTCTCTGAGACTATCCTCAGTTCTTTTCATTCTTTTTACTTTATTTGGCTCTTCAGAAGTTATTTCCACCATTCTAAGTTCCAGCTCACTGATTAGTTCTTCTGCTTCAGAAACTCTGCTATTGATTCCTTCTAGAGTATTTTTAATTTCAGTAATTGTGTTGTCTCTGCATGCTTATTCTTTAATTCTTCTAAGTCTTTGTTAATTGATTCTTGCATTTTCTCCATTTTGTTTTACAGGGTTTTAATCATCTTTACTATCATTATTCTGAATTCTTTTTCAGGTAGTTTGCCTATTTCCTCTTCATTTATTTGGGCTTCTGTGTTTCTAGTTTGTTCCTTCATTTGTGTTGTATTTCTCTGCCTTTTCATTATTTTTTTTTAACTTTATTGTGTTTGAGGTCTCCTTTCCCCAGGCTTCAAAGTTGAATTCTTTCTTCCTTTTGGTTTCTGCCCTCATAAGGTTGGTCCAGTTGTTTGTCTAAGTTCCGTATAGGGTGAGATTTGTGCTGAGTTTTTATTTTGTTTGTTTGTTTTTCCTCTGATGGGCAATGCTGAGTGAGGTGATAATCCTGTCTACTGATGATTAGGTTTGTATTTTTGTTTTATTTGTTGTTTAGATGAGGCATCCTGCACAGGGTGCTACTGGTGGTTGGGTGATGTTGGGTCTTGTATTCCAGTGGTTTTCTTTGTGTGAATTCTATTTGATAACCCCTAGTGTTAGTTCTCCAGAGAAGGCAATGACACCTCACTCCAGTACTCTTGCCTGGAAAATCCCATGGATGGAGGAGCCTGGTGGGCTACAGTCTATGGGGTCACTAAGAGTTGGACATGACTGAGTGACTTCACTTTCACTTTTCACTTTCATGCACTGGAGAAGAAAATGGCAACCCACTCCAGTGTTCTTGCCTGGAGAATCCCAGGGATGGGGGAGCCTGGTGGGCTGCTGTCTATGGGGTCGCACAGAGTCGGACACAACTGAAGTGACTTAGCTTAGCTTAGCTTAGGGTTAGTTCTCTGGTAGTCTTGGGTCTTAGAGTCTGTGCTCTCACTCCAAAGGCTCAGGGCTTGATCTCTGTGAAGCCTGCTGCTGCTGCTGCTAGGGGAAGGTTTTGATGACAGATCCCTGGGATCCTGGTTCTGTCCTCCAATGAGGTACAAAGACCTGTCCCCTTTGACAGTTGTGGGAGACCCTCAGCAAAGTCAAGGACTTCTAGTTCCTCCTCAAGGACTATAGAATATTCTGAGCCATGTCTTGTGAGTTTTCCTATAGCTACTGAAACCCCTGCTAGGTGGAGAAGATAGCTACATGATGAGCAGACTGCAGCCATGACGTAAGACTAATGTTTCTTCTTATAGACACTAATGCTACCAGATCAAGGCCCTGGAACCCTTAAGACTACATTTAACCTTAATTACCTCCTTAAAGCCTCTATATCCAAATAAAGTCACATTGGGAATAGAACATATGAATTTGGAAGGGACAAACATTCAATCCATAACATTATCTCACTGAAAATTAAAATGAGACATACTATGTTGATGCAATGTCTAGTACTTCAAGTGCTCAAAAATATTAGCTATTAAAAAAATTAGCTATCATTGCCATTTCTCATTAGAAGAGTAAGTCTGGTTTTATGTCTTGGTGGAAAGGGAGACTTGAGAGTGAAAGCCTACAGTCAAGAGGATCATTAAGCAAATTGTTGGAAAACATCAGATAAAGACAGATTCCATTAAATGAAAAATTAACAAGATATAGAAATCAGCTAGACACGGAGATAAGAAAAAATGGTCAGAGTCAGCACCAAGCATCCTAGGTGGGAAGGAACTGGTGGGAAAAAGACATCAGAAGATGAGAATCAGTTTTAGCAGATGAAAATAATTGAGAATTTAAGGTAATGGCTAAAATTATCCAAAATTCCATTTCAAGTTTTGAGAACACACATTTATTAACCAAATATTTCTTGAGTTTTTGTTGCAAGACACTGTAAGGGATACAAAGATGGTGAGGATATGGTCACTGTTTTTATCAGCCTAGGTCCATTATGGAAAAGGACATAAAAAGAAAACTGTCACTCATGCTTAAAAAAAAATAGGAGATAACTTTTTCTGAGGATATGTTAGGATAGGATTTCATAGAGGCAAAGCGATAGAAGATGAAAGACAGATAAATAAGATGATGTGAATGAGGGCAGAGAAAGGCTTCCTCACAGAGATTTTCCTCTAGCATAAGAAAAAGCATTGAGCTGAGAAAACATAATCAGGGGGCAATTCAGTTAGCCGAAGCATAGGTAGCCAATTAGAGAATAGTAGGAAAACAAGCTAGAGAGGTTGTCAAAGACCAAGCCACAGAGGATCTTAAAATCTAGGTTAAGAATTTGAACTTGATGAAACACTGATGAAGGAAATTAAAGAAACACAGATAAGTGTAAAAACATGCTCTGTTATTGCATTGGAAGAATTAATATTGTAAAAAATGGTCCATTACCCAAAGTGATTCACAGAGTCGATGCAATTCCCATTAAAACCCCAATCTCGTTCTCTGTAGAAATAGAAAAAATTCCTAAAATATGTATGGAACCATAAAAGACCCCAAAGGGTCAAAGCATCTTTGGGCAAGAAAGCAAAGCTGGAGCCATTTCAAAATATTTTGCAAAGCTACAGCAATTGAAAGAGTACGGTTCTGGCAGAAAAACACATGTATAGACCAATGGAATAGAATAGAAAACTCAGAAATAAACCTTACAGTCAACTGATTCTCAACAAGTGTCTCAAGAACACACTATGAGGAAAGGATAGTCTCTTCAATAAACAGTGCTAGAAAAACTGTATATCCACATGCAAAAATTTTATTTGGTTTTTATCTTATAATAGATTTTAAAAACCAACCTAAAATGGATTAAAGACTTTAAAGCAAGACATGAAACCATAAAACTCATAGAAGAAAACAGGGGGGAAATGTTTGACCTTGGTTGAGGAAATAAGTTCCTGGATATGACACCAAAAGCCCAAGTAACAAAAATAAAAATAGATAAATGGAATTTCATTAAAAAGCACTTCTGTACAGCAAAGGAACTGGCCAAAAGAGTGAAAAGTCAACTTACAGAATAGAAGGAAATAATTAAAAGTCATATATCTGATAAGGGGTTAATATCTACAACATATTGGAAATTCATACATCTCAAAGCAAAAACAGAAAACAGTTTTTAAGATGGACAAACTATTGAGTATAAAATAAGCTACAAGGATATATTGTACAACATGGGGAATGTGACCAGTATTTTATAACTTTAAATGAAGTATAACCTTTAAAAATTATGAATCACTATATTATATACTTGTAATTTATATAACACTGTATAGCAATTATACTTCAATTTTTTTAAATGGACAGAGGACCAGAATAGATACTTCTCAGAAGACATACATATGACCAACAGATATGAAAAGGCACTCAACTTCACTAAATACCAGAGAAATGCAATCAAAACCACAATGAGATATCACCTCCAACTCATTAGAATGGTTATTATCAGAAAGATAAAATATAACAAGAACTGGAAAGCATATGGAAAAATGGAAACCCCTGCACCATTAGCGGGAATGTGAATTGATACATCCATTAAACAAAACAATATAGAGGTTTCTCAAAGAATTAACAGAACTACCATATGATCCAGGAAGCCTAGCACTGGGATCTATCCAAACAAATGAAATCAGTATCTTGGAAAAGTACCTGCGCTTTTCATGTTCATTATAGCATTATCACCACAGTCAAAATGTGGAAACAACCTAAGTGTTCATTAACAGATGAGTGGATACAAAAATGTAGCCTACATTTTCATACAAGGGAATATTGTATAATTATATCGTATTATGAATAAACCATATAAAATGAAATCCTGCCACCTGCAACAATATGGATGAACCTGGATGACACGATGTTAAGTGAAATGAACCAGACACAGAAAGACAAATACTGTATGATCTTGCTTACATGTGGAATATAAAATACTCAACGGAGCATAGAGTATAATGATGTTTATGGGGGCTGAGGGGAGTGAGGAATGGGGAAATGTTGATCCTGGGTTACAAAGTGTCAGTTGTGCTTGATGAATAAGTTCTGGAGACCTGATGTACCACAATGTGACTCTATTAACAATTCTGTACTGAATACTTGAAATTTGCTATGAGAGTAGATCTTAAGTACTCTCACCAGAAAAAAAAAAAAGTAACTACATGAGATGATGGATATGTTAATTAACTTGATTGCGGTGATTCTTCCACAGTGTATATGTGTGTCACATCAAGTTGTACACATTAAATACACACAAATTTTAATTGTCAATTACACCTCAATAAAGCTGGGAAAAAACTTAAGTAAAAAGTGCCCCCACAAAAAAAAAAATGAACTTAATTTAGTAGGAAGTGGTGAATCACTACCACATGGTTCAAATAGAAGCATCTTTCACCTCATCCACAACTGATTTACACAGACCCTTTCATTCTCCAAGTCTCCAAGTAAACCTATCATCAGCTGTGCTAACTTTTAAGGTGCCTAGTTCCTGGCATCAGAGAAGGCAATGGCACCCCACTCCAGTACACTCGCCAGGAAAATCCCGTGGATAGAGGAGCCTGGTAGGCTGCAGTCCACGGGATCTCGAAGAGTCGGACACGACTGAGCAACTTCACTTTCACTTTTCACTTTCATGCATTGGAGAAGGAAATGACAACCCACTCCAGTGTTCTTGCCTGGAGAATCCCAGGGACGGGGGAACCTGGTGGGCTGCCATCTATGGTGTCACACAGAGTCGGACACGACTGAAGCGACTTAGCAGCAGCAGCAGCAGCAGTTCCTGGCATTAACCTTCTCACAATTCCTTCAGCAACCAGGCTGTCCAAGACCCTGGAACTCTTCCTGATCCCTGGAAAACTAAACCATCTCCTGCCTTTAAGTACCTTAGCTTTCAATCTCAGAATTTCCTCAAAAAGATTAAGTAGAAAAGTCTGCTGTTCTCATTTCTGTGCATACTCCTTTGTGCAATATAGTCTCTGAGAGTACTCAATATACAGTCCCTAACAGTTACTAAGCGAAGGAAAGAGAGGCTAAAAATATCCAAGTGACTTACCAAGAACCTTTAGAAGGTCTCTGGGAAGAGGAATCAGAGGAAGAGTGTGGAGGCTGAAGTTCATGAGGCTCCAGACCACAAACAGGGCTTCTCCCATGGCTCAGCTAATGCGGGAGAGGCAAGAGATGGTGGTTCCATCCCTAGGTCAGGAAGATCTTCTGGAGGAGGAAATGCAACCCACTCCAGTATTCTTGCTGGGAAAATCCCATGGACAGAGGAACCTGGTGGGCTACAGTCTGACCATAGGGTCACAAAGAGTTGGACAAGACTAAGCACACACACAGACCACAAACATGTACACACCTACTGTCTCCCTCACCAGCATTTGCACCTCTGCCTCTGGCTTCAATTTGAGCATGAGCATCTCTGCAGAGCAAGCCAAGTTCCTTGTTTAGATGAGAGCCCAGAGTGGCAGAGGTTATGCAGAGGATGTGACCTATGAGCTGAAACTAAAGCTTCTGAGGTTCCACAGCCCCCCTCCCTGTTCTTGGAATCTACCTTTGGCCCACTCTTCCCACAGCCAGAGCCAAGCTTAAGAGGACTTAAGCTTGAAAGAGCGCTCTGGTGTTGAGACCATCTGGACGGCATAAGTGACTGAATCCAGTTAAGGCCTCTACATAAACTTTCAAAATTTGACGGGCGGGTGGGGCAATCTATTGATACTTGCAGCAGAGGAGACTACTGTCCTATGTAAGTTTCCTTGCTTGTTAATCCTACTACCTACTGATTTCAAGTGATCTCTTTCTTCAGTGTTTCCTGCCCTCCGTGTATGGGGCGAGTTTCACATTTCACCCAGGATATTTCTAGGTTGTTAATCAACAATTAGCGAGGCAGCCAGGGCACCGGAGAAATGGGAAAGCGGCCTCCTGGGGACGTGGCGGGCAGGGGGGCTGAGTTGGCCACTGACTTCTATGTAGACAAGAGTGGCCCTTATGCTAGATGTTTGTGGGCCACCGAGTGAGTCTGAGAATGCCCGGAAATGTTTGAGGAACTGCGCAGGGCCGCACTGCAGCCAAGAGGGAAATAAACAGCTGCTGCAGTGGGCTGATCTCTACTGTGGGCAGAGCTGAGCCCCGACGCCCAGCTGGAGGCTGAAGCGCAGCTTACAAAATCGGAAGAAGAGCTGAGGATATAAAAGGGTGTGCAGTGGCCCTGGCTCTGCTAGCTTCAGGGCTGGCAGAGGAGGTGGAAAAGCCAGGTAATAATTTGGAGACCTTAGTAACTCATCTTGTGAAGTAAGGAGGGCACAAGCTGTGGGGAATTAAGGTCTGAGTGCTCCTAACAAGGCATGCCTATGTGGGTGCTCTGTCGTGTCCCACTCTTTTGGGACCCCATGGACTGTATCCTGCCAGGCACCTCTGTCCATGGGATTTCCCAGGCAAGAATACTGGAGTAGGTTGTCATTTTCTCCTCCAGGAGATCCTTCTCACCCAGGGATCAAGCCTGCCTATTCTTTTCCTACTGAACCACCTGGGAAGCCCTAACAAAGCCTGATGGGGACGCTAAGATCAAATCCCTGAGAAAGTGAGGAGAGCAAAAGAAGAATGTTGCAGTAATTGACTGTGAAATGGACAAAACACCTCCTTCGGTACAACTCGTAAAACAGAGGAGACCAAAAGCATAACAAAACAATGCCAGCCAGCAGCCCCCAGTTCAGGAAACATTCTTGAGGAGAACATGGACTCCCATTGAGCCTCCTGATACAGCTACCAAGTTCTAGCAAAAGGCCAGGGAAGATCCCCAGCGTGGTTCATGGGGCTGTGCTATACAGGGGCGATGGCATTTATCTAACAGGACAGGAGGCAGAGAAAAATAAGCAACATCACCACACAGCCTGCCATCTGGCAGCGCCTGCATGAGGTTGGGGGGAGGGGGCTGTTCAAAGAACTCACCACCTTATAGAATGGATTGTTCTGGCCCTCTTCCAACAACTCAATAGAAGACTCTACACATGGACACTACCAGATGGTCAATACCGAAGTCAGATTGATTATATTCTTTGCAGCCAAAGATGGAGAAGCTCTATACAGTCAGCAAAAACAAGATTAGAAGCTGACTGTGGCTCAGATCATGAACTCCTTATTGCAAAATTCAGATTTAAATTGAAGAAAGTAGGGAAAACCCTAGACCTTTCAGATATGACCAAAATCAAGTCCCTACAATTATCCAGTGGAAGTGAGAAATAGATTCAAGGGATTAGATCTGATAGAGTGCCCGAAGAACTATGGACAGAGGTTCGTGACATTGTACAGGAGGCAGGGATCAAGACCATCCCCAAGAAAAAGAAATGCAGAAAAGCAAAAACAGCTGTCTGAGGAAGCCATACAGACAACTGTGAAAAGAAGAGAAGCAAAAAGCGAAGGAGAAAAGGAAAGATACACCCATTTGAATGCAGAGTTCCAAAGAAATGCAAGGAGAGGTAAGAAAGCCTTCCTCAGTGATCAGTGAAAAAGAAATAGAGGAAAAAATTGAATGGGAAAGACTAC
This sequence comes from Ovis canadensis, assembly GCF_042477335.2. Lineage (NCBI taxonomy): Eukaryota > Metazoa > Chordata > Mammalia > Artiodactyla > Bovidae > Ovis > Ovis canadensis. The sequence continues at coordinate 217,752,118 of NC_091245.1, forward strand.
AGACCTCTTCAAGAAAATTAAAGATACCAAGGGAATATTTCATGCAAAGACAGGCACAATAAGGTATAGAAACAGTGTAGACCCAATGGAAGCAGAAGATATTAAGAAAAGGTAGCAAGAATACACAGAAGAACTGTACGAAAAAGAGCTTCATGACCCAGATAATCATGATGGTGTGATCACTCACCTAGAGCCAGACAGCCTGGAATGAGAAGTCAAGTGGGCCTTAGGAAAGATCACTATGAACAAAGCTAGTGGAAGTGATGGAATTCCACTGGAGCTATTTCAAATCCTAAAAGATGATGCTGTGGAAGTGCTGCACTCAATATGCCAGCAAATTTGGAGAACTCAGCAGTGGCCCCAGGACTGGAAAAGGTCAGTTTTCATTCCAATCCCAAAGAAAGGCAATGCCAAAGAATGTTCAAACTACCACACAAATGCACTCATCTCACATGCTAGTAAAGTAATGCTCAAAATTCTCCAAGCCAGGCTTCAGCATTAGGTGAACCGTGATGTTCACCTAATGAACTTCCTGATGTTCAAGCTGGTTTTAGAAAAGGCAGAGGAACCAGAGAGCAAATTGCCAACATCCACTGGACCATGGAAAAAGCAAGAGAGTTCCAAAAAACATCTATTTCTGCTTTATTGACTAAGCAAAATCCTTTGACTCTGTGGATCACGACAAACTGTGGAAAATTCAAGAGATGGGAATACCAGACCACCCGACCTGCCTCCTGAGAAACCTATATGCAGGTCAGGAAGCAACAGTTAGAACTGGACATGGAACAACAGACTGGTTCCAAATCAGGAAAGGAGTACGTCAAGGCTATATATTGTCATCCTGCTTATTTAACTTGTATGAGAGTACATCATACAAAATGCTGGGCTCAATGAAGCACAATCTGGAATCAAGATTGCCAGGAGAAATAACAATAACCTCAGATATGCAGATGACACTCCATTTATGGCAAAAAGTGAAGAAGAACTAAAGAGCCTCTTGATGAAAGTGAAAGAGGAGAGTGAAAAAGTTGGCTTAAAACTCAACATTCACTAAACTAAGATCATGGCATCTGGGCCCATCACTTCATGGCCAATAGATTGGAGAAACAATAGAAACAGTGACAGACTTTATTTTGGGGGGCTCCAAAATCACTGCAGATGGTGACTGCAGCCGTGAAATTAAAAGATGCTTGCTCCTTGGAAGAAAAACTATAACCAACCTAGACAGCTTACTAAAAAGCAAGACATTGCTTTACCAACGAAGGTCTGTCTAGTCAAAACTATGGTTTTTCCAGTGGTCATGCATGGGTGTGAGAGTTGGACTATAAAGAAAGCTGAGCGCTGAAGAACTGATGCTTTTGAACTGTGGTGTTGGAGAAGACTCTTGAGAGCCCCTTGGATGGCAAGGAGATCCAACCAGTCCATCCTAAAGAAAATCAATCCTGAATATTCATTGGAAGGACTGATACTAAAGCTGAAACTCTAATACTTTGTCTGCTTGATATGAAGAACTGACTCATTGGAAAAGCCCCTGATGTTGGGAAAGATTGAAGGCGAGAGGAGAGTGGGATGACAGAGGATGAGATGGTTGGATGGCATCACTGACTCAGTGGACGTGAGTTTGAGTAAGCTCTATGATGGACAGGGAAGCCTGGCATGCTGCAGTCCATAAGGTACAAAGAGTCAGACATGACTGAGCAGCTGAGCTGAATTGATTCTGACCTATAGGGAGCATTGGCCCAATGAGGGGGTCCTCCCTGAGCCTGTGTGGCCCTGGAAATCTATAGAGGAAGCACAATAAACTAAGGCATTTGGGAATGAGACAGACCATCTCCACCCCTGTCTCTGAAGATTCCAATTTGGCCACATTCACTGCAGGAATAGGAGTCAAGATACTCTAGTCCACCCCTCAGTACCTAGTAAGGGACGCTGATATCCATGCCAAGCCCAGTTGAGGGAGAAGACACATATGGTGTTGGGCAATCCATCACTGGCTGGGGGAAACTGACAAAACCCAGGAACAGGTCCATGCTATGGGCAAGACCCAAGACAGAGGGAACTCAAAAAGCCAAAAGGCTATCCCAAGCACTTGTGAAGGACTGGGTAAAAGTAACCCAGAGGCATATGTGGTTTGACCTCTTTGATGCATGGGCCCCACCGGAAAGACAGAGAGGCAACCCAATGCTGTCTTGTTAAGCCTGTGGAAAGCCTTAAAACCTGAGCAGTAATTCAGATCTGCTTCACCTGCCCCTACTATCCCTGATGCCCTGTCCGCTCCCACAGAGTCTTCAAGGACTCACACCCTGGATATAGAATACAAGCCAAGGTCACCTCCAGGTGGAGGCCTCATGTTGAGCTCCTATTCACAGTTCCCTAGTAATAAACAAAAGGTGATGGCTCTGGGCCGCTCACGCCTTCTGAGATGGCCCACACTCCATGAAGTATGTTTCTCTCTAAATAAGTCTACTTCTTTACCTATGACTTTGAAAAAAAATGAAAGTGATGGCTCTGGTTGATGTTAGTACCAAATGAACTCTAATTACGGTAACCTCCAGAAGCAGTGATTGATGGTTTTGGAGGTCAAATGGTTATGGTCAGAAAGGTCCTTTTGCATTGGATATCAGGTGTTTGCTTGCACCAGAATATGAGGTTTTTATCATGCTGGGCTTTGATATTATACAAGGTCAAATTTTGTAAACCTCTAATTACACCTACAGGTTATGAATTCCACCTACAGGTTAAAGTAATCAAACCAGTGTTGAGGGGAAACAACAGCTGACAAGCAGTTAGTCTACCGCCTCCTCAAAGAGTTGTTGTTGTTCGGTGTCTTAAGTTGTGTCTGACCCTTTGTGAATCTGCAGACTGTAGCACATCAGGCTCTGCTGTCCTCTGCTGTCTCCCAGAGTTTGCTCAGATTCATGTCCATTGAGTGTGTGATGCTATCTAATCACCCCATCCTCTGCTGTCCTCTTTCTGTTTTGCCTTCAATTTTTCCCAGTACCAGGGTCTTTTCCAATGAGTCTGCTCTCACATCAGGGGGCCAAAGTATAGCAGCTTCAGCATCAGTCCTTTCAGTGAATATTTAGGGTTTATTTCCTTTAGGATTGGCTGATTTGAGCTTGCAGTCCCAGGGACTCTCTTGAGTCTTCTCCAGCAGCACAATTCAAAGGCATCAAAGAATGGCAACTGTTAAACAATATAAATTGCTGAGGATGGAGCATCATAAGAGAAACTATCTGAGAACTGTACTGAGTGGGTATTGTACATCCTGCCTGCAGTGCTTTCAACAGCCCAGCTGCTGCTGCTGCTAAGTCGCTTCAGTCGTGTCTGACTCTGTGCGACCCCATAGACGGCAGCCCACCAGGCTCCCCCGTCCGTGGGATTCTCCAGGCAAGAACACTGGAGTGGGTTGCCATTTCCTTCTCCAATGCATGAAAGTGAAAAGTGAAAGTGAAGTCGCTCAGTCGTGTCCGACTCTTCATGACCCCATAAACTGCAGCCTACCAGGCTCCTTTGCCCATGGGATTTTCCAGGCAAGGGTACTGGAGTGGGGTGCCATTGCCTTCTCCGCAACAGCCCAGGGTAGCCAGTGAAAAAAAAAAGAGCCAAATGGCTCCTGGAGGATGACCATGGACTGCAAAAGATTGAGCAAGTCCCTCAAGAATTGAACAAGTCATCCATGTGGCTGTGCCCAGCACTGCGCTGTCTTAGGAGTGGACCATGCTGTACTGGACTCAGCAAATGCTTTTTTCAGTATAACCCTGGCCTCTGAGTCACAAGATCATTTTGCCTTCACATAGAGGGTCAACAAGGGCCCTTTAAGGAGCTTCCCCAATATTACCAGCCCAGCCCCACCAAATGGCATGGGATGGCAGTGTGAGCTTTGTCCCTGTCCTCTTTCCCACATCAATAAAATGAGCCCATGACCTTGATGGTAAAATGTTAACATGAAGGCTTGCTTCTGCTGCAGAACACTCTGCAGACTTCCCTGGAACATCTGAGAGCAAGAAGAGGGGCAGTGACGCCACAGAAAACTCAAGGCACAGACGCCACCGCAAAGTTTGAGGGAGTTATTTGTGTCAGGTGAGATGTGTATTGTCCCAGAAGGTGTGATTGATATGGTGCAAGCCTGTCGAGTCCCTAAGGACGTGAGAAGTGCAAGCTTTCATTCGAGTTTAGGCGTTTGGGAGGACTTTGATTTCCCACCTGGGACAGTGCCTTCATCCCTTCTACTTCCTGGTAAGGAAAGGGCATGTGAGAAACTGAGGTTCAGAGCAGCAATCTGCCTATGAGGAAGGAAAAATTACTCGTGAAACAGATGTGGACATCATCTCCCAAGCAGGGCCACCATTTGAGTTAGATGGGTCTGTGACTCTGGCAGGTATGGGTTGGGCACTACAGCAGAGACAACAAAAGGAGAGGAACCCAGGTTTGGAAGAGGGCAGGAACTGGAAAAAAAAAAAAAAAACAACAGAGAGCAACAGCTCCTGGCAGCATACACAGTGCCCCTCCAACTAGAGCTTCTCAGAAAGGAACAGCATGTCATATGTAAGGACATCCCTCCCTAGCAAGGAGTTGAGAACGTGTTCCAGTGAGCCACCTCTGCCATGGCTCAGGCTCCCAGTTTGCCTAATCTGCCTGTAGTGCAGGAGACACAGGAGATGTGGGTTCGATCCCTGGGTCACAGACTCAGGTTCAATCCCTGGAGGAGGAAATGGCAACCCACTCCAGAATTCTTGCCTGGAAAATTCCATGAACAGAGGAGCCTGGCGGGCTACAGTCTATGGGACCACAAAGATTCAGACGTGACTGAGCACACCACAGCACCATTTGCAACAGTAGAATATCCTGTCTGCCAGCCCCCTGTCTCTAGAAATAAAGGGGGCTACTTGGCCCTGCAGTGTATGTTGATTCTCAAAATGCCTCCACCCCTATCCTGGTGGCAGCCCCTGCAGCCTGTAGGGAGGGAGGGGGGGAAATTCCCGCTGACACCCACTACACTACACGGGTGGGTCTAGTAGGGCAAACAACTCCTGCACGTGGACTGTGCTCTCTCTTCAGCCCAACACTGACACCATCTGGATGAAAACGGGAATAAACTGCAGCAGCCAGTGAACTGAACTCAGCAAGAGCGCTGACTTTCAACTCTGCACTGATGGCTGGGCTGTTCCAAAGGGATTAACCCTAATGGCTTGCAGAATGGAAAACCGAGGGGTAATAGTCATGAATAAGCCCTTGTGAGGTTGAGACATGCGGGAAGACGTTTGGGTTCACCTTCAAGGGCCTCAGCTTTCCTCACTGTCTTCCACGTCCCCACTCATAAGGTGCTGACACCCCCCGGCAATCAGAAAGCGGATGTCCTTTCTCAGGTGCAAGCCCTAGCAACTGATCTTTCAGTAGATACAGCAGATTGGGTGGGATGCACATTGCCAAGGATGCTGTATTGCCCTTGAAATATAGCAACTTGATTAATGCATGAACACCATGTCCTGTGTGTTCTAAACAAGGTCCTAGGCAACTGCCAAAAGAAACTGGGGCCATCCACTGGAGTTCCTAACTGGAGAGGGATTCGCAGACTGATTATCTTGACCCTGTCCCTCTGGGAAAGAGTTCTAAATATGCCTGGATCTGTGTGGACACTGTGTCTGGCCTAACCCAAGCTTTCCCCTGTCTCTGTGCAAACCCAGGTTAGTGGGAAGGAAGAATGGAATATTAAAGCAGCAGATTAGAATACAGGTAAAGCCACCTTGGCCAGGGGGACTACAGCACCATCTCAGGCTTTAATACATGTGAATGACTAGCCAGGAGGACCTGCTACCTCATGTGCCAGACTGGGAAGTTGTTGGAAACAGCCACTGCCCTGATTCTCATCATGAATGTTCTATGCTGCTTGAGAACACCAAGCCCCATCACGACTGGGAAAGGCGTTATCTACCAAAATTTGTAATGGGATGGGGGACTTATTTCATACTCCTGGGTGAAGGAGACCTACTCAGTCTCGACTGGGTTCCTGTTGTCCAATGCAGACCAGACCTGCTGAAATGCACTGTACCTGGAATGGAACATGTATCACTGGGTGTCCTGGTTTGGCATATCCCGTCCCTATTCATCTCTTCAAAGCTGACAGTGCTGCTTCCCTTGGCCAACATGTAAGGCGTACACAAGCAGGTCAAATTCCTAAAACTGCACCACACTGATATCCAAGGATCAGGTCATGGTGTAATTCTTACAGAAAGGAAAGAGGCTCCCATCCAAGTTCCTACTGAATATCTGACCTTGGACCTCTGCTACTCCTGTGGTGTTGGGTAATGCGCCTGATGACTGGTTTGGTACTGACTGGTCATTCTGCCCAAGTATTTATTGGATAGCCACACATGTGTGCCACAAACCTTTAGCTGTGATTCCCACCTGGGTGGTTGGACCACTGTACCCTGGGTTTTCCCTGGGCACAGGGAAGAATTCACTCCATAGTGATAAAAATGCCCAGCCTCCCTCTCCTCAGGGCTAAATGGGTATATTCTGTTTTCCACCGGTGCAATCATTTGGCCACCATCTTTATTCCTTCCATTGGCCTGGACGTCCCTGGTGGTCCAGTGGTTAAGAATACACACTTCCATTGCAGAGAGCAGAGGTTCGATCCCTGGTCAGGGAACTAAGTTCTCATATGCTACGTACAGTGGCCAAAAAAATAAATACATTAAAAAAAAAAAGAATCAAACACAAAGATTTGCTTAACTGAATATTTTCAGTGAAGTGAGTCTGCTTTCTTCTTTCACTTTTAGGGAGGCTGATATGATATGTAGCCATACTTTTTAAAATCCACAGATTTTTGTAGATAGGTAACCTAAAGTCAAAATTATAGTGGGTTTATTAGTGGCAACAGCATTACTATTACTATTACTGCAACTACTGCTGCTATTTCTACCTCTTGAGCCCAGGAGTACTTAAAGATTCCCAAAGGTAATGAAGACTGGAGTTCTTTGAAGACTCAAAACTATAAAGCAACCAGCCTTCACCTTCTCTCTGGAATACCAGCAAGAATTAATTACTTACCTGGGGGGAATGAACAGAAGCGTTATCCCGTCTAGAATGGGAAAACCAAGCCCTCGGGACTCAGAGGGCTTCAAAGCTGAGCCTGCTAAGCTGCATCAGTTTAAGGAAGATTTAAATGCTGTGTCCTTCTCTCTCTGTGTCAGAGATGAATCACTTTGCCATGAGAAGAAAGCCCAGCAATGATAGCAAGCCTCTGGCCTGAGGTCAGTTGGCACAGTCTATCCCTGATACATGAAGGTGAAGATGGCAGCTGGATCTCTGGAGTCAGCACACCTTTGAGTTATTAAGAACAGGGATTTGAGATTAAAAAGAAGCCTTGCAATACATGTATAAGTATGGCGAGTCCCCTTCGCTGTTCACCTGAAACTATCACAATATTGTTAATCGGCTATACCTCAATACAAAATAAAAAGTTTTTTAAAAAAGAATAGCCTTGTGTTTAAAAACAAATGGGTTTCTCTTAATTTCTAGGGAAATTAGAAATGCCCAGCTGCTGCTGCTGATAGAATCAACTTCTATTAGCGGACCACAAGGTTGATGCTGTGTTGTTTGGGCTTCATAAAAATCCAAAATCCTTAAGTGTTCTGATCCTTAACAGTCCTAGTAAACTGGAACTGAAGGAGCTCCTTTGTTCACATATCTCACCGTCTTCTACTTCCCCTCTTCTGCTCCTCACTGGGCGTTTTGTGATTGAAAGGCCGTTACCCATAAAAAGAGTGCAGAAGCCCAACACAAGCAGTGTCTTCTTTCCCTCTAAAATGAATGGAATCTCAAGTTGTTACCCAGTCTAGCAGTAACCAGTTTCAAAGACCTTCAGCAAGCTTCCTTGGTGGCGTGTGCATCCATGCTCACTCGTGTCTGACTCTTTGCGACCGCATGGACCGTAGCCTGCCAGGCTCCTCTGTCTATGCGATTTCCCAGGCAAGAATAGTAGAGTGGGTTGCCATTTCCTCCTCCAGAGATCGTCCTGACCCAGGGATCGAACCCTTGCTGCTTATGTCTCCTGCAATGACAGGTAGATTCTTTACCACTGACGCTATCTGGGAAACAATCAGTGCAAAAGAATTCACTGATTAATTTAGCTAACTTTTCTTAAGCATCTATGTTATGCCAGGGATTGAGGTTTCAGACGTGCTGGACAAAGCCCATTTCCAAGAGTTTATGGCAAAACTCCAAAACTCACATGCTCTAAGGCCAGTGTAGTCCAGACAAATATAGGCTGTGGTATCTTCCCAAGGATACACTGGCAAGACTGAAGACTGTTCTTCATAGTGCCTTGTAGTGGACTTTGAAATAAGTTTCTAAATCCTGTGACTATGTTATGAAAGGGGGCTTCCCTTGTAGATCAGTCAGTAAAGAATCTGCACTGCATCTTATGAAAAGCCTATTTATATTGCACTGTATTTTTGTTTTAAAACAATTGGTAAAAGATATACACATATTGTTAATGCTGTACGATTTCTAGCATTATTCTAGTATTTCTCCATTTGCACATATACTGAGTGCCTCAAAGTGTGGAAGTGACACAGACATCTCTGAGAATATAAAATAATAAGGATAGCATGAAACCATGGAAATGACATCATCTTTTTCTAGCACTTAAATCATCTCAAAGTAACTACGCTTTTCTTTTTAATCTGCACTAAAGGTTTCTTATTGACTCTCTTTATAATGGCATGATGGCATTTCACTGTGGTTTGAAATTGTATTCTGCTGCACTTTAATCTAAAACCCTCCTGCATCAATTTCACTTCATTCTTTCTTGACCTATTGGTGTAAATAGAAAAAAAAAAAAAAGTCATTTACCATCTTTCATACTGGCTTTGCCTTACCTCTTTGCAATATATGTGGACAGAGTACATTGCTTATCATGCTGAACAAATGTTCAAATATAACCAATCAAGTCAAGTAGATTTATATACCAACAACACACACACACACATACACACATATACTGGTTATTGAGCAAACTACTTCCAAAACACTATACATATATTATCTTACAACATTTCTGTAAAGTTGTTTTTATTATCCCTGATTATGCAGCTGAGGAAATTGAATCTCAGAGAAGCTAAGTAACTTGCCCTAGGTCACACAGCTAATGAATTTTAGAGTTGGGACTTATGCCCAAGCCTATCTGACCTCAAAGTCCTGTTTCTGGCTCCAGATTGATGGGTGGTGTCTCATTTCTGGTTCTGGCATTAGATTCTACAGCTTTTAATTGCCAATAGACTCCACAAGCACTTTCTAAAGAAAACAATTCTCAGCTTTGAACAACTCTACAGAGAATTTGAAAAAATGAAGAAGAAATCTGGAGAGGTCAGAGCCTTGAAATTTTTTCCCATCATATTTCTTAAAAGTAATAACTCAGAAAGATAAGGTGGTACTTACTTCCAGTAAAACTGGGACAGTCCCAGAAATGCTGACTCACTTGTAATGGAACATCATTCCTGGAATCATGTCCCATATAAAGTGGCCTGTCAGAATGCTAGCAGACACAAAGAGGCCTCTGTGATCATGGCATCTCTTCCCCTTCATTCCATCCAGAGTGTTCACGAGATATCTTCTGTCTGCTTGATGCTCACGTGATAGGTTTGTGCTAGAGGCAGTGTTTCTCAGGTTTTCCTAAACTATGTAGCTACCAGGGCATTTAGTTTCTTCAAAATGAACAAAGTTTGAAATTAGTCCTTTATTTCCTCTCCTTTACTAACTTCAGCGTTTCATTTTGGGTTGTGGTTTTGTTTTTTTTGTTTGTTTGTTTTTACCCTACTTCATTTCTGTGCAAGTCATTTTTTTTTGGCTGCACTGGGCTGCATGGGGAATCTTAGTCCCCCAGTCAGGGATAGAATTCTGGCCTTCAGCAGTGAAATTTTGGAGTCTTAACCACTGGACCACCAGAGAATTCCCATGCTTGCAAGTCATTTTTATAGAGTTCTGTTCTATATTAGAGCAGGAAGCAGAGCTCTGGCTCACTGTCTTGCTCCAAAACCCCCAGCCCAATCATTTCTAATACCCATCTCTGGCCCATCTTTTTCAAGATCCTTTTCTACTCTACCACTTCTCATTCCCTTCAGTACTCAGCCTTCAACCACCAGTTCCCTTTACTACAGGAAAATGATCTCACTTATGCACCTCCAAAGAGTCACATTGCATGGATGTTTCCACTCCTTATTTATTTACTCCCTGCAGTATGGGATACTGTTCACCATTCCCTCCTTGAAACTTTTACATCCCTTATTTTACATCCCATTTTCCTCCTGTTTGGCCAATCTTCCTCATTTTTACTCATATAAAATCTTTCATTCACCCTTCTTTCTCCATCTTAAATATTAATGATTCCTGGGATTCTGCTTCTGCACTTTTAACTATACTTTTCCTAGGTGCCCTCACCCTCAAGATGTCAAATAGGTCCTTTATACTGTGTCTGCCAATCTGTCTCCTCTAATCATAATGAAAGCAAGGATCCCAGCAATCTTGCCTGAGGTATAGAAAGTAATTAATAGATGTTTGTTCAATGCATCAAATATCCATCTCCAACTCAGGTTTCTCTCCTGAGCCCCAGACAATAAATATGTATATATGTATATGGAGGTATATATATTATATATCTACCTATTGGACTACTCCATCTGAATGTCCTTCAGGCATCTCACATTTATCTTGTTCAAAAGTGGCCTATTCTCTACTGGCCCCCAACCTCTTCCTTACCTTTGATTCTCTATTTCAGTAAACGACACCATGCAAATCAAACACACTGGAGGGTAGTCCTTATGACTCCTTTACTCACATGCCCTCTCCCCACATCCAATTATTTATCATATTCCTTTGTCTTTCTCTTATAACTTTTCAAGTCTGTCTTCTCTATTCCCTCCACTCACACAGCCACAACCTTAGTTCAGGCCTTCATCCTGTGTAACTACCATGGCCCCCATCTCTCACTGTCTCTCTCTAGCTCCTGATCACCCACTGCAGCTTCTACACCTCTGTCAGAATGTTGTTTTCTGAAAACAAACTCTCTCACATAAAGTTGTATGTCCAGCATCAAAGTCCATGAATTTCCTCTTTCTCTGTTTTTAAAAACACTGGAACAGGTGCCTTTTATGAAAGAGTCAGTCAAGGCAAACACAACCATACCCCATAACAGGATTCAGCCAATATTCTCTAATGGGAGTCAGAGCCCTAGGTCAAGAGGACCCTAGATTCTTATGCTTTGTTCATGCAAGAGCAGTGACGCTTGTGCCACATTCCTAGCCAATAGTTTATCTTGTATAGTACTTCCTTATAGTGAAATACTCCTTTACAATTATTGCTAGCATCCTCAGGCTACCTAGTAAACCCTCTAGTGCCAAATGAATTGATGGAGACTTAAACATTTACAGTAGCTACCTGAATAGAGTCTTTCAAATGCTAACTAACCTCCCTTGGAGTGTGTATTTCTGATTAAAGCACTTCAAATATTAGCAATCTGCCCCTAGAGGTTGGTTAAATGAAGTAAATGCATACATATGTATTACATTTTCTATGTTAAATAATTTTAAACTGAAACACAGACAATATAGTGCCCCGTTTTGCGAGGCCTTATGCATATGCCTAATTTGCCTTCTGGGTAATGAAACAGAATCAATACATACCCAGCACTTGGCATTCTTGTCTCAATGCTCAAGACAAGAAAAGATAAGCAACAGATGTCTTGTTAATGAATAAATGAGTGACTTGATGAATCCACTAGTTATAAGGGCATGAGTTCTGGATGGGAACTCAGGATTCATTGCATTTATCTGGACTTCAGTCGTCCATTTGCTCTGACAGTAGTTAATGTTAAACTGAACTGTATGAAAATGCCATCTTCAAAGTTGAAAAACACACAAATATTGGCACTTTTATATGATTCTTTCTTCACAATGCTTCCAAGCCACCTTCAGACACACAAAGAGAAGCCAGTTTAAAGCAAGATCTATTCAAATGCTTAGTGACGAGGTCCCAGGAGAAGGGGACCCTTCCCTCTCAGTGTAGATAGTGTCTCCAGCCTCCTTAATATTTTTAATCATTCAACAGGGCTTCGAGGTTGCCACGAAGTCATCACAGATCAATTAAATCCTGGGCGCTTCTGAGGTGACATTCAGATTAGTGGGAGGATAAAAGGAAATCAATTCTTCCTTTTCAGCTGCAGGTGCCCACTGACTTCCCGGTGTGCACCGTGAACTCTCATTTCAAACACAAAGGCAAAGATGGCCTCTCCTTTCAGGGCCGCTAGTTGATTGCAGAAGTGATGCTGGGAAGAATAGAAACCCCAGGGGTCTTGCCTTGCCATTAAGGGCACTGACACAAAAAGACCTCTTTATATCGGGAGTTAAGAAAGAGGAGAGGACAGAATTCCTATTTCACCAACCCCTGAAGTAAAATTACCTTGAGAATTTGGGCTTCAAACAGGGATAAGAGCACCAGCTTTCATTTTCTGGCCTACACGTGGATGGAAGAAATGCTTTTTGAGGAAGAGTGTCACTGCGGAGTGGGGAGGGGGAAGAAAGACAGTCAAGGTGAGGCAAAGTGAATTCCACCATTTAATTAGCAATCACCCCTGACCTGCCAGACACTGCCAATGTGATTCCTGAATGGAGTCAAAGCAAAAGAGCAGGTAATTAGACGGCGCGCACTAGAGCACTAGAGCATCACATTTCCAGAGCTTGCACTGAAAACAAACTGGATATATGTGCTGTGCTTTTAATATATTCTGCTTTCCAATTAGCAGTCAGAGTTGGTTTGTCAGTCACTCCACCTACAATGCATAAAGCACTGGAACACAGAGCGGGGAAAAGCCAGTTCAGAAAATCAATTACGCTTATATTTATATTCCCTCAAGGCTGAGGTGTCGCAAAAACTGCCGAAATATTATCTTTCTCTTTACAAAGGAGCAGAAAGAAAGGGTGAGATTGCAATTCAATATAATGAATGAATCTCTGCCTGTTTGGGGAATGGTACAATAGCTGAATATTTACGAAACTGGTGAAGGTAAATGCATTTCATATGGTCAGCAATTGTGAAAATATTCTACCATTTCTAAAGAACATAGGAACAAGCATGTGTTCAAGAAATAGAGTCATCTTTTAAATGTAAGTTGTTAAAAGAAAATGTTTTAAAATCTAGCTTTTTACTGGATGGTGATTAGCAGAAGGAGTATATCTTGTCTCTCTCATAGTCACATGAGTGTAACGCACTCACACAAGAAGTGAAACTGAGTGTGTTTCACTCAGTTTGTGGTTTGCCCAAAACCAAGCGCCCTTCCCCAAAACCAAGTTCCCCCGCTGAATTTATGGTTAGCCTCTCTATCCAAAACTTTATTTATTCTCTTTCTTGCCCTACTCCCCTCAGGACTGGAGAGTCTCAAAGGAAAGAGGGATTGAAACCAAGCAGGACTCTGCAGGTTCTCCCAGGTATAAAAGCCCTTCTCTGTCCCCCATTTTTTGTTTGTAGAAAAAGGCTTTTAATCTTCTAGGGCTTCTGAGTCCCAAAGAGTGGATTCAAGCAGTTACTAATCAAGGAAGTGAGGAAACACAGAAACAAGGAAAAGCAGTCGAGCAAGAAAAGTAATGATCACTTAAACAAGAGCTCAGGAATAAAGCAGAGTCCTAGTTCATCCTCAAGGTATCAATCTGATGCATATTTTTGAGCTGTTCTGCAGAACCTAAGACACCCCCCACTTCCCATACCCAGGTGAAAGATGTTGACTCCATGCTGACCACGGGCAGGTAGACCCAGACTGGTTGGAATCAGAAGGTTGATGATTAAAGTTTCAAAACATCACTGTTACATAACAGCCAGTAAGTCAGAAGAGCTTTTTCTTCTTCTTCTTCTGACTTACTGGTGGTATTTTTGGGGGGCTCCAAAATCACTGTAGATGGTGATTGCAGCCATGAAATTAAAAGACGCTTACTCCTTGGAAGGAAAGTTATGACCAACCTAGATAGCATATTCAAAAGCAGAGACATTACTTTGCCAACAAAGGACCATCTAGTCAAGACTATGGTTTTTCCAGTGGTCATGTATGGATGTGAGGGTTGGATGATAAAGAAAGCTGAGTGCCAAAGAATTGATGCTTTTGAACTGTGGTGTTGGAGAAGACTCTTGAGAGTCCCTTGGACTGCAAGGAGATCCAACCAGTCCATTCTGAAGGAGATCAGTCATGGGTGTTCTTTGGAAGGACTGATGCTAAAGTTGAAACTCCAGTACTTTGGCCATCTCATGTGAAGAGCTGACTCATTGGAAAAGCCTCTGATGCTGGGAGGGATTTGGGGCAGGAGGAGAAGGGGACGACAGAAGATGAGATGGCTGGATGGCATCACCTACTCGATGGACGGGAGTTTGAGTGAACTCCGGGAGTTGGTGATGGACAGGGAGGCCTGGCGTGCTGCAATTCATGGGGTCACAAAGAGTCGGACATGACTGAGCGACTGAACTGAACTGAACTGAAATCAGAAGAAAGTCCACAAGCTGCAACCCTCACCCCAAATATTGCTTTTAAAAGCCCTTTCTAGAAAGCCATTGGACAGTTTGGGTCTTTTGAGCACCAACTGCCCCCTGCAGTGTGAGCCTGAAGCCCTAACCACTGGACAACCAGGGAATTCCCTCAAATTTTGCCCAAAGATTTTAGCATCTATCTTACTTAGTGACTCTTTCTACTGGATTTTCACAGTAAGAATTCTACATTTCCTTCAACTGTATAAGGAAGAGTTGTCCCTTCTCCTCATTTATTTATTTCATCATGTATTTATATTTGTACTGACTCAAGGATACTTATTTTATTCTACTGGTCATAATCCCAATATTATAGTTACTTATTTTATTGTTCAGATCATTCCATTATGGCCTTTGGGAGTTCCAACTTACCTCCCGTGTCCTTGCTGCTGCTGCTGCTAAGTCAATTCAGTCGTGTCCAACTCTGTGCAACCCCATAGACGGCAGCCCACTAGGCCCCCCCGTCCCTGGGATTCTCCAGGTAAGAACACTGGAGTGGGTTGCCATTTCCTTCTCCAATGCATGAAAGTGAAAAGTGAAAGGGAAGTTGCTCAGTCCTGTCCGACTCTTCGCGACCCCATGGACTGCAGCCCACCAGGCTCCTCCGTCCATGGGATTTTCCTGGCAAGAGTACTGGAGTGGGGTGCCATCGCCTTCTCCCATGTCCTTATGATACATCCTTTTTACATATTTTATTTAGCTGTGCCAAGTCTTAGTTGCAGCACACAAGATCTTTAGTTGTGGCATGTGAGCTCTAGTTCCCTGATCAGGGATCGAAACTGGGCGCCCTACATTGGGAGCACCGAGTCTTAGCCAGTGGACCACCAGGGAAGTCTCTGTCATCCTTTTTTTGAGTATATCTTTTTTTTTGACATTGCAAGATGTTCCAGTCTCAACTCTTTTTTTTTTTTTTGTCCACCCCATCTTTTCCAAAGAGGTCTGGTTTCTTTCACAGAAGAAGCAAAATTATAAACCAAGATTTTGCCACTAGGTGTGCTCATGCCTACTAGGTTATCATTACTTCTAGGCTCAGTGAGCAAGGATGGGAAATATCTATATGAATACTAACCTACATATAAACATCTACATTTATTTCTACATATATCTGTCTCTATGTATATATGTAAATCTATAAATTCATATTCATGAATCATGCCTATGATTCCAATCCAACACCATGAGGCTCATTTCAGCCCTTTGCCTCTCAATGCCTACAATCTCCCTCTCTCTCTGTTATATATATGTGTATATGGGCTTCCTAGGTGGCAAATTGATAAAGAACCAACTGCCAATGCAGGAGACGAAAGAGACGGGGGTTTGGTCACTGGGTCAGGAAGATCTGCTGAAGTAGGATATGGCAACTCACTCCAGTATTTCTGCCTGGAGAATACCATGGACGAAGGAGACTGGCAGGCTACAGTCCATGAGGTCACAAAGAGTTGGACACGACTGAGCAACTGAGCATACACACGCGCGCACACACGCACACACACACATATATATGTATTTGTCTGTGGTATATGTTACAGAGATTTTCTCCTCATTTTCCCTTTGGTTTTGTGTATATGTGGCTCCTCCCTGTTGGCTCAGTGGTAAAGAATCCACCTGCCAAGCAAAAAGACATAGGTTTGATCCCTGGGTCAGGAAGATTCCCTAGAGAAGGAAATGGCAACCCACGCCAGTATTCTTGCCTAGGAAACCCCATAGACAGAGAAGCCTGGTGGGCTATAGTTCATGGGATCCCAGAGTCAGACACGACTTAGCAGCTAAACCACCCATAATATGTGGAGGGTTTTATCACAATGTTAGGGGAAGCACACTGATTGAAACCGCTCACCCTGGCCAGGTACCATAGTAACCATTTGCATGAGTTGTTTTATGACAGGAGAGCCTGATAAGGAATACAGAACTAATAAGCCACCACCAACTGGAAGAGTTTGGGAAAGGTCTAAAGGAGACACTGCGTGTCCGTCCACTTCCCAGAATCCCTCTCGCTAGCACTCATCTTGGCTGAGCCATGTGTGCGCCACCAGAAAAGACTCTGAATTAGAATGATTGGTCAAAGACCACCCAGAAACTAATCCTATCACCATAAAACCCGACATTGTGAGCTACGTGGCAGAGTAGTTCTCCTGGGTTTCCTTACTATACTGCTCTCCACCCGGGGGCCCTTTCCCAATAAAATCTCTTGCTTTGTCAGCACATGTGTCTCCTCGGACAATTCATTTCCAAGTGTTAGACAAGAGCCCAGTTTCCGGCCCTAGAAGGGGTCCGCCTTCCTGCAACAACAAAAGCTTTTTTTTGTTAAATTTTTATATGGTCAGATTTCTTAATCTTTACTTTTATTGACCCTGGATTTTGAGTCACAGAGAGTCTTTCCCTGCACCTTTAATAATGTTAAAGAGGAATTTATCCATGTTTTCTTCACATACTTATATGATAGTATTTTTTACATTTAGATCCCTAATGCCTTTGGAGTTTCTCCTTGTGTATAACATGAGAAATGGGTCCAATTTTATCTTCTTCCAAATGGCCCAGTTGTCCAGCACCATTAAAAAGTTCAGCTTTACTCCAGTGATTGGAGATGCCATCGAATAATTTCTAAATCTGCAACAACGAAGAGAGGAAAACCAGCAACAGATAAGACATTTCCAAAATTGTTACACGAAGCAGACAGAAGAGCATTGACAAATGAAGTCGAGCTAAGGAAATTCATATGGAAGGGACATTTTATGATGATTTTTTAAAGTCAATTCATCAAGAATATATAACAATCTTAAATGTGCATGACTATACTGTGTCTCCTGAGTGATTTTCTAATCTAACAAAATGCTATGGCCCTCATTTAACTCAAAAGTTGGGTTGGAAAATCATTTCTTTATTTGTTCTTCTGAAATTTTTTCCATTTCACCCTACAGAGCCAGAGGCATAATGAGGAGCTTCTAGCCACATCTACAATAACATCTTGACATTCCTGACATATTTTAGGTCCTTGGAAAACAGCTGGATATAGTACTCATTCAATTCTTCCAGCTGTGAGTTTTTACCTTTTGCTCTTGCTTTTTAAATTTTACCAATTCATTTCTACTCTCCTAGAAAAGCTTCAGGTAATAAAAAAAAATGTCCATTTGTTTTAACAGTAGTGGTTCTGAGATAGCACTTTTTATCCTAAAAGACCATGAACAGCCAAGCAGAGCAGCTTTGGCTATGTTACATGGGCCTTCCAACTCCATGCTAGACCTAGATCAGCTTCACACTCTGCAAAAGCACTGAGAGACAAATCAGTTAATTTCATAAATACTTGGTGTTAATTACAAATTCGATGGCGAATTTTGTTGTAAGTAGGATCAGTTTGACATTTTGGAAACTCTCCAGAATCCAAGTTTAAGGTGTGCATGAGGTGGCTAGACTAAGCATCTAGGTTTCATACCGAAAGGTTTTATCCCTATCTCTGAGCTGTTAGAATATGTGTGTCAGCCAAAGTCTTTACTTCTTGTTTATAAACGTCTTTCCTCCAGGGAGTTCTCCTCACATTTGTTATCTTTTCAGTCATCCACCTATTCCCTCAGAGAAAGCAAAGTGGGGAAACATGGGTTATATGGACTCTTTCATTCCTGGGTGGGACTATGAGTTTCAGAGAGAACAAATAAGTAAGTTGAATCTGATTTTTTTTTTAATGCTGTCATAAGACATTTGTGGCGTAATCATGTAAATTTTATTGTTTTAATCCCTGAAGTGTCTACTGAGAGTAAGAGGTGAAGTCTTCCTCATGAGGATCCTTAGTGTTAATCAATTCACAATTTAATGTGGAAAAAAGCTTTACAGCATGGTAGCAATAATGTTGGAGAAGGCGATGGCACCCCACTCTAGTACTCTTGCCTGGAAAATCCCATGAACCGAGGAGCCTGGTAGGCTGCAGTCCATGGGGTCGCGAAGAGTTGGACACGACTGAGCGACTTCACTTTCACTTTTCACTTTCATGCATTGGAGAAGGAAGTGGCAACCCACTCCAGTGTTCTTGCCTGGAGAATCCCAGGGACGGGGGAGCCTGGTGGGCTGCCGTCTATGGGGTCGCACAGAGTCGGACATGACTGAAGGGACTTAGCAGCAGCAGCAGCAATAATGTTGGTCAAATTTTTCACACATAATACACAAACCCATCACATTCTCTTCTCGTCAAGACCTATTCCCTTGCCTGCACTATAAGGATTTATGAGATCTGTCATAGTTAGGAATAAATCACTGAATTTCTTCATCTGTAAAATGAGGTCTCTGGCCTAGCCCATGTCTTATGCTCCAGGTACTTGGTAAGAATGAAAGATGTGAAAAGTTCCTTGAAAGTGAAAGTAAAAGTCACTCTGTCATGTCTGGCTCTTTGCAACCCCATGGACTATACAATTCTCCAGGCCAGAATACTGGAGTGGATAGCCTATCTCTTCTCCAGGGGATCTTTCCGACCCAGGAGCCAAACTGGGGTCTCCTGCATTGCAGGTGGATTCTTTACCAGCTAAGCTACGAGGGAAAATTTCCTTACTTGTGTGGTCCACTAGAGAAGGGAATGGCAAACCACTTCAGTATTCTTGCCTTGAGAACCCCATGAACAGTATGAAAAAGCAAAATGATAAGATACTGAAAGAGGAACTCCCCAGGTCGGTAAGTGCCCAATACGCTACTGGAGATCAGTGGAGAAATAACTCCAGAAAGAGAGACGGGATGGAACCAAAGCAGAAACAATACCCAGTTGTGGATGTGACTGGTGATAGAAGCAAGGTCCGATGCTGTAAAGAGCAATATTGCATAGGAACCTGGAATGTCAGGTCCATGAATCAAGGCAAATTGGAAGTGGTCAAACAGGAGATGGCAAGAGTGAAAGTAGACATTCTAGGAATCTGCAAACTAAAATGGACTGGAATGGGTGAATTTAACTCAGATGACCATTATATCTACTACTATGAGCAGAAGTCCCTTAGAAGAAATGGAGTAGCCATCATGATCAACAAAAGAGTCCAAAATGAAGTACTTGGATGCAATCTGAAAAACAACAGAATGATCTCTGTTCGTTTCCAAGGCAAACCATTCAATATCACGGTAATCCAAGTCTATGCCCCAACCAGTAATGCTGAAGAAGCTGAAGTTGAACGGTTCTATGAAGACCTACAAGACCTTCTAGAACTAACACCCAAAAAAGATGTCCTTTTCATTATAGAGAAATGGAATGCAAAAGTAGGAAATCAAAAAACATCTGGGGTAACAGGCAAATTTGACATTGGAATACGGAATGAAGCAGGGCAAAAGCTAATAGAGTTTTGCTAAAAGAATGCACTGGTCATAGCAAACACCCTCTTCCAACAACACAAGAGAAGACTCTACACATGGGCATCACCAGATGGTCAACACGGAAATCAGATTGATTATATTCTTTGCAGCCAAAGATGGAGAAGCTCTATACAGTCAACAAAAACAAGACTGGGAGCCGACTGTGGCTCAGATCATGAACTCCTTATTGCCAAATTTGGACTTAAATTGAAGAAAAGAGGGAAAACGACTAGACCATTCAGGTATGACCTAAATCAAATCCCTTATGATTATATAGTGGAGGTGAGAAATAGATTTAAGGGACTACATCTGTTAGATAGAGTGCCTGATGAACTATGGATGGAGGTTCATGGCATTGTACAGGAGACAGGGATCAAGACCATCCCCATGGAAAACAAATGCAAAAAAGCAAAATGGCTGTCTGGGGAGGCCTTACAAATAGCTGTGAAAAGAAGAAAGGTGAAAAGCAAAAGAGAAAAGGAAAGATATAAGTACCTGAATGCAGAGTTCCAAAGAATAGCCAGGAGAGATAAGAAAGCCTTCCTTAGCAATCAGTGCAAAGAAATAGAGGAAAACAACAGATTGGGAAAGACTAGAGATCTCTTCAAAAAAATAGGAGATACCAAGGGAACATTTCATGCTAAAATGGGCTCGATAAAGGACAGAAATGGCATGGACCTAATAGAAGTAGAAGATATTAAGAAGAGGTGGCAAGAATACACAGAAGAACTATATAAAAAATATGTTGATGACCCAGAAAATCACGATGGTGTGATCACTCACCTAGAGCCAGACATCCTGGAATGTGAAGGCAAGTGAGCCTTAGAGAGCATCACTACGAACAAAGCTAGTGGAGGTGATGGAATTCCAGTTGAGCTGTTTCAAATCCTGAAAGATGATGTTGTGCAAGTGCTGCACTCAATATGCCAGCAAATTTGGAAAACTCAGCAGTGGCTACAGGAACTGGAAAATATCAGTTTTCATTCCAATCGCAAAGAAAGGCAATGCCAAAGAATGTTCAAAGTACTGCACAATTGCACTCATCTCACACGAATCTCCAAGCCAGGCTTCAGCATTACGTGAACCATGAACTTCCAGATGTTCAAGCTGGTTTTAGAAAAGGCAGAGGAACCAGAGATCAAATTGACAACATCCACTGGATCATGGAAAAAGCAAGAGAGTTCCAGAAAAACATCTATTTCTGCTTTATTGACTATGCCAAAGCCTTTGACTGTGTGGATCACAATCAACTGTAGAAAATTCTGAAAGAGGTGGGAATACCAGACCACCTGACCTACCTCTTGAGAAACCTATATGCAGGTCAGGAAGCAACAGTTAGAACTGGACATGGAACAACAGATTGGTTCCAAACCAGGAAATAAGTATTTCAAGGCTGTATATTGTCACCCTGCTTATTTAACTTATATGCAGAGTACATCATGAGAAACACTGGGCTAGAAGAAGACAAGTTGGAATCAAGATTGCCGGAAGAAATATCAATAACCTCAGATATGCAGATGACACCACCCTTATGGCAGAAAGGGAAGAGGAACTAAAGAGGCTCTTGATGAAAGTGAAAGAGGAGAGTGAAAACGTTGGCTTAAAGAAAACGAAGATCATGGCATCTGGTCCCATCACTTCATGGGAAATAGACGGGGAAACAATGGAAACAGTGTCAGACTTTATTTTGGGGGGCTCCAAAATCACTGCAGATGGTGCCTGCAGCCATGAAATTACAAGACACTTACTCCTGGAAGGAAAGTTATGACCAACCTAGAGAGCATATTCAAAAGCAGAAACACTACTTTGCCAACAAAGTTCCATCTAGTCAAAGCTGTGGTTTTTCCAGTGGTCATGTCTGGATGTGAGAGTTGGACTGTGAAGAATTGATGCTTTTGAACTGTCGTGTTGGAGAAGACTCTTGAGAGTCCCTTTGACTGCAAGGAGATCCAACCAGATCTCCTAAAGGAGATCAGCCCTGGGATTTCTTTGGAAGGAATGATGCTAAAGGTGAAACTCCAGTACTTTGGCCACCTCATGCGAAGAGTTGACTCATTGGAAAAGACTCTGATGCTGGAAGGGATTGGGGGCAGGAGGAGAAGGGGACGACAGAGGATGAGATGGGTGGATGGCATCACCGACTCGATGGACGTGAGTTTGAGTGAACTCCAGGAGATGGTGATGAACAGCGAGGCCTGGTGTGCTGTGATTCATGGGGTTGGAGAGTCAGACACGACTGAGCAACTGAACTGAACTTGGAAAAAGGCAATTACATCTGGCTAGTCTGGCAGATTATTACAGATCAAATGTCATTTAAGGGAAATACAAAGACTTTATACTATGATCTGAGTGAGAATAAAAATAAAAAAGAATAAATGTAGGACTTCCCTTGTGGTCTGTGGTTAAGATTCTGTGCTTCCAGTGCAGGCGGCATGGGTTTGATCCCTGTTGGGGGAACTAATATTCCACATGCTGTGCAGTATGGCCAAGTGAAAAAAATTACATAATTACCTGTTACTGTTTTATGTCTTCCAATATGTATATCTAATGGATCATGGTTATGATCTTAATCAATGAGGCTTTCCTAGGGTGGTCACCATTTGGAGGTATTTATATGGTTTTTACATTTTATTATGTTTATTATGGAATTCCCTGGTGGCTCAGAGGTTAAAGCGTCCACCTGTAAAGCGGGAGACCTGGGTTTGATCCCTGGGTAGGGAAGATCCCCTGGAGAAGGAAATGACAACTCACACCAGTATTCTTGCCTGTAGAGTCCCATGGATGGAGCAGCCTGGTGGGCTACAGTTTTCGGGGTCGCAAAGAGTCAGACATGACTGAGCAACTTCATTAACTCATGAAATTATTAATGTTTTGGGGATATTGTCTTTGCATGCATAATTTTAATTACTCCTGACAACAGTCAAAGAAGAAAACATTATTATCCTTATTTTACAAATTAAATGCGATACAGAAAAAAATTACAAAAGAAACTTACTTGGGATATTATAGACAGTGGGTGGTACAGCTGAGATTTGAATTCAGGTCTTTAATTTTTAAATATTAATACATATTTGTTCCAATACATGGGACATTTGCCACCAATGACACTTTTCATCTTAATTTGAATTATTCTAATAGTTTGAATTATGTAATTCACAAAATGGAATGTATCTGTATTGGTTATTTTGGAAATACTGGGTTTTTGGACAAATTGGGACTGTCATGAGTAGAAGATTGATAAATGCTGTCCCTTGCTGGAAGAGGCATCCCTGGGGAGTTTGTTGCATGTGTGGACTCTAAAGGGTGTTTCGTGATTGCTCTTTGCTCTGCGCATGTGTGCATGCTAAGTCGCTTCATTCATGTCTGACTCTTTGTGACCTTATGGACCATAGCCCACCAGGCTCCTCTATCTGTGGGAATCTCCAGGCAAGAATAATGGAGTGGGTCTCTGTGCCTCCTCCGGGTGATCCTCCCAATGCAGGGAACAAACTCATGCCTCTTACATCTCCTGCAGCGGCAGGTGAGTTCTCTCTTTTTTTAAATATACACTTATTTATTTTAATTGGAGGCTAATTACTTTACAATATTGTATTGGTTTTGCCATACATCAACATGAATCCGCCGTGGGTATACACATGTTCCCCATCCTGAACCCCACTCCCACCTCCTTCCCCATACCATCCCTCTGGGTCATCCCAGTGCACCAGCCCCAAGCAGCCTGTATCATGCATCCAACCTGGACTGGCGATTCATTTCATATATCATATTATACATGTTTCGATGCCATTCTCCCAAATCATCCCACACTCTCCCTCTCCCACAGAGTCCAAAAAACTGTTCTATACATCTGTGTCTCTTTTGCTGTCTCACAATCAGGGTTACCACTAGCGCCATCTGGGAAACCCCCATGATTGTTCTGCAGCTGCTGCTAAGTCACATCAGTCATGTTCGACTCTGTATGACCCCATAGATGGCAGCCCACCAGGCTCTTGTCCCTGGGATTCTCCAGGCAAGAATACTGGAGGGGGTTGCCATTTCCTTCTCCAGTGTATGAAAGTGGAAAGTGAAAGTGAAGTTGCTCAGTCGTGTCCGACTCTTCACAACCCCACGGACTGCAGCCCACCAGGCTCCTCCGTCCATGGGATCTTCCAGGCAGGTACTGGAGTGGGTTGCCATTGCCTTCTCCATGATTGTTCTATGATCTGGTAAATCTGGGGAAGGAGGTTTTGTGGGTGTTTTCTAAAAGATATTTGACAAAAGAACAATGTTGAAGGCTAAGATTATTACTGCCATATATGATGGCACTAGTTTTCAACTTGTATTTCGTCCCAACATTCCTGTGGGATGCAATACACTGATATCGGTGATAGTGTGTGGTTCTCTCCTCCACCAACTCATAGCCACGTGGACACAGGCCCTAAGCCTGTCTGAGTAAGCTTAGGGTAGGGTGGTGAGGTCTCTGTAGAAATCTGGAAAAGTCCCCTTTCTCAGAAGACTCAGCTATGGGTGGTGGAAGAGGTAAGGAGAACAGTATTCCTACTAAATAAACTCAGTCCTTATTAGCACAAAACATGCCTTTCAGCAAATTGTTAGAAATACAGCCTAAAAAAGTTCCAAACAAGTTCCCCTTCCTCTAGCCTGGTGTAGCTCCATGTCCTTGGTAAGTATAGGCTGTTCTTCAGTCTTGACTCTCCTCTTGGGGACTCTCCTCTTGGGGCCAGCTGGAACACAATCTCCACAACCATCGGCAGTGACCCTTCTTAGCTCGAGTCTCCACGTTTCACTAGAAACACAGAATGGCTCTAAGTACCTGTTAGAAGATTAAGAGCTCAATCTCTTTGCCCTTTGATAATTATCAACAGCTCAGTTTATTTACTAAAAAAAAAAAAAAAAAGAAGAAGAAGAAAAAGAAGAGGAAAAGAAAGAAAAACATACATAACAAAAAGTTTAGCCTTACCAGAAATTAATGAAACTCAAATTAAAATCATTTTTCACTGTAAGGAATGTCATCTAAAATCTGAATTTTTAGCTTTTCTTGAAAAGCTAAAGATCTGGGCTATCCTTAGTCCTCATTCCTGGATGACAACAGTTGGCAAAATCTGTGTCAGCATCCCCATGAAAATGGGACGTGCCATCTCCAGTTCTTTCCTGTCTCCAGTGAATTCTCCCTATTGTCTCATACATCTTCCTGCTCATTTGCCTGGCCTCTGTTGGCTTTTGAGTTTGAAAACCCTGAGGAAGTGCCCTTCTCTGCTCCAATCATTTGTGGCCAGAGGGGTGGAGTCAGGTGACAAGAAACAAGCCCCTATTTGTAAGAAATGATATGGTCCTGCTCCCTCAGCAGAGGGCCATGAATATAGATAGAATATCTTCAGAAGGGAGCAAAGGGCATGGCAGACATTCTTGGCTTCCCTTATCCATTACACAAACAGGGCAAATGATCTATTTTTGTAAATTTAAACATGTACTGTTAAATTGCATAGAGATATGGTTACAGTATATTATGAGAAAGCAGGTTCAAATCAATAAGATAGTATCCCACTTTCATAATAAATGAATAAATTTATATGCAGGCATTGCTTGTTACCTGAATCGAATCATTTCTTGGTTTGATATGATGGATATCAAATTTGCAAGTAGTGGGGAATGGGCCTTATACCTGTTTCAAGCCCATCCAGAAACCCTAAGCAATTTTCCAAAATTTAACTAGATACTCTTAAACACCTATATAGGGAGATAAGATGGCTAAGCAGAAAGACCTTGAATTCCTCTCAGAAAACACCAAAGTCACAACTAATTGGTTAACAACTATTCGAAAAAAAGAAAAGAAAAACTGGAACCTACCAAAAAGTACTCTACATCCAAAGACATAAAGTAGAAATTGAAACTTTAGATGGGGCACACTCATGATATAAACACCTGTATAACTCCAAGGATTTCTGCATAAATCTATTAGGTAAAATGTCAATCACATAATTATTTAATGGGTTTTTAGTAGATGTATTTTCATGTATAATAATATGCAACAATAAGTAGAAGTTTGTTTTTCTTCTGTGCAAGCATATGCTGTAATGCAAACAAAAACTATATATTTAAAGTTATGAAGTGAATGTAGACAGAACTTGGTTAAATAATCAAACATGAAAAATTTTTAAATGATTATTTACCCAGTAAGGAGTGAGTTCTATAGAGGAAGATGAAACCTCAGTTCTGTAGACAGTGATGGCTCTCAGGGATGGATGCGGTGTGGGAGTGGGCTCACACTGAGCAAGTGAAACAGCACACACCCTCAGTGCATCTGTGTTCAAGCATCTCGTGGCCCTTGAGTCTCCAGAAGCGGATGGCCATGAACCATTATCTGAAATGGTAGATAACCAAGGACCAAAAGAAGTAAACAAAAGACTGCAAAAACAAATATTTTATCTGCATAATTCCACTTTTCCTAAAGATCCAGCTACAGATATTTCTGGCTCCTTTCTGTCTCTTCCTTTGACCTAGAATGAACGTCAGGTTAAGCAAGTTTCTTGGTTGTAAGTTTTTTGTACCATCTGCTTCACTAAATCTAACCTCCTGCCTAAGATTTAGGATTTTTGTTTTGCGTTAATCACTTCCTTGAAACCTTGGAAGTCAGCAACAATTGTGGGACCAGTTTTTCTCCATATTCCATTCACTGTTTGTTATGATACATGCCAAACCCAGTTGATAAATCTGAAGACCTTCTGAATGTCAAAACTCTTCCATAAATCCTGAATCGAAGCAGTGTTGCCGGCAACACCAGACCATATATCAGCATATAAGCACCACGTAGTACATCACCATCTGTAAACAATGTGCCTTGAAGGCTGCAGGACTCTCAGAGGCTACAATAAGACATAACGCTGGGAGGCGTAAAGACCACTGCGACATTATCTCCATAATCGTCAACACTAGAAGGACATCTGGGAGCATTGTCTATTATCAAAAAAGCATTGTTTGCAAGTTTTCCATCTTTTTGTACCCATTGATGAATGGAAACATTTAGTTCCTCGTGTAATCACTGAACGCTGCCCTGGTCCCCCAGTCTTTACAAACTGAATATCACACAACAGACAATTTATTTTTCAACAGTCTCTAAAAGGCAACGGGGGTTCTGAAGTGATACACCAGCAGAGCTGTTAGCTTAGAATCACATTCACTTCTGAACAGTCTTAGCCTGTTTGGGATGGTTTATGTTCTGGCACTTTTATCTCCTTTTTTCTGAAATGAACGAACGAGATAGCATTTGTTTTCAAAATAACCCAATTTCATCAACATTAAAATTTTATTTTGCAGTTCAGTCACCTTTGTCAATAGTTTTCTACGATTCATGGGCTCATCTACTTTCTTAACAGGCTTTTTGGCATTCTTAGAAGACATTTTCATGTCATAATGTGGAAAAGGTGATGAGATAATGCATAACATGTTTAAAGTGTGCAAGCACAGGATTCAGTCTTGCCAAAAGAGCTGAAAGCCTACGCCAGCACGCTCTTTTCTCTCCTGAATCTGTACACAGATCAAACAGCATTGCTGCTGTAACAATGTGGATTTGTTATAACAAGTCTTCCTTTCAGATGTTGTGTTTTGGTAAAAAAAAATTACAAGTCATTTATAAGTCATTTAAACAAAGATTTGGATAGTGAGATTAAGGTGGCAAGAATTACCATTCACATAAAAGGATACTAACCAAGGTTAATAGTAACTATCCCTGAAAGATGGAACAAAGTAATTTAAAAAAAATTTCCTTTTATCAAGTCTTATAATCTATTGAAAATGAGTATGTATCAGTTTTACAGTTAAATGGAGAAAATAGATAGTAGAATACAATGCCATCTACCTGGACTAGCAGAGTATTTCTTGGCTGAAACACAGTTTTGGTCCTCCAAGCATAAAGGCACTTTAACAATATTTTCCATCCACTTATGCTGCATAACTTTATTTAAAATGTAGCAAGGTATTGGACTTCCCTGGTGGTACAGTGAATGAGAATCCACCTGCCAGTGCAGGGGACACAGATTCAATCCCTGATCCAGGAAGATTCCACAGGCCATGGAGCAATTAAGCCTGTGTGCCACAGCTACTGAAGCCTGTGATCCATAGCCCTCCTACCACAAATGCTCATGTGTCCTAGAGCTCGAGTTCTGCAACAAAATAAGCCACCACAGTGAGCAGCCCACCACAGCTAGAGAGTAGCCCCAGTCGTCACAACTAGAGAAGAGCCTGAGAAGCAATGAAGACGCAGCAATGCCAAAAAAAAAAAAAAAAAAGTAGCAAGATATTGAAATAGGACTCTGTTTTGAATCAGTTTCAGCAAAGGCCACCAAGAAGCTCAGAGTCAAACAAAAGATGACAAAGGGCGTGAGACAACAGTTTTAAACCTTTAGTGGAACCTTCTGTCAAAGGTACAAAAAGGCTTTGTAGAAGAGGTGGGACAAAAAACTTGCGGTGCTGTGACATTTTCCCTCACCCCTTCCCTTGGGAGGAAAAAGGACGTTTCCTTCAGTTTTACCTCAGCTTGGAGAAAGGGGCTTTAAGGAGCACATTGCAAGAACTGGATATGTGTTTTCTGGAATGTGGAAGGGCGCAGGGGACTGATCTCTGGCATCCCTCCCCACCCTGACCCCCTACCTCCCGCCCCTGGAACAGCCTCAGTGATCCACCACCTGAGGAAGAAGAGCCTGGAAAGAGCCCAGGCAGCAGGGGCAGTAGCCACACTTGCCCCACTAGGGAGGACACAGCACCACCTGCCCAGTAAGATGCTCCCTGACATGGACTTCTCCACTCTTCTTCAGAGTGGAGGAATCTGGGACAACTTAGTCATGGTGCTAACAAGTGGGCGGGGCGGGCAGGGAGTAGTACTGTGTAGTAAGGAATGGGAGAAGCAAAATTTCAAAACTTAGAAGTGAGATGCAAGACTTTGCCCTCTTTTATCACCACAGACTTCCAGCCCAGCCTGGAAAGAAAAGTTCAGCTTTCAAATGAAGTTCAGAGTTTTATTTTCATGGGTTAAACATAAAAAAAAAAAAAAAAAAAACCCTAAAAGGAGACTATTCTGATGACTAAAAATGAGTGGAAACATTTCATCTTCTGAGAATGATAAAAGAACCTGAGGGACCTGTCCTAAATTTCACAAAAATCAGCAGGCATTAAATAATGATAGTGTGGGAGTGGGAGGAGAACGTTGCTTATGATTGCACCTTATCAAGTTGTTTGTTCGCATTTACTAACGCTCCCATGTGTGCCATATTGTTACCATTTCTAGGAAGAAGTTATGGGGTACGCCATATCCGACACTGAGCACAGCTTCTCTGCCAGAGCCCACAGGAAGTAATTCACCCCAGCTCTGTTTCAACATAGCTCTCCTCCACAGCAAAGTGTCTGTTTTTGTATTATACTAACTGGAAATCCAGGAACTGGTGCTGCCGACAGTGGAACTGGGTTTTGTTCAGCTGTTCAAGCATCCAGAGCAAAATGTGTAGTGCATGTCTAACAATAGGCCAGACACTCTGCAAGCATTTTGAGTGCTAACATCAATCCCAGCTCTCACTTATCATTCCTATTCTTTTCCCCCACGGCTTTCTTTTATCTTTTTGTGTAGCATGCTTTTATGCAAACCACTTCAAATTCTTTCTAAAATACGGTACAGCAATTAATATATTTATCACAAATAATAAAACTGATTTGCACTAAAATTAATCTTGAACATAACTTAACTTTGTTCTGATAATTGTGAAGGTATTTAGCATCTAGCATTGCCTTAAGGACATCAATATGAACATCAAATATTATTGTGCTATATGCGTGATTAAGCTAATACGGAGTCTTATTAATGGTAGATCCAATAAAGAAGCTTTCTCTGTATTACTAGCCTGGGGTAGGTGGGGAATGAAGAATAATACTCTGAAATCATTTTCTTTAATTCTGAGATATTTCTAAGTAAACATTCATCTATATCAAAGGCATTTAGTTTTAAGAAACAATACTGTGCTTGTCTAACAATGCTATTTGTACACATGCAAGATTTTATATATATATACACATGTATGTATATATGTGCATATACATGATATATATGTGAATATATATCATTGTTTATTTGTGTGTGTATATATGTATATATTGACTACTACATTTATAATGTGGACCAACTAAGATTTCTCACTCAAAATGCAGCTTGCTGCTGCTGCTAAGTCGCCTCAGTCGTGTCCAACTCTGTGTGACCCCATAGATGGCAGCCCACCAGGCTCCTCTGTCCCTGGGATTCTCCAGGCAAGAACACTGGAGTGGGTTGCCACTTCCTTCTCCAATGCATGAAAGTGAAAAGTGAAAGTGAAGTCGCTCAGTCATGTCTGACTCTTAGCAACCCCATGGACTGCAGCCCACCAGGCTCCTCCATCCATGGGATTTTCCAGGCAAGAGTACTGGAGTGGGGTGCCAATGCAGCTTAGTCACAAATAATTACCCAATAAAGACTTCAATAAGAAAGAGTGAAGAAATACTGTAATAAAAGTGGACAAGCAGAAGGGAAAACATCAATAGAGGAAAGGTTTGAACACATTTCTAAAAGACGGGAAGATGACAGAAACCTGTTGAATAATAAAATCAACTGAGGAAGCAGAGATCTAGAATTCACAGGAGGAAAAGCAGCAAAAAAGAGACTGTTAATCATGATGCAGAATGCCTGAGAGATAATGAATTCAAGGTCAGAGGTAAGGAGGAGGACAAGAAGATAGGGGGCCGAAAAGAGATTAAAAATCCTCTGTAAACAACACTCTGGGAGATGGTTGTAGGGACAGGTGAAGGGAAAGAACCTTACAAGAAAGACTGGGGAGAAAGAGCAACAAGAAGGGGACAGGTTTGCAGAGCGAGGGAGGATAGATGTGAGGCAGAAGGAGAAGGGCAGGAAGAGCCAGAGAGAGGAGGCGGGGGAAAGACAGAGAGAGAGAGAGAAATAGGGAGCGAGGTGCACAGAATGAGAGGCAGAGATGCAAAGAAGTGAAGACGGTGAGGGGGAGTCCAGACACATGGTGAGTTCTTTGGCTATGGGTTACTAAGCTGTGATGGATTGATTTGTGGTTTTATAAGTTTGTAAACTCAAAATTTGTTTTTGTTATACAGATGAGAATGAAAATTGCAAAATTCCTCTCTAGAAAGTGTGTGCGTTTTGTGACTATTTATGTCAGCAGATAACTTGTTTGCGATCCCTATTCAGCCAAGGGACAGTGTCTTGATTCAGTCATCTGTGGGTCACCCTCTTCCCTTTTCCTGGGATGGCGTAGCGGAAGAAGGGAGAAATGGGGCAAGAAATGACTCTCACCTATGGTGCTTTTTTAAAGGAACATTTAAAGTGTTTGGTGGTTTTTTGTTTGGTTTTTTTTTTTTTTTGTTAAGCAATAAAGAGGAAGGAAAGGAGGGAGGGTGGAGCTGAGAGAGAGAGGAAAGAAGTAAAGAATATCCTTGGAGCCATGTAAACTAAAGTGTGACATGCTTTTGAGCAGCTGGAAGAGAGCTTCTTGATAAGAACTGGAAATCCACTTGAACCAGATGCAAGGATCATTTGGCTTTGGTCGGTACCAAAGTTGAAACATGGAGTTTTTAATCCTAACACATGATTTACTTGTCTCCACACTGGATGATGTTCACTTGGTCATGATAATATAAATGTTGCTTATTAATGTTCAGTATTTGAATTAATCTATAAACTGAACATGTAACACTTTAAAATGTTACATAACAGAATGTAAACATTATCAATTTTGACAATATAAAATTAAGAGATTCTGCCCACATGACCTCCATGCAGCCCCCTTCCTCAGCACACTCATCACACTGAAGTCTGGACAGCGCATAATTCTGGACAGAGCACACCCGCCATTGGTACCACCTCTCCCTCCCACACTGCCCAGGATTCTGGAACCTACAGGCAAACAGAAGAGAGGGCGTGCTCTGGGGGAGAAGAGCCAGAGAGTGAATGGAAGGAAGAATGAAACTCCCAATGTAGAAGGTGAGCAGGATGTGCATGGGGAGTGAAAAGGGAAATAGATCTGTTAGATGCAGGGAGTCAGTGGACACATGATTTCTGGTGCACACATACTTAGATGCTTACACAGGACAAGTGCTTACTCATGTCTGACTCTCTGTGACCTATGCACTGTAGCCACCAGGCTCCTCTATCCATGGGATTTTTCAGGCAAGATACTAGAGTGGGTTGTTAGTCCCTTCTCCAAGGGATCTTCCTGACCCTCCTGCATTGGCAAGTGGATTCTTTCCCACTGAGCATCCTAGGAGGCCCTGATTTCTAATAGTTTCCTCCAAAGGAAACTGTTGTTGTTTAGTCACTAAGTTGAGTCTGAATCTTTCCTGAACCCAAGGACTGTAGCCCCCCAGTCTTCTCAGTCCATGGGAAACTGTTCAGTTCAGATGCTCAGTCATGTGCGACTCTTTGTGACCCCATGAATCACAGCACGCCAGGCCTCCCTGTCCATCACCAACTCCCGGAGTCCACTCAAACTCATGTCCATTGAGTCGGTGATGTCATCCAGCCATCTCATCCTCTGTCATCCCCTTCTCCTGCCCCCAATCCCTCCCAGCATCAGGGTCTTTTTCAATGAGTCAACTCTTCACATGAGGTGGCCAAAGTACTGGAGTTTCAGCTTTAGCGTCAGTCCTTCCAATGAACACCCTGGTCTGATCTTCTTTAGGTTGGACTGGTTGAGACTTCTTGCAGTCCAAGGGACTCTCAAGAGTCTTCTCCAACACCACAGTTCAAAAGCATCAATTCTTTGGCACTCAGCTTTCTTCACAGTCTAACTCTCACATCCATACATGACCACTGGAAAAACCATAGCCTTGACTAGACAGACCTTTGTTGGAGAAGTAATATCTCTGCTTATTAATATACTATCTAGGTTGGTCATAACTTTCCTCCCAAGGAGTAAGTGTCTTTTAATTTCATGGCTACAGTCACCATCTGCAGTGATTTTGGAGCCTCCAAAAATAAACTCTGAGACTGTCTCCACTGTTTCCCCACCTATTTCCCATGAAGTGATGGACCAGATGCCATGATCTTCGTTTTCTGAATGTTGAGCTTTAAGCGAACTTTTTCACTCTCCTCTTTCCCTTTCATCAAGAGGCTCTTCAGTTCCTCTTCACTTTCTACCATAAGGGTGGTGTCATCTACATATCTGAGGTTATTGATATTTCTCCTGGCAATCTTGATTCCAGTTTGTGCTTCTTCCAGCCCAGTGTTTCTCATGATGTTCTCTGCATATAAGTAAAATAAGCAGGGTGACAATATACAGCCTTGAGATACTCTTTTTCCTATTTGGAACCAGTCTGTTATTCCATGCACAGTTCTAACTCTTGCTTCCTGACCTGCATACAGGTTTCTCAAGAGGCAGGTCAGGTGGTCTGGTATTCCCATCTCTTTCAGAATTTTCCACAGTTTATTGCGATCCACACAGTCAAAGGCTTTGGCATAGTCATTAAAGCAGAAATAGGTGTTTTTCTGGAACTCTCTTGCTTTTTCCATGATCCAGCAGATGTTGGCAATTTGATCTCTGGTTCCTCTGCCTTTTCTAAAACCAGCTTGAACATCTGGAAGTTCACGGTTCATGTAATGCTGAAGCCTGGCTTGGAGAATTGTGCGGTAGTTTGAGCATCCTTTGTCATTGCCTTTCTTTGGGATTGCAATGAAAACTGACCTTTTCCAGTCCTGTGGCCACTGCTGAGTTGTCCAAATTTGCTGGCATATTGAGTGCAGCACTTTCACAGCATCATCTTTCAGGATTTGAAATAGCTCCACTGGAATTCCATCACCTCCCCTAGCTTTATCTGTAGTGATGCTTTCTAAGGCCCACTTGACTTCACATTCCGGGATGTCTGGCTCTGGATGAGTGATCACACCATCATGATTATCTTGGTCATGAAGCTCTATTTTGTACAGTTCTTCTGTGTATTCTTGCCACCTCTTTTAATATCTTCTGCTTCTATTAGGTATCGAGCCCATTTTTGCATGAAATGTTCCCTTGGTATCTCCTATTTTCTTGAAGAAATCTCTAGTCTTTCCCATTCTGTTGTTTTCCTCTATTTCTTTGCATTGATCGCTGAAGAAGGCTTTCTTATGTCTCCTGGCTATTCTTTAGAACTCTGCATTCAGATACTTATATCTTTCCTTTTCTCCTTTGCTTTTCGCTTCTCTTCTTTCACAGCTATTTGTAAGGCCTCCTTAGACAGCCATTTTGCTTTTTTGCATTTCTTTTCCATGGGGATGGTCTTGATCCCTGTCTCCTGTACAATGTCATGAACTTCTGTCCATAGTTCATCAGGCACTCTGTCTATCAGATCTAGTCCCTTAAATCTATTTCTCACTTCCACTGTATAATCATAAGGGATTTGATTTAGGTCATACCTGAATGGTCTAGTGGTTTTCCCTACTTTCTTCAATTTAACTCTGAATTTGGAAATAAGGAGTTCATGATCTGAGCCACAGTCAGCTCCCGGTCTTGTTTTTGCTGATTGTATAGAGCTTCTCCATCTTTGGCCGCAAAGAATATAATCAATCTGATTTCTGTCTTGGCCATCTGGTGATGTTCATGTGTAGAGTCTTCTTTGTGTTGTTGTAAGAGAGTATTTGTTATGACCAGTGCGTTCTCTTGGCAAAACTCTATTAGCCTTTGCCCTGCTTCATTCCATACTCCAAGGCCAAATTTGCCTGTTACTGTTAGATCATAACAATTAATATCACAGGTAATATTGCCATCCCAGTTCTACCACTTCTCAACTGGTAACCTTGCACAAGTTGTGCAACTGCTCTGTGCCTCAGTTTCCACTCTGAAAAATGGGGATAATAATCTTTATTGCATAGAGCCAATTTAGGAAAAATGAGTTCATATATATTACCAAATACCAGGATCAGTTATATAAAGCATTAAGACAGATCCTGGTATTTAGTAAGCACAAAATAAAAGTTTCAGTTCAGTTCAATTGCTCAGTCATGTCCAACTCTTTGCAACCCCATGGACTGCAGCACACCAGGCTTCCCTTTCATCACCAACTTCTGGAACTTACTCAGACTCATCTCCATCGAGCTGGTAATGCCATTCAGCCATCTCATCCTCTGTCATCCCCTTTTCCTCCTGCCCTCAATCTTTCCCAGCATCAGGGTCTTTTCAAATGAGTCAGTTCTTTGCATCAAGTAGCCAAAGTATTGGAGTTTCAGCTTTCGCATCAATCCTTGCAATAAATATTCAGGATTGATTTTCTTTAGGATGGACTGGTTGGATCTCCTTGCAGTCCAAGGGACTCTCAAGAGTCTTCTCCAACACCGCAGTTCAAACGCATCAATTCTTCAATGCTCAGCTTTCTTTTTAGTCCAACTCTCACATCTGTACATGACTATTGGAAAAACCATAGCTTTGACTAGACAGACCTTTGTTGGCAAAGTAACATCTCTGCTTTTTAATATGCTGTTTAGGTTTGTCATAGCTTTTCTTCCAAGGAGCAAGCATCTTTTAATTTCACAGCTGCAGTAACCATCTACAGTGATTTTGGAGCCCAAGAAACTAAAGTCTGTCACTGTTTCCCTTGTTTCTCCATCTATTTGCCCTGAAGTGATGGGACCAGATGCCATGATCTTAGTTTTCTAAATGTTGAGCTTTAAGTGAAATTTTTCACTCTCCTCTTTCACTTTCACCAAGAGGCTCTTTAGTTCTTGGCTTTCTGCCATAAAGATGGTATCATCTGGATATATGAGGTTATTGCTATTTCTCCCAGCAATCTTGATTCCAGCTTGTGCTTCATCCAGCTCAGCATTTCTCATGATGTACTCTCCATATAAGTTAAATAAGCAGGGTGACAATACACAGCCTTGACGTACTCCTTTCCTGATTTGGAACCAGTCTGTTGTTCTATGTCCAGTTCTAACTGTTGCTTCCTGACCTGCATGCAGATTTCTTAGGAGGCAGGTCGGGTGGTTTTGTATTCCCAATTCTTTAAGAATTTTCCATGATTTGTTGTGATCCACATAATCAAAGGCTTTGGTGTAGTCAATAAAGCAGAAATAGATTTTTTTTTTTGGAACTCTCTTGCTTTTTTGATGATCCAACGGATGTCAGCACTTTGATCTCTGGTTCCTCTGCCTTTTCTAAATCCAGCTTGAACATCTGGAAGTTCACGGTTCATGTATTGCTGAAGCCTGGCTTGGAGAATTTTGAGCATTACTTTGCTAGCATGTGGGATGAGTGCAATTGTGTGGTAGTTTGAATATTCTTTGGCATTGCCTTTCTTTGGATTGGAACGAAAACTGATCTTTTCCAGTCCAGTGGCCACTGCTGAGTTTTCCAAATTTGCTGTCATATTGAATGCAGCACTTTTACAGTATCATCTTTCAGGATTTGAAATAGCTCAACTGGAATCCCATCACCTCCACTAGCTTTGTTTGTAGTGATGCTTCCTAAGGCCCACTTGACTTCACATTCCAGGATGTCTGGCTCTAGATGAGTGTTCACACCACTGTGACTATCTAGGTCATGAAGATCTTTACTGTATAGTTCCTCTGTGTATTCTTGCCACTTCTTCTTAATATCTTCTGCTTCTATTAGGTCCATACCATTTCTGTCCTTTATTGTGCCTATCTTTGCATGAAACAATCCCTTGGTATCTCTAATTTTCTTGAAGAGATCTTTAGTCTTTCCTGTTCTATGATTTCCCTCTATTTCTTTGCATTGATCACTGAGGAAAGCTTTCTTATCCCTCCTTGCTTTTCTTTGGAAATCTGCATTCAAATGGGTATATCTTTCCTTTTCTCTTTTGCCTTTTCGTTCTCTTCTTTTCTGAGCTATTTGTAAAGCCTCCTCAGACAACCATTTTGCCTTTTTGCATTTCTTTTTCTTGGGGATGGTCTTGATTCCTGCCTCCTGTAGAGTGTCACGAACCTGTGTCCATAGTTCTTCAGGCACTCTGTCTATCAGATCTAATTCCTTGAATCTAGTTGTCACTTCCATTGTATAATTACAAAGGATTTTATTTAGGTCATACCTGAATGGTCTAGTGGTTTTCCTTGCTTTCTTTAAGTCTGAATTTTACAATAAGGAGTTCATGATCTGAGCCACAGGCAGCTCCTGGTCTCGTTTTTTAATCACTGTATAGAGCTTCTGCATCTTTGGCTTCAAAGAATATAATCTATCTGATTTTAGTTTTATGTGCCAGAGATGCTCAGAGGGCTCAAACAAACCTTGTGTGCACCAGGACCAAGAGACCCCACAGAGAAGACTGAGCCAGAACTGTGTTTGAATGTCTCCTGAGGAGGTACAGGTCAGCAGTGGCTTGCTGCAGGGGCAGGGGGTCTGGGTGCAGCAGACCTGGATATGGCATAAATCTTCTTTGAGGAGGTTGCCATTAACCCCACCATAGAGCTGCCACAACTTACATGGGACTGGGGAAACAGACTCTTGGAGGGCACAAACAGAACCTTATGTGCACCAGGACCCAGGAGAAAGGATCAGTGACCCCACAAGGGACTGACCCAGACTTGTCTGTGAATGTACAGGAGTCTCTGGTGGAGGAGTAGATCGACGGTGGCCTGCTGCAGGGTCAGGGGCACTGAGTGCAGCAGTGCGTGCGTGGGACATTTTGAAGGATGTGCCATTATCTTCATTACCTCCACCATAGTTTCACCTCAGGTCAAACAACAGGGAGAGAACACAGCCCAGCCCATCAACAGAAAATTGGACTAAAGATTTATTGACCATGGCCCCGCCCATCAGAATAAGACCCAGTTTCCCCTTCCATCAGTCTCTCCCATCAGGAAGCTTCCATAGTCCTCTTATCCTTATCCATCAGAGGGCAGACAGAATGAAAACCATAATCACAGAAAATTAACCAATCTGATCACATGGACCACAGCCTTGTCTAACTCAATGAAACTATGAGCCATGCCATGTAGGGCCACCCAAGATGGATGGGTCATGGTGGAGAGTTCTGACAAAATGTGGTCCACTGTAGAAGGGAATGGCAAACGACTTCAGTATTCTTTTCTTGCTAACCCCATGAACAGTATGAAAAGGCAAAAAGATAGGATACTGAAAGATGAACTCCCCATGTCGATAGGTGCCCAATATGCTACAAGAGATGAATGGAGAAATAGCTCTAGAAAGAATGAAGAGATGGAGCCAAAGCAAAAACAACACCCAGTTGTGGATGTGGCTGGTGATGGAAATAATGTTCCATGGTGTAAAAAGCAATATTGCATAGGAACCTGGAATGTCAGGTCCATGAATCAAGGCAAATTGGAACTGGTGAAACAGGAGATGGCAAAAGTGAACACAGACATTTTAGGAATCAGTGAACTAAAATGGACTGGAATGGGTGAATTTAACTCAGATGACCATGTATCTACTACTGTGGGCAAGAATCTCTCAGAACAAATGGAATAGCCATCATAGTAAACAAAAGAGTCTGAAATGCAGTATTTGGATGCAAACTCAAAAACGAGAGAATGATCTCTGTTCATTTCCAAGGCAAACCTTGGAGATATCACAGTAATATTTATATCACAGTATAATATCACAGCAATCCAAGTCTATACCCCAGCCAGTAATGCTGAAAAAGCAGAAGTTGAATGGTTCTATGAAGACCTACAAGATATTCTAGAACTAGCACTCAGAAAAGTTGTCCTTTTCATTATAGGGGACTGGAATGCAAAAGTAGGAAGTTAAGAGATACCGGGAGTAACAGGCAAATTTGGCCTTGGAGTACAAAATGAAGCAGGGCAAAGGCTAACAGAGTTTTGCCAGAGAATGCTCTGGTCATAGCAAACACCCTCTTCCAAATAAATGTTTAACATTATCTAACATCATTGAGGAGTCATGAGATGCTGTCTCTGCAAAATTAAAATAGTAACAATTGTTTTAAGTTGGAGGTGGAAGGGGAGGAGAGAAAGTACAGTTTAAGTAGACACAATACCTCCCAGCTTCTCAGAAGTTCAGCTAATAAATAATGCCTGAAGTTGACAGCTGAAGAAACAACACTGTTTGGTATTATTTATAAAAGACAGAAAGGCAACCATTAGAAACATGAAAACTGGAAATAGTTTATATATCCATACTTATTATTTTTCTAATCAAGTAAAGAATTATACAATTATTCATTTAAAAAATGGAATTATATTTGGCACAAATTAATTCTATGAAAACTGAACCACGAAAGCCAAATGAATCAAGCCAAATCGATTCTTTTACAAATGGATTCAGCCAGGCAGATTTATTTGGAAGTGAAAAATAATCTCTCCACCTACAATATTTTCCCAAGTCTTTGCCACACTCTCTGGGGTTATAGAAGTACCACACTTTCTGAAGAAAAGACTCAGTTCTTGGGAAGGTACAATATTAGTGTCTGATGTCATATTTTCAAAATCAACAGAAATATGCTGGCCCAGAGCCCAATTTCATCCAGACTCATGACAGCTTTGCCAGCTCCAGTGTGTGCATGTAACTTATCTGTGGGTCTGAAATACTTCCTCTAGCAAATTGTTACACCAGTTATCAGTTTTCACACCTCTTGTAGGCAGGTGATCTGAGAGGTGGTGTTTCCATCAGTAATACAAGACTGCTCTTTGAACCATTCTAGCATGTCAGAGCGACCACCTCTCTCATCTCTTCACCTACCACACCTCATGCAATGCTTAAAATATGCATTCTCCCTAAGGTACATCTAGTAGACATGTGTTAGGTTAACACCTTCTGAGAGGAACTAAAACATCAAAGGTATTAAGATATACATTGGATATGGTTATTCTTCATTTCAGTAATACAGTTGGTTGATCTTGCCTGATAGGCAGCTTTCCCATAGACTTTGGAACAATTTTAGCAGCTATTGAGCACTTATTATGTTCTAGGAATTGACAATCTAGTTTAACAGATAAATTAGACATCCCCAAAATGTAACAGAATATAGTAAATTTTATGACGAAGGTAAACACAGGTGCTGCTGAACAGTTAGAAAGGGCACTAACCCAGCCTGGGAAGGATAGACTGTCAAGTGGGGTTTTTTGAAGGAGAGAATTTTTGTTGTTCAGTCACTAAGTTGTGTCTGACTCTTTGCCACCCTATGGACTACAGCATGCCAGACTCCTCTATCTTCCACTATCTCCCAGAGTTTTCTCAAACTCATGTCCATTGAGTCAGTAATGCTATCTAATCATCTCACCCTCTGTCACCCTCTTATCTTTTTGCTTTCAATCTTATGCAGCATCAGGGTCTTTTTCAATGAGTTAGTTCTTTGCATCAGGTAGCCTAAGTATTGGAGCTTCAGCTTCAGCATCTGTCCTTCCAGTGAATACTTAGGGTTGATTTTCTTTAGGATTAACTGGTTTGATCTTCTTGAGTTAAGCTAAAAAGGAAAAGAAAGTCATTCTCAGGAGAGGGTACAGGATAGAAAAGGAGCATGTCAGGGAAGTCAGACATGTTCTGGGAAGGATTTATTTGGAGAAGTGGTGAGTGATGTCTCCAAGGAAGTGAGAAGGAGCCAGATCATAAAGGGAGGGCCTTTCACACTTTATAATATGCTAAGGAGCATATATTTCTCTGGAATTCTCTAGGAGAGATATTGAACCATTTTAAGCAGGACAATAATGTAATAATTTTGTTTTAGGGAGGCTACTCTCACTCTAAAGGATGGATTTCAGAAGGACAAGCATATCAGTTAGAAGGCAAATCAGATACTTCCTCTGGGTTATTTCAAACTCTCTCACCCCACCTCTTCTTACAGAAGCCATTGTTGGAGTATGTGCTACCTACCTGTCACTTCCTGCACCAGAGATCCCTGAAGCTTTGTGGGGTAGGGGGTGTCAAGATTACTGCTCGGCATTCATGCCAATTGCAGCCTGGAATTGCTAGGGACCACCCTATATCCATGATGCCACCTTTAAACAGCCAGAATGGGAACTGAGAAATCAACACTTCCCCCTTTCACATAACAGATCTGAGCAAGAGTGGTTGTGGTGGTGGCCAGCTTGGTAGAGCAGACTGTTGGCTTTTCCCTTTCTCAGTTTCTTCATTCCTTCTCCCCAGGATGAACTACCCAAATAAACCTTAACACAAGCCCTTGTTTTAGATTCTGCTTCTGTGGAACCCTGAAGATTAGAGACTATCACATAAATCCCAGAAAAAGTCACGTGTGCCTGAAATACAGCCTGGCAGCGGGAATGGAGACGAGGAAATGAACTCATTCATACGATCTTAAGGATGTGGGATCAGGAGCCTGGCTATGAGGAATGATGAGGAGACAAGCCTAGGCCCAGGAGGTTTTCAGGTGTCTGATTCAGGTGGTAGGGTGGATGGTGATGCCATTTCCAGAAAGCTGTAAAGAAAAAAGAAACAATACTGGAGGAGTGAAGGAAGAAGAGACTTCGGATGTGACTATATATAAAATGTGAGATGGTTTTAAATGATCCAGGGGATGATGTCCTGTGGGAAATTTTATCAAAAGCTGTACATATATATATATATATATATATATATATATATATATATATATATATATATATATACACACAGACATACATATATATATGATAGATATAGAGCTATACATACATGCATAAAATAGTATACCAAGAGTACATAAAATACAAAGAACTGAGGAACAAAGATGAACATGTAGGGAACATCTACTGGGGCATCTATATAATTCAATGAATTATAC
This sequence comes from Ovis canadensis, assembly GCF_042477335.2. Taxonomy (NCBI): domain Eukaryota; kingdom Metazoa; phylum Chordata; class Mammalia; order Artiodactyla; family Bovidae; genus Ovis; species Ovis canadensis. Next base: position 217,793,716 of record NC_091245.1, read on the forward strand.
TGAGATCTAGCTCAAGAAGAAGGGGAAAAAAAGAAGTGACACATTTCAAAGGAGGAAAATGTTTTTAAAAGGAAGAGATAGTTTATGAGAACAGAACCAGAGGTACAATTGATAAGAACCAAAAAGTATACATTAGATTTGACAAGTGGAAAGTCACAGGTGACACTGGCAAACAAGTTTCAGTGGAGGTAAGTGCTAAAGCCAAATAGCAGTGGGTTACAGAGTAAATGGAAGAGCAATAAGAAAGTTAGAAAAAAAAAACAACAACATAGAATTTTCTCTACCCACCCCCTGACCAGAGATATAGATAGATGATAGATGGTTGGACAGATCTGTTCTACCTTAATGAGAGATAGATCATCTGTTCATTATTTAAAAATTCAGACAATTTAAAAATCACTTTTAGTTCCATTCATAGACACTACTATCATTTTGGTATGTCTCTTTCTAGACTTTTTCCTATTCATATGTAATACTTTCAGCAAAATATAATCATATTCTACATACTATTTTATAACCTATTTTTTCATATAATAATAGGTAGTGAACATCTTTCCATGTCCATACATCTATATTTTTTAAAAAGTCATTTTTAATGACTGTGTAGTATTCCATTGCATGAATGTATCACAATTTACATATCCAATTTCTTATTAAAGAACATAAAACATTTTTATACTGACAATCCTGTAATACAGCTATACATACCTGTCTACTTGCCTATGATCAATTTTGTGGAAGGAGTTTGACTCTATAAAAAAATACATTTGATATATATATATGTATTTTTTGATACAGGCCTACCTTTATTACATTTGGCTTTATTGTACTTTGCAGACACTGCATTTTTTACAAATTGAATGGTTGTGACAACCTTACATTGTGACAACTTTCCTCCAGCAATTCTACTGTCACCATTTCCCCAATAGTATCTGTTCACTCATTTCTCTGTGTTACATTTTGATAATTCTTACCACGTTTCACACATTCTTCTTCATACTACTATACTTGTTATGACGATCTGTGATCAGTGATCTTTGATGTTACCATTGTATGGGGGCACCACAATTCATGCCCATATAAGACAGTGAAATTTCTATAAATGTTGTGTGAGTCCAGACTGCTTCACTGACCAGCTCCCTGACCTCTCTCCCTTTCCTCAGTCATCTATCCTTTGAGACACAAGAGTATTGACATTGTGCTCTGCTTAGTCACTCAGTCGTGTCCACTCCTTGCAACCCCATGGAGTGTAGCCCGCTAGGCTCCTCTGTCCATGGGATTCTTTAGGCAAGAACACTAGAGTGGGTTTCCATGCCCTCCTCCAGAGGATCTTCCCAACCAAGGGATCAAACCCAGGTCTCCCACATTGCAGGTGGATTCTTTACTGTCTGAGCCAACAGGGAAGCCCCAAAATATTGACATTAGGCCAATAACCCTGCAATGGCCTCTAAGTACACAGTGAAAGGAAGATTGCATGTCTCTCATTTAAATCAAAAGCTAGACATGGTTAAGCTAACCGAGGGAGGCATGTCAAAAACTGAGATAGGCTAAAAGATAAGCCTCTTGAGCCAAACAGTTAGCAAAGTTGTGAGTGAAAAGGAGAAGTTCTTGACAGAAAATGAAGCGCTACTCCAGTGAAAATGAAAAGAAAGTGAAACAGCCTCACTGATGATATGGAGAAAGTTTTAATGGTCTGGATAAAAAATGAAACCAGCCACATTATCTTAAGCCAAAGCCTAACCCAGAACAACGCCCCAAATCTCTTCAATTCTGTGAAGTCCGAGAGCAGTAAAGAAGCTACAGAAGAAAAGTCTGAAACTGGCAGAGGTTAGTTAATGAGGTTTATGGAAAGAAGTCATCTCCAAAACAAAGAAGTGCAAGGTGAAGCAGCAAGTTCTGATGTAGAAGCCGCAGCAAGTTGTCCAGAAGAACCAGACAATTAATGAAGGTGACTTCACCAAACAACAGATTTTCAGTGTAGATAAAATAGCCTTATATTGGAAGGAGATCCCATCTAGGGTTTTTGTAGCAAGTCAATGCCTCACTTCCAAGCATCAAAAGACAGGCTGACTCTCTTGCAAAGGGGCTAAGTAAAGGACTCTCTTGTAAGGGACAGGCTGACTCTTGTAAAAGCTGTAAGCTGATGACTTTAAGTTGAAGCCATTGCTCATTTACCATTCCAAGAATTCTAGGACTCTTAAGGATTATACTAAGTAACTCTGCCTGTGTTCTATAAATGGAACAAAGCCTGGATGACAGCATGTCTGTTCACTGGACAATTTAAGCCCATTGTTGAGACCTGCTTCCCAGAAAAAAAAGCTTTCTTTCAAAATATCACTGTTCATTGACAATGAACCTGGTCACCCAAGAGCTCTGATGGAGATGTACAGTGAGATGAATGTTGTTTTCATGCCTCCTAATACAGTATCCATTCTGCAGCCCATGGATCAAGGAGTAATTTTCACTTTGAAGTATTATTATTTAAAAAAGTACATTCTGTAAGGCTATACTTGCCAAAGATGGTGATTCCTCTTATGGATCTTGGTAAAGTTAGTTGAAAACCTCCTGGAAAGGATTCACCATTCTAGATGCCATTAAGAACATGCACGACTCATAGGAAAAGGACAAAATATCAATTTTAACAGGAATTTGGAAACAGTTGACTCCAACCATCATGGATGACTTTAAGGCATTCAAGACTTCAGCGGTGGAATTAATTTCAAATATAGTAGAAATAGCAAGCATCATTAACTATGCTAAAGCATTTGACTGTGTGGATCACAACAACCTGGAAAATTCTTAAAGAGATGGAATACCAGATCACCTTACCTGCTCCTGAGAAACCTGTATGCAGGTCAAGAAGCAACAGTTAGAACTAGACATGGAAAAATGGACTGATTTCAAATTAGGAAAGGGGTACATCAAGGCTGTATAGTTGCCCTGCTTATTTAACTTTATATACAGGCTACATCATGTGAAATGACAGACTGGATGAAGCACAGGCTGGAATCAAGATTTCTGGGAGAAATATCAATAACCTCAGATATGCAGATAACACCTCCCTATGGCAGAAGGCGAAGAAGTAAAGAGCCTCTTGGAGAAGTGAAAAAGAAAAGTTAAAAAGCTGGCTTAAAACTCAACATTCAGAAAACTAAGATCATGGCATCTGGTCCCATAACTTCAGGGCAAATAGATGGGGAAACAATGGAAACAGTGACAGACTTTATTTTCTTGGGCTCCAAAATCACTGTAGATGGTTACTGCACCTGTGAAATTAAAAGACACTTGCTCCCTGGAAGAAAAGCTATGACCAATCTAGACAGCATATTAAAAAGCAGAGACATTACTCTGTAGACAAACGTCCATCTAGTCAAAGCTATGGCTTTTCCAGTAGCTGTGTATGAATGTGAGAGCAGGAGCATAAAGAAAGCTGAGCACTGAAGAATTGATGCTTTTGAACTGTGGTGCTGGAGAAGACTCTTGAGAGTCCCTTGGACTGCAAGGAGATCCAACCAGTCCATCCTAAAGGAAATCAGTCCTGAGTATTCATTGGAAGGACTGATGATGAAGCTAAAACTCCTATACTTTGGCTACTTGATGCAAAGAACTGATTCATTTGAAAAGACCCTGATGCTGGGAAAGATTGAAGGCAGGAGGAGAAGGGGACAAAAGAGGATGAGATGGCTAGATGGTATCACCAACTTGATAGACATGAATTTCAATGAACTCCAGGAGTTGGCGATGAACAAGGGAGCCTGGTGTGCTGCAGTCGATAGGGTTGCAAAGAGCTGGACATAACTGAGTAACTGAACTGAACTGAGAAATAGCAAGAGAAACAGAATTAGAAAGGGAGCCTTAAGATGTGACTGAATTGCTGTAGTCTCATGATAAAGCTTTAACAGTATAAGAGTTGCTCCTTATGGATAAGCAGAGTGTTGTGTGTGCGTGTGTGTGTGTATGTGTTTGTGGTGGAATCTACTCCTGGTAAAGATGCTGTGAAGACTGTAGAAATGACAACAGAGGATTTACATAACTTAGTTGATAAGGCTTCCCTGGTGGCTTAATTGGTCAAGAATTCACCTGCAGTGCAGGAGATCTTGGTTCAATCCATGGGTTGGGAATATCCCCTGGAGAAGGGAATGGCAACCCACCCCAGTATTCTTGCCTGGAAAATTCCATGGATGGAGAAGCCTGGCAGGCTTTGTTTGTTTGTGGTCACAAACAATAGGATACAAAACAGTAGGATACAACTGAGTAACACAGAGACGTTCAGTTGATAAGGCAGAAGAGGGTTTGAGAGGACTGACTTCAATTTTCATTTTACTTATTCCAGGATTCTGGCCTCAAGAATTCCATGGGCTGTACAGTCCATGGGGTCACAAAGAGTCAGTCACACTGAGCAACTGTCACTTTCACCCCAGCCTTCAGTAAAGACAATTCTGAACAGTTAGCAGCCATCAACTCCCTGCCAGCACAAAATTATAATTTGCTGAAGGCTCAGATGATCATCACAAAGAGTCGAACACCACTTACAGATTGAACACCAGATGGTGGTGAGCATTTTTTAGCAATTAAGTATTATTTAAGGTATACCCAGCTGTGGATGTGACTGTGATAGAAGCAAGGTCCGATGCAGTAAAAAGCAATATTGCATAGGAACCTGGAATGTCAGGTCCATGAATCTAGGCAAATTGGAAGTGGTCAAACAAGAGATGGCAAGAGTGAACATCGACATTCTAGGAACCAGTGAACTAATATGGACTGGAATGGGTGAATTTAACTCAGATGACCATTATATCTACTACTGCGGGCAGGAATCCCTCAGAAGAAATGGAGTAGCCATCATGGTCAACAAAAGAGTCTGAAATGCAGTACTTAGATGCAATATCAAAAACGACAGAATGATCTCTGTTCGTTTCCAAGGCAAACCATTCAATATCATGGTAATCCAAGTCTATGCCCCAACCAGTAATGCTGAAGAAGCTGAAGTTGAACGGTTTTATGAAGAACTACAAGACTTTTTAGAACTAACACCCAAAAAAGATGTCCTTTTCATTATAGGGGACTGGAATGCAAGAGTAGAAAGTCAAGAAACACCTGAGGTAACAGGAAAATTTGGCCTTGGAATGCGGAATGAAGCAGGGCAAAGGCTAATAGAGTTTTGCCAAGAAAATGCACTGGTCATAGCAAACACCCTCCTCCAACAACACAAGAGAAGACTCTACACATGGGCATCACCAGATGGTCAACACCGAAATCAGATTGATTATATTCTTTGCAGCCGAAGATGGAGAAGCTATATACAGTCAACAAAAACAAGACCAGGAGCTGACTGTGGCTCAGATCATGAACTCCTTATTACCAAATTCAGACTCAAATTGAAGAAAGTAGGGAAAACCACTAGACCATTCAGGTATGACCTAAATCAAATCCCTTATGATTATACAGTGGAAGTGAGAAATAGATTTAAGGGCCTAGATCTGATAGATAGAGTGCCTGATGAACTACGGAATGAGGTTCATGACATTGTACAGGAGACAGGGATTAAGACCATCCCCATGGAAAAGAAATGCAAAAAAGAAAAATGGCTATCTGGGGAGGCCTTACAAATAGCTGTGAAAATAAGAAAAGCAAAAATCAAAGGAGAAAAGAAAAGATATAAGCATCTGAATGCAGAGTTCCAGAGAAGAGCAAGAAGAGATAAGAAAGCCTTCTTCAGCAATCAATGCAAAGAAATAGAGGAAAACAACAGAATGGGAAAGACTGGAGATCTCTTCAAGAAAATTAGATATACTGAGGGAATATTTCATGCAAAGATGGGCTTGAGAAAGGACAGAAATGATATGGACCTTACAGAAGCAGAAAATATTAAAAAGAGGTGGCAAGAATACACAGAAGAACTGTACAAAAAAGATCTTCATGACCTGGACAATCACAATGGTGTGATCACTCATCTAGAGCCAGACATCCTGGAATGTGAAGTCAAATGGGCCTTAGAAAGCATCACTACAAACAAAGATAGTGGAGGTGATGGAATTCCAGTGGAGCTATTTCAAATCCTGAAAGATGATGCTGTGAAAGTGCTACACTCAATATGCCAGCAAATTTGGAAAACTCAGCAGTGGCCACAGGACTGGAAAAGGTCGTTTTCATTCCAATCCAAAGAAAGGCAATGCCAAAGAATGCTCAAACTACCGCACATTGCACTCATCTCACATGCTGGTAAAGTAATGCTCAAAATTCTCCAAGCCAGGCTTCAGCATTAGGTGAACCGTGATGTTCTCCTAATGAACTTCCTGATGTTCAAGCTGGTTTTAGAAAAGGCAGAGGAACCAGAGATCAAATTGCCAACATTGTCTGGATCATGGAAAAAGCAAGAGACTTCCAGAAAGACATCTATTTCTGTTTTATTGACTATGCCAAAGCCTTTGACTGTGTGGATTACAATAAACTGTGGAAAATTCTGAGAGAGATGGGAATACCAGACCACATGATCTGCCTCTTGAGAAACCTGTATCCAGGTCAGGAAGCAACAGTTAGAACTGGGCATGGAACAACAGACTGGTTCCAAATAGGAAAAGGGGTACGTCAAGGCTGTATATTGTCACCCTGCTTATTTATTGCTTATTGTATTTTTTTTTAATTTTTATTTTTACTTTATTTTACTTTACAATACTGTATTGGTTTTGGCATACATTGATATGAATCCACCACGTGTGTACATGAGCTCCCAAACATGAACCCCCTCCCACCCCCACCCCACACCATCCCTCCGGATCATCCCCGTGCACCAGCCCCAAGCATCCTGCATCCTGTATTGAACATAGACTGGTGATTCGTTTCTTACATGATAGTATACATGTTTCAATGCCATTCTCCCAAATCATCCCACCCTCTCCCTCTCCCTCAGAGTCCAAAAGTCCGCTCTACACATCTGTGTCTCTTTTGCTGTCTTTCATACAGGGTCATCATTACCGTCTTTCTAAATTCCATATATATGTGTCAGTATACTGTATTTGCTTATTTAACTTCTATGCAGAGTACATCATGAGAAACCCTGGACTGGAAGAAACACAAGCTGGAATCAAGATTGCTGGGAGAAATATCAATAACCTCAGATATGCAGATGACACCACCCTTATGGCAAAAGTGAAGAGGAACTCAAAAGCCTCTTGATGAAAGTGAAAGTGGAGAGTGAAAAAGTTGGCCTAAAGCTCAACATTCAGAAAATGAAGATCATGGCATCCGGTCCCATCACTTCATGGGAAATAGATGGGGAAACAGAGGAAGCAGTGTCAGACTTTATTATTGGGGGCTCCAAAATCACTGCAGATGGTGACTGCAGCCATGAAATTAAATGACGCTTACTCCTTGGAAGAAAAGTTATGACCAACCTAGACAACATATTCAAAAGCAGAGACATTACTTTGCTGACTAAGGTCCATCTAGTCAAGGCTATTGTTTTTCCAGTAGTCATGTATGGATGTGAGAGTTGGACTATGAAGAAGGCTGAGCACCGAAGAATTGATGCTTTTGAACTGTGGTGTTGGAGAAGACTCTTGAGAGTCCCTTGGACTGCAAGGAGATCCAACCAGTCCATTCTGAAGGAGATCAACACTGGGATTTCTTTGGAAGGAATGATGCTAAAGCTGAAACTCCAGTACTTTGGCCACCTTATGTGAAGAGCTGACTCATTGGAAAAGACTCTGATACTGGGAGGGATTGGGGGGAGGAGGAGAAGGGGACGACAGAGGATGAAATGGCTGGATGGCATCACCGACTTGATGGATGTGAGTCTGAGTGAACTCCAGGAGTTGGTGATGGACAGGGAGGCCTGGTGTGCTGCGATTCATGAGGATGCAGAGTCGGACACAACTGAGCTACTGAACTGAACTGATAGTGGCTTTCTTTAGACACAATGATATTGCAAACTTAACAGACTCCTGAGTAAATACAACTTTTATATACACCAGGAAACCAAAAAACTTGTGACTTATTTCAATACTCACTTCACTGCAATGGTCTGGAACTGAACTTGCAAAACCTCCAAGGTATGCCCTAATGAAAATTTTCACATACACAAACAAGTTATTAATCTTTATGAAGTAAAACATGTCTATCTTGACATTTCTTCTTTTCCCCAGATACAGAGGTTACGAAGCTCCTTTCCTAAATTTTATTCTATATTTTATTGCATTTATATTTTAAAACTGAACTTATTTACAAAATGATATAAGCGGTAAACAAAACTTTATTTTCTTCAAGATGGATAGCGCATTATGCCAACGTATCCTCATAAATAAACCACCCTTTATGTCCAAATTGAAATGACCCTGTTATCATTAATTAGTTTCTCTGATCCATATACTCTGATCTTTTTTATTGAATCTTCTATATTATTTACTAACCTAGCATCATTCCAGTACAAAGTGAGTTTAATTATAGAAATTTGGGGGCTAAGTATCAATGCAAATCCTCCTTCACTAACTTGCAAAAGAATTTTGGCTACTCTCAGATGTCTATTCTGTCCTACAGACATTATTACTAGAATCATTCGTACTATTCTTTAAAAAGATGCAAAAAAAAAAAAAAACCCTACTTAAAAAAAAAAGTAGGACTATATCAAATTCAAAAGCTCTGCACAGCAGAAGAAACTATTGAAATGTTGTTGCTGAACCAACCAAAGATACCGGGATTCTTGGCCTCTGGAAGAGAATAATTCAATCCGGGGTGAGAAACAAGGCTTGATCACTCAAGCTTTCTGTAATAAAGTTGTATTAAAGTATAAAGGAGATAAGAGAAAGCTACTGAAATAGGCATCAGAAGGGGGCAGAAAGAGTACTCCCTTGCTAGTGTTAGCAATGGAGTTATATACTCTCCAGTGATTCAAAAGAATGTCTGGAGGTTGTAAAGACCTGACCAGTTTAGTTCAGTAAAATTCAGTCGCTCAGTCGTGTCTGACTTTTTGCAGCCCCATGAATCGCAGCACCCCAGGCCTCCCTGTCCATCACCAACTTCTGGTTTCACTCAGACTCACGTCCACCGAGTCAGTGATGCCATCCAGCCATCTCATCCTCTGTCATCCCCTTCTCCTCCTGCCCTCAATCCCTTCCAGCATCAGAGTCTTTTCCAATGAGTCAACTCTTCGCATGAGGTGGCCAAAGTACTGGAGTTTCAGCTTTAGCATCATTCCTTCCAAAGAAATCCCAGGGCTGATCTCCTTCAGAATGGACTGGTTGGATCTCCTTGCAGTCCAAGGGACTCTCAAGAGTCTTCCCCAACACCACACTTCAAAAGCATCAATTCTTCAGCACTCAGCTTTCTTCACAATCCAACTCTCACACCCATACATGACCACAGGAAAAACCATAGCCTTGACTAGATGGACCTTTGTTGGCAAAGTAATGTTTCTGCTTTTGAATATGGTATCTAGGTTGGCCATAACTTTCCTTCTAAGGAGCAAGCGTCTTTTAATTTCATGGCTGCAGTCACCATCTGCAGTGATTTTGGAGCACCCTCCCCAAAGAAAGTATAACATTGTTTCCACTGTTTTCCCATCCATTTGCCATGAAATAAAGGGACCAGATGCTATGACCTTCGTTTTCTGAACTTTAAGCCAACTTTCTCACTCTCCTCTTTCACTTTCATCAAGAGGCTTTTGAGTTCCTCTTCACTTTCTGCCATGAGGGTGGTGTCATCTGCATATCTGAGGTTATTGATATTTCTCCCGGCAATCTTGATTCCAGCTTGTGCTTCTTCCAGCCCCGTGTTGCTCATGATGTACTCTGCATATAAGCTAAATAAGTAGGGTGACAATATACAGCCTTGAGGTACTCCTTTTCCTATTTGGAACCAGTCTGTTGATCCATGTCCCGTTCTAACTGTTGCTTCCTGACCTGCATATAGGTTTCTCAAGAGGCAGGTCAGGTGGTCTGGTATTCCCATCTCTTTCAGAATTTTCCACAGTGTATTGTGATCCACACAGTTAAAGGCTTTGGCATAGTCATTAAAGCAGAAATAGATGTTTTTCTGGAACTCTCTTGCTTTTTCCATGATCCAGAGGATGTTGGCAATTTGATCTCTGGTTCCTCTGCCTTTTCTAAAACCAGCTTGAACATCAGAAAGTTCACAGTTCACCTAATGCTGAAGCCTGGCTTGGAGAATTTTGACCATTACTTTACTAGTGTGTGAGATGAATGCAATTGTGTGGTAGTTTGAGTATTCTTTAGCATTGCCTTTCTTTGGGATTGGAATGAAAACGGACCTTTTCCAGTCCTGTGGTCACTGTCGAGTTTTCCAAATTTGCTGGCATATTGAGTGCAACACTTGCACAGCATCATCTTTCAGGATTTGAAATAGCTCCACAGGAATTCCATCACCTCCACTAGCTTTGTTCATAGTGACGCTTTCTAAGGCCCATTTGACTTCACATTCCAGGATGTCTGGCTCTAGGTGAGTGATCACACCTTCGTGATTATCTTGGTCATGAAGGTCTTTTTTGTACAGTTCTTCTGTGTATTCTTGCCCCCTCTTCTTAATATCTTCTGCTTCTGTTAGTTCCATACAATTTCTCTCCTTTATCAAGTCCATCTTTGCATGAAATTTTCCCTTGGTATCTCTAATTTTCCTGAAGTGATCTCTAGTCTTTCCCATTCTGTTCTTTTCCTCTATTTCTTTGCATTAATTGCTGAAGAAGGCTTTCTTATCTCTTCTTGCTCTTCTCTGGAACTCTGCATTCAGATGCTTATATCTTTCCTTTTCTCCTTTGATTTTTGCTTTTCTTATTTTCACAGCTATTTGTAAGGCCTCCCCAGACAGCCATTTTTCTTTTTTGCATTTCTTTTCCATGGGGATGATCTTTATCCCTTTCTCCTGTACAATGTCACATACTTCCGTTCATAGTTCACCAGGCACTCTATCAGATCTAGGCCCTTAAATCTATTTCTCACTTCCACTGTATAATCATAAGGGATTTGATTTAGGTCATAGCTGAATGGTCTGCATATAAGTTAAATAAGCAGGGTGACAATATACAGCCTTGACGTACTCTTTCTCCTATTTGGAACACAAGCTGGGATCAAGATTGCCGGGAGAAATATCAAGAACCTCAGATATGCAGATGACACCACCCTTATGGCAGAAAGTGAAGAAGAACTCAAAAGCCTCTTGATGAAAGTGAAAGAGGAGAGTGAAAAAGTTGGCTTAAAGCTCAACATTCAGAAAACGAAGATCATGGCATCTGGTCCCATCACTTCATGGGAAATAGATGGGGAAACAGTGGAAACAGTGTCAGACTTTATTTTGGGGGGCTCCAAAATCACTGCAGATGGTGACTGCAGCCGTGAAATTAAATGACGCTTACTCCTTGGAAGAAAAGTTATGACCAACCTAGATAGCATATTCAAAAGCAGAGACATTACTTTGCCGACTAAAGTCCGTCTAGTCAAGGCTATGGTTTTTCCTGTGGTCATGTATGGATGTGAGAGTTGGACTGTGAAGAAGGCTGAGCACCAAAGAATTGATGCTTTTGAAGTGTGGTGTTGGGGAAGACTCTTGAGAGTCCCTTGGACTGCAAGGAGATCCAACCAGTCTATTCTGAAGGAGATCAACCCTGGGATTTCTTTGGAAGGAATGATACTAAAGCTGAAGCTCCAATGCTTTGGCCACCTCATGCAAAGAGTTGACTCATTGGAAAAGACTCTGATGCTGGGAGGGATTGAGGGCAGGAGGAGAAGGGGATGACAGAGGATGAGATGGCTGGATGGCATCACAGGCTCGATGGACATGAGTCTGAGTGAACTCTGGGAGATAGCAATGGACAGGGAGGCCTGGCATGCTGCGATTCATGGGGTCATAAAGAGTCGGACACGACTGAGTGACTGAACTGACTGAACTGAACTGAATGGTCTAGTGGTTTTCCCCATTGTCATCAATTTAAGTCTGAATTTGGCAATAAGGAGTTCATGATCTGAGCCACAGTCAGCCTCCAGTCTTGTTTTTGCTGACTGTATACAGTTTCTCCATTTTTTGCTGCAAAGAATATAATCAGTCTGATTTCGGTGTTGACCATCTAAAAGTTTGTCTTTTCTTCCTCCTTGAGAATTCTAGACCGCTCTCTCCTTGGGGATCCCTAGACTTTTTATCAACCTGCCTCAGAAATGACTCTCTCCCTATCAACAAAATGAAAAGGCAACCTATTAAATCGGAGAAAATGTTTGCAAATCATATATATAAGGGGCTAATATCCAAACATAAAGCACTCATTCAAGAATCCCCTCCCACTGAAAAATCCAATTTAAAAATGGGCTAAAGGTCTGAATAGCCATTTTACTAAAGAAGACACACAGATGGCCAACAAGAAAAAGTGCTAGATATCCCTAATCATCAGGGAAATGCAAATCTAAACCACAATGAAATATGACCTCACACCTGTTTACAAAGGCCATCACGAGAAAGATAAAAGACCTGGTGAGGTTGTGGGGAAAATGGAACATATCTACACTTGTTGGGAATATAAACTGGGGCAACCATGTGGAAAACATTATGAAGGTTCCTCAAAAAATTAAACATAGAACTACCATACGACCCACTTGGTGTATTTATCAAAGACAGAGAAAACACTAACTTGAAAAGATATATGACTCCCATCTTCATTGTAACATTATTTACCACAGCCAAGACATGGAAACAAACTAAGTGTCCATTGGTTGGATGAATGGATAAGAAAAATGGAATATTATTCACCTATTTTATTTAAAAAAGGAAATCTTACCATTTCAGTTAACATGGAGAGACCTACTTGAGGATTAAGTTAGAGAGAGAAGGACAAATACTTTATGGTCTTCTTATATGTGGAACCATAAAAAAAAAAAATACACAACACACATACACACAAAAAAAACCCCAAAACACAAGTACATGGACACAGAGAACAGATTGGTGGTTGCCAGAGGTGAGGAATATGAGTAGGGTGGGCAAACTGGGTCAAAAGGTACAGACTTCCAGTATTAAATAAGTCATAGGGATGTAATACAGAGCATGATGACTATAATGAGGAATATTGTATTGCATATTTGAAAATTGCTATGAGTTAAAATACTCCAAGCCAGGTTTCAGCAGTATGTGAACCATAAACTTCCAGATGTTCAAGCTGGATTTAGAAAAGGAGGGGAACCAGAGATCAAATTGCCAACATCCGCTGGATCATGGAAAAAGCAAGAGTTCCAGAAAAACATCTATTTCTGCTTTATTGACTATGCCAAAGCCTTTGACTGTGTGGATCACAAGAAACTGTGGAAAATTCTGAAAGAGATGGGAATACCAGACCACCTGACCTGCCTCTAGAGAAACCTATATGCAGGTCAGGAAGCAACAGTTAGAACTGGACATGGAACAGACTGGTTCCAAATAGGAAAAGGAGTACCTCAAGGTTGTATATTGTCACTCTGCTTATTTATTTATTTATTTATTTTTTATAAATTCTAGTATTTATTAAATTATAAAGTCTGAAATTAAAAAAAAATGTGGATCAAGAGAAACTTCTAACTACAAGGACTAGATAGCAAAGCCTATGAGAATGCCATGAAGTGTGTTACAGGCAAGATTCTGAAACATAAGTTATAAGCTGTTTTCTTTACATTTCCATTTCAGTAACTTTACTATTAAGTAGTTGTTGTTATTCTATTTTAAAACCCCAAATTCACATTTGTTCTCACGTTATTTAAGCTTTCTGTTCGTACTGATACCAGATATCTCATAGGTGCCAACTTTTAGTAATGGTTTTATGTCAATCCATGCAGAAAAACATGAACCAATGCAGTAGTCAGATGAGGACCATCAATGCACAGATAATACACACACGCTGGCCGAAAGAACTGAAGGTATTTTAAAAAAAACTATAAAATAAACAGACCTCAAGAAAACTGCATTATTACTAAACAGCTCTCAACTATTAACATCCAAGTTCTTTATATTAAATAAATTTCTCAACAGAGATGTGTTAGACATTTTAATTACAGGGCTATCCTTCCCATACCCCTTCCCACCCCAACTCCCAAAATGCACTACTAGGGATGAGCATAATGTTACGTGGGCAGAAATTTACAGATAACCATTTTCATCTTGAGCATGGATCTGAAAACTTTTATTTAAACTTCCGTTCCTGTGCACTGTCCATCAGGCCTTCGAGATCTGACACTCACTGTTCCACCCGCTGCCACTGATCGATCAGTTCCTGATCGATCAGATACTGTCTGATTTGGATTAGGAACCAAAAGTCTCTGTTGGGTCAAGGAGTGTTGTGCAACAAGCGCAGATACATCCTCACTGTCACTACTGGCATCGGATTCGGTTTCTTCAATCGAAGTGTCTGGTGCTGGTACCCTGCCTGAAGATGGTGATTCATGCTCTTCTTCTCCCTCCCCTCTATGACTCCTTTCCGCTATGCTTTCTCCACCAAGTTGTAAATGTGCAAAAGAGTCTTCCAGAGAAGCGCTTGCATCAGGGGATGGCGTGGTGGGGCTTGTTAGCTGACCATCTACTGACGTCAGGGGCCTCACAGACGACGACTGAACAGGAGCTCCACTCTGAGCCGGTACACTGTCCGCTCCGTCAGCAGAGCTCTCTCTCGCTAGGTTTACGGTATTAGCATCACAGTCCAGCCTAAGTCCGGCTACTCCTTTCTTTGGTATATCTATTATATCCCGCTTGATCTTCCTGCGACGTCCATGTTCGTTTCTCCTATACTGTACCATATTTTCAAGATCGGCAACATACAGAAACCCGGCAATCAACATTTCAGTGCTCTTTTTACCTTTGGAAAAAGCATCTTCCAGCTCTCTGCTAGTGCGCTCGTCATACTGCCACCACCCATTTCTTCCTTCATAATACCAAGCATATTCACCGTTTCCTCCACTTGCTGCCTTGAGTTCTCCTGGTGACAACAACGTTGGCTTATCAAGGAAATCTTTGGGAATTTCTTGTCGACAGAGGGCACATCGCTTTCCAAGCCATGAAGCTCCCTTCACACACAGATAGCAGAAAACATGCTTACAAGGCAGACTGACTGGGTGAACACATGTTTGCAGACAAATGGCACATTCAGGGACAGTTAGAGAAGGTGCAGTATTAGAACAGGACTCATTCGCTTTCCTGTTCGTAGGAAGCATGTTTATAGAGTGATCAATTTCTCCACAGCCAGCCATCATTTCTATTACAGACCCCACAGATACCTGCCACAAAAATAAAATCTCATCTTCATGAGTAGTCAGCCAGTTTGCAGAATTTTCTCCTCCATTGCTGGATCATCCTGTGCTCTGTGGCCACAGCCAAAGCCGCCTAGCCGTCTTTTCTCCTCGGCCTCCTAGCCTGCAGCTGCCGGGAACGCGCGTGCGCGGCCATCACGTGACCGCCGGTCGCGTCGCGGGGGCGGGGCCGCCCACCCTGCTTATTTAACTTCTATGCAGAGAACATCATGAGAAACAGAGCTGGAAGAAGCACAAGCTAGAATCAAGATTTCTTTGATGGAGAGGTTGGATATCCCTGCAGTCGAAGGTACTCTCAAGAGTCTTCTCCAACAACACAGTTCAAAAGCATCAGCACTCAGCTTTCTTTATACTCCAGCTGGTACATCCATACATGACTACTGGAAAAACTATAGCTTTGACTAGATGAATTTTTGTTGGCAAAGTCGTCTCTGCTTTTTAATATGCTGTCTAGGTTGGTAATAGTTTTTCTTCCAAGGAGCAAGCATCTCATGGCTGCAGTCACCATCTGCAGTGATTTTGCAGTCTCCAAAAATAAAGTCTGTCACTGTTTCCATTGTTGCCCCATCTATTTGCCATGAAATGAAAGGAGTGGATGCCATGATGTTAGTTTTCTGAATGTTGAATTTTAAGTCAACTTTTTCACTCTCCTCTTTCACTTTCATCAGAAGGCTCTTTAGTTCTTTCCTTTCTGCCATAAGGGTGGTGTCAAGTGCTTATCTGAGGTTACTGGTATCTCTACTGGCAATCTTGATTCCAGCTTGTGCTTCATCCAGCCCCATATTTCGCATGATGTACTTTGCATATAAGTTAAATAAGCAGGGTGACAACATACCGCCTTGACGTACCTCTTCTCCTATTTGGAATCAGTTGCTGTTCCGTGTCTAGTTCTAACTGTTGCTTCCTGACCTGCATACAGATATCTCAAGAGGCAGGTCAGGTGATCTGGTATTTCCATCTCTTTAAGAATTTTCCATAGTTTGTTATGTTCCCAAAGACTTTGGAGTAGTGAATAAAGCAGATGTTTTTCTGGAACTCTCTTGCTTTTGCGATGATCCAGCAGATGTTGGCAGTTTGATCTCTGATTCCAACGCCTTTTCGAAATCCAGCTTGAACATCTGGAAGTTCACGGTTCATGTACTATTGAAGCCTGGTTTGCAGAATTTTGAGCATTACTTTATTAGCATGTGAGATGAGTGCAATTGTGCGGCAGTTTGAACATTCTTTGGCATTGCCTTTCTTTGGGATTGGAATGAAAACTGACCTTTTCCAGTCCTGTGGCCACTGCTGAGTTTTCCAAATTTGATGGCATATTGAGTGCAGCTCTTTCAAAGCATCATCTTCCAGGATTTGAAATAGCTCAACTGGCATTCCATCACCTCCACTAGCTTTGTTCATAGTGATGCTTCCTAGGCCCACTTGACTTCACATTTCAGGTTGGCTGGCTCTAGGTGAGTGATCACACCATCATGGCTATCTGGGTCATGAAGACCTTTATTGTATAGCTCTTCTGTGTATTCACAGAAGAGCTCTTCTTAATGTCTTCCTTTTCTGTTAGGTCCATACCATTTCTGTCCTTTATTGTGTTGATCTTTGCATGAAACGTTGCTCCAGTTCAGTTCAGATCAGTCGCTCAGTCGTGTCTGACTCTTTGCGACCCCATGTATTACAGACACCATGCCTCCCTGTCCATCACCAACTCCTGGTGTTCACTCAAACTTATGTCCATCGAGTCGGTGATGCCATCCAGCCATCTCATCTTCTGTCGGCCCCTTCTCCTCCTCCCCCCAACACCTCCCAGCATCAGAGTCTTTTCCAATGAGTCAACTCTTCACATGAGGTGGCCAGAGTACTGGAGTTTCAGCTTTAGCATCATTCCTTCCAAGGAAATCCCAGGGCTGATCTCCTTCAGAATGGACTGGTTGGATCTCCTTGCAGTCCAAGGGACTCTCAAGAGTCTTCTCCAGCACCACAGTTCAAAAGCATCAATTCGTCGGCAGTCAGCTTTCTTCACAGTCCAACTCTCACATCCATACATGACCACTGGAAAAACCATAGCCTTGACTAGATGGACGTTTGTTGGCAAACTAATATCTCTGCTTTTCAATATACTATCTAGGTTGGCCATAACTTTCCTTCCAAGGAGTAAGTCTTTTGATTTCATGGCTGCAGTCACCATCTGCAGTGATTTTGGAGCCCAAAAAACAAAGTCTGACACTGTTTCCACTGTTTCCCCATCAATTTTCCATGAAGTGATAGACCAGATGCCATGATCTTTGTTTTTGAATGTTGAGTTTAAGCCAACTTTCTCACTCTCCTCTTTCACTTTCATCACGAGGCTTTTTAGTTCCTCCTCAGTGTCTGCCATGAGGGTGGTATCATCTGCATATCTGAGGTTATTGATATTTCTCCTGGCAATCTTGATTCCAGCTTGTGCTTCTTCCAGCCCAGCATTTCTCATGATGTACTCTGCATATAAGTTAAATAAGCAGGGTGACAATATACAGCCTTGACGTACTCCTTTTCCTATTTGGAACCAGTCTGTTGTTCCATGTCCAGTTCTAACTGTTGCTTCCTGACCTGCATACAGGTTTCTCAAGAGGCAGGTCAGGTGATCTGATATTCCCATCTCTTTCAGAATTTTCCACAGTTTATTGTGATCCACACAGTCAAAGGCTTTGGCATAGTCAATAAAGCAGAAATAGATGTTTTTCTGGAACTCTCTTGCTTTTTCCCTGATACAGCAGATGTTGGCAATTTGATCTCTGGTTCCTCTGCCTTTTCTAAAACTAGCTTGAACATTTGGAAGTTCACAGTTCACGTATTGCTGAAGCCTGGCTTGGAGAATTTTGAGCATTACTTTACTAGTGTGTGAGATGAGTGCAATTGTGCAGTAGTTTGAACATTCTTTGGCATTGCCTTTCTTTGGGATTGGAATGAAAACTGACTTTTTCCAGTCCTGTGGCCACTGCTGAGTTTTCCAAATTGCCTGTCAGGTTGAGTGCAGCACTTTCACAGCATCATCTTTCAAGATTTGAAATAGCGCCACTGGAATTCCATCACCTCCAACTGCTTTGTTTGTAGCGATGCTCCCTAAGGCCCACTTGACTTCATATTCCAGGATGTCTGGCTCTAGGTGAGTGATCACACCATCGTGATTTTCTTGTTCGTGAAGATTTTTGTACAGTTCTTCTGTGTATTCTTGCCACCTCCTCTTAATATCTTCTGCTTGTTAGATCCATACCATTTCTGCTCTTTATCGAGCCCATCTTTGCATGAAATGTTCCCTTGGTATCTCCTAATTTTCTTGAAGAGATCTCTAGTCTTTCACATTCTGTTGTTTTCCTCTATTTCTTTGCATTGATCACCGAGGAAGGCTTTCTTATCTCTCCTTGCTATTCTTTGAACTCTGCATTCATATGCTTATATCTTTCCTTTTCTCCTTTGCTTTTCGTTTCTTTTCACAGCTATTTGTAAGGGCTCCCCAGACAGCCATTTTCCTTTTTTTTTGCATTTCTTTTCCTTGGGGATGGTCTTGATCCCTGTCTCCTGTACAATGTCGTGAACTTCCATCCATAGTTCTTCAGGCACTCTATCAGATCTAGTCCCTTAAATCTATTTTTCACTTCCACTGTATAATCATAAGGGATTTGATTTAGGTCATACCTGAATGGTCTAGTGGTTTTCCCTAGTTTCTTCAATTTAAGTCTGAATGTTCCCTTGGTATCTCTAATTTTCTTAAAGAGATCTCTACTCTTTCTCATTCTATTGTTTTCTTCTATTTCTTTGCATTGACCACTGAGGAAGGCTTTCTTATCTCTCCTTGCTGTTCTTTAGAACTCTTCATTAAAATGAGTACATCTTTTATTTTCTCCATTGCCTTTAGCTTCTCTTCCTTTCTGAACTATTTGTAAGAACTCCTCAGACCATTTTGCCTTTTTGCATTTCTTTTTCTTGGGAATAGTCTTGGTCAGTGCCTCCTGTACAGTGTCACGAACTTCCATCCATAGTTCTTCAGGCACTCTAAGAAATCTAATTCCTTGAAATCTATTTGTCACTTCCACTGTATAATCGTAAGGGATTTGATTCAGGTCAAACCTGAATGATCTAGTGGTTTTCCCTACTTTCATTAAGTCTGAATTTTGCAATAAGGATTTCATGATCTGAGCCACATTCAGCTCCTGGTCTTGTTTTTCCTGACTGTATAGATCTTCTCCATCTTTGGCTGTAAATAATATAATCAATCTGATTTTGATATTGATCATCTTTTGATTTTCATGTGTAGAGTCTTGTCTTGTGTTGTTGGAAGAGAGTGTTTGCTATGACCAGTGTGTTCTCTTGGCAAAACTGTTAGCCTTTGCCCTGCTTCATTTTGTACTCCAAGGCCAAATTTGCTTGTCACTCCAGGTATCTCTTGACTTCCTACTTTTGTATTCCAGTCCCCTATAATGAAAAGGACATCTTTTTTAGGTGTTAGTTCTAGAAGGTCTTGTAGGTCTTCACAGAACCGTTCAACTTCAGCTTCTTAATCATTGGTTATGCCAAGTATAGCTCACAATATTTATAAATAAATAAGATTCTAAAGGAAATGTAGTGAATTTATGTATTAATTATATTTAATATTATGTATTCCCATTTAGGAAAAAAAATCTTTTTAATCATTCAGGGTTGCATTATGCCCTTTATTTAATAAGGGTTCGTATTTACACAGGGCCTATTCCTTTATTAAATTTATTCCAAGTGTTTTTATAAACTGTCATTATTGTAGGGAAATTATTTTATTTGGTGTATCAACAAGTTGGCTATTACCAACTTGAAGGAAAGCTTTTGATTTCTGTATTACAAATCATGTAAGCAGCCAAATATTAATTGTAAGATTTTTTTAAGGAAGTTTTGGAATATACAGCCACATTATTAATAACTTGCCTATTCTTTTAATGTATAACATTACTTAATTTTTTGTTTTATTCAATTAGCTAAAGGCTTTAAAAACAGAGTAAATAGCTATGGTGATGGAGGGTGAATCCTTCTTTTCCAATTTAATGCAATTCTGTTCATATTGCATGTAACATGATTATTTGCCATCACTTGTTACTAAGTATTATGTTTAGGTGATGTCTATTAATTGAGGATTTTTTTCTCTTTAAAAAACTTTACTGTGAAATATAACTTTAATGTGAAATACAAATTTTAAATGAATATTATGGAAATAATACCCACACATACACTATACTGCATTGTCAGCAATACCTTAGATTCTTCCTCTGTGCTCCTCTCCTACCACATCTCTCACCCTAAGCAAACGCTTTCAAGAGGTAACTGTTACCCATGATTTTGTGCTAGTTATGCCCAGTACTTTTCCTTAAAATGTTACCAGATGCTGCTGCTAAGTCGCTTTAGTCATCTCTGACTCTGTGTGACCCCATAGATGGCAGCCCACCAGGCTCCATCCCTGGGATTCTCCAGGCAAGAACACTCGAGTGGGTTGCCATTTCCTTCTCCATCTACCTGTCCCTAAATAACTGTCCTTTTTGTTTTTAAACTTTATACAGATAGATTATTGCTGTATCTATTTTTTGGACTTGCTTTTTCACTGTTTCTGAAATTAATGCTACTGGATGTAGATAAAACACATTCATTTTACCACTGTATGTCATAAAATTGTATGAAGTGAAGTGAAGTCGCTCAGTCATGTCCAACTCTTTGCGACCCTGTGGACTATAGACTACCAAGGTCCTCTGTCCATGGGATTCTCCAGGCAAGAGTACTGGAGCAGGTTGCCATTTCGTTCTCCAGAGGATCTTCCCAACCCAGGGATCGAACCTGGGTCTCCTGTGTGGCAGGCAGACGCTTTACCCTCTGAGTCACCAGGGAAGCCCCCCAAAATTGTATGGATAGTCTATAATTATCCATTCTACTGCTGGTAAACATTTGGGTTGTTTCTAATTTGTGAATACTGTAAGCAATGCTGCTGTGGACATTCTTATACCTGGACACCAACAGATACATGTGTGCAAGAGCTTCCCTAAGGAAGAATGGATATACTATCTGCTTTAGTCATGTACAACTTTACCACATGATGACAAACTGATTTCTGTGCAATAAACCAATTCATCAGTACATCAATTTACCTATCTTTGCATCAAATATCATATTGTTTGTAAGTCCTGCTATCTTATAAATCAAATGCTATCACCTTGTCCCTCCTTACAAGTATCTTAACTTTATTAGCTACTTGTTCTACCAAGTCTATTTTAGAATTAGCCAGTTTAATAAATTAAAAATTCTCATTGAGGATGGGCAATCAACTTAGGGAATTTATATCAAAGAATACACTCTGTATTGTTAAATTAATGACTTCCAATAAAGTTTCAATTTTCTCCATAAAAAACTTTTGCCAATCTTCTGTTGGAATGAATTACATTTTTTGTTGACACTATAATTGTTATTTTTTAAAATTATAGCTTTTGATTTTTGTCTGTATAAAGAAATAAAATTGATTTTTATTTGTTTCCAGAACTTTATTACTCTTACTAACTCTAACAATGTATCTGCACGTTCTTTGTGGAGGAGGGGAGAGACGATAGGGCTATGCAGACAATAACACCCCTGTGAATAATTATTTTCCTCATGAATTTGTGTACTTTCTTTTTTTAAAAAATTGTCACTGCACTGGCTAGTACCTCCAATATAATGACTCCTTGTATTCTGATCTTGAAGGAAACGCTTTTAAAGTTTCATCATTAAGTAAGATGTCTGCTGTTGTTTTTCTTGGTGGAAGTCCTTTATTACCTTAAGGAAATACTTTTTTATGCATTATTTTTCAAATGCATTTTATTTATTGGTTTTCCCGTTCATCTGTTGATGTGGTTATTTACACTGATTTTGTATTGTTAAAAGCAACCCTGCATTCCAAAGATAAACTCAGTAATGATGCATAATCTTTTTTATTCAATGCTGAACTGACTTTGCTAACAGAATATTAGCAATTTAGAATTTTTCCATTGACAGTCATTCTTTTCTGTTTTGATATCAAGGTTATGCTAAACTCATTAAAAATGGAAAATATTCTCTCTTCATTCTGTTTCTCAAATTTGGGGTATACTTACCCTAAAACTATTGAAACCAAGTACTTTCTTTGTAAGAAAGAATTTTAACTTTGGAGTCTATTCTTTAATAACAGAACCAACCAGATTTTTTTCCCCCTTATTCAGTCAGTTTTATTTGTATTTTCCTCAAAATTGATCAATTTCAACTGTTTTCAATTTGGGAGAAAGTTGTTCATAATATCATATGAATGTGTCAATATATCACATCGAATGTTTTATATTTGCTCTTTCAACCTTGACAGATGTTTGTCAATGTCATTGGTCTCAAAAAACTAAATAAAGCAAGAAGTTACTATGAAGTGAACAACCGTATAACATACAGGTTAAGAAATATCAAGAGAATGTTGCCAGCAGTACATATAAGGTCTCATGTGCCCCTTCTCATTTTACCCCAGGGAGGTTAGACTATTTTGGCTTTTAGAGTAGTGATTTTCTTGCTTGCCTAAACTTTTATCAGATAACTCTGCAACCTTACACAATAAAGTAATACTTTGTCAATTTTTAAACTTTATATAAATAGAATAAAAAATTATTTTTATATCTATTTTCTTTCACTTAATATTTTCAAACTTTATCCAGGCCATTTCATGTTCAGTTCATTCAATGCATGACTATAACATAGTATATTCATTCATTATAATACTGATAAAAATTTCTACCTTTTCATTTTCAACCTATTATGTATAATGCAGCTAAGAACATTCTTTTGTACATGGATTCTGGTATTTGTGTACCTATTTTTTTTTTTAATAAATATCTGGGATTGCAGTTGTTTGGTATCAAGGTATGCATATTTTAAACCTTATAGTTTAATGCCCAAGCATTTTGTAAAGTGATTATACAATTTACACTCCAAAGAGCAGTGAAAGGACTTCTCTGCTTCCTATTTGTGCTAAGCAAATATGCATGTACAATGGTGCCTTATTAGCATTTTCTGCATTATGGATGAGGAACATTTCTTAATAAGGTTATTGGCCATTTGGATTTCTTCACTTGTAAAATGCCATTTTTTTCTATAGAGATCTCTGATTTTTCAGACTTTTAATTAAGTATATATTCTGGATATGAGTCATTTATCAGTTATATAAATTGCAAACCTCTACTCTGTGACTTTCACTCTCTTAATGATGTCTTTTCATGACCAGAAGTTCTTAATTTTAATGTAGATTTATCAACCTCTCCCACTATAATTAAACAAGGTAACATGTTTAAGCAATCTTTTCCAACCCTCAGATTAAAGATACTCTCCTATATTGTCTAATAAAATCTTTATAGTTTTACCTTTCATATTTAAGTCTATAATTCCCTTGAAATTAATTTTTGTATAGTATGTGAAGAAACTAATTTCCTTCTCTTCTGGTTTTAAAATAAAGATACCCATTTTTCTCTGCACTATTTATTGAACAGACTATCTTTTCTCCAAAGTTTTAAAGTGCCATTTTGTCTGTTTATAGATTTTCAATTACAACCCATTATTTTTATATGAATACACCAATATTCCAACACCTCAATGTCCTGATGACTACAACTTTATAACCTTGTTTCTAATAAAGCCAGTCCTCTCACTTCCTCAACTGAGTGATTATTCATAACTCATGTATTTCCATATAAAATTGGAAAACAATCCATCATGGTACACACAATCAAACACATACTTTGTCCTTTGACTGGCTTTGTTTGAATCAATTCGAGGGAAACACTGTTCAAAAGCAAAGGAACTAATCCATGACTATGATATAATATCTCCATTAAGGTTTTTAATTAAAGTAAATACATTCCCATACCTGCCTCCTGACAAATCTGTATGCAGGTCAAGAAGCAACAGTTAGAACTGGACATGGAACAACAGACTGGTTCCTAATAGAGAAAGGAGTATATCAAGGCTGTATATTGTCACCCTGCTTATTTAACTTCTATGCAGAGTACATCATGGGAAATGCTGGGCTGGATGAAGCACAAGCTGGAATCAAGATTGCTGGGAGAAATATCAAAAACCTCAGATACGCAGATAACACCACCGTTATGACAGAAAGCAAAGAACTGAAGAGCCTCTTGATGAAAGTGAAACAGCAGAGTGAAAATGTTGGTTTAAAACTCAACATTCAGAAAATTAAGATCATGGCATCTGGTCCCATCACTTCATGGCAAATAGATGGGGAAACAATGGAAACAGTGACAGACTTATTGATGCTTTTGAACTGTGGTGTTGGAGAAGACTCTTGAGAGTCCCTTGGACTGCAAGGAGATCCAACCAGTCAATTATAAAGGAAATCAGTCCTGAATGTTCATTGGAAGGACTGATGCTGAAGCTAAAACTCCAATACTTTGGCCACTTGATGCGAAAAACTGACTCATTTGAAAAGACCCTGATGCTGGGAAAGATTGCAGGCAGGAGGAGGAGATGACACAGGATGAGATGATGGCATCACCAACTCAATGGACAGAATCTGAGCAAGTTTGGGAGTTTGTGGACAGGGAAGCCTGGCGTGCTGCATGCAGTCCACGGGGTCACAAAGAGTTGGACATGGCTGAGCGACTGAACTGACTGAAGATCTTTTACATCTTTTATTAGACTTATAATTAAGTATTTCAGTAGGTACTCTTCTTTCTGATCACAAAGAAGATGTTGCCAAGGCTTCATCATTAAGTAGGACATTCATTATAGTATTTTAGTAGATAACCTCTATCAGTTTAAGGATGTTCCATTCTACACCTAATCTGCAAGAAGTTTGATCACAGCAGACAAATTTATCAGATGTTTTTCTGCAACTACAGAGGTAATATAATTTTTCTCCCTTAGCCTGTTAGGAAAATATACTGATAAATTATCTAAAATTAAAATAACCTCGTGTGCCTTGCATAAACCCAACTTAGTTATATTATTCTTTTAATATATTACAATATCTCATTTGTTAAAATTTTGCAATATTACAAGTATTTTCACAAATAAGACTCTTTACCACTCCATGGACTGTAGCCACCAGGTTCCTCTATATATGGGATTTCCCAGGCAAGAATACTGGAGTCGGCTACCATTTCCTTCTCCTAGGGATCTTCCTGACCCAGGGATCAAACCCGGGCCTCCCGCATTGCAACCAGATTCTTCACTGTTTACAGATTTCTACCAGGAAAGCCCCAGATAAGATCAGTGTTTCTTAAAATGTCCAAGGTTGTCCAGAACTCATAAAATAAGTTGGGAAGATTCCTTCCTCGATTCTCTTTAAGAATTGGTGATTGGTATTAGTTCTCCATTAAATATTAAATAGCATTATCCAGTGAAGCCATCTGGGCTTTCCAGGAATAATTTTAAACATGAATCCATTTCTTTAGTGTTTATAGGAATATTTATATGTGTTCTATTTCTTCCTGTATCAGTATTAATAAGTTATATTTTTCTAGAAATATGTGTATGAGAATTATGGTATTCTGCTGTGGTAATGAGTTCCAGTTTGCTCACATCTCCCTGCATCCACACTCCTGGGTAATAGTACCTTTTCACACTGACTCTAAAGCTCCCTTTAAAGTTAAAACTAACTACCTGCTATATTTTGCCAATGAACAAACATCCAACTTCATGCCTTATCTCACGTCATTTCCTCTCCCTGGAAAACCCACATATTTGGAGGTAATCAAGTTGTTGTTTAGTCACTAAGTTGTGTCCGACTCTATGTGACCCCATGGACTGTAGCCTGCCAGGCTCTTCTGTCCATGGAATCCTCCAGGCAGAAATACTGGAGTGGGTTGCCATTTCCTTCTCCAGGGGATCTTCCTGACCCAGGGACTGAACCTGTGTTTCCTGCATTGGCAGGCATATTCCTTACACTGAGTCACCCCAGGAAAGCCCAGAAAAAAATGCATAGATGCTTATAAACACATTATTTTATATAAACTATCATAGCATTCACTACCTACATTCTGCAAAGTAGATTCCAGATTAAAGACACCTAAAACTTACATACTGCCCAATATTAATAGAGGGAGGAATAAGCAAATAAATATGGAAACTAATACACAACAGAGCAAAGGTTGACAAAAGCATTCATACTGGCCTATGAAAATTTGTATAAAAGAACTGTTTAAAATATGAAACATAAAATATACTTGAGTTTTAGACATTTATTTACAAAGTTCTTCCTAATACAACTGCTTTTAAAATATAGTAATAAAAGATCATTCACTATTTAAAAGTGGTACATATGTGGCATAGAAAAAAATCTATACTCAGTCAAAGTATTATAACAGATAATTGAAAATTGTTAAATGACAAACATTTGCAGTACTCCCTAAACAAGTAGGAAATAACAATGCATTTATTCATAGGAACTTGATTATTTTGTACTCTTAAAAAAACACCCTATTATGAAAGACAGAGTTTGAAAAATATTTTACAACAGCAAGTAAGTGTATTTCAATTTTACATTTAATTATGAGGCCACAATAAAAATTTAACCATACACATATCTATGCATTTTACAGCAGATTAGCCAACTTAGGAATTATTTCATAAAGAGTATAAACCACAATGTCCCCATGGTCTTATCTTTCCAAATAAAATTCCACACACTATCAAACTAAATCAAGTGAACTGTGGCTAAAATCACCATAAGTACACTGGCCCTTAAACAAGTATACATCAGTATCATGTTTGTGCAAAATATACATGATTTTTTAATCCTTCTGTCCTTATCTCAATTTGCAAGTATATTCTGAAACCACCTCCTTTAATTGTTATTCTTGTCAATAGTGGCAAATCTTTCAAAATCCACATGCGATATCTTTATTTATAAAATAAACTGCAAAAGGAGCAGTTAAATAACTGAACAGAGTATGTGAACCAAGAACCCACTATTCAGAGATCTATGCACGTTTTCCTTTGTGATATCACTTAATTTCTGAACAAATTGAGATACACATTTATTTCTAAAAATTCATTCACGGGCACTATACAAAGAGATTTACAGCAGTATTTGGCATCAAACAATAAAATTTATTTACTGTATCATGTGGCAAAGTTATTAATATCATGAATAACTTAAATGACTGGTCTTCAACTGGATTCAACAAAGAGAAAAATTACACCAAAATCAATAACTTTTTACATGAATTAACTCAAAAAATGTCAGAGGTTAACCTCACTCTTTAAAGAGAAAAATAAAATGGCATAGTGTAGTGTTACCTTCTTTCCAGCTTTCACTAAGTGCTAACAGTAAGTACCATTTAAGTCAGTTTCTTATTTGAGAATGAGGTGTTTATAACTTCATACAAATTAAGATTTTTTTTAAAGCTTCATATCAAATGAGTTGTAGATCTACTTAAAGTATGACTTCTCCTTTCAAAGAAGGCAGGAAGACTGACAAGGGAGGGAGATGGGATGCCCTGTAAAGACAAATATTTTATACTTAAGTATTTTTTCTTTTAAGTAAGATATAGCTTAGTATCATACATACTACTTTTGCATTTTACAAATTATCATAACAAGTAAGACACATGAAAATCGAAACTCTTAAAAGAAACAAAAACTTAAAATTAGGAGGGAAGGGTTGGGAGAACACATAGAACTATTTTAGCATTCTGAAAACAAGAAAAATGGATAGACTAGTTTACTGCATATTAACTTAAATGAAAGAGATATATACTTACTGCTAGTAGTGGTACTTCTGTGAGATATACATGATTTAGTGTTTCAGGTGTCTTTTTAAAATTATAAATTAGAAGACAAATTTTCAAGGTTAAAAAGACAAACCACAGCAGTTTCCTCTTAATCATAAGCAGAATTAAGAAGAGTAAAATTACTTCATGTGAAATAATTTTCTAAATTAAAAGCCATATACTCTGAAAAAGTTTTTATATTATGTATTCAACCCATGTTTAATATGTGTGTATGTATGATTTTGCTTCAAATAAAACTAAGCAAAACAGCAGTGCTTCTGATAATAGAGATTATAATAGAGAATATACTAAGCTGTCTAAACTTTACTATTTCAGAGTGTCAAAGTTAAATATTATCAGAATTTTTAATAACAAAGAAACAATACCAAAAAGTTAAGAGGGGATATAAATCAAAACAAATTATGAAAAGTACTATTTTAACAGACACGCTGCTGCTGCTAAGTCGCTTCAGTCATGTCCAACTCTGCGACCCCATAGACGGCAGCCCACCAGGCTCCCCCGTCCCTGGGATTCTCCAGGCAAGAACACTGGAGTCAGTTGCCATTTCCTTCTCCAATGCATAAAAGTGAAAGTGAAGCTGTTCAGTCATGTCTGACTCTTAGCAACCCCATGGACTGTAGCCTACCAGGCTCCTCCGTCCATGGGATTTCCCAGGCAAGAGTACTGGAGTGGGGTGCCACTGCCTTCTCCATTAACAGACATGAATGGTTAACTATTCCTTGGAGAAAGGAATGGCAACCCACTCTAGTATTCTTGCCTGGAGAATTCCATGGACAGAGAGGAGTCTGGTCGGCTACAGTCCACGGCATCACAAAGAGCAGGACACGACTAAGCGACTAACACACACAAACTTAGAGCCAACAAGGCAGCTAGCTGTAAGTTCTCATCAACAAGGTTTGAAGAGTTTAAAGAGCTGAGTTAGTATAAAGTATTAACATTCAAGTGACAGCAAAGCAATGATTTAAGTAGATTGTATAAAAGTTTACATTTTCCTCAGGTAAAACCTTTATCACTTGCCATATTAAAAGCACAAATTTTACACAAATGTCATAATTCTAAGATTAAGAATCATATTTGGAATATAAATCCTCTTCATAGGACAATTACTACTATTTTTAAGTAATTACTTCCATAAATAAGAAAATCTCTAATGGGACTGATTTTTTCAGGCTTTATGAGTAAATTATCTTGCAAAATAGTTTTATGTGCCAATAAACAGAGAAACTCCATTAAGCCTAAGTTATTGTGATTTCAAAGCAGTTATAAAGTTGTGAATTCAAAAGCCCTCACACCTAATAAGTGATTCAGTGGAGAAAAATATTCTCTTTTTTTCATAATAAATACAAATTTCAAATAGCTAATAAGCTCACATTAGACTTCATAAGGCTTGTTTCCATTACTGGTTGACATATCTCCTAATTCTTCACAAATATCAAAGCTTGCTTGGATAGAACTTTTCTGAAATTTGAAAACTCAGAATTTCCTTCTAGCATCTCTGAAAAACTAGCTCATGAGGCAGAATGAAGTACAGATCAAAACCAGGAGTTTTGACAGTGCGCACCAGTAGACTTTGAGAGCTGAACATAACCATGCTTAGTAAATCCAATTACATTGCTTGTGGAAACAGAACGGGTAATCTGTTAGAACAGAATAGGCAATTGAGAAGAGGACAGGAATGTCTTAAAGATACTTTAGGTACTTATTTATATTATTTACATAAAACTGGTAAGTTCAGTTCAGTTCAGTTGCTCAGTCATGTCCGACTCTTTGCGACCCCATGAGTCGCAGCATGCCAGGCCTCCCTGTCCATCACCATCTCTGGGAATTCACGTCCATCGAGTCCGTGATGCCATCCAGACATCTCATCCTCGGTCGTCCCCTTCTCCTCCTGCCCCCAATCCCTCCCAGCATCAGAGTCTTTTCCAATGAGTCAACTCTTCGCATGAGGTGGCCAAAGTACTGGAGTTTCAGCTTTAGCATCATTCCTTCCAAAGAAATCCCAGGGTTGATCTCCTTCAGAATAAACTGGTTGGATCTCCTTGCAGTCCAAGGGACTCTCAAGAGTCTTTTCCAACACCACACTTCAAAAGCATCAATTCTTCGGTGCTCTGCCTTCTTCACAGTCCAACTCTCACATCCATATATGACCACAGGAAAAACCATAGCCTTGACTAGACAGACCCTAGCTGGCAAAGTAATGTCTCTGCTTTTGAATATGCTATTTAGGTTGGTCATAACTTTTCTTCCAAGGAGTAAGCATCTTTTAATTTCATGGCTGCAGTCACCATCTGCAGTGACTTTGGAGCCCCCCCAAATAAAGTCTGACACTGTTTCCACTGTTTCCCCATCTATTTCCCATGAAGTGATGGGACCAGATGCCATGATCTTCATTTTCTGAATGTTGAGCTTTAAGTCAACTTTTTCACTCTCCTCTTTCACTTTCATCAAGAGGCTTTTTAGTTCCTCTTCACTTTCTGCCATAAGGGTGGTGTCATCTGCATATCTGAGGTTACTGATACTTCTCCCAGCAATCTTGATTCCAGCTTGTGTTTCTTCCAGTCCAGCCATAAGTAATATATATTAATTTCCCAAAATTTTTCTATAAAATCCAATTATCTTCATTTGAAAAGCAGTAATATTTATAATAGCTACAACAGATGCAGGAAATAAAAAAGGGATAGTGCACTGGGCTTCAGAAAGCTTACAATCTAATTTTAGTAAATGAATGTTTACTGTATTTTATCAATTTCAATACTTTTTTTCATTAACTAACATCTTTGCAAAGAATTTATATTGTCAACCAAGTATGATTTCTCTTCCATTGGAAGGTTAATCTTGATTACAAATCTATATAAACATACTCATAATAAGCTATAACTTTTGATGTATATTAACTAAAGACTTAACTAGCTTTATAACAAATAAGCTATTGAGCATTATATATCTTTTTGTATACATTTTATATAATTAAAGGTAACCATTTATAAAACACCAAGGTATTACCCCTGTGCACTTTCTGTATACTACCTTACTTAATCCTTACAACTACTACTTTATATTCATTTTATAAACAGTGAAATTGAAACAGAAAGATCTTTAATAAGTTGACAAAAGTCATACAGCTAGTGAACAGCAGAACTGGGATCTGAACTTAGGAGTTTCAGAGTTCCTGCTCTTAACCACTACTCAAACTGCCTCTGAGAAAATAATCACATCATATATGTGAGATAGTCTGTGTAATTACCCTTTACAATAACAACACAGGGTAAGTACTCCTTTCTTTCATCTGCAAATTGGGGATAAGAGACAATAGGAAACTTGCTGAAGAACATATAGCTAAGAAATGACAGTCACTTGCGTTTTTTAACCATAGTAAGTTATATTAAAAATAATTTTTACAAAGGATAGATACATCACTATTTAGTAACAGTAATATATGTTAGAAATGCCCTTCAGTTCAGTTTAGTCGCTCAGTCGTGTCCAACTCTTCGAGACCCCATGAATCGCAGCACACCAGGCCTCCCTGTCCATCACCAACACTCAGACTCACGTCCATTGAGTCAGTGATGCCATCCAGACATCTCATCCTCTGTCATCCCCTTCTCCTCCTGCCCCCAATCCCTCCCAGCATCAGAGTCTTTTCCAATGAGTCAACTCTTCACATGAGGTGGCCAGAGTACTGGAGTTTCAGCTTTAGCATCATTCCTTCCAAGGAAATCCCAGGGCTGATCTCCTTCAGAATGGACTGGTTGGATCTCCTTGCAGTCCAAGGGACTCTCAAGAGTCTTTTCCAACACCACAGTTCAAAAGCATCGATTCTTCGGCACTCAGCCTTGTTCACAGTCCAACTCCCACATCCATACATGACCACAGGAAAAACCATAGCCTTGACTAGACAGACCTTAGTCAGCAAAGTAATGTCTCTGCTTTTGAATATACTATCGTTTATATTTATAACTACCCTTATAACTTTTCTTCCAAGGAGTAAGCATCTTTTAATTTCATGGCTGCAGTCACCATCTGCAGTGATTTTGGAGCCCCCCAAAATAAACTCTGACACTGTCTCCACTGTTTCCCCATCTATTTCCCATGAAGTGATGGGACCGGATGCCATGATCTTTGTTTTCTGAATGTTGAGCTTTAAGCCAACTTTTTCACTCTCCTCTTTCACTTTCATCAAGAGGCTTTTTAGCTCCTCTTCACTTGCTGCCATAAGGGTGGTATCATCTGCATATCTGAGGTTATTGATATTTCACTCGGCAATCTTGATTCCAGCTTGTGTTTCTTCCAGTCCAGCGTTTGTCATGATGTACTCTGCATATAAGTTAAATAAGCAGGGTGACAATATACAGCCTTGACGTACTCCTTTTCCTGATTTGGAACCAGTCTGTTGTTCCATGTCCAGTTCTAATTGTTGCTTCCTGACCTGCATACAGATTTCTCAAGAGGCAGGTCAGATGGTCTGGTATTCCCATCTCTTTCAGAATTTTCCACAGTTGATTGTGATCCACACAGTCAAAGGCTGTGGCATAGTCAATAAAGCAGAAATAGATGTTTTTCTGGAACTCTCTTGCTTTTTCCATGATCCAGCGGTTGTTTGGCAATTTGATCTCTAGTTCCTCTGCCTTTTCTAAAACCATCTTGAACATCAGGAAGTTCACGGTTCACATATTGCTGAAGCCTGGCTTGGAGAATTTTGAGCATGACTTTACTAGCATGTGAGATGAGTGCAATTGTGCGGTAGTTTGAGCATTCTTTGGCATTGCCTTTCTTTGGAATTGGAATGAAAACTGACCTTTTCCAGAAATGCCCTTAATATTAATTAAATGTCTAATAATTCTGACACCATTGGGAATTTGGGTTGTTCAGGAAGCATTTAAAAATAAACACATGAATTTAGAACCCATAACACCTTTTGATACTCACTTCAGTGATGATCTATTCACAGAAATAATAAAGGAAATAAAACTCAGTCTCTGCTATATTATTGGAGCCAATCTATAAATAGAACTATCATTCTGTACCTCAGTAAAGTGATAGGCTAGACTGAAAAACGTTTCTTTCTCAGAGATTAACATCTCAATCCCAATAAAATTTCATATCAAATAAAGTACACTTTAAGTAAGTCTCTAATTCACTAAGTGAGGTTTTCTAAATTATCTTAACCCAACAATGAGGTTAGATATATCAAAAAAATTGATGGAAATTTAAGAATTCCACCTTTAAAAAGTCAACAAATTTTATACCAACTTGATAAATTTGAAGTTATTTAGCCTGTTAAATCAAAATCACTTACTGCTAATGATGATGTGCTAGCCAGACGACTCATTACATGCTTCTCATTGCTAGAAGGACTTCTTCCCTCTGCTGAACTTTGGGATGTCATAAGAGCCCTTCGGAGAGCTCTTTTTGGAGTTTTGGAGAAAGAGAATGCTCTTGTAACCTAGAATTAAAACAAGATACAATCAATTTAAAAACCTAGATAAATCTAATATATAATTGACTAGAACAATTATATGTAAAACAAAGCCAAATTCACATTAAAAGTTTTTCTATAAAAAATATGGAGGAATTCTGCCATATACTTTTTTCTATAAAAAGTGTATGACAGAATGAGAATCTCTGGACAAAGCAGTGAAAATGTAGTATATTGTGGATTATTCCATCTTGCATTCATAGAACACTAGTCCAGCAGGAGAAAGTAGGAGGGAAAATTTGGCATGAGAAGAAACCTTGCTATTGTCTAATTCTGCTATAATTCAGTTGTGAGATCGTTGATCCAAAGCCACTTAAACCTCAATTTAATTGAAAAAGGGTAGGACTTCATTTGAATCACCATTGTTAATGTTTATCTACTATATATCATTCATGTTAAATGCAGAGATACAATGATGATTAAAGTAGGCAAAGAAAACAACAATCAAAAACTTATAAACTGAACAATAGACTCTGGCTATTAATTTACCTATAAAATTAAAACTCTAATTCTACTTTTAAAAAACCTATTACCAACTTATATAGTCCTTGTATAGTCCTCTTGTATAGTCCTGAACAACCTCGATAAGGTAAGGTAAGGTAAGTAGGAAAGTTATCTTCATCATTAGAAGTCTGAAACTTACTATGGTAAGGAACAGATCCCAGGTTTCCTGACTCTATGGTGTGCCCTTTGCTGAAAAATATCTAAGGCAATTTCTAACATGAATGCACATATACTTAAAACACCATCAGAAATATCACAGTTAACTAGAATGGGAAGGGTTACAAAAGCTGTTACAATTACTGTGCCAAGGAATTTGCTAAGTTTAACTATTATCTCTGCAGGCCATTTCCTAAAACCAAAAAACAACTTTGTTTTATGTATTACCTTCACACTGACATCTATGGCTATATTATTTTAATATACTCTGAAAAATACATTTTGGAGACACGGTGAATAATAATGTCACTGAGATTTACCTTTTTTGAAGTCTTTTTTATTGCTCTAGATGCTCTACTCAATGTACTGTCCATATCTTTTGTATTTACTTCAAAGGATTCTGGATCAGCAGTGTAAATAAGATTCTCCTGTTGAAAATTAATATTAATTTTTAAAATAATAAAATAAAAATACACAGCTGTTCCTAAAATCAAACCTGTAAGAACTAACATGCACACACAGGTGCTTATATAAATCAAACTACTCAAAATTTTTGCTGTTTTTTACAGTGCATATGTGAGTATACAAATAATTTTCTCTTCAACACAGCAAAAGTTCTCAAAAGAAAAGACACCAAATCAGGGCATTTTAAAATATACTATTTGAAATGTAAGAGAGAGTTCAACTGAAGTCCCCGAATATCTGAATTTATAAACATTTTTTAGTAACAAAATTTTATAACTGGGAAGAATTTTGTGGCTTAAAATAGTATAAATTAGGATATAGGTTTAATGTTTGCTGCCACCTTGTGGTTAATCTTACTTTATGAAATACTTTCATTAATTGTTTATATTCCCATTCTAGAATTACTAGCCATTCTGCGGCTAGTAATTCAATAGATTTTATTTTCAGCATTTTTCCATTACTGTTTACACTTCAGATCATAGTTATAAATTTATAAAAGACTGCAAAAGCCATCTAGTTGGACATTGTGATAAATTTAGGAATAATCTCTATAGTAGGAAATCACTATACTGCAGAGATCCATTTTATATATGGCTACCTAGCACTATGAGAAAAAATTCTTCCCTATAATGAACAGTTTTTTGGCTTTACAAAAAGCTGTCTCCATTATTTTCCTAGCCAGCATTCTGTTGTATGCACTAGTACTGTATTTCTTTCAATGAACCTTCGTGTGGAGCAATCCTTTATTTATAACAATATATTGTTGGCCCACAGAAATTAGAAAAAAAAAACAAAACAAAACAAATCAAGGACCAGAGCAAGATGGTGCAATAGAAAGACATGGAACTCACCTCCTTCCACAGACATATGTGTATGTAGAATAAAGCTCACAGAATACCTGCTAAATGTTGGCAGAAGAGCTCATAAAACCAAAATGCAAGAAAGATCACCAAATAACAGGGTAGGAGAAAAGAAAGAAAAGGGGAATTGGGATAGGATCTGTACCCCTGGGAGGGAGCTATGAAAGAGAAAATGTTCCTTGACACAGGAAAACGCTTCACCAGCAGGGGAGATCAGTGTGGAGAGAAAGAGAGCTTCAGAGGCTTGAGAGAGAATACAGCAACTGGTCTGCAACAAGTAGAACAGAGGGAGACCTGCAAAGAAGGCCCAGGCCATCTCACTGCAATCCTCAGCCTGAGAGGTATGTCTGCTGGTGGACACAGGTGCTCAGCTGTGTCCAACTCTTCGCAACCCTTTGGACTATAGCTTGCCAGGCTCCTTTGTCCATGGGATTTTCCAGGCAAGAATACTGGAGTGGGTTGTCATTTCCTTCTTGAGCAGATTTTCCTGAACCAGGGATTTAACCCAGGTCTCTTGTGTCTCCTGCATTGTAGGTGGATCCTTTACCTTCTGAGCCATCTGAGAAGGTTGGCTGCTAAAATCTGGGCTTCAAAGGTCAGACCTGGGGTGAAGACTGGAGTTGCCTGCAAGAAGACTGTCTGAAGGGGCTTGGAGTATGATCCAAGCTACAATCTGGTGCATGTGCAAAAAGGAGACTGGATCTGCCACTGAACCCCCACTGTTAACTTGCAAGCTCAAAGAAAGGGTAGGGCACAGAATAGCAGCCTCATTCTCAGTGTGCTCACAACAGGCCCAGCTGCTCATTCACAGAGGCAAGGCTGCAATCCTAGCCAATTGCCAGTGGCCTTACAACTTAGAAAGCAGGGCTGAAACCTTAATGTTCCCATGGCTCATGAATTTATGTGCCTGAGATGGCTTGGTAAACTCAGTGCCTGTAGGACACTGGTGTAGATTACTGTGCTCCTGTGGCTGGAGCAGGTCTAGAGATAATAGGCTCTGCTAGCACTCACACAGAGAGGTAGGCCAAGGGTCTGAGCTGACTCAGTAGCTCCTACAGCTACGGCGGGTCCAGGTGCTCAACCCAGCCATGTTGGTCCCAGTGCCTGACCTCAGTAGTTCTGTGTCAACAGATCTGTGCTATTACCTTGTGAGTAGAAGACCTGAGGGTTACCAGAGCTAACTATCTAAATCTCCACAGCTGAGGTGGGACCAAGGGGTGTGCTAAAGACTGTACTCTGTGAACCAGCACAATAGTGACAGGCAAAATCATAGAGTGCACTTTCCCGTGGACAAGTCCTTCCCCAATATTCATTGGGTAGCATCTCTCCCAGTGGGAGCATTCCAGTCCTATTTACCTCACACTGGAGTTCAGAAACAGACCTGGGGCATCTATCCAAAAGGTGGGCAGACCCTGTCCCAGACAGAGCTGTAACAACCACAGGGCAAAGAGGAGGCCACACTCAACATCCAGTGCAGGCTCTGGGCATCATGATAACAATCTAATGAGTAACACACAGAGAGGAAAACTATGGCAGGCACCCATACTAGAAACAGTCTTTGCTCAAAAATATTACACTCACAAAGGCTACACAGGGACACTCCCTCATAAAAACTGCCCTTCTAGACCACGGTAGATAACTGTTTCTCCTTAATTCAGAGTCAGAGAAATAAAAGTAAAATGAAGAAGAGGAACCACACAATTAAAAGACCAAGAGAATTCCCCTGAAAGAACAAACAATAAAACAGATATCTCCAGTCTACCACATCCTGAGTCCAAAAAGGAGATAATGAAAATACTGAAGGAGTTAAGAAATGATATGGATAGAAATAGAGATTACTGTAAAATAAAAAAGAATATATATATATATATATATATATATAAAGAGGAGTCAATCAAAAGTAGAAAACTCATTTGCTGAGACAAAAGCTGAACTAAAGGCAATCAACAGCAAGCTGGATAATGAAGAACTAATAAGTGATCTGGAAGACAGAATAGTGGAAATTATCAGACTAAAAGAGCAGACAGAAATACAAAATATATATATACATACATATATATATATATATATATATATATATATATGACCTATGGAATAATATAAAGTATCCAGATCTGTGCACAATAGGAATCCCAGAAGGAAAACAAAAGAGAACAGGAATTTTAAAATATATTTGAAGAAATTATGGCTGAAAATGTCCCAAATTTAAGGAAGGAAACGGAAACCCATGTATAGGAAGGACAGAGGGTCCCAAACAAGATGAAGCCAAACAGACCTACACCAAGATATACTATAACTAAAACAATAAAATTTAAAGTTATAAAGAGGATTCTAAAGGCAGAAGAGAAAAACAGAGTTAATTACAAAGGATACCTCCCTCCACAAGGCTGTCAACTGATATCTCTACCTACAGAAACTGAAGGCCAGAAGGGAGTGGCAGGATATATTTATTCAAAGTCTTACAAAGGAAAAGCCTGCAACCCAGGACACTCTATACAGCAAGATTATCACTTAGAATAGGGAGAGACAAAGAACTTCTCAGATAAGCAAATACTAAAAAGAATACAGCAACATTAAACTTATCCTAAAAGAAATATTCAAAGGTTTCTCTAAGTAGAATAAAGAAAAAAAATATCTGCATGAAAGAGAAAATCACAATTGAAAAGAAAATCAAGAGAAAAATCACAATTGGAAAGAAAATCACTTACATAAACTAGTACACAAATTTAAAAAATAAAATAATTTTTTCTGAAAGTAATGATAACTACCACTAACACCAAAAGAGTAAATACAAAGATGTAAAAGAGGACATCAAAATCATAAAATGTGGGGAAAGAGAGTATAAAAATGTAGTTTTTTAAAGAATGTGTTTGAGCCTATATGACTATCAGTCTACAGCAAGTCAATATAGTTGTGGGTTAACACACTTGATAGCCAGGGTAACCACAAATCAAAACCATGTAACAGGTTCACAAAAAGTAAAAGAAAAGAAAAAAGCATACAAAAGAAAACCATCATACCAAAACAGGGAAAACAGAAAGGAACAAAGAAGAAGTATAAACTCAGCTGGAAAATAAGGCTTAAAATGGAATAAATACATATCTATCAATAATTACCTTAAATGTCAATGGACTAAACACTCTAATAAAAAGACAATGGCAGACTGGATTAAAAAAAAAAAAAGAGCCTACAACCTGCTGCCTATAAGAAACACACCTTAGGGCCAATGACACATGGATTGAAAGTGATGAGACTGAAAAAGATATTTCATGCAAATGGAAATGACAACAAAGCAGATCTAGCAACCCTCATTCCAGACAAAACAGACTGTAAAACAAAAGTCATAAAGATAAAAAAGGACACTCTATAATGATACAAGGGTCAATACAAGACGAAGACATTACATGTATTTAATACTTCTTAACATATGCAATATCAGTTCAGTTCAGTCGCTCAGTCGTGTCCGACTCTTTGCAACCCCATGAATTGCAGCACACCAGGCCTCCCTGTCCATCACCATCTCCTAAATACAAAAAGCAAGTATCAACAGACATAAAGGAAGAAACTGACAGGAATACAACAGCAAAAGACTTTAACATCTCATTCACATCAACAGATACATCTTCCAGACAAAATGAAAAAGGCAACAGAGATCTTAAATGAAATAAATTTCATTAAATGAAATAAATGATCTTAAATTAAATAAAAAGGTAGGCTTAATTGATATTTTCAGGACATTACATCCGAAAAATCAGAATACATTCTTTATAAGTGCACATAGATCAATCTCTAGGATTGACCACATACTAGGACACAAAACAAGACTGAACAAATTTAAGAGGACAGAAATTATTTCAAGCGTCTTTTCTGAACATAATAGCATGAAACTAGAAGTCAACCTTAGAGAAGAAAAAAAAAATTTATATGGAAACTAAAAAGCATGCTACTAAAAAAAAAAAAAAAAATATATATATATATATATATATATCAAAGAGTCAATGATGGAATCAAAGAGGAAATCAGAAGATACCTTGAAACTACTGTATACTCTTGACAAAGGAGGCATGAGTACAGAATTGAGGGGGGAAAAAAAAAGGTCTCTTCAATGTGGTGTTGGAAAAGCTGGACAGATGCATATAAATCAAGGAAGTCAGAACAGTCTCTCACACCATACATAAACTCAATAAACACCATTCTCTTCTCCAGGAGATCATTCAGATCCAGCGATTGAACCTGGGTCTCCTGCACTGCAGACAGATTCTTCACCATCTGAACCACCAGGGAAGCCCCAAATATATGACATAACACGATGAAACTCCTAGAAGAGAACATCAGCAAAACATTCTCTGACATAAAAGTCCAATTGTTTTCTTAGATCAGTCTCCCAAGGCTACAGAAAAAAGAGTGAAAACAAGCAAATGGGACCTAATAAACTTAAAAGCTTTTCCACAGTAAAGGAAACCATACAAAGAAAAGACAATCTACAGAATGGGAGAAACATTTGCAAACAATGTGCCCAACAAGGGATTAATTTCCAAAATATAGAAGCAGCTCATACAACTTAATAACAAGAGAATAACTCAATCAATAACTAGACAAAGACCTAAATAAACACTTCTCCAAAAACATACAGATGGACACCAGAACATGAAAAAATGTTCAACATAACTAATTATTAGAAAAATGAAAATCAAAACTACAAAAAGGTACTGCCTCACACCAGAATGAAAGGCCATCATTAAAAAGTCTACAAATAACAAAGGCAGAGAGGGTAACAGTACTGAGGTTCCTTAAAACCTGAAAATAAAAAAACAATAAAAACAAACAAACAAAACCAAAAAAACCTTAACATAGAGTTGCCATATGACCCAACAATCCCACTCCCAGGCATATATCCAAAGAAAACTATAATTCAAAAACATACAGGTACCCCAATGTTTATAGCAGCACAATTTACAAATTACAATAAATTTTACAGCAGCACAACTTACAATTTCCAAATCATGGAAGCAACATGATAGCTGAATGGATAAACAAAATGTGGAATAGATACACAATGGAATACTACTCGGCCATAAAAAATAGTTTAAGAATGCCATGAAGTAACATGGATGGGACCTGAGATTATCGTGGGCTTCCTAGGTGGAACTAATGGTAAAGAATCCACCTACCAATGCCGGAGATGCAAGTTTGATCCCTGGGTTGGGAAGAGCCCCTGGGGTACAAAATGGCACCCCACTCCAGTATTCTGGCTTGGGAAACCTCCTGATGGGCTACAGTCCATGAGGCCACTAAGAGTTGGACATGACTGAGCACACACGTGCCCACACACACAAAGATTATATCATTTTAAGTGAAGTAAATCACAAAGACAAATACTATATAATATCACTTATATGTGGAATCTAAAATATGACACAAATTAAATTATTTATAAAACAGAAACAGACTCAAAGACATATGTTTTCTATCATTACCGAAGCGGAAAAGGCGTGGGGGAGGAATACATTAGGATTAGCAGATACAAACTACTATATATAAAATGGATAAACAACAAGGTCCTACTGTACAGCACAGGGAACTATATTCAGTATCCTATAATAAACCATAATGGAAAAGAATATAAATATTTATGTATAACTGAATCACTTTGCTATATATCAGAAACTAACACAACACTGTAAATAAACTAGACTTCAATTGAAAAAATTTCTTTAAAGTCTCTTAATTTTTCTAAAGTTATGTAACTATCCTTAATCAAGTATTTATAAATAATAATAATCATACTTCAATGTCTTTGAAGATCATATTTAACTATAATAAACATTTTATTCCCACAGGAAATGTCCAAGGCAATCTACTATACTGAAAAGGGTCATCTATTTATACATTCTCCTCCATCTAATATATCATTTGTGCAAATATGAAGGGATCAATATCTATCACATATCCTTCCCATATATGATGAAATCAAATTATCTTTAAATGGACCTAGACTTCATCCAAGATCTATCACAAGCTACCTGATTTTGATTTTCTCATATATCTTTACTTTAATCTGTACAGGATAAAAGGGATTATACATTTATAATGGCTTTTGATTTTAAGAGACTGCACTGATAAAACTGGATTGGCAACTTGCCTGACAGGAAAAGCAACTCACCATATTGCTCTCAATAAGATAAAAGAACAACAGAACAAAATATCCTCCCACAAATAGTAAAGTCAAAGAGCATAAATGAAAATGCAAGTTCCAAAAGCTTCACTAAAGCAGAGCCACAGAAGTTCTAAGGCTATGAGGGCCTATCTGTAAGCTAGGGATTCAAAAAAATGTTGCATGTGTCTATACTTTTAACCATCTTTTCCAAAACAACTTTTTCCTCAATAAACACAAAACTAAAACTCTCTTGTATTCATAATTAACAAGTCATTAGAAACATACAGGTTTAGTATGTACATTACCATGGAGTTCAAACCTTCATTACAATAGTAGCTTAAGAACTTACAGCATCTGCTTTACAAATGGTGTTGGCTACATGTCGACATAGCATCTTTAGCCAGTTTTCTTTTGGAAGTTCCTCTGATGTCATCTGGAAACTGAGCAGCACATTTGCTTGCTCTGTTGGTGGCCTCACAAGCAATGCAAAAGCATTATGGCAATCTAGGGTTCCAGAATAATCACAAACACTACAAGTTACTCCTTGGAAAATGACAGATTTAACACAAGTTTAGTTCCCTCAGAGCAAGAAAACTCCACTGAATTCTCTCTTCTCTACCCAGTAAATTATCTCTATCTTTCCTGTTCCCTTAGTTTTTAATTGGACAAAGAGCAGCATCATATTATGTTGAAACATTGGAAATAATAGGACATACCATGTGAGGAATCAACAGTAATAACTTAATGTTGTTAGGTAAGCAGTACTTTCCATAACATTTAATATTTTCTTTAATGAAGCTTTAAAAAATTAGATCATTTCTTAGAATTCTAGAATTTACATTTTTAAAGTGACACTGTAAGAATAATTCAATAATTCAACCTACTTAAACTGAAAGAAATACTCAAATATTAAACTGTTACAAAAGGTTTTGTGATCAAGATGCTAAAACAGAACCTATTTTAAACAATGAAGTCTTCCAAAATTATAATCTAAAAAATACAGACGATTTAAGTAAATGCTCTATGTAGCCCTTAATAAATCCAGAATTTGACAACTGAGTAAAGAGAGCAATATAAGTTGCTATTCAAGTTTTCTTTGTTTCTCATAAATTGAAAGCTTTCCTTCATTAGAGGATAGGATCAGTGCTAAAACCAGCTTACATGGTAAAAATATATGCTTAAACAAGCAAAATATTGCCAAGCATACATATCATTAGTTACTATTTTAAAAAATGATATTGCTTATGGTAGGTATAAACTTTTGCCAATTTCAAGCCTTCAAAGAACCCTTTCTTAACATTCCCAAAGTTTAGAGTAAAAGCTTTCCTTAATACACATATGAGCCCACGTTGAGTCTACCATAGTTACTCATGCATATCTATTTCTGGTAATATCCTAAATGCATCGCACCTCACAATGCAGGCTCTGGTAACAGGGAATGTTGTAAGATGTGGAAGCACAGGTAATAGACTACAACTGCTTTTGGATTCTGAAGGAATAAGTTTTGGTGTGGTAATGGGGAGGATGGGCACTATTTTAACCCATGTAACCATTTAAAAGCTCTTTGTATCTTAAGAGATGAAGATATTCTACAGAATGAAATAGTACTTTCATTTGAAAAAAATTAAAAATCAAATCAGTTCCTAGAAATGTAGTGGGATAAAAGTAAAGAACAACTACTTTGCCAGAACTAATCAACAATATTGAAAAATAATTTACCAGTTTAAAAATATACATATAAGGGAATTAAACTTTCAATGAATATTCACTATTTTTATTTAGCCAACAGTTTATCCAATGACCATACCTTCTGTCTCTCGTATGTCTAGCACCTTCTTAATCTGAGAAAGAGGCATTAGATGAATATGCTTAAGAGAAGCTGGGGGTCGGGTATGGCCTGGAGGACTCCTAAAAGTACCAATAACCTTGTGTCGTTTTCTTGCTATCTGATTATTGGGGGGGAAAAAAGTTGATGTCAGTAACAAAAACAAAGACCAAATGCTTAAAAATAAAATGGCACTAGTCACATAAATCAATATGCAGCTCATTAAGTATCAGTCATTCCAAAATTATCTGTAAGTAGCATAGTTACTCAGAGAAGGCAATGGCACCCCACTCCAGTACTCTTGCCTGGAAAATCCCATGGACGGAGGAGCCTGGTGGGCTGCAGT
The DNA here is from genome assembly GCF_042477335.2 of Ovis canadensis. Lineage (NCBI taxonomy): Eukaryota > Metazoa > Chordata > Mammalia > Artiodactyla > Bovidae > Ovis > Ovis canadensis. Next base: position 217,837,547 of record NC_091245.1, read on the forward strand.
CCATGGGGTTGCTAAGAGTTGGACACAACTGGGCGACTTCACTTTCACTTTTCACTTTCATGCATTGGAGAAGGACATGGCAACCCACTCCAGTATTCTTAACTGGAGAATCCCAGGGACGGGGGAGCCTGGTGGGCTGCCATCTATGGGGTCGCACAGAGCTGAACACGACTCAAGTGACTTAGGAGCAGCAGCAGCAGCATAGTTACTATGTGACAAATTCATACATGTAACTATGTAACAGAAATGTTCACATTAATATGAAAAGAGCTCAAAAGTCAGGAAAACAGGATCTATGGAAAAGATTACAGAGGTGTGAAAGAACTTAGAAGAATTGTTGTGAGAAATAATGGGATCAAAGGATGAAGGAATCTTCAATAAATGGCCTTGAATTCGGAAAGGGGAATAGTTGCTCTGGGATCACTTCCTTGGGTTCAAAAAAATAACTGACTTCAGTTTAAAAACAGAATTCACAGTTATCTTAGATCCCATGCAAGGAACTGAGGATAAAGGAGCAAATAATATAGAAATGGTTCTGGGTCTCATGACACTTACATACTATTGAGAAATATGAAAATCAAAGTAACAATACATTACAAACTGATGCAAATTATAAAGTCAATGTGCTGATATAACTTTAATTAAACTGGGAACTCACCAAAAGGAGAGACAGATAAAGTATTGCTGGAGAAGACAGGAGCAAAATCAGAAAGGATCCTGTGACTTATGATGTATATAAATTCTGAGAATTTTATAAGGTCTTTAAATTTTTCATTTCTATGAAATCATAGTATATTATTTTGTCTTTTTAAAAGAACATCTCTCTCGGGCTTATGAAAGTGAAAGTCACTCAGTCATGTCTGACTCTGTGACCCCTTGGACTATAAAAAGTCCATGGAATTCTCCAGGCCAGAATACTGGAGTGGGTAGCCTTTCCCTTCTCCAGGGAATCTTCCCAACCCAGGGATCAAACCTAGGTCTCTTGCATTGCATGTGGATTCTTGACCATTTGAGCTTATTTACTAAAAGACACTAACACAAAATAATTTAGATTAAGTTGCTTAATGAATTGAGATTGATTGGTCATATTCATCATGATGAATATGACAAAGTAAGGCTGAAATCTGTGTTGGTTAATGAGAAAAGATCAAAAGGCAGTCAGTATCACATTCACATTGATGCAGAAATATGACACAGATCTATGATACATACCAAATATTAAAAGCCCATTTATATTAATGTGGCAAAAAAAAGTAATTCTTTAACTTCCACTGTAATATTTGAATGTACTTTTAATTTAGCTAAGTAAAATAAATAATTTTAAGGCTCATTTTTAAAAAGGAAAAACAATGACAAGTATTAATACTTATGAAACAAATGCTAGTCCATCAAGGTAAGAACTCAAAATACAGATACATCACCTGTCATATCTAAGTGATGTCAGTTCAGATGTTATTCATTTTAAATGTTTCTAACATTTACCATTCTCTTCATTCCAAATTTGCTCTAAGTTTTGGTGTTAAAAAAAAAAAAAAACAAGCTAAAGAATAAGAGCTTATAAATCTAAAGGTCCAAATTGAATGTTAGAACTGTTATAGTTAATGTGATTTTGACATGGAGACTAAGAGAGAGTAGAAAAAAAGTCAGTGAATTCAGGAAAGATGAAGGAAGTAAGAGGCCAAGCTATGAGATAACAGACTTGGAGGCTACAAGGAAACACCAATGGCACGAATTAGAGTGCAAGGTAAGTCAATGAGCCAGTTGTAGAAGACATCACAAAAACTGAAGGGGAAGTAAAATAAAAAAATTTAAAGCAAGCCACAACTCTCCAAAGATTCAAGAGGATAAAGACCTGGGTTCCATCCCTGGGTTGGGAAGATTCCCTGGAGAACAGGATGGCTACCCACTCCAGTATTCTTGCCTGGAGAATTCTATAGACGGGGAGCCCGGTGGGCTATAGTTTCATCAGCAGGGGATTGTAATTCATTATATTAAATAATCAAGTTATGTCCATCTTCAACAAAATACAGATTTCTCTGCTGGGAAAATGTACTTAATTTTAAAAACAAGTCATAATTATTTTGTAAATCTTGAAGGAATATACATATATACAAGAAGTTCCTAAAATTCTTAATCTAGGCATTTATTTGCAAGGAAATAAACTAAATTTTTATTTTGACATGGATTTGAAGTTATGAAAAAATATCATATTTCTTAATGTTAGGTCCTCTCCTAAAAGCATTCAATTAATAGCATTAAATCAACAATTGGTCTCATCAAAAAAGTGATTAAACTTTACTTTAAACTTCTTTAATCAATTAATTTAATTAAAACTTATTGTTTCAATCAAAGCTTAGTTTTAAAGATTCAATGAAGTCAAACAGCAGTGTTATTACACTGTATTAAGGACAACTTTACCTCCAGGCAGTCATTGAAGAGGAAGAGAGTTACTTGTTCTCCTCTGTCACAGGGGAGCTCACCTAGAGAAATTGTTTCAACTCGCTGAACTAAGCTTCGGTGAGAAGATAAAAGATTAGCCTGAATAGATTGAAAATATTAATAAAAGAGATTACTTCATGGTAAATACTTTTTTAAAGTTATAATTAAAAAGAAAGTTGTGCCAAGATTCTGTTTATATTATAACTGGCAGAATCTAAATACAGCTGACCCTGAACAACACAGGTTTGAGCTGCACTAGTCTACTTACACAGGTTTTCGTTTTTAGTAAATAAGTACTACAGTATTACATGACCCATGATTGGTTGAATCCATGAATACACAAGCACAGAAACAGAGTGCCAACTATCAAGTTATATGCAGATTTTCTTTTACTCTGGGCAGGGGGTTGGTGCCCTTAACTCCCAGTAGTTCAAGGGTCAACTATAACAAAAACAAAAAGAACAAAAAGAATAAGTCGACAATCATCAAAAATGAATACTTACTGGACATCCATCGACCTCATAAACAACATCGAAAATTTGCTTTTGAGCTTCTGTTTTTCTCTTATCCTCATTAATATGGCTGAAAATTAATAAAGTTATTTTTAAAACAACAGACCATAAAAACTGTATATATACACATCTTGTGTCACACACACACACAAAAATCCCTCCATGTGAATATGTCTTAATTTTGATAACCATATCAGTTAATATATTCCCTAAAAGTATCCCACTACATTAAAAAATTCTTCATAGAATCCTTCAGAAAAGTAAGTTTTGCTTTATACTCCTTACTATATTCTCTCTCTCTCACTTTAAACTATACTCATCATACACTTCCTAAAATACATTACACTGGTATAAACTGCAAGTTCAGAAGTTTTAAGTTCAGGTAAGGTTTTATGCAAATCATTCCCAAATTATATGCTAATCATTTCACTGAAATAAAAATTAAGACTATTGCTTCCAGACAAGATGGAATAAGAGGAAAAATACATACTTTGCCCGAAATAACTAAAAAAAAACCCAGCAAAGTATAAAGAAAGAGGTTTTTCAAGTCAATGTCTCAAACAATGCAAGCCTAATTATATCTCATCTACAAAAGGTACATTTTATACCAAAGACATGAATAGTCTAAAAGTAAAATAATGAAAATATCCAGTAAGAGCACAATATATTCCTCTCAAGTGTACATGGTACCTTCACCAGGTTAAGCCATAAAATAAGCCTCAGGAAGTTTAAAAGGATTGAAATAATATAAAGCATATTTTCTATAAATGGTGAAGTAAAATTAGAAAATTAGTATCAAAAGGAAACTTCAACAATTCACAAATATGTGGTAATTAAATAGCAAACTCCTGAACCAATAAGTCAAGACATAATCACAAGGGAAATCAGAAAATAGTTTCAGCTAAAAACAAAAACCAAGAACATGACTAAAGTAGTGTTTAAAGGGAAATTTATAGCTAGTAAACAATTAAAAAAATAAGCTCAAATCAATATCCTAATCTTCTACTTTAAGACACATGGAGGGGGGAGGCGGGAAGAGCAAGCTAAATCTAAAGCATGCAGAAAAAAGGAAATCAAAAGATATGAGCTAGTGACTATAAAAATAATAGAAAAAAAAATCAACAAAATTAAAAGCGTCTTTTATGAAAATATGTTAACACTGACTGCATAATTCACAGTTTGTAGAAAGGATCAAGGTAAAGAATGTGTATGTTAAACTACAAAGTATTGAAAAACACTACTATCCTGATCCTAAAATAACAAACCAAAAGCATGACAGTTGGCTGATCAACATATAAAATACAAGTATAAGCAAAAACCAAAATATGCATAATGCTTTCAGTAGCAACAGAAGCTCATATCCATTAATTTGAGCATTATTCCACTGCTAGATCCTTTCACTACAGCTGGTAGTTTCTACACAGGAGCTCCTTACAAGTATTTTAAGAAACTCTATTTCAGGACTTCCATGGAAGCAGTGGTTGAGGATCTGCCTGTCAATGCAGGGACCATAGGTTTGATCCCTGTTTTGGGAAGATTCCACATGCCGAGGAGCAACTAAGCCTGAATGCCACAACTGTTGAGCCCACACACTGAAACTACTGACGCCTGCATGCCTAGAGCCAACAAGAGAAGCCACTGCAATAAGGAGCCTGCACACTGCAACAAAAGTAGCCCCTGCTCTCTGCAACTAGATAAAGCTTGCATGCAGCAACTAAGACCTAGTGCAGCCAAATAAAGAATCCAGGTGCTAGGTTTTATAACATAAAAAAAAAAAAGAAAGAAACTCTATATCATACAGAAGCACCTCATAGAATCTCAGAAGCTATTTAATTAAATCAACTGAATATGCTTATATGTAAGTTCAAAAAGGTGCTATATCCTCATCCTTCAGGAAGCAAAACAACAGCAATACAGCTTTTAATTCTGATCATATTAGTAAAAAAAAAAAAAAAAAATCACTTCTGATCAATGCTGTCTCCAAGTTAGCCCTGCAGTAGCAGCTTAAGTTTAATAATCAATTCCCCTAGTAAATTTCACTGAGTTCGTACTTTGAATACATCTCCAACAAACCCTATCAATTTAAGTCCACAGAATTCAAAGTAAGAAAAAAAAGTCAAAGCTAATGTGAAAAACGTATTAACCTTTTCATTTCATCATGGTCAAATTCCCAAATTCCATTTGGGTAGTTAATAAGAATATGAAGACAAAAACAAGCTAAGACTGGAATATATGAAGAAAATGTCTATTGATGCATTTATAACATTTTCAAATTTCTAAACCACTGTTACCCTCTCTACATGCATACGTTCACAAGTATGTTTTTGATTAATCATATTTTTACAATATTTCTAACATTTTAATATGTGACTACACTACTAAAAATAATTTAGATACTATTTTACAGAATTTTGTTATTGATCTTTTTCTATTTACGATTCTAATTGTTCCACCAATTCCACTGTAAATCTAAGGAATAACAAAAAAATTGAAATAATGTACTCACGTCATTACTTCCTTTAGTGATCCAATAGCTTTTTCTAGAGTGCTTTTGTCAGGATTTTCTTCAGATGTGTGCTTCTTAAGATCTGTAATATTTTATCAAATATTTTTTCTATGATTAAAAGAAATTCAATGGTTTTCCCATTATGACTTAAAAATGCTGTCCACTGTGACAGACACAGGTTAATTTAAAAAAATAGTATCTAACTTTTCCTTTAAAAAAAAAGGTTTTATACAATGTTCCCTTAAGAATGAGTTTCCAAGGTGGTGCTAGTGGTAAACAACCCACTTGCCAATATAAGAGACATTAAGAGATATGGGTTCAACCCCTGGGTCGGAAAGATTCCCTGAAGGAGGAAATGGCACCCCATTCCAGTATTACTGCTGGGAGAATCCCATGGACAAAGGAGCCTGGTGGGCTACAGGCCACAGGGCTGCAAAGAGTCAGACACGACTGAGTATCTGAGCACCCTTAAGAGCTCTCTTCTTTAATGTATTAAATAAGTTTCCACATTTTTTCACTGAATACATTTTCAGAATATGTACCAGATTTTCTTTCACTATTTCAATTCCCTTCTAGTAAAGTTTGATGACTCCTAAATTTTTCAAACTCTCTCTGAATTCATGATCCTCAATTAACTAAGAAGTCATTATACATGCTATACTTCATAGTGGGCCCCATGGCTCCATCACACAGAGCAGATGGTGTGAAGAGAAGATTTTGTTTAGTTTATAGTTTTAATGAGGTGCTTAGACTTTGACTCTTCTTACCCAAGTTGCTTATAATGTTCTACCCAACGGTTCCCTATATCTCCCCCCGCCCCGACCTAATCTTTTAAGTGGAATAATAGAAGAAAGGCTTTAGATATCAAGTTCATTTTAGTCATGATAACATTTGATGGATTCCTATAAGTACTTAATAAAACAATAATGGAGATAAGTAAGAAATAGCCTATTTTGTAAAGTTAAAAAGGTTGCATATTCATATATTTTCCTTATCTGTAAAATAGAATAGTTTTTAAAGACTGTGGAAATCATTTTATATGCTAATAATTCTAAAGTATATTAGATAACCTAAAAGAGAATAAAAATTACCAATTTTTGTAGTTCCTACCACAATTCATAGTTTAACCAATATATTTCAAAGACAATAATAGATAAAAAGAGTCAGAAACTTAGCCTCCTTAACTGCTACACACACTATTGTAGTTAAGGTCTGGAGGTCAAATTGCTTTGTTATACTTATTCCTGTTTTATGCAATTTAGTTCTCATACTTAAATTTAAAAGTATAAAATATAAATTTAAAAACTGAAAAACTGACACTGTTCTAGACCTATTCACTACTTTAGTCAGGAAAATATAAAAGCATATAAATACACCTTTCTTTTCATGCAGGTATAATTTATTTATAAAAATTAACTCTGCTATAGATGTCCTTTTCATTGAAATCTATAATTTAAGTTTTAGAATATATGGATGGATGTCTCAAGAGTATTCTACAAACTATAAGTAAAAAAACATTAAGATCAAGCAGAAAGAATTTTACTAAGAGTCAGAAAAAGACTAAATAACTTCAGACATAGTAATCATCTCTCATCTTGTGATTTTGTGGGTGAATTTTATGTGGATGTAAACTCTTTGGGAGTTAGTGACATATCATGAAATATAAGAAGACTTTTAGGAGAGAGGCAGAAAGTTCAATACTAGTCAGCAAAACTGATTTCACAACAAATAAAGCATTTCTAGGTCAGAGTGAATTTTTGTAGCACCAGTGATTATTCAGATTATCCATAAAGATATTTTCTACATAAAAGAGACAAACTTTAAAACTGAAACCTAAAAGCACTTTGAAAATGAGAAATTTGCCAATTTTTTAGAATAAAACAATTACATAAAAACATCCAAAATTGTCTGGAAAGATATCAGACAAGTACCATTTAAAAGTAATGCAACGCTGGGTAACCTCTGTACTGGTCGGATGAGAAGTTCAACAAGGCTTTGCCGTCCACATTCTGGCTTAGCTTGGTTTATCTGGAAAGAATTAATTTATTCAAAATTTATTTTGAATGTTTTCTGCAAAGGTTATTATATATTACATTTATTAGATTACACCTTATCATTTGTGCCCTGATAAGAATGGGAGAAGCAGGGTGGTAGTTGTTCTCTGGCAGATTATTGTGGTTTAGTAATCCCCCAAGGCCTGAAATAGCCTCCTGGCAAGCCAAGGATTAACACCTTAAATAGAGAGTGAGTTCCTCTAAGCACTCTTACACATTTCATTTCAGTTTTTCTTAAATCTATATCATTAAAAAGGAAAAAAAAATAAAAATATTAATTATGCTGATACCATTTGGATAAACAAAGTAAGCCACCAATAAGAAAATCACTAAAAGCAAAGCAAAATCTCATTGGCAAATTTTTAGAAGTGTTTGAGAATATGCCTAACTTAAAAAACATATACACACAACATTCATATTCACTCAGCTGCCTCTTGGATCCTGCTTGTGGCATATCAAACCTTCTGATGCTAAATATCACTGCACTTTCAAGTAAAACTAAACACATAACATTAAGGTATTCTGACGTGGATATATCTTTACTAAAAGATACATCTTTACTATTAAAATTTAATTTTAATAAATTCCTTCAGAAAATAATTCTGATTTTTATTTGAAAGAAATATACATTACCTTCAGAAAAGCATGAAATCTTGGTTTCTGTTTTTCACATTTAATAATAGTTTCCTTGCTCATTTCAAAGAAGTTCACAAAGGGAGGATAGATTTTTACCAAATCTTTGGACTAGTAACAAACAAACAAAAAAAGCCAAACCCATTAATTCGTGATGGCTGTTACCCTTAGTCAATGAAACTTAAAGTTCAATAACCAGTAGTCAAAATCTGACATATCAGATGCAAAAGAAAAGTTCAAAATACATTTCTTCTCAAGGTAAATACAGGAAGTTTATTTCATAAACTTCACACTAACTAGTGAGTTAATTGCTAAAGAAAATGCATCAATTGTTAAACAGAGCCTAAAACCTGAAAAGCAAATAAATACTCAGAAACAAACAAAAGTTGACATACTTTTAACTTCAATATAAGCTTATTATATTGATAAACATGACAAAGTTTTAAAACTTTTATTAATTTAGAATATAGTAGCAATTATAACTGATCTATGAAGAACCCAAGAACACGCTGTTATCTTTTGAAGGATCCAAACAACCATTAAAAGACCTACTGTACTGGGCAATTTTGAAATACAAGGAAAATGTCTTGACAAATTGAGACCAACAGATACCAAAAAGATCTGGGACAATAATTTGCATATCTGAAAGTCTCAGTTAACCAGAAAGAACATCTAATGGCTATACAGTAAGGATTAAAGTTAGGAGACCTTAGAAATCAAAACTAAATAAGAATCCAAGGGACTGAAACTTATGGGGTTGGAATGAATCATATCCAAAGAGACTGAAGGAAATTTATAAAATCTGTTTGTGGCACCTCATTCAAAATTAATATACTTTATTTAATAAACTTAACCTATGTTTCTTAGACAAGAAACAGTTCATTGGAAGGTTTTACGCAGACACAAAGACAGTACAAAGTGCTATCAACTAAAGAAAGAAAAAAATAAAACTCAACTGTAGAAAACTAAAAAATCATTAACCTATGGCTGTTTATGATAGGCAAATAACATGATATATGGTAAAATGACTGTAACACAACAGTTAATAATAAAGATGAGCTATCAGGAAAGTGTTGGATTGTCTATGGAAGGCATGTTTCAGAAGACAAGAACACTTTCAAAATATTTTACAAACACAACAATGCCTAAGTTTTTTAAAAAGTTCTCACATTTAAACAGGTAACTTTCATTCCCTGCCATTTCTTGATGAGATGATACTTTAATCTGAATACTTAAAAAAATAAATAAAACTCTTACATATTTAAGAAAGATATCACCAATGCTTTTGCTCTCATCCCAATTAACAATAAGGTCTTCAAGATCATCCTGAAAAAACACAAAATGAGACAATAAGTGATTCTGGCAATCACTTTAAGCATCTCTTAAAATCTGAACATTCATTTAAAAGACATAATTTACAGAGTACCTTAATTTGGCATATATAACAATAACATTCTTTCTCAATAGGAAATTAACTTTTTGACTGCAAGAAAAATATCCTTTGAAAAATAATTAAGAAAACATAAAGAATGTCAAATCAATAAGACTAAGTCTAATTTCCCAGTATGATGTGGAAGTATAATTAATTTAACTGTACAGCTGATTGGCTCACTAAAGAATTAATTAATTATAGAAAAGCACCCTTGATCTTGGCTGCTGAAGCATCAGCCATTAGAAACTGTAATCTATAAAGAGGTCAGCTAACGTTACTTAAAGGGCCAAATGGTAAATATTTTAAGGCTTACAGGCCATATGGTTTCTGTCATAAGTCCTCAATTCTGTATTTGTAGAATGGAATCATAAACAATATATAAATAATTGTGAGTGGCTGTGTACCAATAAAACTCTCTTTATGAAAGTAAGCGAAACTTTACCAAAATGCTAAACTGGCTGGATTTGGTCCATTGATCTTTCCTAGGCAGTAAAATTTCTCAATCAGCATCCTAAAATATTACTTATTTGTAAAAATTTAGAAGATATTTAAAAGCTTTCTGAGATAATAAAACCAGATGATAAAATGAGATGGCAAGAAATGACTAACTGAAATTCTAAAAAAAAGTAACTTTAAAGTAGAAATTAATCAATAAACTTATACAAGAGATTCTCAAACTGTTACATACAGACACTCTCCCAACAGATATTTTTAGTGGGATCCATAAGATCAAACTATTTTCATTACAATATCAAGGCATTATTTGACTCCTTGATTCTCTCATAAGGATACAACATGGAGGCGACATGATGTATGATACCGCAATAGAATGAATTAAGTAGACAGGAGAAACAAGTTTTTCTATTGAGCCAGACAAAAAACAAAAAGCAAAACAAATCAACATCACTCTTCACTGTTTCTGTTTTGGAAATTACTTATTTTCAAAAAGAACATGTTATTTATGCTACCACATAAGGAGTCATTATTATTAACATATATTTTTAAAATTGCATGAATTCAGTTCAGTTCAGTTGAGTCGCTCAGTCATGTCTAACTCTTTGCAACCCCATGGACTGTAGCACATCAGGCCTCTCTGTCCACCACCAGTTCCTGGAGCTTGCTCAAACTCATGTCGATTGAGTTGGTGATGCCATCCAAATCATCTCATCCTCTGTCATCCCCTACCTCTCCCACCTTAATCTTTCCCAGCATCAGGGTCTTTTCAAATAAGTCCGTTCTTTACCTCAGGTGGCCAAAGTATTGGAGTTTCAGCTTCAGCATCGGTCCTTCCAATGAACACCCAGGACTGATCTCCTTTAGGATGGACTGGTTGGATCTCCTTGCAGTCCAAGGGACTCTCAAGAGTCTTCTCCAACACCACACTTCAAAAGCATCAATTCTTTGGCACTCAGCTTTCTTTACATTCCAACTCTCACATCCATACATGACTATTGGAAAAAACATAGCTTTGACTATAGGTACCTTTGTTGGCTAACTAATGTCTCTGCTTTTTAATAGGTTGTCTAGATCGGTCATAGCTTTTCTTCTAAAGAGCAACCATCTTTTAATTTCATGGCTGCAATCACCATCTGCAGTGATTTTGGAGCCCCCCAAAGTAAAGTCTGTCACTGCTTCCATTGTTTCCCATCTAGTTGCCATAAGTGGTGGGACAGGATACCATGATTTTAGTTTTCTGAATGCTGAGTTTTAAGCCAGCTTTTTCATTCTCCTCTTTCACTTTCATCAAGAAGCTCTTTCATTCCTCTTCGCTTTCTGCCATTAGGATAGTGTCATCTGCATACCTAGGGTTATTGATATTTCTCTCCTGGCAATCTTGATTCCAGCTTGTGCTTCATCTAGCCCAGAATTTCTCATGATGTACTCTGCCTATAAGTTAAATAAGCAGAGTGACAATATAGCCTTGACATACTTCTTCCCAATTTGGAACCAGTCCACTGTTCCATGTCTGGTTCTAACTGTTGCTTCTTGACCTGTATACAGATTTCTCAGGAGGCAGGTCAGGTGGTCTGGTATTCCCACCTCTTTCAGAATTTTCCACAGCTTATTGTGATCCTCACAGTCAAAGGCTTTAGTGTAGTCAATGAAGCAGAAGTAGATGTTTTTCTGGAACTCTCTTGCTTTTTCCATGATCCAGCAGGTGTTGGCAATTTGATCTCTGGTTCCTCTGCCTTTTCTAAAACCATCTTGAACATCAGGAAGTTCACGGTTCACGTATTCCTGAAGCCTGGCTTGGAGAACTTTGAGCATTACTTTGCTAGCATGCGAGATGAGTACAATTGTGCGGTAGTTTGAGCATTCTTTTGCATTGCCTTTCTTTGGGATTGGAATGAAAACTGACCTTTTCCAGTCCTGTGGCCACTGCTGAGTTTTCCAAATTTGCTGACATACTGAGTGCAGCACTTTCACAGCATCATCTTTTAGGATTTGAAATAGCTCAACTAAAATTCCATCACCTCCACTATCTTTGTTCATAGTGATGCTTCCTAAGGTCTACCTGACTTTGCATTCCAGGCTGTCTGGCTCTAGGTGAGTGATCACAGCATCATGGTCATCTGGGTCATGAAGATCTCTTTTGTATTCTTGCTACCTCCTCTCAATATTGTATATCCACATACAAAAAGATGATCTTTAAACCTTCACCCTAGCCAAAAATGAACTCAAGATAAGTTATAGATCTAACTGTAAGAGCTAAAACAATACAACTTCTAGAAGAAAACATAGGAGAAAATCTTCAAAATCTTGGGTTAGGCAAAAATTTCTTAGACATAACAGCAAAAGCATATTACATTTAAAAAAATGGATAAACAGGACTTCATCAAAATTAAAAATTTTGGTACTTCAAAAGACACCATTAAAAAAATGAAATATGCAACAATAGGCTGGGAGGAAATATCTGCAAAATACATAGCTGATAAAGGACTTGTACCAAGAATTTACAGAGAACCTTTACAACTTGGTAAGCCAACACACAACCCAACCAAAAAATGGGCACCACATCTAAGCACACATTTCACAAGGATAATATACAAATGAAAAAGCAGCAGATGAAAAGATGCTCAACATCATTAATCATTAGGGAAATGCAAATAAAATCATTTTATATCCTAGAATGGTTATAAAGGAAAACGTGTAAGTACCGGCAAGAATGGACAGAAATTTGAATGCTGATACATTACTATTAAGAATATAAAATGATGGAAAAACCTGATAGTTTCTCAAAATTTTTAAATGAAGACTGCCAATATAACCCAGCAATTCTACTCGTAAGTATCTATAGAAGAGAATGAAAACACACCCAAACAAAGATCTGCAAACAATGTTCATATTAGCATGATTCATAACTGCCAAAAACTGGAAACAACGTAAGTTTCTATCAACTGGTGAATGGATAAAGAAATGCAGCATATCCTTATAATGGACTACTACCTGGCCACACAAAGGAACAAACTACTAACGTGCTAAATCATAGATGAAATTCAAAAATATACTAAGTTAAAGAAGCCAGACATAAGACAGTATCTATTATATATTTATGTTTATATGGGATGTCTAGAAAAGGCAAATTTCTAAGACAGAAAGTAGATTAGTGGTTTCCTGGACCAGGGCTAGGAATGGGCATGAAGGATCTTAGTGGGTAAGATGAAGATGTCCTAAAATGTACATGGTGACGGCTGCCTGATTTGGTGACTTATTAAAATCACTGAATCATATATTTTTAAAAGTATTTTTAAACTTTCTGTTTCAATTTCAAAAACAATTAATATGAATAAATAAAACCCACATAAACCACAGCAATCCACTCCAGTACTCTTGCCTTGAAAATCTCATGGATGCAGGAGCCTAGGGTCGCTAGGAGTCAGACACGACTGAGCGACTTCACTTTCACTTTTCACTTTCATTCGTTAGAGAAGGAAATGGCAACCCACTCCAGTGTTCTTGCCTTAAGAATCCCAGGGACAGGGGAGCCTGGTGGGCTACTGTCTATGGGGTCGCACAGAGTCAGACACGACTGAAGCGACTTAGCAACAGCAGCAAATACAAGTTCCTCAATCATTTTTTAAGAATGAAAAGGGATCCTGAAACCAAATAATTTAAGAACCATTATCCTATACTCTGGGCTTCCTTTGTGGCTCAGCTGGTAAAGAATTCGCCTGCAGTGCGGGAAACCTGGGTTAGATACCTGCGTTGGGAAGATCCCCTGGAGAAAGGAAAGGCTACCCACTCCAGTATTCTGGCCTGGAGAATTCCATGGACTGTAGAGCCCATGGGGTCGCAAAGAGTCGGACACGACTGAGCAACTTTCACTTCACTTCACTTCACATTCTATACTCTGCAAATTCAGAAAAGTCAAATGGGAAAAAATTTACTTTCAGTAGCATTAAGGTGAACTCAAGCAAAAATAATTAAACAGCCTACAGAGTCAAGAATTAAGATTTAACTATTTAAAATTGCACTTGAATGAAACAAGAGAATAAAAGGATTATACATAAGAATAATATTGGAACAATATAATGCAGTGAATTCTAGCACTGACTAGTCTGTTTTAAATACTGGCTCTAGAGCCTGTTAAGTGTTGTGCCCTTGGGCAAATTACTTAACCTATAAGTGCCTCAATTTTTTATTCTGAGAAATAAGTATATAAATGACTCCTATCTTATAAAGGATTAAATTAGCTAATATTTGTATAGCACTTAGAAGAAACCCTAACAGAGAGTAGTGCTCAGTAAGTTACTAGTAACTATCTTTTCCTATGTATTTAATATAAATATGGGAGCTATTTAGAAAACTGTGATGTAAAAGAGAAAAACCTATAGCTCTGCAAATATAATCTAGTGGTACATTTTTAATGTGTAAACAATTACAGGATGGCGGTATATAGTTATATGAGACCACTGTAATCAGAAAGCAAAATAATCTCTAGGCCACCTGAAAAAGTCTACTGTTTCTGGTTAACCTTTAAATCCTTAAGCCTGTTGATTAAATAAAGATCTCTGCCCTAATCACTTGGTCAGCTCAGAGACTAAGTAATAAAGAAACTAAGGCTTAGAGAAATTAACTTGCCCCAAATCACACAGTTGTGAACCAGTATTCACACTCATGCTTGTCTGACTCCAGATTCCACGTTATTCTACTAGACCTATAGCACAGCTATCACCATTAGAAATGGGGAGTCAGGTGGGCAGGTGAGCCCCCAAGAGCATTAGTCATACTGCCGTCATTTCTTACAATGTTTCTGTGGGAATATGCTTGACTCAGTTTAGTACAGACCCTGGGACATGTCTCCTCCTTGTCCATATACAATTCTCCATAGGATGCTCCCAACATTACCTCCTGGCAGTAAGAAAGGAAAACTCTATAGTTCTAAGACATTGAGCATAGAGCTCCCAAAGCCTATTTAAAAAGTAGAGAAAGCTGTAAACAGATTGGCCTAAAAAAGTTAAGCTCTTTCTTTTCTTCCTTGCTAAGATTTCTTCTATACCATTACCATCTACTTTTACACAAAATGGGTTTCTCTTTTACTTAGCTCACTGCACAAGACACCAAATCAGCAGATTACCCAATACAAACCTATTCCTGAAACAAGTTCAAAGTACCCTGAGACTTAACACTAAATTAACAAATAACAAAGCATAAACATAGAAAGAAAAGGTCCTCCCTCAACTCCTCTTTCTCTTTTGTTTCTTCATGCTGCTGCTGCTAAGTCACTTCAGTAGTTCCATATAAAAGCAGGCATTTGCGCATCAAGAACCAATGCTGATTAGCACTGAAAAGGAAAAATTCACACACAGAAAAAGATGCTGATAACAATCTCAGACATCCTCATCTTAAGCTAACTATTAGCATGCTATAAGTTGCAGACAAATGAAGAATGAGGCTAAAGGTGTACACATGATATCTAAGATGACAAAATAAATTTAACTTCCAGTCCTGATTTGGACATTTAAAAAGTAGCATGACCAATATTCAGTCAATATCTACTGACACAAATCTAACTGCCAGAGAGTGGTTGTAAACACAGTGGGTGAAAAATGATTCTAATCCTTCACAAAACAACCACTCATGATTCAGACACTACTATCCCCATTTTACAGAGAAGAAAACTGAAGCAATTAAATAAAGTTAACTTACTTTGAACCCAAATCTTCTTTATTCCACAGTCCAAATTTGTAACAACTATGCAATGTTATAAAATACAAATACCAATGCTTCTTAGGAATACCATACCAATGTGATATGAAAAACTGTACAAGTTTAAGCCATATTTACATGATTTACTCATTTACATACTAAAAGAATGTATCTACAGCATGATAATCAAGAAGCAATATAGCAGTAGTAAATTAGGACATGGAAAGAACCGAAATGTCCGTGAATTAATGAATGGATAAAGAAACTGTGCTATATACAATGAAATATTAATTAGCCATGAAAAAGCCATTATGCCTTCTGTAATAGCATGTATAGTCCTTGAGGGCATTATGACACATGAGATAAGTCAGAGAAAAATAAGTACTATATAATCTCACTTACATGTGGAATCTAAAAAAATCCCACAAAAAACAAACACAAAAATCTCATAGGTACAGACTGGCAGTTGCCAGAGACGGGGGAAGGAGGGTGGGTAAAATGGGTAAAGGTGGTCAAAAGGCAAATTTCCAGTTATTTTACTTACTCCAGCCTGAAGATGTAATGTAGAGTATGGTGACTACAGTTAACAATGCTAATTTGTGTATCTGAAAGTTGCCAAGAAAGCAGAACTAGAAAGTTCTCATCATAAAAAAAAAACTGTGTGGTGGTAGATCTTAACTCAACACTGTGGTGTTCATTTTGCAATACATACCCATATGAATCCATTATTGCTGTATACCTAAAACTAACACAATGTTACATGTTAATTTTATCTCAAAAAAAAGGGGGTTGGGAGCAAGAAAACATAAGGGTTTAGGAGAACAGACTCTGAAGTCAGATAAAAAAGGGTTCAAAGTCAATGCCCAGCATTCATTAGATGATTGACTTTAGAAAAATAATTTAATCTCTGTACATAGCAGTTTCACATCTGTAAAATGTAGACAATTATAGTATCAACTTCTTGGTAATGTTCAGTGGATGTGGCAGTACCTGACAAAGGGCAGGCTACATTTAAAAGGAGGAAAAGAAAAAAAAAAAAAAAGCTATGCAAAAAAAGACAAAGAAAATACAGCATAATTTTGGGACTATTTGGGTTATGAAATTATAGGTATTTTCTACTTGTTCCTTTTCTCCTTTACTTTACAAATAAATGTTTGACAGCACATATTGGTTTCGTGGTAGGAAAAAAACCACAGGCTTTAATATTTTAAATGCATGAGAAACCTGAAATTAGCTAAAAAACCACTACTACTTGAAATATTGGTACTCCAAGTTTGTAGAAGAAGCTTAAAAATTTGGGTTACACATTAGAAAACTAAAGCGTAACAATCGTTTTCAAAGCTCCAGTGACTCACTAGTGAAGGAAACATAAAAGGAGACACAGATACAGAGTACAACTAATGGCTACCCTTGGGGAGACAGAAGTGAGAAGGGCATACAGCGACAGTGAGGGCACACAGGGTTATTATGAGATTATATGAAATCATGTACGCAAACTTTTCAAAACTGTAAAGCAACATAGAATTTAAATAACCGTTTATTCAGTTAAAAGAAAAAAATTATTATCAACAAAAAAGGTCCAGTGAATCAGAGAACAAAATTTGCCAAACTGAGATTATGATTCTGTACACATAGAAAGTTTATAACATTTTACATTAGGTGGGCATTTGCATGCCCAGAATGGCTACATGACTGACACCAAGTGATCTACAAATTAGCAAGTAAAACACCAAGATGAAAATCTGCTTGCCATTCTACTCTATCTTTATACCTCTCAATGTTTCTCATGAGGGAAAAAAAAAAAAAGACCATTCCAAGAAGACTTTACTCTTCAAATATTCAGAATCCTAATTGGAAATAGGGATAAACTAGCTTGAGATTCCATAGCTTTTTAATCTTTTAAGAAAAAACTCCTTCAAACTTACTTGTAAATCTAGAAACAGGTGAAATATGGTCAAGGATTTTGAAAAAATACAAAATATAAGCATTAGATAAACTGCATTTTTATTAACTTACAGATCTTTCATATTTTTGTCTACAACATGCACTAGAATAAAAAGTAAGTTAATGTATTTGTTTGAAAACATTCTATAACTCAGACTGATCATTTTATTGTAACACGGAGTAAACATCAGAGAAAAGATAAGTTAGCAATAATACTGTGCCTCAAATAAACCTCACTGGCTATGATACTGCCGCAAAGCTGTTATAAACATCAAAACAGGTTGTTCTGAGAAGAAAACTGATCAGTTGTGCTCAGGCATCATATATGAAGAGGAAATAAAGCTAAATTACTTTTAAGAGTTCATCTAAATCTTTCCCCAAATTACTTTACTATGAGAGATTGATACCTGGAATTCAGGGATCCTTCAACAAAGGAAAATTATTATTAAAAAAATAGACAGCATTGTCTTTTACAGTTTTGGCATTTATCTGACTATATACATAGAGAGAGAGAGAGGAATGAATGAAATGATCTCTAACCCTTTCCAACTTCCATTTTTTAAACAACCCAAACAAAAACATACAACCCAAGATGAATAGCAGTAGAAAAACAAGAAAAATAGTACTAGCAAACACATTATCTTAATAGAAAAGACTTTATAAGGTCTAAAGTCTTCGTTTTCAAATTAATCAAAGTAAAAACACAGGTAGCAGGAAAGAAACATTAATAAGGTGCTAGAGCAAAGAGGCAAATGATTCAAAGGAATAAATGAGGGTTAAAAAGTTTTAAATACAAAATTTATTTAGCTAACTAGAAGTACATGAAAAATCATAGGAAATATAAATAATCTAAAAAGAATTACTACCACACTAACATATACAAATTTACCTTTATCTTAGTGTGCACATCAAGGATATCTGGAATACTACCAAAAATAGTCTTAATTTCTTCTGGTGCAAGGATAGGCCCACCTCGTTGTCCTTCCTCTTCCAATGGCACCTGAAATAACTAAAGGGAAAAACAAGACTAGATTAGGTAAACTAGAAGAAGAAAAGAATTTTTAAAAATCTAATATACATACAGTGATAAAGGAGAGATAAGATATTAATGGAAAAGAAAAATACTTCTTCCTAACCTAAATTTGAGACCTTTTCTCATAACATTTTCTAGTCTATTTTATCCTATTGATTTACACATCTGTGTGTGTGTGTATATATATACATAATCTGGTAACAAAATATTAATTGGAATCTAGTAAAAGTTTATCACAGTCCTACAAATCATTAAAATTGTTAGTGTGATACAGAGTAATTTCTACTTTTTTAATTCAAGTTACTAAGGAAGAAAGCAATAAGGAATCATACTCTTAATATAGGTACTAAATATTTTGAACTGATAGCAAAAAAAACTTGCTTTAGGGGAAAAAGACTGGTTTTGAAGCTAGAAGACCTGTCTGTATCCATGCTGCTGCTTCTATCAATCTTAAAAAAATGCTCCTACAACTAGGAAGTGAATTTAGCAAGGTCTTAGGATACAAGGTCAGCAGGCACATGCATGCATGCACACACACATGCACGCAGGCACGCTGAAAAAAAATCATATTTCTATAAACCAGTACTGTACAAACTGAAACCGAAAGTTAAAAAGCAGTATCATTTACAATAAAAAACTAAAATGCTGACGTATAAATAGAATAAATCACGTACATGATGCCGAAAACTACAGAATGTTGATGAAAGAAATCAAAGAAGACCTAGATAAATGAAGACATACGGTCATGGATTGAAAGATTCAACACAGTAAAAATGTCAACTGTCTCCCACCCCCGAATTGACCTAAGGATTTACCCTAATGCCTATCAAAAATGCCAGGACTTTTCATAGATAAAGAAAATCTGATTCTAAAGATTCATATGGAAGGGCAAACAGCTTCTTACTATCAAGCTCCAGTATTCAAGATTGCACAACACTGGTGAAGAGAGAAACATTCAAGATGAACAGAACAGAATACAGACTCTAGAAACAAATCCATGCAAATTTTTTGACAAAGGTGAAAAAGCAATTTAGTGCAGGAAGGCTAGTTGTCCAACACATGGTACTAAAACACCATTTGCCATAGGCAAAACAAATGAACCTCAGCCTAAATATAATCTTTATACAAAAATTAACTCAAAATTAATCATAGACCTAAAGAAAAAACCCACAACTATGAAATATTTAGAAGAAAACTTAGGAGAAAACCTTGTGACTTAGGCTTATGTAAAGAGTATTTAAATATGAAATCAAAAGCATGATGTATAAAAGAAAAAACCTGATAAACTAGACTTTATCAAAACTAAAAACAACTCAGCAAAAAACTTACAAGAAAACATGTTATAGAATAGGAAAAAAATGTCTGCAAATCACATTATCTAACAAAGAACTATATTCAAAATATATAAAGAATTCTCAAAACTCTGGAAAGAAAACAGTCCAATTAAAAACAAGTAAAATCTTTAGTTATTTCAATTAAAACAAGATATACAGATATTAAATAAGGACAAAGATGTTCAGTATCACTAGTCTTTTTGAAATGTAATTAAAGCCAGGATGAGATAATACTACACACATGTTTGAATGGCTAAAATAAAAAACACTGATAACATAAAGCAATGGTGAGGACGTGAGCAACTGGAACTTTTACATGTTGCTGGTTGAAGAGCAAAATTGTACAGCCCCTCTGCAAAAACGCTTGATGGTAAATGGCAATCCATTCCAGTATTCTTGCCCGGAAAATCCCATGGACGGCGGAGCCTGGTAGGCTACCGTCCCTGGAGTCGCAAAGAGTCAGACACGACTGAGAGACTTCAGTTTCACTTTCACTTTGAAATCAAGCATTACTTACCATATGATCCAGCAGTATCACTCCTAGGTGTTTACCCAAGAGAAATGAAAATTTATGTCCATATAAAACTTGTACACAAATGTCTGTAACAGCTCTGTTGATAACCACTCAAAACTGGAAACAACCCAAATGTCCTCCTTTTAATAAGTCAATAGATAAACTGTGGTACATCCATACAGTGGTATACTAGTCACCAAAAGGATCAAACTATTTATACACACAAGTTAGATAAAACCCAAAGGAACAGGTTGTATACTATGACTCTATTTTATGACATTAAAAAAAAAAAATTATAGTAACAAAGAAGAGATTAGTGATTACCAGGAGTTGGAATGAGAAAAAGGTATGACATAAAGGAATAGTAACAGAGGTTTGGGGGAGAGATAGAAATGTTAAATGTATCAAAGAGTCAATTTTACTTCATAATTAAAATTCTAGTAAAAATAATAATGTATTATTGAGTTAACATATGTAGAAGTAAAATGAAAATGGCACAAAGGCCAGGATGGGATTAATGAAAGGAAGGAGGGAGGGTGAGAGAGAGGAGGAAAATAAAGAACATTGTAAATAGTAAGAAACTTCATAAAGATGATGAATTGTTCTTACAACAAAAAACACATACGTATATTCAGGCCTTCCATTTTTGCAAGCATGGTGAGCACCTACTTGCTGAAAACAAAATAATGAAGTAAGAAAAACTTCTGCCTAAATACATCAACAAGCTGACAAGAAAGTGACGTATCTTCAGAGGCCAAAATATAAGTGAAAGTAGAAAGCTGAGTACTAAACCAACCTTTTTCCCAAAGACATTTGCCTAAATCAATTAAAGTTAAGCATCACCTATAAAAGCCTCAGTGAGAACAGAAGACCCACATAAAACCTAGATTCCAACATATTAATAACTTCCAGTAAAGTTAGAAGTATGTTTAACCAATGACCCAGAAATTCCAGATTTCTGCCCACAATATGTTCTTAAGCAGCCATGAGTAAGAACACTCACAGAAGCGCTACTAGTAACAGTAAAAACAAACAGCAATGAAAACACCAAAACAAATTCCAATGTCTACTAAAAATAAAAGTTAATTAGGTGGGTATAATCATACAGGAAAATGAATTACTGCCACATGCAATGACACAGATGTATCTTAAGAACATTTCCATCAAGTAAAAAAAGCAATTCACTAAAAAATATATACTGTTACATTTAGACAGTTTGATTTTATACATATATATGATAGATCTATCAGGAAAATGGTAAGCACAAAACTCCAGGTAATGGTTATCTATGAGAGAGGGAAAAGAAACTAGATTGGGGAAAAATGTAATAGAAGATGCAAAGATATCTATAACCATTTATAAGCATTCCTTTATATAGTCAACATTTCATTAAATAGCCTAAACAAAAATATTCAGACCATCAAAACACATCAAGATTAAAACTTCTCATACTCTTAAGACACAATATCTTAAAATATTTTTACTGTTTTAATCCCACATATAAAATTAGTTAGCTAAAAACTCTGATTCTACCTTTCCAATATATCTCAAATCTATCCTCTTTTCATTCTCACTGATACTATCCTAAGAAGTTTAGTTTATTAAAATCTCTAACCAAGAGTGCTGAAATAATCTTCAAATTGATCTCGCCTCCACGATTTCTTTCTCTTTCTTCAATACCTCCTTCAAAGTGAACCAAATGACTTTCTAAAATACAAGTCAAATGTTACCATCTTTCCCTTCCTATCAAAAATTCTTTAACAACAAATGACCTAGCACACTGTACAAAGGCCTTCCCCAGTCTGGAGTAAGATATCTTATCTCAACTCTTACTATATTCACACCCTAAACTCTACCCTTAGTTCAGTTCAGTTGAGTAGGTCACCTGTGTCCAGCTCTTTGCAACCCCATGGACTGCAGTATGCCAGGCTTCCCTGTCCATGACCAACACCCAGAGCTTGCTCATATTCACGTCCATTGAGTCGGTGATGCCATCCAACCATCTCATCCTGTGTCGCCCCTCTCCTCCTGCCTTCAATCTTTCCCAGCATCAGGGTCTTTCCTAATGAGTCAGCTCTTCACGCTGGGTGGCCAAAGTATTGGTGTTTCAGCTCCTCCCTACCCTTAACCCACCCTCAACTCAAAATCCCCTGGACTATTCAGTAATACCGGGAAGGATTAGTCTTTCTGTATTGTTGGAATAATCTCAAATACACTTCCCACCCATATTCTTTGCATGCACTAATCATAATCATGCTTTAAAACTCATTTCAATTTGCATCTTCTGTATACTTTTTCAGTGTTCAACCACTGAAAATTCCAGCCCAACACCTTCCCTAAACTGGAAGAGGAGCAAAATTCTCACCCCACATATCACCAAATACCGTAACTAAACCTCTCTCATGAGGTTCAAAACTTTCCATTTAGTTATAATTAGGTGTGTATGTTTTAACTCTTATTCCAGTCTAAGTTCCTTTAAAACAGGAATCCTCTTTAACACCTTATATTAATAGGCACCTAAGTATTAAATGGAAAAAAATCAAGAAGCTACACTTAATTTTGGAGGTTAAGTAAAAATTAAGCTATTCCAAATTCAAATTAAAAAAAAAATTTGTAGGACACATTAGTAGGACACATTAGTCCTACAACAAGCTTGAAGAGAACACTATAATGAACGTGGCCCATGGAGGTTTAAGTAAACTTAGGTGAATTTATACTAAGCACAGTAGTGTGGAAGTTTGTCTACAGTGTAATAATTACAAGTGCTTTTTAAAAAGAAGTTTTAGTGCATGTAATTGATATGCAGGTTAAAATTTGAAACTCCAGGGCATTTACCATGGCCTGAAAGGATTTACATTTCTAGGTTATAAATGCTACCAAAGTACATGAACAGTACATGCCAAAGGGATTTTCTGCTCCTCAGCCACATTTTGGCTGACTATAAACACTTCAACAGGAAACTCCTCTAGGATGGCTTCCCTTGAGGAAGAGCAGAACTGACTTAAAACAAGTTTAGTTTAGTATAGCAGAGGGCCTCATAAAACCCTGACTACTGCTAAACAAATCAACTATGAAGAATAACCTTTCCATGAATACCAAGAAAAAAGTTTTTCATTTCTTATTCATGCATCTTATCAATGGTACAAGCAACTAAAGGCCATTATACTGGACCTTAATGAACAATATTAATAATTAAAATAGAATTAAAAATTAAACCCAAATAAGAAACTCCTTATCATTTTCTATTCAAAGTTAAGCTAGGTGGTATCAACTTTATTTTCCTGACAAATTATCTTCTTCATTACCACAAACAAATTTATTCCTTCTTTCTACAGATTCCAAAATAATGTCCTATTATTATGCTTTTCAGAACCTTGAATTTTTATTTATTCCTTAATATCTTCCTTGCTCTCATCCTACAAGGATTTCTTAGAATTGTTTTTCTTCAGAAATAACTTCATAGTACATTTTAATAGTAGTAAGCAATGAGTCAACATTTGACTACTGCAAAATTTTAGAAAATGACACATTAAAGGATAACTTTTAAAAAATTACTATGGCAGAAACCAACACAATATAGCAAAGCAATTAACCTCCAATTAAAAATAAACTTAAAAAATAAAAATTTACTGACAAATATGTTGTTATGCTTCATCGCTAACTGTTTTTTCATATATCAGTTCAGTTCAATTCAGTTGCTCAGTTGTGTCTGACTCTTTGCGACCCCATGAATCGCAGCACGCCAGGCCTCCCTGTCCATCACCAACTCCCGGAGTTCACTCAAACTCATATCCATCGAGTCGGTGATGCCTTCCAGCCATCTCATCCTCTGTTGTCCCCTTCTCCTCCTGCCCCCCCAGTCCCTCCCAGCATCAGGGTCTTTTCCAATGAGTCATATATAAACAGTACTAAATAAAGCAATGACTTGAATACACACTATCATAAAAAGCTACCACTTCCAAATGTAAATGCAGTATCCTGACATGGAAGCTGCAACATTGTGAATTAAATTCAGTCTCCTCTAAGACTGTCTATTGAGGATCCTTCTCTTTTTAAAGTCATTATTAAAAAAAAAAAAAAAAAGGCTATTTCTGCATGAAAAAAAAGCTACTTTTAAATGGCATTTCCCTAACAGCAGTTTCTGTCATAGATTTTCAATATCTATGTTTAAATTCTATGCTTATACAATTCTCTTACAAAAAATAACACATTTCTTTGTTTTTACTTATGAATGGTGAAACAGAGATCATTTTTCCAAATTCTTACCTGAATAATTGTGGCCAATATGTTTACATAATTACTTTCAGTCTGATAGAGCTCTTTCGCAACTTGCCACCTGGCTGACTGCTTTGAAGGAACTGGAGTAGAATTCTTAGTAGACTTAGTACAAGACTTTGGTGTTTCTAAAGGAAAAAGGAGGAAAGATTTAAAATGGAAGCCAGATATAAGCACCAAACACTGTACATATTTAACAAAAAAAAAAAAGAGAGAGAGCGAAGGGTATCTATTCTTATAAATATACCACCATATATATTTTCATTAAAGTAGAGTTTCATCCTAGAATAAGGCCAGAAAGGAATAACTGTCATGTACTCTTCAAAAACGTCAAGATCATTAAAAAACAAAGAAATACCGAAAAGAAGAACTGTTCCAGATAAGAAGAGACTAAAGAAAGATAACACAATTTATAATCCTGGATTGAATTTTAACTCAGAAAAACCTTTTTGCTTTTGCCAAATAGCATGGTAGGATATTAGTGGAACAACTAGTAAGATCTGAAGGTCTATAGAGTAGATGAATGTTAAATGTTAATTTCCTAATTACAATTAACCTAATTAGACTCACTCCTCCATATTCAAAGCAAACTATTTCCTAAAAACTCATTCTGTATGCTGTTACAAGTATTCTTGCTCCTCTTGTAATAAATCTCAAATCCAGCTCAGCTTTCTACACCTATCTGAAACTGACTTTTAATTCCTTCCATGAATATTTAGTGACTACCTGTTCTATACTAAGGGCTTGCCTGGTGGCTCAGTGATAAAGAACCCAGCTGCCAGAGCAGGAGATTCGGGTTCAATCCCTGGGTTGAGAAGATCCCCTGGAGAGGGAAAAGGCAACCCACTCCAGTATTCTTGCCTAGGAGGTCCCATGGACAGAGGAGCCTGGTGGGCTATAGTACATGGGGTCCCAAGAGTCACACATGACTTTGGGACTAAACAACAACTCTATTCCAGGCACTGGGAATAAAGCAGAGAAGACAGACAAGGTACTTATTCTCTTCAAGTTTACATGCTGGTGCAGAGAATAAAACAATAAAGGAGTAAACAAACAATTTCTAACAGTGGTAACTACTACTGAAGATGACAACCCACAGTCAGGTTGGTAGGAAGGAGTAGTGGGACAGGGCCTTACCTTTACAGAGAACCCGGTAAGATTTCTTTAAAATAGGGAGAGCAAGTATAAAGTTTCCGAGGTATGGTTTTAACAGTAGAAAAATCTGAAGAATAACAGACACTGTGACTAATACCCAGAGAGCATTAGTGGAGGACAGTAGCACATGACAGGAGAAACAACTGAGGAAGGGTTACCCAGGAACCTGAAGCTGTGGCAATACAGAGCTTACTGTCTGTGCAGAGAACAGCATGTGCTAATTTACATGTTTTTAGAGACCTCTCTAAGTGCTGAATGTAGAAAGGCAAAGATGAATATAGGGAGACCATCTAAAGGACCATTGCAATTATCTAAGAGAGACTATTTATAAAAAGGTTGATAAAGGAAGGGTAACAAAGGAATAGAGATTGAATCAAGATTTCTAATGTGATTATGTGAAGAACAGCTTGTGTATTAGACATGAACAAGGAGGTGTGAAGAATACAGTTGAACAGGAAAAACCTCAAATTTGGGCATCATCAGCTATAGAAAGAAAAGCCATAGAATTAAATGAGATCACTTAGGAAGAATTCAATGGAAAAGAAATGACTCAGGAATAACATTCCACATTTAGAGTTGGAAAGGTAAGTTAGGCCAAGGAGAAAGACAAATGAGTGATATACAAAAGCCAAAATTTAAAAATGTGTCCAGGAAGGAATAGCTGCTCATGTGCTAAATGCTGTTGACTATACAAAAACTGTCAGGCTCCCCAGCAAGAGCACTGAAATTCAATTGGAATGAACTGAAGACAGTAAAAAGAAAGGAAATGAGACAATGGATCAAGATAAATCCTTCAAGAGTAGTTATATGAAAGGGAAGAGAGAAATAGGATAGTCAGTGGAAAGTATTATGAAGTCAAGGGAAGGTTTTGATTATTTCATAAATTAGAAAACAACATACTTGTGTGCAGACTGAAAAAAAAAAAGAGGGGAAAAAACTGAAGATCAAGGTACAAGAACTAATTATATGCAGCTTCCTATATCAGCTGATAAACAAAGTAAGTTCACCTTTTTCTGACTTCATTGTACCTATTTTCTCCATTATTCATGTGACATCTCCTGTGATTCTTTGTGTTAACAATCTGCTCTCTGAACAGCTCTATCACTTTCTAGCTGTGTGACTCTAGACAAGTTTTACTTCTCTAATCTCAGTACAGTCATCTGTAAAACAGGAGCAATAAAACTTATCTTATAAACACACAAAACATACAAACACTTAGTATATAGCATGCAACTGTTAAATCTAAGCATTTCCATGTGCCTCTTCTCCTCAGCTAGAACAAAGGCCAGTCACTGTCGTACGGATTTATCTACATTCTAATAATTATTCTATTCCACTAAATTTAAAGATTTAAAAATGTGAATTACCTCCATAGTTAATGCTAGATTCTGGTGTGTTGGAGATATCTAGGAGTGACCCTATAGAAAGGGAATGTTCAGCTGATGGGCGCTTACGGGGAGGGAAAGGTGACGAGTCTGCCTCTCTTGAAAGCTGAGCAAGTGTCTCTTTTAAACGACGTCTTTTGCGATTGCTGTTTGGGGTATTTAGAGAAAGCAGTGACACTGATTTCTTGAGCTCAGGTGTATTAGCCTGTAATCAAAAGCACAAAAGCTCAATTTTACTTCTGTGGTTCTTTAGTGAGACAAGAACAAAAGAAAAACAAACTTAAGAATCTGATAAAATCTGGGTTTTGCACAATAATTTTACAACTACACATTTTTCCACATAATTCGGCTGCTTCATAAAACATAATAATCAAAGGACTATTGTAATTGTCTAACCACTAACACCTAATTCTTTTTCTCCACAGTAATACTACCATTACATATTTGCCTATAAGCTTGTTTATAATCTACTCTCCATTAGACCATAAATTCCGGGGAGGCAGGGACCATTCATTCATATTTTGTTCACTGTATCTCTGGCAGTTAGCACAGTGCCTGGATACAGTGCTCTTCAATATTTCTCAAATACCACTTGATTTTTTTTTAAACTGTACTGTCTTTAAAAATGCATTGACAAAAAAAAAAAAAAGGAAAAAAAAAATGCATTGACGATGTTGCACAAGGGCTTTCACGAATTGAGGTGAGCACGGGCTCTAGGCTTGTGGGATTCAGTAGTTGCAGCACATGAGCTTAGCTCCCCCACAGCATGTGGAATCCTTCCAGACCAGAGATCAAATCCATGTTCCCTGAATTGGCAGGCAGGTTCTTAAGCACTGGACTGCCAGGGAAGTCCTACCATTAGATTTTTTTCAGAGTTCTCTCTTGCAATCTGAGGCATATTTTTTAAACTTTAGGCTCAGAAACTTGTATTGAGAATAAGGGCCCAAAGAGAACATAACAGAGTAATATTTAGATTTTATACTTCACCTTCAACATTCCATTCAAAATTATTAAATCCCAAACTGAAGTAAATTTTCCCTTGAAGCCTGCTTCTATATCTTTCTGTCACATTCTGGTGAACGACACCATTTTCACCAAGATCCAGCAATGAAGGCTGGATTTTCCTTGCCTATAATTCCTTCTACTACAGTCATTTTTTTAAATGACATCTCTCCCTATTCTTCAGTTGCTCCAATACTTACAGGACAAATCAAAACGCTTTAACATACTAAAAACTTGATTCTGCCTATTTAGTCAGCTTTATCTGTTGGCCTTCTTTCCCACACTCTTTCCTGAAGCCATACTTTTAATGTACTTTTAAGCTTTCATACCCTCTCCCACCTGCTGTCTAACATGAATTTCCTTACTAAGTTAGCCAAGGAAGATGGCTCAGCATTTATTTGCTCTTTTCAATCCTTCCTGAGTCTCTGAGTTAGTGGCTAGAATACATACATTGCTCAATTATGGCACATTTCATTGTGTACTGTAATTGTATGCACATCTCTCGTTCCTTTAAGGTTCTAAGTTTTTTAAGATAGGGATGTTACGGTTTATAACAGTATCACCAAGAATTAGCACAGAATGACACAGATTAAAATAAGATTCAATACATTAAATCTCCATAGACTATCCCTCAATATCCAACTGTTTAATTATTCTGACATTCCTAAACATGACAAAAAAACATGATCTATGTGCTAATTATCCTAGGTTCTTTTGGAATAAAAAAGTGTCGTCTTCATACAATCAAGCTCACAGAACAAATGAAAAAAGGGACAAACAGCATACCTTTTCATATAAATACATAGTTTCTCCAGCTCGGGCATCCATTTGAATGCTTCCCCAGAACCACTAGTGGAAAGAAGACTTTAATTAAGAATTTATCTCATCAGAAAAGCTATTACTAATGTTTTTTAAAAATCACTCTTATTTTACAATTACTTGCCTCTTGTTTCACAACATAAAGTTTCTTTGAAGGTTCAAATGGAAGTTCTTTAACTATATTCTCTTCAACTATAAGGTGAGTGCATCTTTCATCTCCAACTGGTAAATAGTTTCCTCCTAAAGAGGAAAGCATACAAGCATACATAAGACCAGCTGTTTATCCCCAGGCCCAAATTTTTTAAAGAGACATATTCTCAAGGAAGTGATTAGCAGGAGTAGGGAATAAAATATGTTAGCTTTTAAATTATGCTGAATTCTACCTTGCATTTTAGTCATTTCTTCCATATTGGTTTTCTCTTCATCCGAAAAACCCAGGAAACTTAAAATGCAATCTTGAAATGGAGGAACTTTAAATTCATTTCTAAAGTCATCAACTGATGCACAGAAGTCCCTAAAAACAAAGTACACTCTTCTAAAACCAGCTTAACTGAAATTCAATATAAGTGAAGCAGATCAATTTATAAATCTACAGTAACTTTCAAGGTTTTAGCATAATCCATTTATTGAAAATATTTTACATTAGGTCCTGAAATGTTCATAAAAACTATAGCTAAAAAAAAACTGATGTGTCCTCCGTCATCCCAGAAGTAACTTCCCACACAGTTTAATCACAGGTAATTGTTAAAGATGCAAATATCTGCTCTGTACATGAAATTTTATATGTATTACAGGGGTTCTACAGTTTCATGAAATCTTAAGTAATAATCAAGTACATGAGCAAGGAATTGTGAGACTGGAAAGCTTAACAAGGTTATGAAATGCAATTACCACTTAAAATGTAACCAGCCAAACGTAAGAAAAAATATAGCACAACCCAAACATCCAGATGCAGTAAGCTATTACCTGATAATTTTAGAATGCTTTTATTGGTTATTAAATTATTTTATAAAATAAAGTTCAAAGATATCATAGATGTCTTTCCATTTTCAATAACTATAATAATAATAAAAAAAATTTTTTTCCTCCTATACTTTATTCCCTAAGCTTCACGAAGACGGAATTAACTTTTCATATATTAATTTATGAATTTTGGGCACATGGGTTTCCTTATGACATGTGACTGATTCACATAATTAACAACTGAATTTCTAAATACTTACTGTTCATCCCGCCTTTCCCAAGCTTTATAAATCCATTCTGGTTTCATAATTGGAGTACCCAGGCTCACAGCTACCTAAAAACACAAACATTAATTATGATGCATTTTTACCTTAAATAACTGCATTCTTATAAAATATGAACAATTATAATTACATTCTTAGATCACTGCCCATCTGCTTTGTAACAAAATATAAAGAAAAATTAAAGAAAAAACTATCTTTCCATCATACAATCCAGGTTAAAATAACTTCCAAAACAAGTTCCACAAGGTCCAAGCTGTTTCATTTTATTTTAAATAAATACATCTCCCAAGTTAATTCAGTTCATCTTTATTACATTTCTATTTCTGTGTCTCCTTAGAAGTATTAACCCCCATGATAGCACTAAGAGTTTAAGAGAATATATCTGATTAGGTCACCAAATCTTAGATATGAATTCTAAGTATACCTTCCAGGAATTCAAGATTACCCTAAACTTACCATTTGCTACATATATACACTGATGGAGGGTGAGAACAAAGTGATAAACTCTTCAAGTGCAATCTTAAACTAAGACTTTAATCCCAATAAAAGTATTTTCTCCTGTTCTATAATTTTCACAAGTTAAATCTTGGAACTATTTTATAAGAACAAAGTTCTGCTCTAGATAAGAGAAAAATACCTACCCTCATCACCTTCTGACCCCCTTACTCACCAACGCTCATAGTAATTCTTTCCTAATATTACTCATCTAAAATGTTATTCACTTACCAACCTCCACTATCCAAATCATCTTTCAAGACCTAACTCAAGCTCCACTGCCTCCTTCAAACCTCAGGGGCCACACTCCTATGATTTAAAATTTTTTACTAAACACACATATAGCAAAAACTGAATTTCTGATCCTCAATAAATTGTGAGAGAAATAGACAAAATGAGAACACTTTCATTAAATCCATTACCAAACAGTGCTATATTGAAATACACAAAAACACTAAAATTTACATACCCTGAATTTTTCTCCTTGTGTACAATTTGCCACCAAATGTGTAACTTTTGAATTAAAATCTTTTCTAATAACTCCACCCATGTGATGAACCAATGTCACCAATCTGACCTCAAAAGAAAAAGTAAACATTGTTTTTTTTTGATTAATATAAACAAAATTTTAAATGATGTTTATAGTTCATTTAGCATATACTGATTTCTATTTATCAGGTACATGAAAGAATTTTTATAAAGTTTATGTTAAAAAAATTAAAGATTCATTTGCCTTACTGGCATAGGCAAAATCATACAGAGATAAGCTAGTTAAGATTAACATACAAAACTAAGTTAATTAAAGACTGGCTTTCACACAAGTGAAAAAGTAAAGATATTACTTCTTAGAGGTGGGTGGTGAAGTAAAAAAGCTTGTTGCTTTGCCAGGCAAAGGGGGACACAACAGGCTTGTGTCCCAAAAAAATGTATGTCCTCAATTTATTACTTTTTAAAAGCCAGGTTGTCATCACATCAAGATTCTTCCCACTGAATTCTATTAATACCCCATTCAGTCAGTTCAGTTCAGTCACTCAGTCGTGTCTGACTCTTTGCGACCCCATAAATTGCAGCATACCAGGCATTAGTTCCAACATAAATAATTTTACAGATCAAAGAAAGAAATTTCTATGAATTCTCTAGAGCAATGAGAATACTTTAAGACTAGATATATATAATAAAAAATGGCAATGCATAAACAAAAACTTCAAATAATATGCTAATAAAATACTTAAAAAGACAATTTAAACAGACAGCTACGAAGTTTTCCTAATTCACAGACCAGCCACCCTAGACAAAACATCTGTTTGTTCACAAGGCTCTTCAGAGTGTTTCTTCACAAAGTTTAAGACCCCTTTCATACTCATAGTGGGCTTCCTGGTGGCTCAGACGGTAATACGTCTGTCTGTAATGCAGGAGACCCAGGTTTGATCCCTGAGTCAAGAAGATCCCCTGGAGAAGGAAACGGCAACCCACTCCAGTACTGTTGTCTGGAAAATTCCATGGATGGAGGAACCGGGTGGGCTACAGTCCATGGGGTTGCACAGTCGGACACAACTGAGCAACTTCACTTCACTTCACGTTCACAGTAATTTCTCCTTCAATATTTTAAAAATAAAATCATGATACAACTACCAAAAAAAGGCAAATTTAAATTTATTTTTCTAGAGAAAATATTCTTTGACTAGAATGTTTTAAAATACTTACTAGTTCTTCTTTCTTCCTGAATCCAGTAAAACATATTACTAGATTCATCATGCTGGTACAATAGAGTGGGCGACATGCAAATGGCAGGGGCTGAAGGATACAATTTTAAATCTGTGAGACTCTCTACAGCAAAAATAGAACACATCTTTCTAAACTAAACATATTTCCCTCTCTTGCCATTTAACACTCCAAACCCCAAAATATACTTGCATCTTTCAACATGCAAGAAATCGCAAGGATCAATTTCACAATAAAAGTTCCCATGATTTCCCATATCATATTTGATACACATAATCTAAACACACTTTACTACTGCCAAATAAAACATAAATATCCATACCCACACCTTTGTTTCCAAAATGTACTTTGATACATGAGGTATTGTCTATAATAAAAGATTTCCATATACTACTGTAAAAGCTTCAAATTAAAGTTAAGAGGTCAAAAATATTTTTCTAATAAATACTGATCATATATATACTTGAACCAAATATGATTCTAACTTTTCAGCTAAAAAATGGAGATACTAAATAATTTAACAAGTGATTTTATCTATCTATATATGAAAGAGAATGCTTAAAAACAGATATAAATTTAATTCCCACTATTGGGCAGAAATATACTTTTCCATAATCTTGGCCTTTAAAATGTTTGTGTTTTTTAAAAACAAGACTTCTGAATCAAAACAGAAAACTAAAAGATTATAATGTGCTCATCATTAGTATCTATAATAAAAGAAGCACAAAGATCTAAGCAGTTTAAAGTTACTAAGGCAAGCTTAAGAATGCCAAAACAGAGCAATAAAATATGTATCACCTCTGCTACAACTTGAATGAAATGCTATTCAAAAACAAAAAGCTAAAGTAATTTCCCTAATTTATCAGTAGAAACTGATAAAAATGCAATTGTGGTAGCAGTTCTATGTGGAAGAAAATTAAAGTTTATGTACTTATATATACATATCTTTGGTACTCAGGTTTAAAGCAAATTATTTCTTCCCAAGATACTGCAGGTATTAAGATTTTGTATATACATATGATATTCTTCGGGCTTCCCAGGTGGCGCTAGTGGTGAAGAACCTGCCTGCCAATGCAGGAGATGTAAAGAGACGGGGGTTTGATCCCTGGGTCAGGTTCGTTCCCTGGGTTGGGAAGATCCCCTGAAGGAGGGAGGGCAGAGAATCCCATGGCCTGGCGGGCCAAAGTCCATAGGGTTGCAAACGGTTGGACACAACTGAAGCGACTTAACACGCACGCACACACATATTATTTATGATTAAAGGACTTCTGAGTTCTACAGAAGGTAGTACTATAGAGTAGCCACTACTATTCCTATTTTAAATATTTCATATTCTCAACAATTAATGAGATTTTTCTGCAAAAAATTCATTAATAAAATTTTATTAACCTTGAAAAGTTATAATAAGCATATATTCCTTCTTACCTCTCCTTTTTCTGCACAGTTTAATACAACTGGTGGTCCAATAACTCTACAATCAGCCTTGTATAACTCATTAAAGACAGAATCCTGGAAGTCCATGACTATGAATACATTTTCAAATTCTGGAGAATCCAAACTTTTAACTTCTTCAACTGATTCCATCTTTACAAATGGCAGTTTAATTTCCTTGATTTTTTTCCATGGCATTATTAAGAAATAAAATTTATATATTATAAAATCAATTATAAATCTCTCTAAATAAGACCCCCAAATCAACTCAGTATCAACATTTTTATTTGTATATTTGTAGAAATGTAGAAACTTAAGTTTTAAACCATACAATGAGCATTATACTTAATAGTGAAGTCATATTTCTTTACTTATTTATATAAATATATCTCGACATTAAGATTTTAAATTTTGAAAATTATTATAAAGGCGTAAGTTTCTGACATGACTTGGTAGCCATTATAAAGCATCTAGTATGGATATAAAAATAGGGATGATGAATTTTTTAAGTACACATATTTTGATAGTAGGATGCCTTAGAAAGATATCCAGAGTTGCTTTTTATTCTGACTGAGAAAATGATGCC
The DNA here is from genome assembly GCF_042477335.2 of Ovis canadensis. Classification (NCBI taxonomy): domain Eukaryota; kingdom Metazoa; phylum Chordata; class Mammalia; order Artiodactyla; family Bovidae; genus Ovis; species Ovis canadensis. Next base: position 217,872,215 of record NC_091245.1, read on the forward strand.
ATACACATAGTTCTTCCTGCACAAATTATAGTCAGAAAAAAAGAAAAAAATACTATGACATGTAACATCTACAGAAAGTTCAGTATATATGAGGGAAATAAGAGAAAGATAAGAAAATATGGAGGCAACTACAACTTTGTATACACAGGATTTAAAAAGACAACTTTGTAATGTACATCCATGACAAAGAATGAAGATAGTTAAGGATCTACATGACTTGTATAAAAAGAACAGAACCATTTAAAAGAAAATTCAAATGGGGGAGTCAATATTTGGGCTTTACTTCCCAGGCTGATGTGAAGGGATGAATTGCGTATCCCAAAACTCATGTTGAAGTTCTAATCCCCTGTACCTCAGAATGTAACTATTTCAAGATATGGCCTTTCAAGATGTAATGAAGGTTAAATGAAGTCACATGGGTGGATTCTAGTCAGACTGTATTAGAGGTGGATAGGTGTCCTTGTAAGAGAGGACATCTGGACATACAAGAGAGATATGCATGCACAGAAGATGAGCCACATGAGGATAAAGCAAGAAGGTGGCAGTCATCGACAAGCCAAGGAAAAAGGCCTCAACAGAAACCAAACCTGCTGACACCTTGATCATGGACTTTAGCCTCCCGGAAAGTGAGAAAACATATTTCTATTGCTTGAGCTGCCCAGCATATGTTATTATGGAAACCCTCACAATCTAGTATTAGCTGGTATAGGGAATTAGAGATATTTCATACAGTGAGGTAAATTCCCTGATGACTGTCAAGTATTGACTTGCAATTGTAGAAGTAATGCAAGAATTTGGAATAAAATAAAATTATTGAGGAAAAAGTAGAGTTTAAAGTATTAGATCTTCACAAATACAATAAGTGAAATGTCATTTAAATTTAACAATGCCAAATTACTCTATAAGGATTTCATTATTTATAAAACATTATAGTTTGAGGTTTCAGAAACATCCAAATTTTAAAATAAATGTCATAGTTTTCATTAATCTAGTTTCAGAGTGTTCAAAGTATACCTCACGTCTACTTTAGGCCCAATCACCATTAAGTGGACTATAGAATACAATCAAAGGAAGTGCAGCATGCCACATGCAAAGAAAAGCTTGACCTACCATATTAACAATACTTTTTATTAATTTTTCATCCGATTTTCCAGGACAACTTTCTTTTATCTTTATAACAGGGACTTCCATTATGTTAATAGTCTGTGATGAGATTAAAAAAACTATAATTTATGCACCGATGGAAGGAAAATAGTCTCTTTAAAAATAAAAATAAAAAGCTCAATCTCCATACCTTTAAGGCTTTTATGAGTTCTTCTTGTTTTCCAGATTCTTGAACCAGTATGACTCTTGTTTCAATCTGAGGCATTTCTTCTATTAAAATTAAAAACGTTTAAGTAAAACACTTTTATTATTCACTAACATCGAAATCAGTAGTCTCCAACCCCTTTTTGGCTAGATCTGTAATGTTTTCCATCTTTGAGATAATAACATTCCCTGAAATTAAAATGACTTAATTCCTGGCTTTTTAAAAAAATCTCATCAGGTATCATTTCAGAAGAGAAACATACTGTATTATAAACAAAGTATTCAAACATTAGCACTCTTCATAACCAAAGAAAGCATTCACCAACTTGCAGTCATCCTCTTAAATAGTGCATACAACTCTATGAAAGATACGTTAACATAGTGGAAAGGGAAGAAGTGGCTCTTCACCTACCAGTCCTAAATGAATATATTCTAGTAAACAATATTGCAGCTAGATTGCCCTCACATACAGCAAAAGCAATATCCAACAAGACACCCTCTCCTTCGAAGTTGGAAAATGCCAAACAATAATAAAAAAAAATCTAGTGCAATGGGTTTTTGTTAACAAATTTTTACGGAATGCCTGTACCCTAACTTAACAATATTACAGTCAAATCATAAGAAAATTGCTAGTCAGTAAGCTTAGGATTAAAAGAGTGATTTGGCATTTTAAAGCAGATAACATGTTTACCTTCAACACATGAGGCAGATCTAATACATAAGTTTTCCTTAGAAGTTTCGGCAACTTTCGAATCAAAAATGGAAGAGTCTGCCAAGCCTGTACTGCCAGCAGTGGATGCTAATGCACTATTATCAGCCATTGTTTGTTCTCTTCTATGATGGCTGAAAAAAAAATGTAAATAAAATTACAAAAAACGAACATAATTGTTAGGCAAAAACAAGCATTAACACCTACAACTTACAAGAAATATCATTACCCGTTTTTTAAAAATACTGAACTGAAGGAAGTCAATCAACTTCTGAGGCTCAGTTTGCTCTTTATCTATAAAATAAAGATACTCTTACCTGACTCATAGAGATACAGTAAAATAACAATGTAACAAAAGTACATTATATGTATAAAAGTACAAAAGTACAGGATATTACCAGACAGTCAAAAAGTACTCAAAATGTACTCATAAATACTATGCTACCTCCCCCTCCATACCTTTGCCCTCATCCAAACTATTTCTCTTCCTATTTTCATTTATCATGTCACCATCATCCCCTAAATAATCCCAGTCAAAAACCTGATCCATCCTTACTCTTTCATCTACCTCATTTGCCCTCCCCCAAATTGCTATCAATCCCTCAAGCATCTCTGTATCTCTGGGATCCAGCCAGTCTTTTTGTGGCCAATGCCACAATGCCCACTTGGTGAAAAACAACAGTTCCAGACAACTGTCTCTATCGCCAGTTTCTTCAGAGGTCACGATCCACATGGTTTTCAGGGTATGGTTCTAAAAATAAATGTGACCATGTTACTTCCCTCCTTCAAACGTGCATGAGAAGGGCTTCTTAGACAATCAAGTTCAAATTCACCATCCAGTTTACACTTTCATCCTAGCCCACCTATTTAACCTCACCTCCTCTGTTTCCCCAAGTCCATATGGACTGTACTGCTCCGGCCACAAAGAATTTCCCAGATTTTTGCAAACAACTTACTCCACACCTACTTGCATTTAATAGGGCTCAATTCTCCACCTAGCATGTCTTTCAACGCATCACACCACTTGACTTATCTTCTGTAGATTTCTCCAAACTTCTCATATATAACTGGACTGCTCCCTTATCTGTATTTTCATATTACCTTACAAAAGTTTCTCCTCTAAAAGATTTCATGAGACAGTTAACAAGTGTCATTATGATCCTGGACTATGAAAGAAAATCTTTCTTTTTTAAATTTCTAGGACTTAGGAGTTGAAACGTTAAGCAAACAGGGAATAAAGAAAAAGCTGAATAGACCTTTATCAATTCAAACCGGAGTTTTTAATGTAAGTTTATCTTGAGGTAAATTTCCAGAATACTGGGCAAATACAAAGAAGAGGCCATATCTTATTTAAAGGTGCATACCTGATCTAATTTACCTTTTCCTACATTTTCAGAATAACAAAATACACAACTAACTTTCACTAGATTTTTAACAAAGTAATGTTTAAAGTATTATTAGCCTCATTTCTGCAAAGTGATATCAAACAGTGTGACAAGGTACACACTAATAATAGTAGACTTAAGCCTGATTATTAAGTGCACTAACTTATACTAGTTGCTTCAAAGTCAAGCAACTCAGCTTCCAGTCTCAACTCTGCACTTAGTAGGTTATATCTCAGTTTCCACACCAGGACTCAAATCCAATTGTGATAAACTTATTAGATGATGTCTTTACATGAGTGACAATTATTCATTCTCATGATGCAGGGAAACATTGAAGGCAGAAGGGGACAACAGAGGATGAGATGGTTGGATGGCATCACTGACTCAATGGACATGAGTTTGAGCAAGCTCTGGGAGTTGGTGATGTACAGGGAAGCCTGGTGTGCTGCAGTCTGTGAAGTTGCAAAGAGTTGGACATGACTGCGTGACTGAACTGAACTGATAATATTCACAATGTGAACATTTCCCATTGTTTTACCATACATCCACATCAATCATTATTTAAAGGCTCCCCAAAGGAGAGCTCCAATAGTTGTTAGTAAGAGTCTTAGAATAAATAATAAATTCTATCCAGCCCTTATTTTTCTGTTACCTCTCTCACACTTAAATGTTTCCAGTGAAAAAGAAAGGCTCTAAACAGGCTTTCATTTCAAGTCCCCTTAAAAGGATGTTAAAAAGAAAAATCCACCACAACTACTAACCTATATGCTGCAACTACTGAAGCCAGGGCCCAACTACTGAATTTTTGTGCTTGGCAACAGAAGCCACCACAATGAGAAGCCACAAGAAATGAAGAGCGTAGCCCCAGATCGCTCACCACAACTCGAGAAAGACCACATGCAGCAACAAAGACCCAGCGCAACCAAAAATAAAATTTTAACAAAAGAAAAATCAAGACATGATTGCTGCTTTAAGGAACATAAGAGCGAGTCTTTAATAAATCAAAAATACCATGAGTTCACATTTTTTCACTTATGCCTCTCTGTTTAAAGACCATCAAAATAGGGAAGTAACTAAAAAGTAAAATTGTCACTGATGATACTATATATGATCAGTTTATTGCCAAAATAGCTTTTAGTCAGTTCAGTCGCTCAGTCGTGTCTGACTCTTTGTGACCCCATGAACCGCAGCATGCCAGGCCTCCCTGTCCATCACCGGAGTCTACCCAAACCCATGTCCATTGAGTCGGTCATGCCATCCAACCATCTCACCCTCTGTCGTCCCCTTCTTCTCCTGCCCTCAATCTTTCCCAGCATCAGGGTCTTTTCAAATGAGTCAGCTCTTTGCATCAGGTGGCCAAAGTATTGGAGTTTCAGCTTCAGCATCAGTCCTTCCAATGAACACCCAGGACTGATCTGCTTTAGGATGGACTAGTTGGATCTCCTTGCAGTTCAAGGGACTCTCAAGAGTCTTCTCCAACACCACAGTTCAAAAACATCAATTCTTCGGCACTTAGCTTCCTTCACAGTCCAACTCTCACATCCATACATGACCACTGGAAAAACCATAGCCTTGACTAGATGGACCTTTGTTGACAAAGTGATGTCTCTGCTTTTTAGTACGCTATCTAGGTTGGTCATAACTTTCCTTGAAAAGAGTAAACGTCTTTTAATTTTATGGCTGCAGTCACCATCTGCAGTGATTTTTGAGCCCAGAAAAATAAAGTCAGCCACTGTTTCCACTGTTTCCCCATCTATTTGCCATGAAGTGACTATGCCAAAGTCTTTGACTGTGTGGATCACAATATACTGTGGAAAATTCTGAAAGAGATGGGAATACAGACCACCTGACCTGCCTCTTCAGAAACCTGTATGCAGATCAGGAAGCAACAGTTAGAACTGGACATGGAACAACAGACTGGTTCCAAATTGGGAAAGGAGTATGTCAAGGCTGTATATTGTCACCCTGCTTACTTAACTTATATGCAGAGTACATCATGAGAAATGCTGGGCTGGATGAAGCACAAGCTGGAATCAAGATTGCCAGGAGAAATATCAATAACCTCAGATATGCAGATAACACCACCCTTATGGCAGAAAGTGAAGAAGAACTAAAAGGCCTCTTGATGAAAGTGAAAGAGAATGAAAAAGTTGGCTTAAAGCTCAACATTCAGAAAACTAAGATCAAGGCATTCGGTCCCATTACTTCATGGCAAATAGATGGGGAAACAGTGGAAAACAGCTTTAACATTTAGAAAAAAGATGCATGCTAAAGTTACCATGTATCAACAGTCTGATTACAAACTGAAAAGCACTAATAATTTTTTCACATTCATGTATTCTGTAAGCTTTTAAGATAAACACACACAAAAAATCAGTGTTCATAAACCCATACAGATTACTTTTCATCTGAGAACATACTCAAGGAGTTTTTAACTAAATGCAACATATGCCTCTTTCCATAACAAAGATAAAAATCTGTCATTTAAACAAGTTTCCTTTTATTTTTTTAGGCAATCATCTTTCAGGGTGGAGGAGCTAAACGCCATACTGGACATGTTGGTGGTGTGATTGACAATAACACTGTTCACATTACCTAATACTGTCATTAACAAAGAACTTTTATTTAACCAATTTATGGCACTGTTCTAAACCTTTTACTTGCATTCATTTAATCTTTGCAACAATCCTAAAGGGCAGGTACTGTTATTATACTCATTTTACAGATAAGAAACCTAGAGCAGAGAGATAAACTTCCCCCAGGTCAAACTGTTGGTGGCAAAACATTCCATTCCGAGCCGCTTTCAGAGGCTGCGCTTTTAACCCTTAAACCCATACCCATCTGTACGCGGGGTGGAGAGCCCTAAAGTGCTGGCATTTTACATTAAATACTAAAAACTAAAGATGCCAGGAAGAATCCAAGACTGAAACCACTAAGTAATCTGAGATAAGCCCCCAAAGGCCACAGCTGCCGGCCCCCAGATCCGCAGAGCCCATTGTGGCTTGCCAAGACCCCCTTTCCGACAACTCCCCCCTTTGCCCAGAAACTCTTTCGGAAAAAATATCCAACCCGGCAAGAGATGACGAAGCATAGCAGCCAGGATGACCTCCAGCCCCCGGCCGCAACCCGGCCCCGCTGTTGGGAAGACGGCGGGGTGGTTTCCAGAGCCGGGAAGCCAGGGCTGGGTGCTCCGGAATTCGCGGTCACCGGGGCGGGGCCGTGGGGCACAAGCACAGCGGCCCACTGCTCTGGGGACGCCGGCCCACTCCCCCCTCCGCCACGCGCACCCACAGAGCCCTCACCACTCTCAAAGGACGCCCTGGAAGTTCCACCTTTTCAAGCACAGGTCCTTCTCACTGTTACCGCCATTCCTCGCCGGCCGCGGCCACAGCCAATTCAAAAAGTGAGTCGCTCTCTCTAAAAGGCATGCCGATTGGCGCGTGATGTCAACCTCTTTCCCATTTGCTGGAGTCTCCAGAGGGGCGGTGATTGGCCGCTGCGCACCTCCCCGCAGACGCTGACGGATTGGTCGAGCGTGTGTTTCAAATAAACCCAACGGCTCCGACGTCAGAACGTCACGAATTTGTGGAGAAGCGCCGGGATGCGACCGGTAGGTGGCGATAGAGGCTCCTGGGTTTCTGTGGGAGTGATTAGCAGGTGTGTCTGAGGCTACCGCTTGTTTACTCAGTAAACATCCCATTTCTAGGGAGAGGTTGAGTGGATTTTCGGTCCCCTCAGCTTTTCTTTTTTTTTTTTAATGGATTAGACTCTGCCAGATCCCTTAAATGTAATCTGTGCCTTGACAGATGAATTTTTCCTCAGTGGTTCCTGTGAGTTGTAAGATTTTTCTGCCTGTATGCTTCCGGCCTCAGGAATTTAAACGTGTGTTAAGGGGCTTAGAGTTTGGTAGTTGTCTTGGTGTCCAACACATGGGAACTTGGGGTCTCGACAGCTGGACTTTCAGAAGCCACCTATTTATATCCTGACGTATGTAAAGCACTGTACTCTAGTCTAGGGAATTTCACGCATGATTACAATAAATTCTTAGTGTTTCTAGCACTTTTTAAAATATATAAACTTGCATTTGAACAAATGTAAAACTATGGCACGAGATTCTAGAATTTTCTGAAGCCAAAGTAAATTGTTTCCTGCTGCACCCTCTCTTCCTCGAGGTCTGTTGCTGCTTTCCTCTGACATCTAGCCAAGTTTATCATCTTTCCTATAATTCCTATTGCTATAATGAAAATCTTTCCTTTGTTTCCTATTAATAAATATAATGCTCTGTGCCACCGTCTCTTAAAAAAAACACACCTCCCAAAGGTGAGTTCTGCATAGTTTCAAACTATTTGCTAGTTAAATAAAGGCAGAAAGGAGAACCCATTGCTAGAACATTAAATTTGGACAAGAGAAGGAAAACATACTTTGTAATGGAACACTTCCTAACATCTCAAACAGATCCTCAGTATTTAGAATTTTTCCTAATTTTGTCAGGCCACTTTAGAATGCCTGAAAAGCGTATAATGCATTCCACAGAATGAGTGAAGCATGTGGTAATTGCTGGTTTCCTTCTTCATAACTGAAGAATATTTACCTTCAGCCCTCCACTTAATGCCATAATAACTGTTACAGCAAGGACTTCCCTGGCAGCTCAGTGGTAAAGCCTCTGCCTGCAGTGTAGGAGACACAGGAGACACAAGTCCAGTCCCTGGTCCGGAAGATTCCCTGGAGAAGGAAATGGCAACCCCTGGAGAATCCCATAAACAGAGGAACTTGAGGGGCTATAGTCCTTGGGGTTGCAGAGCTGGGCTCCATTTGAGCATGCACGTGAAGGTTACAGCAAAAGCAAAGAAAAACAGTCACTGAAATTTCACACACACACACACACAGTTATTTCACTGTGGAATGTGCTTTTGTATTTAAACGGGTGTGGAAAAACAGTTACTGAAATTTCAGGCACACAGCTATTTCCCTGTGGAATGTACTTTTGTATTTAAACTAGGGTGTGGCCAGCATTCCAGAAAGCCTCCAGACTGAAAAGATATTAACCTAGTGAGGAAAGAGTCAAACACAACTGAGCATACACACAGTGAAGAAAGCAACTTATTTCCTCTGTGTATTGCTTCCTGTTAAGCTTTGTACACAAATTTATTGATTTCCTACAATGAATCACCACACAAATTGTATGATAGCCTACGAAAAGTTATAGTTTATTTTCTTGGCCCCACAACATGTGGGATCTTTGTTCCCCAGCCAGGGACTGAACCCATGCCTCTTGTATTGGAAGTACAGTCTTAACCACTAGACTGCCGGAGAAATCCCTATATTTGATTCCTTTTAAGGGATATATGGCAGTTTGACTAGCAAATAAACAGGCACTATGATGACTCGATGGACGTGAATCTCAGTGAACTCCAGGAGTTGGTAATGGACAGGGAGGCCTGGCGTGCCTCGATTCATGGAGTCCCAAAGAGTCAGACACAACTGAGCGACTGAACTGAACTGAACTGATGATGTTCTAATATTTCCTAATCTTGTGACATCCTTTTCATCTCCTAGGCACATAACTGCAGGCAAATAACTAAACTTTCTATGCCTCAGTTTGAGTTTTTATAAAAGGGCACTTACCTCATCACTGTTGTTGTGAGGATTAAAATTTGATATGTATAATTAAAACTTAGCAACTAAACAACAACAACAAAGCAGATAATAAACATTCAATAGATGTTAACTGTTACTGTTATTTTTACCATTACTCTGGCTGCTGCTGCTGCTGCTGCTATTACCAACTCAGCTGCGGCCCTATAATTACCTGATGGGACTGATGTTTTCTACACTACCTTCTCAACTCTGACCATAGGAGCAAGGCTCCTATGTTTCTGTTCCCTTTGCCCCATCATTTCCCCAGCCACAAATCCTGCCAGACCAAGCTTGTTGTAGCAAAGACCTTCATCATGTTATTCTCCTACCAGAGAGAGGACAGTCCTTCTTCCACACCAAACCTGATCTCTCTTCTCTTTTAAGGGAAAGCTTGCAATGCTCATGATGTCTCCTCTTGTCTGGAAGATAAGGCCATCTTGTTGGTGGCCTTGGCCAGGTTTCTGTCCCCTTCCAAGGCAGGTCCCAGCCAAGAGTTTTTATGTGATATGTGAATCTCTTCCTTCAGGTACCTTCACTGGAAATGTAGTTATTGAATGCATATATCAAGGGGACAAAACTGTTCACAGTACAGGATAGATAGATCAAAAATGAGAACTTCCTTGAAAGAATAGACCATTTAAAAAATTCTTATGTCATTCACGACTCCTAAGATGCTGAATGAACAGGTTTCAAACAAAAAATACTACAGAAATTGAATTAAATTTAAGTACTTAATATATTAAAGTGAGTGACATTTTCATCAAGCAATAAGATAACTTCTGAGGTGGGGAAATGAAATGTACAAGATAGAACTACTGAAATTCTTCCTTTGAGGATCAACTTCCCTACCTTCATCTCTGAATTGAGTGACACACTGGACCATCTTTCCTGACTCTAAACTTATAGGTTTCTACTTCAGTTTATCCCCTCCTCTTTGTGTATAGTTTCTTTTTTTCCTTACTCCCTCCCCTGTCCATCTCCGTCTTCTTTTTTCATCAGTACTCCTTCAGGGCAGCAGAGAATGGGGAGTTAGAAAAGTTAGTTTAGAATTATGGAATATCTTTCTCCACCCTATACCCCCCACACACACATTCACAAATATGCACATTGCCCATGCCATCACTCTTCAAATCAGAATGAACAAGATTTCTCATAGCTTTGCGGTTTGTTCTGATCTGCTAATGAGAACTAGTATATCTAAAAGAATTATTAAATTTGTTGCAATAAATGGGCAATATTCATTGTGATGAACTTTGTTTCTATTACCTAAAGATGTGATGAAATATGTTACAATTTCTAGGTTTTATTTTTAAGTATGAAATGTCATCAACCAATAATACTATTTTATAGTAAATTTTAATATTTCATTATAGGATTAAATGTTTTACCATAACTAGATATTGTAATGGTGCACAGAACTCATGTAATTGTTTTTATCCTATATTGTCATACTTTTCCCCTCAAAGCATTTATGACATACATAGCTATATATAAAGCCACACCGGGTACGGATACAAAGATTCATTTTATCCAAGAATTTATCATTTAAGAGTTTTGTTTCAAAATCTTTAATGAGTAGCCATGGAATTCTGTACTTTCTTGAAGTACAGTCATTAACATTTTCCAATTAAAATGTCATATTTCCAAGTTGGTTTTAATATAACATCTTCTAACCTGTCATCTCTGCCTGTGAAACAAGCTTTAGAGATTATAATCACTGTGATACAGAAGAAGTTATTTTATATACCTCAATAGTCAGTAATTAGGATATGAATCATTGCTTTATTTTTATGAATCATTAGGCTATAAATCACTTGAATAGATTTGCAAGACTATACAAATTTACCACTTAAAGTTTCACTTGAACAAATAGAATTAGCTTTCCTTGATGAAGCAAGAGGTTTCTAAATATGATGAGGCCATTTTTTCAATTATGTAATTTGATTAGTAAAATTTTAGTGGAAAAAGAAATCTCAGTTCACTAGTCTCATTCTTTCTTTTACAAATGAATATTACGAAGGCCTACAACATAAAGCTTATATTCCTTTACCAAGGTCGGGTAACTAGTTAATGCCAAAACCAATATCAAAAATTATTTCTATTAAGCTATTTTGTCCTTTATTAAAGATAATAACAATACTAATTTATATTTCACATTAAACTTAAAAGTTGTTCTTGTTTAGTCGCTAAGTTGTGTCTAACTGTTTCGTGACCCTGTGGATTATAGCTCACCACGCTCCTCTGTCCATGGTATTTCCCAAGCAGGAGTACTGGAGTGGGTTGCCATTTCCTACTCCAGGGGATCTTCCCGACCCAGGGATCAAACCTGCGTCTCCCGCACTGGCAGGTGGATTCTTTACCGCTGAGCCACCTGGGTAGCCCAAACTTAAAAGTACCAATATCTTTATTCATACTGCTTATATTTTATTTTTGTATACATTAAGATACTCTCAGTCCCATAAGAGCCTTGTTAGTCATGTTCACCAATGTATTGATCTGTAGCATCTAGCAACGGTTCCTGGCACATAGGATGTTCTCAAAAGTTATTGCATGAATAGCATTGTAATTGATCTCCAAGAATCCATATTGCCTTCCTCTAATTAATTATCCAATCTGCATTCAGAATGACATTATGCAAATCCAAACTCATCAGATCCCTATCTCCTTAAAACCCTTCAATCCTACTAGGCCTACATGACCTGACCTCTACTCATTTCCATGCTCACTTTCTTCCCCTTGAGTTCTATTCTCGCCTTTCTTCTAAAGGATTTTTGCATATACTCTTCTCTCTACCGATTCCTTTAATCCTCTTTCTTTTAACTTAGAGTTCAGTTCAGTTCAGTTCAGTCACTCAGTTGTGTCCGACTCTTTGCGACCCCATGAATTGCAGCACACCAGGCCTCCCTGTCCATCACCAACTCCTGGAGTTCACTCAAACTCATGTCCATTGAGTTGGTGATGCCATCCAGCCATCTCAACCTCTGACATCCCTTTCTCCTCCTGCCCCCAATCCCTCCCAGCATCAGAGTCTTTTCCAATGAGTAAACTCTTCGCATGAGGTGGCCAAAGTATTGGAGTTTGAGCTTTAGCATCAGTCCTTCCAGTGAATACCCAGGACTCATCTCCTTTAGAATAGACTGGTTGGATCTCCTTGCAGTCCAAGGGACTCTCAAGAGTCTTCTCCAACACCGCAGTTCAAAAGCATCAATTCTTCGGTGTTCAGCTTTCTTCACAGTCCAACTCTCACATCCACACATGACCACTGGAAAAATTACAGCCTTGACTAGATGGACCTTTGTTGGCAAAGTAATGTCTCTGCTTTTGAATATGCTATCTAAGTTGGTCATAACTTTCATTCCAAGGAGTAAGCGTCTTTTAATATCATGGCTGCAATCACCATCTGCAGTAATTTTGGAGCCCCAAAAAATAGTCTGACACTGTTTCCATTGTTTCCCCATCTATTTCCCATGAAATGATGGGACCAGATGCCATAATCTTTGTTTTCTGAATGTTGAGCTTTAAGTCAACTTTTTCACTCTCCACTTTCACAGTCAAGGGTTTGGCATAATCAATAAAGCAGAAGTAGATGTTTTTCTGCAACTCTCTTGCTTTTTCAGTGATCCAACAGATATTGGCAATTTGATCTCTGGTTACTCTGCCTTTACTAAATCCAGTTTGAACATCTGGAAGTTCATGGTTCATGTACTGTTGAAGCCTGGCTGGGAGAATTTTGAACATTACTTTACTAGCACGTGAGATGAGTACAATTGCAGTAGTTTGAGCATTCTTTGGCATTGCCTTTCTTTGGGATTGGAATGAAAACTGACCTTTTCCAGTCCTGTGGCCACTGCCGAGTTTTCCAAATGTGCTGGCGTATTGAGTGCAGCACTTTCACAGCATCATCTTGAAATAACTCAACTGGAATTCCATCCCCTCCACTAGATTTGTTCCTAAGGCCCACTTGACTTCACATTCCAGGATGTCTGGCTCTAGGTGAGTGATCATAGGTGAGTGACCTCTCCCCTAAAAAAGGTTTCTATTATTTTTACTTTAATTCATATATATGACAATTTTTCAGGGAAAATTAAGCAGTATATTTCCATAATTAATAAATTTACAAAAGGATAAAATAATTTACATCTTTAATTGACAGTTGAGTAAATTACCAAAGAACAGAATGGTTTTTAATACCATATTTAGTCCAGCTATGAATGGATAAGAGTTAATATTAATGGTACGAAACTGATGAGATAAAATGTGCCATTGTTTATGAACATAGGCAATTTTCCATTTCAAAAATTCAATTTTCCTGCAACCTACACTTTCATTCATTATACACTAATACTTATAAACTGCCTCTTCCATGCTATCAACTGACTTGTAAACATCCAAGTTATCCTAAAGTGATTCTATCTTCATTTTAGTTTGACAGTAACTCCATCTCTGTAGGGTAGTATTTACTATGACAATAATTTGAATACTTTGATTATACTTAGATCTTTTGTTGCTGCTATTTAAATGAATGGAAAAAATATAATTGCGATTCAGTTGAAATAAAAATGGAACCTAGGCCATCAAAAAATTGTGGATATTTGGCCTCAGTTGGCATAAACATTTAGCATAAGCAGATTTACTGTGGGCTTAATAATAGAGGAAAAATTACATGTAAGAAATAATAGAAATGCATTGGAAAATATTTTAAAGGTGAGATAGTTTTGTGATATTCAAGTGCATAGTTCAACTATATATAAATCCCATGCCTAGAAAAAAATTAACATAAATGAAATATACAAAATGTTGTTAGTGTTTGTATCTTGACTGCTGTATTTAGAGAGATTATTTCTTTCTCTCCTTTCCTTTTTTTTTTGTGTGTGTACTTTTCAAATTTTCTATCATGAGTGTTTTAGTAGACAGTTGTTTTCCTGGCTGTTAAACCGTTCCTTCTAAAAACAGTGATTTCCCTTTTGAGGAATTCCTCATTGAATATGGTTTTAATGGGAGGTAGTATTTGTCTATTACCGTAGATTTGAGTGGAGCCATCCTCTTCCCATGATTAGAGCTCAGTCAATCTTATGCTTTCTCAGAGGACTTTGAATTTTTAGCATGTGCAAAAGATATGGAAGGGCTTCCCTTGTGGCTCAGATGGTAAAGAATCTGCCTGCAATGCAGAAAACCTAGGTTAGATCCCTGGATCGGGAAGATCTGCTGGAGAAGGGAATGGCTACCCAGGCCAGTATTCTTGCCTGGAGAATTCCATGAACAGAGAAACCTGGTGAGCTACAGTCTATGGGGTCGCAGAGTTGGACACGACTGAGAGACTAACACACACGTACAAACATGTGGAAAGAGTTAAGGATCATATACATTCTAATAGCTTCAACAGCGTGCAGAGCAGATTCTTTGGGTACAGTAATCTTGGCTTATGTTTCCACTGCCTATATCTCTGGAGCTCTCCAGCTTCTGCCCATTTCTCAAGGTTGACTATTATACTGATTCTGTGAATTTGCAAAGTAAATTAAATCCTTTTTTCACTTCAAGATAGATTTGGTACCAAGTTCCAGTGAGGATGTGTAGTAACATGACCTCTTATACATTGCTAGTGTGGATGTTTCTTACAAAATTGAACACAATTTCCAAAAGACCCAGCAATACCATTCTTATGTACGAGTCTTTTTCTTTTTCCCCACTCTCAAGATCATAGCTCATTTATTAGTTCAGATAAAAAAATAGTATGCATATTAGTGAATCTTAAAATTCAACTCTGGAGTTATACACCATCTAGTTCTTTTGCATTGAATATTAACCCCCCCAAAAAATCTCTAAACACTTGAAGGTCCCACTAGTAACATGAACTATGGTAATTAAAAAATTGACACTTAATTTATTCTATATTTAGTATTTACATAATGAAGCCAATGGTGATAAAGAAATAGTAAACAATAAACTTTAAAAAGCAAAGATTTATATTCTTACAATGTGCTAATTATCATAATTGTATGTAAAAATTAAGATTTAGTAGAACTTTCTGTTACAAAATTCTTAATCATATGAGTTGTAGTCATTACTTGCTAACAATTTACATGCAACGTCTATTAGTACTGATACTGGATTTTTTCCCCCAAAATAGTGTGAGTAGATATTTAAGAGCAGACATTAATTTACTTGTGGACAGAAAAAAATAAAACTGTATTTAAGATTAGTATTGGGGACTTTTCTCTTGGTCCAGCATATAAGACTCTGCACTCACAATGCAGGGGACCCAGGTTCAATCCCTGGTCAGGGAACTAGATCCTGCATGCTGGCACAACTAAGAGCCCAAATGCTGAAATTAAAGGTCCCACATCCCACAACTAAGACCCAGCCCAGTCAAATAATAATGGATTTTTAAAATAATCTTAAAAAAAGACTAGTACTCATCACTAGCCTCTTCTCTATAGAGTGATTAAAATTGTAAGACCAAAAAAAATCCCAAGATGGAGTTGCCTAGGCAGAGAGAATCATGCATGGCACAGCTCAAAAAATTCCTGGGATTAATCAGACACACATCTTTTCTCTCTCCTTCAATGATGAGGAGTGGGTTTGCCATCAAATTATAACAAGTGTAGCAAGTAAGTGGCAACAGATGTACAACTAATTAAATCTTGCAAAATACTGAGATGGGAAGGGGTGGTCAAGAGGAGGAACAATTTATATATTATTCAAAGTATATATACCATAGGGCTTCCTGGTGGCTCAGACGGTGAAGTATTCACCTGCAATGTGGGAGACCTGGGTTCAATCCCTGGGTTGGGAAGATCCCCTGGAGAAGGGAACAGCTACCAACTCTAGCATTCTTGCCTGGAGAATTCCATGGGAAAAGGAGCCTGGCAGACTACAGTCCATGGGGTCACAAAGAATCAGACACAACTGAGTGACTTTCATTTTCATATACAGCATAACTGGAATGAATGAAGCTCATCCCAGACTGGCTGTGAAACAATTAGACCTTTATGATTTAATAGTTAAAATTATAACAAGTATAATAATACAATAGATTTATATAGGAGGCAACATCCAAGCAACCTTATATTATTTACTGTGTTGTTTCAACTTAAAAATAATTTTGCTAAATATATATCTCAACTGAGCACTATATATAAAATATCGTAACAAATACAGATATTTACCTTTCGTGAGTTAAAGACCTTTTGGTGACTTCTGTCTGAATTGTAGGCAGAATGCTACTTGTACACACACATGTGGAAAAACTCAACCTGAGGTAATCCAAAAGATGTGCATGGGAGGAGACTTTGAGGAAATTTTATTCAAAATTGCTAAAAACTAGGAAAAACCCATGTGTATATCCTTAGTGAATGCATAAAAAGGAAATACAAAACCTGGGAAAATAATCAGCAGTTTACATGCAACAAAATGGATAACTCTTATTAAGTGAAAAAAAGCATCATATTAAGTGAAAAAAAAAACAGAAACAAAAAAACTACATGTTGTATAACTCCATTGATGTAGCATTCTGGAAAAGACAACGATAAAGGGGCAAAAAATATAACAATGGTTGACAGGGCAAAGGGGTAGGAGTCAGTCTATGCAAAATGGCACAAGAGAACTCTTTGGGATGATAAATGGAAGTACTCATGTCTTGATTTGGTAGTAGTTACACAAATGTACATCTTTGCCAAAAGTCATGAATTTTACTGTACTGAGTAATATTCTAATAAACATGACTTTTAAAAAGAACCAAGTGGAAATTTTTGATGTGGAAAATATAATACCTAAACTAAAAAATTAACTGGGTGGGCTAAATAGTAGATTATGATTAATAATAATAATAATGGGCTAAATAGTAGATTACCCCTACTGCACTAAGGAGAAGGATGAGCTTAATAATATAATGGAGTCAGTCAATTTGAAAATAAATCAATAAAAGGTATCCAATTATAAGAACAAAGAGAAAATTTGGGGGTAAACAATGAGAGCTCTTGGAACCTGTGGGAAAGTATAACATATAATTGGAATCCCAGAAGGAGACAGAGAAAGGAGGAAAATAATTTTAAGAAACAATGACCAAAATGTTCTCAAATTTGGCAAAAGACATAGCTTTTGCCAGAAGAAAAAGTTTCTATTTCAAGACGAATTAAGATAAATACAAAGAATGGCTTGCATATCATGGTCAAATTGTTGAAATCCAAAGAAAAGGCAACATCTTAAAAGCAGCCATGGGGAAAAAAAGACACATTACAAATAGGAGGACAACAATTTGCAAATAATACTGACTTCTCTTTAGAAACTGTGGAGACCAGGAGACCAGTGGTACAACATTAAACAAATACTGAAAGAAAAAACTTAGTAGTGATGAGTCAGACACAACTGAGCGACTTCACTTTCACTTTTCACTTTCATGCATTGGAGAAGGAAATGGCAACCCACTCCAGTGTTCTTGCCTGGAGAATCCCAGGGACGGGGGAGCCTGGTGGGCTGCCATCTATGGGGTCGCACAGAGTCAGACATGACTGAAGCGACTTAGCAGCAGAAGCAGCAGCAGCAGTAGTTTTTAGTTTTAGTTTTTTCAGTTAGTACCCAAATTTTATATCCAGTGATGATATCCTCCCAGAATGAAGGCAAAATAAAGACATTTTCAAATAAAGGAAAACTAAGAATTAATTGCTAGCACACTGACATTACAAGAAATGCTAAAGAAAGTTTTTCAGGTTGATGATTCTACCTGGAAACTTTAATCCTCAGGAGGAAATGAAGAACTTTAAGAAATGGTAGATAACTGCATAAATGTAATTGAACTCTATTGATTTCTTTAAAACACATATAACTGCTTAAAACAAAAATTATAGCCTTTTATATGGGGTGAAATAGAAATGAAATATACATATAACAACTACAGCATAAGGTAAGGCAGGAGATAGTGGACTTTCTTGGTGGTAGGGTGGATAATGATCTTCCTGCCAAAGCAGAGGACTCAGATTTGATTCCTGGTCTGGGAAAATTCCACATGGCACAGAGCAACTAAGCCTGCGGACCACAACTACTGAAACTGGTGCACCTAGAGCTTATACTCCTCAACAAGAGAAGACAAAACAATGAGGAGCCTGCACACCACAATAAAGGGTATTTCTCTGTCCACAACTAGAGAAAGCTCACTTACGGCGTATTAAAAAGCAGAGACAATTACTCTGCCAACAAGGTCTGTTTAGTCAAAGCTATGGTTTTACCAGTAATCATTTATGTATGTATGTATGTGAGAGTTGGACCATAAAGAAGGCTAAATGCCAAAGAATTGATGCTTTTGAACTATCGTGTTGGAGAAGACTCTTGAGAGTTCCTTGGACTGCAAGGAAATCCAACCAGTCCATCCTAAAGGAAATCAGTCCTGAATATTCATTGGAAGGACTGATGCTGAAGCTGAAACTCCAATACTTTGGCTAACTGATGCTAAGAGCTGACTCATTTGAAAAGACCGTGATACCGGGAAAGATAGAAGTCAGGAGGAGAAGGGGATTACAGAGGGTGAGATGGTTGGATGGTATCACCAACCCAATGGACATGAGTTTGAGCAAGATCTGGGAGATGGTGATGGGCAGGGAGGCCTTGTGTGCTGCAGTCCATGAGGTCACAAAGTGTTGGATGACTGAGAGACCAAACAACAAAAATATGCACAGCAATGAAGACCCAGCACAACCAAAAATAAATTTTTTTTTTTTTAAAGAAAGACAGGAGATGGTAAATGAACTCAAATGGTTGCAAAGTTTGCACATGTTGTTTTAATCTGTTTAGGCTGTTAGAACAAAAGTAACAGAGACTGGGTGGTATATAAATGGCAGTAATTTATTGCTCACAGCTCTGTAGGCTGAAAGTCCAAAATCTGGGTTACAGCATGGTGAGGTTCTAGTGAAGACCTTCTTCCAGGTTGCAGACCTCTGATTTCTGACTGTATCCTCACATGGTAGAAGGGGTAAGAGATCTTTGTGCATTCTCTTTTATAGGAAAAACAATCCCATTCATGAGGGCTTCACCCTCGTGACATAAGCACCTTCCAGAGGCCCTACATTCCAACACTATTACACTGGGCACTGAGATTTTTACATATGAATTTTGCAAGGATGCAAACATTGAGAATATAGCAAATGTTATGTGAAGTGGAGTATGAAAGTTGACTATATACTGTAATCCCTAGAGAAAACACTAAATTAAGAATTCAAATAAAAATGCAAAGAGGCAAAGAAAAATTGGGAAATCCCATGGACAGAGCGGCCTCATGGGCTACAGTCCATGGGGTCACACAGTGAGTCGGACATGACTGAGCAACTAAAACAACAAAATTCAAAAACATTTAAACCAGAAGGCAGGAAAAGGGAAAAGAAAGAACAAAAAACTGACAATCAAAAAAAAAGTAATAAATGATATATCTAAATCTGGAAGATTTAAACAGACACTTCACAAAATTATACAAACTAATGGTAATGACCAAGATGCACATAAAAAAAAAAGTGCTCCATGTCATTAGTCATCACAGATATGCAAATAAACAGCAAAATGAAATAACACTATACACTCATTAGAATGTAAAAAGACTGATAAATAAAAAAGACCCAGATTCCCCCACAGTCTGTCTCTCCTATCAGGAAGCTTCCACAAGCCTCTTATCCTTATCCATCAGAGGGCAGACAGAATGAAAACCATAGTCACAGAAAACTAACCATACGGATCACATGGGTCACATCCTTGGCTAACTCAATGAAATTATGAGTCATAGTGTGTAGAGCCACCCAAGACAGACAGGTCATGGTGGAGAGTTCTGACAAAATGTGGTCCACTGGAGAAGGGAATGGCAAACCACTTAGTATTCTTGCCTTGAGAACCCCATGGAAAGTATTAAAATAGGCAAAAAGATATGACACTGAATGATGAACTCTCCAGGTTGGTAAGTGCCCTATACGCTACTGGAGAAGAGTGGAGAAATAACTCCAGAAAGAATGAAGAGATGGAGCCAAAGCAAAAACAACACCCAGTTGTAGATGTGACTAGTTATGGAAGTAAAGTCCAATGCTGTTAAGAACAATATTTGCATAGGAACCTGGAATGTTATGTCCATGAATCAAGGTAAATTAGAAGTGGTCAAACAGGAGATGGCAAAAGTGAACATCAACATTTTAGGAATCAGTGAATGAAAATGGACCAGAATGGGTGAATTTAATTCAGATGACCATTATTATATCTACTACTATTATTATATCTATCTATTATTATTCCTACTGTGGGCAAGAATCCCTTAGAAGAAATGGAGTAGGCTTCATAGTCAACAATACAGTACTTGGGTGCAATCTCAAAAACAACAGAATGATCTCTGTTCATTTCCAGAGCAGACCATTCAATATAAGAGTAATCCAAGACTATGCCCCAACCACTAATGCCAAAGAAGCTGAAGTTGAATGGTTCTGTGATGACCTACAAGACCTTTTAGAACTAACACCTAAAAAAGATGTCTTTTTCATCATAGGGGACTGGGATGCAAAAGTAGGAAGTCAAGAGATACCTGGAGTAACAGGCAAGTTTGGCCTTGGAGTACAAAATGAAGCAGGGCAAAGGCTAACAGAATTTTGCCAAGTGAACACATTAGTCATAGCAAACACCCTCTTCCAACAACACAGGCTTATATACATGGACATCACCAGATGGTCTGTACTGAAATCAGGTTGATTATATTCTTTGCAGCCAAAGATGGAGAAGCTCTATACAGTCAGCAAAAACAAGACCAGGAGCTGACTGTGGCTCAGATGATGAGCTCCTTATTGTTAAATTCAGACTTAAATTGAAGAAAGTAGGGAAAACCACTAGACCATTCAGGTTTAACCTAAATCAAATCCCTTACGATTATACAGTGGAAGAAAGAAATAGATTCAAGGGATTAGATCTGATAGATAGATTGTTGGATGGCATCACCAACTCAATGGACATGAGCAAGCTCCAGGAGTTGGTGGTGGACAGGGAAGCCTGGTGTGCTGCAGTCCATGTGACCGCAAAGAGTTGGACATGACTGAGTGACTGAACTGAACTGAAATAAAAAAAGACTGATACCAAATTTTGGTGATGTGAGAAAATCACACCAACCATTATTGGTGGATGTAAAAAGCTCCAAGCTCTTTGGAAAAAGATCTGACAGTTTTCTACCAAATTAAGTATGTACCTACCCTATGACATTAATACTTAGGAAAAATCAGTACATCTGACCACAATAAAAGATTTGTATAAGATTTTTTATAGCTTTATTCGTAATATCCCCAAACTGGAAACAGCCCAGGTGTCCATCAGAGACTGTATAAACAAACTGTGGTATACTTATACAAGGTAATATTATTCAGTAGGTAAAAAGGAGTGAATTGCTGAATCCCACAACAATATGGATGTCTGACACTCAAAAACATTATGATGAGTGTAAAAAAGCCTCACACAAAAGAGGAAGGCTGTTTATATAAGGTTTAAGAACAGTCAAATCTAATCTATTCTGGGAAAAAAAAAATCAGAACGGTGGTTATCTCTTAGGGAATGGCTGCTGCTGCTGCTGCTGCTGCTGCTGCTGCTGCTGCTAAGTCACCTCAGTTGTGTCCAACTCTGTGTGACCCCATAGACAGCAGCCCACCAGGCTCCCCCATCCCTGGGATTCTCCAGGCAAGAACACTGGAGTGGGTTGCCATTTCCTTCTCCAAAGCATGGAAGTGAAAAGTGAAAGTGAAGTCGCTCAGTCATGTCTGACTCTTCACGACCCCATGGACTGCAGCCCACCAGGCTCCTCCATCCATGGGATTTTCCAGTCAAGAGTACTGGAATGGGGTCCCATTGCCTTCTCCATTAGGGAATGGAGATAGGGAATAATTTGGAAGGGGCATGATGGCAGTGACAATATTCTGTATCTTGATAGCAGTTTGAGTTTCAGATATGTTTGTTAAACTCAATATATACTTGAGATTTGTTCATTTGTACTGATGTCTGTAATTCACTTTTTTTTTAATTGACTTATTTATAGTGAAAAAGTTGGCTTAAAGCTCAACATCCAGAAAACTAAGATCATGGCATCTGGTCCCATCCCTTCATGGGAAATAGATGGGGAAACAGTGGAAACAGTGTCAGACTTTATTTTTCTGGGCTCCAAAATCACTGCAGATGGTGATTGCAGCCTTGAAATTAAAAGACGCTTACTCCTTGGAAGAAAAGTTATGACCAACCTAAACAGCATATTCAAAAGCAGAGACATTACTTTGCCAGCAAAGGTCCGTCTAGTCAAGGCTATAGTTTTTCCAGTGGTCATGTGTGGATGTGAGAGTTGGACTGTGAAGAAGGCTGAGCGCCGAAGAATTGATACTTTTGAACTGTGGTGTTGGAGAAGACTCTTGAGAGTCCCTTGGACTGCCAGGAGATCCAACTAGTCCATCCTAAAGGAGATCAGTCCTGGGTGTTCATTGGAAGGACTGATGATGAAGCTGAAACTCCAATACTTTGGCCAGCGGATGCGAAGAGCTAACTCATTGGAAAAGACCCTGATGCTGGGAAAGATTGAGGGCAGGAGGAGAAAGGGACGACAGAGGGTGAGATGGCTGGATGGCATCACCAACTCAATGGACATGGGTTTGGGTGAACTCTGGGAGTTGGTGATGGACAGGGAGGCCTGGCGTGCTGCGGTTCATGGGGTCACAAAGAGTCAGACACAACTGAGCAACTGAATTGAACTGAACTTATTTATTTGACTGCAGCATGTTTTACTTGTGGCACATGGGATCTTTATTGTAGCTTGGGCTCTCAAGTGACTGTGAGGGCCCAGTTTCCCAGAGGCATGTTGGATCCTAGTTCCCTGACCAGGGATCAAACTCATGTCCGCTGCATTGGAAGGTAGATTCTTAACCTCTGCACCACCAGAGTAGTCCTGTAATTTACATTAAAAATGTGTAAACAAACAAACAAAAAAACAGATGAACTAATGTATATACACAGATATATATAGATATGATAAAACCAGAAATAGTAAAACATTAATGGTATCATCTAGATGGTCTGAAAATAGGTGTTCACTGTAAAATTATTTTGACTTTGCGGTATGAAAATTTTCACAATAAAATTTTGAGGAAAAAACTTAATAAAAATGTATTTAAAATAAGGGGATAGCAATGAAATATGAATGCAGATTAGATATTTGATAGTATTAGGGAATTATTTTCCTGTGTGTGATAATGGTATTATGGTGATAGTCTTTTAAAATATCTTCTCTTTTAAAGACACATTCTAAAATAAGAAAATCAGATTTTTGAGATCCTTGCAAGTTTTTCTTTGTTTGTTCCCCAAATTTATATTTTTTTATCCATGTAAATTGTCCTTATGAATTTACCATGGGGTCGCAAAGAGTCGGACACAACTGAGCGACTTCCCTCCCTTTCCCTTTTTTCCTATGGTTGTGATATATAAGTTCCGGAGCAGAAACAGAACAAAAGAATGACCCAGTGCAGGAATTCACAATTTATGGGATATGAACTCAAAGGTGCTGGGACTCAAGAAGTTTTAAACAGACAATGACTGAGCTCCTGAAATTCTAGCAAGCATTAGGGAT
Organism: Ovis canadensis; assembly: GCF_042477335.2. Taxonomy (NCBI): domain Eukaryota; kingdom Metazoa; phylum Chordata; class Mammalia; order Artiodactyla; family Bovidae; genus Ovis; species Ovis canadensis. The sequence continues at coordinate 217,895,856 of NC_091245.1, forward strand.
TAAGTAGTGTGTAAGATGCTAAAGACCAGAGAGCCACTCACAGGAAAAGAAATTCCATATTTTGGACAACAAAGGTGAATCACAGGAAACCTAAAATTCAGGTATTTGGGTAATTCTGGAAGTGCTTAACTTTTGCCCTATGGTGAAAAAACTAATTCATGAAGTAGTCTGTGAGGTTTTTTTTCAAGATTTGTGTAAAATGATGTCAGTGCTTAAAGTAATAACACATAGCAATCAATGTTAGACATTACCATTACTAAGTATTTGACAATTTTTTTAGGTACTTATTATGCACTGGACACTGTGCTAGGCACTGAGGACAAAACTGTCAACTTGGTGGTGTGGCCTTTGCTACCACTAGCCTCAGAGTTTAGTGAGCTCTGTTTTGACAACCTCCATTTCATCACAGTGCTTTCCTTTTCTTACAGCTGGAGTCCACAAGGCAAAATTGCATGCTCACCATCCATAATAGGTAATTTTACATTAATATATATAAAATAAAAAATGTTTTTCTAATGCATACTAGCATGAAAGTTGTGATGCTTGATATAGTCACAGACGTGAAAAAAAAATCAAACACTAATGCTTTGTCTCTCATTATTTTTACCTACTCTTTCACACACAGTTGAACTTATTTTTATAGAGCCTATTAAAATATTAGGCTATTTTCTCCTTCATTAAGCATAATTCCTTTAATTTTTCATTAACATTTTGCATGCTTTTCTTTTTGAAGATTAAATGGAGCTATTATGTATAATATCATAGACTTGAAATGTTTATCAATATTTTCAAATTACATTGTTTCATTTCCTAATTAGAATCCTTTCTTTGTTTTCTTTTTTTGCATGAATGTGACTGACCACAGAATTGGTATATATTAAATCACTACTCTTGGGAACACCAATGTGAAATTAAAAGCCAATATCTTATCATATAGGAAATAATTTTAGACAGCACTCCTGTACTGTTTGATTTTTTAAAATTGTAAACCTGGATTACTTTTATAATTTAAAACTTGGGAAAACAAAACAGCCCTAATTGTGCCATTTTCCTTACCAAACCTTTGACTTCCTGCTACCAATAGTATACATCCTGGCACTTTCCCATGAACATCCAAGGTCTTTTACCAACTCTCTCCCAAGTAACAAGTACAAATATTTTCTCATGCTTTAAAAATAAGGAACATAAGTTAAAAGACCCATTTCCTGGAGACTCTTGAAATACCTTAAGGTAGAAACCACAATTTATATATTTATGAATTTAAGTTTTAATAATATTTAATTAGATATTAACTCATTTATCCATAAACTATACAAGTAATAGTATAAATCAAAACAAAAATAGACAAGTTTTAAGTCTATTAGTCTACTACATTATCTTGTTAGAACTGTAATGAATATATTTACTATCTTACTCAGTTTTCTAAAGAAAAACCAAATATATGTTTGATTATCAAAAGATTATTATAGGGAAAAGAATTTCTAGTATAGCAGACTTTGTTACTGTCTTAAGCAAGGTCTGACTTGATTTCCAGAATGTACTTTAGGCCTCAAAACAGAAAAAAGTTTTCTTACTGTGGCACAGTTCCTTTTCTTGAAGCAGGAGAAGTTGATTTAAGGATAGGCTTTGTTTCCTAGACCATAGGAATAAAGGACTAGGTTCCAGTTTATCATCTTTGGCTTACATCACATTTTTGGGCTTTACCTCTACCTGTTTCACTTGGTGGTCCTTTTCTGTGTCTCCTCTCAAATGTGGACACACTCTGTCAGGAACCAGTAATCCCATAGTGGCCTTCCTTTTCAGTAGGTCCTAAATATTAATAGTTCAGACTGAGTCAGAGTACACTGGGCTCCACTATATTTGTAAAGGATGTGAATCTGCTTCACAATCCTGGGTTCAAAAAAAACTTCATTTTCTTTATTGTTCTTAATTAGGGATGCCTGCCTAAGCTTTCTACTCAAAAGAATTGGTGGGAAGTTTAGCTGATTATATGGGAGAATTCATGTAAGGCAGACAGGCTCCACCTCTCTCTAGGATCATAAACAATCTGGGTCCCATCAGAAAATTTGGAGGAAAGGATTTGGGTCTTCTGTCCAAACCCTCTGATCACCTCTGAGATGTTAATTATTGACGCCTACACAACTTATTTACAGGCAGTCACCTCTGCTCTTTTCATGTTGTTGTTTAATTGCTAAAACATGTCTGACTCTTTGCAATGCAATGGATTTTAGCCTGCCAGGCTCCCCTGTCCATAGGATTTTCCAGGCAAGAATACTGGAGTGGGTTGCCATTTCCTTGATGTAGGGGATCTTCCCCACCCAGGGATATATCCAGCATCTCTTGAGTCTCCTGCATTGGCAGGCGGATTCTTTACCACTGAGCCACCAGGGAAGTACACCTACTCTTTTAATACCATGCTTGAAAAAGAGTAGCATCTATTCTACAAATCAAGAGACTTGGTTTCAATCCCCAGTCCTCTCCAAACTGCTCCAATTCAGCAGCTGCCCCATTTCTTCGGTCTCCTGGGGAGCTGCATGTGTCTGAGATCTTCCTCACTCTCAGGACTGCCTCCATCATATTTCAGGAAAAATGCCGCCAAAGCCAGACTTGAATCCATCTTCACCTCAGGGAACTGATCTCTGTCTTCTCCTTCTTCCTTCCAATCTTCTGAAACACAAAATGGCCTACTTCCTTAAGGGCAACGGTGAGAGTGCTGATGGGATCTTCAACATCATGGAGCATTTTACAGAAGGAACTCTCGCTCCTATAGGTACTTTGTTCAATGCTAACTTACTGCACTAATTATTTAAGCATGAATTATTATGAGATACTAAATCCAAATAAATTATATTTAAACATTGATTATTACTCAAACGTTCAGTTCAGTTAAGTTCAGTCACTCAGTCATGTCCGACTATTTGCGACCCCATGAATTGCAGCACATCAGGCCTCCCTGTCCATCACCAACTCCCGGAGTTCACTCAGACTCGTGTCCATCGAGTCAGTGATGCCATCCAGCCATCTCATCCTCTGTTGTCCCCTTCTTCTCCTGCCCCCAATCCCTTCCAGCATCAAAGTCTTTTCCAGTGAGTCAATTCTTCACATGAGCTGGCCAAAGTACTGGAGTTTCAGCTTTAGCATCATTCCTTCCAAAGAAATCCCAGGGCTGATCTCCTTCAGAATGGACTGGTAGGATCTCCTTGCAGTCCAAGGGACTCTCAAGAGTCTTCTCCAACACCACAGTTCAAAAGCATCAATTCTTCAGCGCTCAGCTTTCTTCACAGTCCAACTCTCACATCCATACATGACCACAGGAAAAACCATAGCCTAGACTAGATGGACCTTTGTTGACAAAGGAATGTCTCTGCTTTTGAATATGCTGTCTAGGTTGGTCATAACTTTCCTTGAGAGGAGTAAACGTCTTTTAATTTCATGGCTCCAGTCACCATCTGCAGTGGTTTTGGAGCCCCCCCCAAAATAAAGTCAGCCACTGTTTCCACTGTTTCCCCGTATATTTTCCATGAAGTAATGGTACCAGATGCCATGATCTTAGTTTTCTGAATGTTGAGCTTTAAGCCAACTTTTTCACTCTTCTCTTTCACTTTTCTCGAGAGGCTCTTTAGTTCTTCACTTTCTGCCATAAGGGTGGTGTCATCTGCATATCTGAGGTTACTGATATTTCTTCCGGCAATCTTGATTCCAGCTTGTGCTTCTTCCAGCCCAGCGTTTCTCATGATGTACTCTGCATAGAAGTTAAATAAACAGGGTGACAATATACAGCCTTGATGTACTCCTTTTCCTATTTGGAACCAGTCTGTTGTTCCAAGTCCAGTTCTGACTGTTGCTTCCTGACTTGCATACAGGTTTCTCAAGAGGCAGGTCAGATGGTCTGGTATTCCCGTCTCTTTCAGAATTTTCCACGGTTTATTGTGATCCACACAGTCAAAGGCTTTGGCATAGTCAATAAAGCAGAAATAGATGTTTTTCTGGAACTCTCTTGCTTTTTCCATGATCCAATGGATGTTGGCAATTTGATCTCTGGTTCCTCTGCCTTTTCTAAAACCAGCTTGAACATCTGGAAGTTCACAGTTCACGTATTGCTAAAGCCTGGCTTGGAGAATTTTGAGCATTACTTTACTAGCATGTGAGATGAGTGCAATTGTGCAATAGTTTGAGCATTCTTTGGCATTGCCTTTCTTTGAGATTGGAATGAAAACTGATCTTTTCCAGTCCTGTGACCACTGCTGAATTTTCCAAATTTGCTGACATATTGAGTGCAGCACTTTCACAGCATTATCTTTTAGGATTTGAAATAGCTCAACTGGAATTCCATCACCTCCATTAGCTTTGTTCGTAGTGATGCTTCCTAAGGCCCACTTGACCTCACATTCTAGATATCAGATCTTCTTAAATATTATATACACATTTATCAAACTAAAAAACAGATTATATTGATTATAAAACTTATTACTACTTTTATATTTCAAGCAATTAAAAAGTACTAATACTGTGGATTTAAATTTGTGTTTCGTTATTTCTATATGATTCCTATTATTCTCATTGCCCTTAGAGGTTACCTTCCTAGAACTACAGAAATATTAATTACCTTGAGTACTGTAGTGCCAAATTAAACAGCAGAAAACATCAATGCAGAGTAGCCAAGGTACAATTTCTCAATTGTCAGTATATTCAGCCTGGTTTCAAATCTCAGTTGCTGATCTCCAGGTTGTACTTCCTTTCAAAATTATGTTTGGAGCAAAGACTCTAATGGAAAATTTAGGATATACTATTTTGGGCAGAAACGAAGCCAGTGTTGATAAGAACTGCAAGGGATAAATGATGGCTATTAAAGCTAGAGAACACCTTAAAATCAGTCTCTGCTCACTTCATTTTTCAAATGAAGAAAAAGAGAAAAGATGCTGGTGGCAAAGAGACAATTAAGACAGCCTTTAAAATAGTCCAGGAATTGTGATTCTATGGTCTCCAACAGGATGATGGCAGTAAAAAAGAAGGCAAATGTCAGAGGTAGGGTAAACAAAACTGAAGACTTAACTGCTAACTGATTAAGTTGAAATGTAAGTTTTTGTCATTGGTATCATGCTATGGGGAATCGATTTTATTACAAAGGTGTAGCATATTCACAACAAAGGCCTTGTTTCTCAAAGCAATAAAATTATTAGAGCCACTCAATGGAGTGATTGCTGTGGAACAGTGCTTTCTTATATCCCCAACTGGACTGGTTATCAAATTGGGTTTCCTTCATACTATGCAATAATTTTAGGGGCTTCAAAACAGTGCTACCTAAAGTGTGATCTGTATGTTAGAACCAGTCAATACACTTATCAATTCACAGTGAGATAAATACAGAAATTGTGAGTAAGCATTTATAAACTTTAATACCATTTTAACATTGCTGTGACGTTCAAGAGCATGAGCAGAGTCACTTAACAATATATTGGTCTGAAAGGTTTGGGAAGGACCCTGGTCCTTCACAGACAATTTGAAAAACTCTGTTTTCAAAGACAGGGGAAGGTATTCAAGTATATGAAATTACAAAAGCAGGTGACAAAAATTTAATATTATAAATTTTATATTTTTATAAATATATTCATTTATCCATAGTAAAATTAGAACTATATTAACCAAAAAAGATTAAATAAAATAGTGTACATAAAATAGTTAGAACATGGCCTGGTACATAAAAATACTCCACAGTTGTTTCTGATGCTGCTGGTGATGTTGCTGGGACCTCTCTGCAGTCGCCAGTCCTGTTCCTGCTGTTCTATAACCATAGGGATTTTAATTCTATTCCATAGCTCTGCTACCGCCACCTTGTGCTTAGTGTTCCCTCACTGCTGGCGCAGACCCTACCCCAGGGTCTCTGCCTTATCGCTACGCTGTTCTAAACATGTTCACTGTTAATCAGATTCTTCCCTTAGCAGCTAAGTCTCTTGACTCGTTTTCTTAGTCAGTTTCAACAGGCGTTAACAGGATGTTAAGCCTAACAAGAACCTAAAAATACCTTAGGCTGTTTAAAAATCAAAATGCATAGTGTTGCTTATGAAAGTCAACTTACATCTTCCTTGCAGTTCTTGATTTAAAAAAGAACACATATTTATTTAGAGGGGTATAGCTGAAAGAAAGTAAGAGATCACCTAAGGAAGGTTAAGGAGTAAAACTTTGGTGACTATGTATCAAAGTCCATCATACATGGAACTCTGAGCAATTTTCTTAACCTTTCTTATCTTCTCTCTTACCCTGAGGTAGTAATTTTGCTTATCACCCCTTCAGCAGTGACTAGCAAAAGTATGTGGTCAAGAAATAATAGCTATTGTTATTAACACAACCCTACATTTACAGAGGGGGGAAACTAGATCAAAGAAGCCCAAGATCACAGGATTGGTTAATAATTAACTAGAACTAGATGTCAATGCTCTTCCTCATACCCCTCACTGATTTTATAACTCTATTCTGAAATTCTATAAATTCTTAGAGATGCCTCAGCATTGCGTTTATTTGTGTCTTGGAAAAAACAGGCAACTATATATGTATATCAGGTTCAGCATATGTTTTTATCCTGTGCATTCATTAATTTAATTCTGGAAATGCGGTGGTATAGACCTGTAAATGGGCTTCCCTGGTGGCTCAGCAGTAAAGAATCTGCCTGCGATGCAGGAGTCACAGGAGACACAGATTCAATCCCTGGGTGGTGAAGATCCTCTAGAGGAGGACATGGCAACCCACTCCAGTATTTTTGCCTGGAAAAAACCATGGACAGAGGAGCCTGGTGGGCTACAGTCCATAGGGCTGCAAAGAGTCGAACAGGACTGAAGCGACTTAGCATGCACATAGCACAGACCTGTAGAAGGATAGAAAAAAGGAAAAAGAATAAAGCAACTAAGTTGTATTTCCTCTATTTCCTATGTATGTGCCACCACTGGCTAGTGTCTGCCTTCAGGAATTCTCATGTATTAATAAGCTGTGTTTAGAAAATAATAAAAATCATCATCATTGTGAATTTATTCTATAAATGGTTATATCTGGGCTTTCTTTCTCTTCTAAACAACAGAACCAACTCAGTCTAGCTAGTTTTAACAGAGAAGGGCCAATCATTCTCAGAGGTTTGAGCTTCTTGGTGCATACATGCTAAGTCCCTTCAGCTGTGTCTACTCTTTGCAACCCCAGGGACTGTAGCCCCCCAGGCTCCTCTAGCCATGGGATTTCCCAAGCAAGAATACTGGAGTGGGTTGCCATTTCCTCCTCCAGGAGATCTTCCCAACCCAGGGATGGAACCCACAGCTCCTGCACTTCCTGCATTGCAGGTGGATTCTTTACTACTGAACCACCAGGGAAGCCCAAAGCTTCTTGGAGCTGTAACCAAAGCCATGAGACTGTCCACAGTGCCTCTGGGAACAATGAGCACAGATAGTATCACCAACCTTCACCTCTGACGCCACTGAGAGCTCTGTGCCTCAGCCAGACTCTTCATAATGCTCTTATGAGTCAAAGGCATTCCATGAGTGCCACTGACGGCAGAACCTAGAACATACGCTGGGTGTCTGAGATGAGAGAGAGATTGGAGAGGTAACAAGCATAGTTTCTAGCTTGCAGACCTGGTATTCACAGTGTGGGAAATTGTGAACAGTTAGAATACTCAAAAGATTCCGAGAGGCCACAGACTTACAAGGTGCCCACTATGGTTCTCATGCAAGTTTTCTTTGGAATAATGTCCCATTCACATACTCCCAAACATATTCAATATAAGGTATATGAAGGATCAGATGATTCACTCTTTAACATGGAATAAAATGAGTAGTTTCAAGGAGATAAGTACAACTTTTTGTTCTCTTTCCCTCCAACACTTCCTCTTTATCCCTTACTTTCCATCCTACTCTTCCTCCTTTTCCCTCATCTTTTTTTTTTTTTTTTTTTTGGTATCTATGATTTCTCTACAGGGGTTTCCTAGGTGACTCAGTGGTAAAGAATCTGCCTGCCAGTGTAGGAGATGCAGGAGACATGGGTTCAATCTCTGGGTCAGGAAGATCCCCTGGAGTAAGAAGTGGCAACCTGCTCCAGTATTCTTGCCTGGAGAATTCCATGGACAGAAGAGCCTGGTGGGCTACAGTCTATGGGGTTGCAAAGAATCAGACATGACTGAGCAACTGAGCATGCGTACACACGTACATGATTTCTCTAAATGTTTTTCAATAATCTGTATAAGTGACAACTGCATTAAATTTTAAGAAAGTATTGAGTGAATTACCAAGCTTTTTCATACTGTTAATGTTTTAGGTATTCATATCTACATTTCACTAAAATCTCTCTCCTGAGGTCCACAACTATATGTTGAACTGCCTACCAGAATCTCACTTTGGAAGTCTCACAATTTCTCAATCTTTAGTAATCCCCAAACTGAACTCAATATTATACAAACCTCCTTCTGCTATATGTTCTAAGTGAATGTGCCACCTACCCAGTTGCCCATGACTTTAAAAACTCTGGAGTCATCTTTAACTCCTCCCTTTTGCGAAGTTGGAAAAGTCCAGCAGTCCTGTGTATTATGCCCCTCTAAAATCCATCCAGTTATTCCCACCCCTCCTGCTACTATCTTATTCAGGTTTCAGCTCTTTTCACACAGACCTTGGAAGTAATACTTCCAGGCTAACATCCTTACTTTCATCTTACCCTACCCACTACAGGCATATATTATCAGAATGATTTTTTTTTAATGTTGATCTGATAATGTCAATTACCTTCCATTCAGTTCAGTTCAGTCGCTCAATCATGTCCAACTCTTTGTGACCCCATGGACTGCAGAATGCCAGGCTTCCCTGTCCACCATCACCAACTCCCGGAGTTTACTCAAACTTCACGTCCATCGAGTTGGTGATGCCATCCAACCATCTCATCCTCTGTCATCCCCTTCTCCTCCTGCCTTCAATCTTTCCCAGCACAGGGCCTTTTCCAAGGGGTCAGTTCTTTGTATCAGGTGGCCAAAGTATTGGAGTTTCAGCTTCAGCATTAGTCCTTCCAATGAATATTCAGGACTGATTTCCTTTAGGATGGACTGGTTGGATCTCATTGCAGTCCAAGGGACTCTCAAGAGTCTTCTCCACCACCACAGTTCAAAAGCATCAATTCTTCGGTGCTCAGCGTTCAACTCCCACATCCATACATGACTACTAGAAAAACCATAGCTTTGACTAGACAGACCTTTGTTGACAAAGGAATGTCTCTACTTTTGAATATGCTGTCTAGGTTGGTCATAACTTTTCTTCCAAGGAGCAAGCGTCTTCTAATTTCATGGCTGCAGTCAACATCTGCAGTGATTTTGGAGCCCCCCAAAATAAAGTCTACCACTGTTTCCATTGTTTCCGCATCTATTAGCCTGAAGTAATGGGACTAGATGCCATGATCTTAGTTTTCTGAATGTTGAGCTTTAAGCCAACTTCTTCACTCTCCTTTTTCAGTTTCATCAAGAGGCTCTTTAGCTCTTCTTCACTTTCTGCCATAAGGGTGGTGTCATCTGCATATCTGAGGTTACTGATATTTCTCCTGGCAATCTTGATTCCTGCTTGTGCTTCATCCAGCCCAGCATTTCTCATGATGTACTCTGCATATAAGTTAAATAAGCAGGGTGACAATATACAGCCTTGAAATACTTATTTCCTGGTTTGGAACCAATCTGTTGTTCCATGTCCAGTTCTAACTGTTGTTTCCTGACCTGCATACAGATTTCTCACGAGGCAGGTCAGGTGGTCTGGTATTCCCATCTCTTTCAGAATTTTCCATAGTTTGTTGTGATCCACACAGTCAAAGGCTTTGGCATAGTCAATAAAGCAAAAGTAGATGTTTTTCTGGAACTTTCTTGCTTTTTTCGATGATCCAACGGATGTTGGCAATTTAATCTCTGGGTCCTCCGCCTTTTCTAAGTCCAGCTTGAACATCTGGAAGTTCACAGTTCATGTACTGCTGAAGCCTGGCTTGGAGAATTTTGAGCATTTCTTTGCTAGTGTGTGAGATGAGTGCAGTTGTGCGATAGTTTGAGCATTCTTTGGCATTACCTTTTCAGTCAAGGTCACAAGTCAGCAGGGAGCTTCCTGTCTTCTGACTCTAGGCTAGTGCGCAGTACCTCCATTCCTTTCAGAATAAAATGACGCCAGAGTATCTGACTGTCTTTGAACAGCTTGACAGAGCTTGTATGCCTCCTCTGGTCTCTGGTTGAAGAGACAAGAGTCATTCATATCTTCCTGGACTCCCACAGGGCACAGGCCCCACCTACTTCAGAAGAGGAAGGTGCCCATTTGTACAGATTCTCCTTCCATTTCCCAAAGTCCACCGCTGCAGTGTCAGTTAAAGGGGTGGTAATACAGGTAGGTGCTTGCAGTGCCCACCTTCCTCCCCTCCCTGAGGCCCAGCCTAGACAAGTTCAGGGGCCCAGCAAATCTGCAGGAAGGAGAGGCACATTTGGTCTCTAACCCCAAAGAGGCGGAGTTTGGACTCCTTCCTATCCCTGCTACTGCTACTGCTAAGTCGCTTCAGTCATGTCCGACTCTGTGCGACCCCATAGATGGCAGCCCACCAGGATCCCCCGTCCTTGGGATTCTCCAGGCAAGAACACTGGAGTGAGTTGCCATTTCCTTCTCCATTCCTATCCTTACTAATGATAAATGTGTCTAGTTAAAACTCTGCTACCCTGACTTGTCAGCTGTGGAAAAGGCCTGGGCTGGATGAACTTAGAAAGTCTACATGGACTTGGAAAGACTGGAAAGAATAACATTTCAAAACAACAAAAGTAAAAGAGTTAGCATAAAAGATAATTTAAAAACTAGAGAGATGCAGTTATTAAGTAGGTGATCAAAGAATTTCTAAAATTAATGAGACCTTCATTTACTAGAAATAAGCCAATAAAAAGCTCATTATATGTATGTTTTTCAGAATAGCTAGGGAAGTAAGTCTCTTCTTACTTCTTTACTAGGAGTAGAAAGAACACAACTTCCTTTGTTGGATGCTGAGATCTCTACTACTGATTATAGACTTGATCTTGCAATTCTATATTCATTAAAGCTCTATAAAGTAACATGTAATAAATTAGTTATAAGTATTGTAAAAGTTGAATGATTCATTTTTACCTAAGGAAAGGAAAAATAACTTTAGGCCAATAAGTCTAGAAGAGCTTTATTATGGTTCATGTTTTCTTCCAATGATAGAATTTCTTGCCAAATAAACATTTCTGTGATTTATGATCACCTATTGAACTGACACTGTATTTTAATGATTCCTTATTTTTTCCCTCATAGATTACTTTTTCTGTGTGATAATTATTGTATTTTTCTTTAAAAAGTACATTTTAGAACCGTAAAGTACCTTTTGGTATATAGTTAGCCTGTATTTGCATCTCATATGACTTGTAGCTCTAGGAGCTAGAAGAAATCTTAGAGATACTAGATCCAGACTATTATTTTATGGATGAAGAAGCTAAGACTCAAGAATGATAAGTCATCTTCCCTAGTTCATATAGATAGCCTGTGATAGAGCCAAGTTACTAACTCCCAGCAAGCGTTCTTTCTATTAGGATAGGCTATTTGAGGAAATAAATTATGAAGGATTGTTTTATAATTTTAAAATTGGATAAACAGATGTAAATAGATGCAACTTTGAGTGAAAGTCCAGGTTTATGTGGTATAAGATGGCACTTTTTTTAGAATTTTTAGTGACTTTTTGTTTCTAAGTTATTTTTTAACACATTATAGAGTAATGAATGAAGAAAATAAAAAATTTCAAAGTTAAAAAGAAAGTAAAATTATTCAAACTTCTGTTATATAAACACAAATGTATTTGAGGTATGGGTATATTTCTCTCCAATTATTGTATTTGTGTTGTTTTAAACATAATTGTTGCCATAATATTAATATATATTCATTCACTTACAACTAAGGACTAAGGAGTTCTTTTTTTTCTTTTTGTGGTGGTACCCTGTTTTTATTTTTTTTTATTTATTTATTTTGGTGGTATTGGGTCTTTGTTGCTGCTTGCAAGCTTTCTCTAGTTGTCAAGAGTAGGGGATACTATCTGGTTATCGTATGTAGGCTTCTCCGCGGTAACTTCTCTTGTTAAGGCTTGTGGGCTCTAGAGCCCCCACTTGGTAGTTGTGGCCCACAGGTTTAGTTACTCCATGGCAGGTGGGATCTTCTTGGACCTGGGATCAAACCCATGTCCCCTGCATTTGCAGGCAGATTCTTAACCACTGGTCTACCTGGGAAATCCCGGTACCCTGTTTTTAAAATTATTTTAAGAACAAGGTATTCTATTTACATTTAAATATAATATTTACTTATTTTAATATGTAGAATAAACTTATTTATAAACAAATATTTTTCTATAACAAACCATTTACATTGTTTCCAAAGTGTTTAAAAAAAATTAAATAACTAATCTTTACCAAAGAATGTTTCCTAAAGATTCATATTGTACCATCATTTATAAAATAAAATTGGATACTGTTTATTTATCTACCTTTCTTAACATTTATATGATCTATTCTAACTTCATAATTTTTTGGAGGAAAAATAGAACCCTGATAATTATTTTACATTCCCTGACTCTTGGAAGGTTAAACATTTTTTTATATCTCTTATGTTTCTTTATGAGCTGTGTTTTTCTATTACATGAATATAAACATTGTTCAAATATATTTATCTTTATCAGTGGAGTTTTATATTGATAACAATTTTAAAATAACAAATTTTAAGTGTTTAAACAAATGCATCAGACGCCTACCATATTTTCCCCATGTGTAACAAATTATTACTGAGTTACAAACTCTAGAAGAAAAAAAATCCTAAAACACTATTGACATGATATAATGCTGCAACAGTTGAATCACTTTTCAGGAGTCTTGAAATTATAACTTGCTAAATTAATTGTAAAACTCCCCTTTTAATGACACACATGCACAAACAAAAATTAAAATCTGACACTTTTAAACAACCTTTCCCCTTACGGTTTAATTCTTGGTTTCAGGAATTGTTTGTTTGTTTAAGGGCGGAGGCAGTGATGTTAATATGATAGTGCCATAGACATCCCTCATTTTTGTCTTCCCTCCCACCTCAACAACAAAAAAGTCAGCATACATCCATGGACAGTAGTGCCTTTGAGGGAGCTGTGGATTCTAGCATCATATGTCAAGGGACCCAGGAGAAGTCTTATCCCATGTCAGGTGACAGGCAGACAAACCTTGATTCTAACTGTGGTCCTTGCAGTGATCCATAAACTATTTTCAGCCTTTCTTGATCAAGATCTGGTAGTCCTTAGAGAACACTGACTTAGACAATCACTCACAAAACAAAGAGCTTTTGTAGAAGTCCATGTTTGTGGAGGAGAAATGACCATACTCCATTGGAGCAAAAAAAAAAAAAAAAAAAGATGCATTGAAGAGAGCATTTAATAAAGGCTAGAGGAAATGATTGGGAGAAGGCAATGGCACCCCACTCCAGTACTCTTGCCTGGAAAATCCCATGGGCAGAGGAGCCTGGTAGGCTGCAGTCCATGGGGTCGCTAAGAGTCGGACATGACTGAGCAACTTCACTTTCACTTCTCACTTTCATGCATTGGAGAAGGAAATGGCAACCCACTCCAGTGTTCTTGCCTAGAGAATCCCAGGGATGGGGGAGCCTGGTGGGCTACCATCTATGGGGTCGCACAGAGTCGGACACAACTGAAGCGACTTAGCAGCAGCAGCAGCAGAGGAAATGATTGCTACTTCAAATGTGAAGACAGCAACACAAAAACTCAAAAGAACATGATGAATCTAGGACACATAACACCACCAATGATGATCTGGTACTGAACACAAAGACATGGCGATCTCTGGCTTAACGGATAAAGAATGCAAAATAACTGTTTTAAGAAAACTCAGTGAGCTACAAGAAAACACAAAGACAATTCAGCAAAATCCAGAAACATGAACAAAATAAACTTAACAAAAAGACAGAAATTGTAAGAAAGAATCAAGAGAAATTCTAGAGCTGAAGAATAAAATGGATGAAATTAAATGTGCAATAGAGAACATAAGAGCAGACTTGACCAAACAGAAAAATCAATGATACTGAAGACAAGAACTCTGAAATTATCCAGTCAGGACAGATAAAAGAAAGAAGAAAGCAAGCCTATGTGAGTTATAGGACACTATCAAAAGGATCAATTTGTGATCAGGAGAAGAGAAGGAGAAAGGGGTAGAGAACTTATTTAGAGAAGTAATGCCTGAGAACTTCCCAAATTTGAGGAGAATTGGACATCCAACCACTTCCCTGGTAGCTCAGTGGTGAGCCTGGTAGGCTACAGTCCATGGGATCGCCAGAAGTAGGGCACAACTGAGTATGCACACATGGAAACATGACTAAGGATGCACGCATGGAAACAATGTGATGGGGCTTCCTTGGTGTCTCAGATGGTAAAAAAAAAAAAAAAAAAAACTGCCTGCAATGCAGGAGATCTGGTTTTGATCTCTGGGTCGTGAGAATCCCCTGGAGAAGGGAATGGCTACCCACTCCAGTATTCTTGCCTGAAGAATTCCTTAGGCAGAGGAGCCTGGCAGGCTACAGTCCATCAGGTCACAAAGAGTCAGACATGACTGAGAGACTAACATTTTCACTTTTTTCTTGAATATCCAAGTTCATGAAGCTCATAGGTCACTACACAAAGTCAAAGAAACCCTCTCCAAATATCGCATTATATCCCTTATATGTAGGATCTAAAGGGTAATGAAACAAATGAACTTACTTAAAAAACAGAAAGAGACTCACAGACTTAAAAAAGGAACTTATGGTTGCCAGGGGGAAGGCTGAGGGAAGGGATAGTTAGGGACTTTTGACTTGCACATGTACACACTGCTATATTTAAAATGGGTAACTAACAAGAACCTCTTGTATAGCATGTGGAACTCTGCTCAATGTTACGTGGCAGCCTGGATGGGAGGGCGGCCTGGATACATGTATATGTATGGCTGAATTCCTTCACTGTTCACCTGAAAATATCACAACATTGTTAACTGGCTATACCTCAATACAAAATAAAAAGTTGGAAAAAAAAAAAAAAGAAACCCTCTCCAAGACACATCAGAATAAAAATGTCAAAAATCAAAGACAAAGAAAATCTTAAAAGCAGAGAGGAAAAAGGGGAACTCTCAAAAGGCTATTAGAAGACTTTTCAGCAGAAAACTTACTAGCCAGAAGAGAGTGAAATGCTATATTCAAAGTGCAGAAAGAAAAAAAAAAAAAAAACTGCAGCCAAGAGTACTTTACCTGGCAAAGCTGTCCTTAAGAAAGTAAGGAGAGATGAATACTTTCCTAGACAAACAAAAGCTGAGGGAATGTATCACTACTAGACCTTCCTACAAGAAATGCTGAAAGGAGGTCTTCATGCTGAAAGGATGATAATTAGTAACATGAAAACATATGACCATATATTTTCAACACATTGCTAAAGTAAATATGTAGTCAAATTCAGAATACTCTAATATTGTAACATGGTAGAGTGTTAAATACTTAACCCTATATAAAGTGTAAAAGACAATTCTTAAATAAATACACAATATTAAAAAAGATAAACTGTAACATCAAAAACATAAAAGGGGAGTAAAGGATAGAGTTTTGTATGCAATCAAAGTTAAGCTGTTACCAGCACAAGATAGACTGTAACATTTATATTTTATGTAAGCTTCATGGTAACCATGCAGCAGAAACCTAAAGTGGATTCACAAAAGATAAGAAGACAATCAAAGCATTCCAATACAGTAAACCATTCATTTACAAAGGAAGGCAGCAAGAGCAGAAGAAAGGAACATAGCAACTACAAAACAACCAGGAAACAGTTGATAAGATGGCATATATAAGTTCTTGCATATTAATAATCTCTTTTTCACACTGTCAGCCTTTCAGATCTAAATATTATTACTATGTTATTGTCATTATTATACTTATTTGGGGCTATGCTGTGCTGTATGTGGGATCTTATCGAACCCCTGCTGGACTGCCAGGGAAGTCCCTCAGATATAAATATTAGACTTTACCAGCTATAAACATCTATTGAACTTCAGCTATGTGCTTAGAACTGAGAAGACACCTGGACATAGGGCTTAGAGCAAGCACTGGAGTAACTAATAACTTTAATTTGTGGTTCAGATTTTTTAAGAGAATACTTTCTCAAAATATGCTAGTGACCTAACAAAAGTAAATGCCAATAAAACTAACCAATGGTTTATTTTTCTAAGGTAAGTATTTAAAAACTAAGAGGCAGTAGAGAAACCTAACTGAATATATAACTCACTTGATCTATTTTTAACATATTTAGTTGCTAAAATTAAAATGTCATCTTGACTATTTTCCCCAAGAACTTAGCCCAGTAGACATTTTTGCAAGTGAAGAAAAGAGTGGAAGTGTTAGTCACTCAGTTGTGTCCAACTCTTTCAGACCCCATAGACTGTAGCCTGCCAGACTCTTCTGTCCATGGGACTTTCTGGGCAAGAATACTGGAGTGGGTTGCCATTTCCATCTCCATATTCTTTATTTATTTAAATTTATTTATGGCTGAACTGGGACTTCCTTGTGTCACATGGGTTTTCTCTAGTTGTAGTGAGTGGGCTTCTCCTTGCTGTGGCTTCTCTCGTTGTGGAGCACAGGCTCTAGGCCAGCAGGCTCAGTATTTGTGGCACATGGGCTTAGCTGCCCTACAGCATGTAAGATCTTAGTTCCTGAACCAGAGATTGAACGCATGTCCTCTGCATTGGCAGGCTTATTCTTAACCATTGGACCACCAGGCAGTCCCTAAATCACTTATTCTTGAGAAGTATGCACTGATTATCCTGCCATTGATTTACATCAATGCAACTAAATCAGTGAAATGAATTCTGATTGTAAATCACTGACTCTGGTTCTACCAGTAGTTCAGTTAAGAACAGATTTGTTTACACCATTCACAAATCAACAGAAATTGGTCCTGGAAAGTGTCATGCTCTTCCACCAAACCTTTGACACAATATGATTGCATATGCCTCTCTGCCCTTGTCTGTACTTCTATGCAGACATTCTTTCTGCACCTCTACTATAAAACTTAGCAAGTTTTCTTCCATTCATTTTCCTGTTTATTACTTTTTATTATTTATTTATTATTATATTATTTTTATTTATTATTTTAACTTTACTTATTTAAATTTTGGCTGTGATGGGTCTTCATTGCTGCTCACAGGCTTTCTGTAGTTGCAGTGCTCAGGCTTCTCATTGTGGTGGGTCCTCCTGTTGTAAACCATGGGCTCCAGGGCACGCGAGCTCAGTAGCTGTATCACCTCCACTAGCTTTGTTCGTAGTGATGCTTCCTAAGGCCCACTTGACTTCACATTCCAAGATGTCTGGCTCTAGGTGAGTGATCACACCATCGTGCTTGTCTGGGTCGTGAAGAGCTTTTTTGTACAGTTCTCGTGTGTATTCTTGCCACCTCTTCTTAATATCTTCTGCTTCTGTTAAGTCCATACTATTTCTGTCCTTTATTGAGTCCATCTTTGCATGAAATGCAAAGGTACCTAACCTTTAAATGAGTAATAACTTTGGGCTTCCCAGGTGGTGCTAGTGGTACAGAATCTGCCTGCCAATGCAGGAGACAAAAAAGATGCGGGAAATATCTCTGGGTGGGGAAGATACCCTGGAGGAGGTAATGGCAACTCATTCCAGTATTCTTGCCTGGAAAATTCCATAGACAGAGGAGCCTGGTGGGCTACAGTCCTTGGTGTCTCAAAGAGTCAGACACAACGGAGCATGCACACACACCTTTGGTCAAAGATATCAGCTTGTGTCTTACTGCAGAGTATCTTTCTCCTTTGCAGTACCTGAGCTAATGCTGGTTTAAAAAAATGGTCTCTCATGTTTTCTACTGACCTGATTTACCTTCAGATTTTAAAATTTCTGTATTATTTTAGAAGGTAGGTGAGTGTGTGCGTGCATGCACACACGTGTGTGGATGCACAGGCCTATGCACACAATAGATTCTTTGAGCAGTGCCATGGTCATTTTTCTGCAAAGTAAACAGCCACTGATACCGGCCATGATCCCTCCCACATATACTCTTCTCCAATCAGCCTGAAATGTGAACAGTACAGTTTTGAGTTAGGAGATTTTTTAATCACCCTTCACAATCTATGAGTATGTCTTATCTCTCCCATCTCTAACATGTATTCTCAATCTGCCCCTTTCTTCTGTCCCACCACAGTGGCCCCTCCAAGTCACCATCCTCTCTGATCTGGATAACTATTCTCTACACCGCAGCTGGAGTGGTTCTTCTCAAATACAGATCCGATTCTGTTGCTCCCCTGCTGCAAGGTCTCCAGTGGCTCTCCATGGCACCTCAATATCATGTCCTACACAGTCCTAGATAACCCACCCTTCTGCAACCGTGCTACCTCTTTACTGGGCCTGCTCCACCACACCCTTTGCAGAGAAAGCTGTCTCGCCATCTGTCTGTTCCTTGACCCGGTGACATTTCAAGGCCACTGCTCTTGTTCCCTACCTTCTAGATTCCTGCATGGCTAACTCTTTATAGGCACTCAGGTCTCAGTTCAAATGACATCTCCTTAAAGAGGGCTTCCCTGATGGCTCAGCAGTAAAGAATCCTCCTGCAATGCAGGAGACCCAGGAGATGTGGGGCTGGAAGATCCCCTGGAGGAGGGCATGGCAACTTACTCCAGTATTCTTGCCTGGAGAATCCCATGGGCAGAGGAGCCTGGTGGGCTACAGTCCAAAGAGTTAGAGTCAGACACAACTGAAGCGACCTAAAGTACTGAAGCAACGTAAGAACTGAAGTGACTTAAAGAAGCACGCACAATCCTTAAGTCCCCTTCATCAGCCAGTTTAAAGCAGCAACCAGCCACAAGGTGTCACACCACACTGTTTTGTTTTCTTCCCAGTCCTAACCTCTTGGCAGCAGAGTTGAGTGGTAAAGCACATGAGCACAAGGGCCAGACTCAATGGGCTCAACTCCCCAGTACACCTCTACTACTTGGGTGACTTGGGGACAAGCACTTCATCTTTCAGTGCCTCTGTTTTCAGAATAATAAAAGTGCATACTTCATGAGAACTGTTGTAAAGACTAAATGAGTTTATACATTCAGAATGTTAACCACAGAACCTGGCTTGTAGTTATATTGTTTATCTGTTGTTTGCCTTTCCTTTCTGTACCTTCCTTACTCTCATTTCACAACCACCATCACCACCAAACACGTAAAAATCAGAAAGAGCCGAGATCTTACTGCCTTGCCCCCAACTCCTTTATTTCCTAGTGTGGACCACTATTTGTTCATTCATATTTGTTGAATGAATGAAGTATTAGAAACAAATGATAAAGGTGTTTAAATTTATCTCAGATTGATTTCATTTTTCTTAAGGAATCTCAGATCTACAGAAGAAGCACAGAAGATTATTAAGACAGTGGTTTCTTTTTTTTTTTTTTTTTTTCCTTCTTAGTTTCTATCTCTTAGTGCACTGCTGAAGAGAAGTTACACAGCATTGGGAGGCAGGAGAAATAAATATTTTTTTAAAAATGTTTCTGTTTTTATATTCTCAGTTCCAACCAACAGTATTTTTAAAATTTATTACCTCATTTATTTTTGGCTGCATTGGGTCTTCATTGCATGCATGGGCTTTCTCTAGTTGCAGTGCTCAGGCTTCTCATTGTGGTGACTTCTGGCTTCCCTGGCAGCTCACACAGTAAAGAACCTGCCTTCAGTGCTCTTGTTGCAGACCACAGATTCTAGGGCTCTAGTTGCCCTTCAGTATGTGGACTCTTCCTGAGTCAGGGTCAAACCCATGTCCCCTGCACAAGAATCCTGGCAGGAGGATTCTTAACCACTGAACCACTAGGGAAGTCCAGAAAAAATAAATATTGGTTCTATCACTTACAAACTAAAAGAGGCTTCTTGAGGCTGCTCTGGGTCTCAGAAGGCTCATCTGTATATCAAGCTTATTACTACTGGCTGAAGATAGAACAATGGGTCAGGTGTGGGTGGTTGTTATTTGTTTAGTCATCAGCTCTAAGATCTATGATTTTATGAATACAATCAAAATTCAGGAGAAAAATATTAAAGTCTATAAGGTAAAACTGAATTATTTTACAGATTATCTGAAAGCAAATTAATGTCATCCTTAATGTTAACATTAATTAAAATGTTAATCAATGCAGTTGTCAACTCTATTGATAGCTCTGGGATTATCTGTAATCACCCACAGAGACTAGCTTCTAACTTTATGTACATACACACACCCACAAATTAATATATCTCTTTCTGTTCAGAGTTATATGTTTAACGAGTAACTACAAAAAGATATAAAATGATTATCTCAAACTTGAATGCTTGAAACATCATTGAACTGTACCTTTCACATAAGTATTTTCTTCCAAACTTTGAATAGGAGGCCAACTTTCTCCCAATAATCTCATTTTCAGCCCCCAATTTATGATTATTTTATTACTTTGGATTAGGTTAAATTTAAATTACTATATTAAGTTGCAAAATTATATGTGCCAGGTGTTTTAAGGCCTTGATCAATAGCTTTGGAGTTATTCTCTAACAACCTCCTTAAAACAGTTCTTCCCAATTTTTCCTTCTGAATCTCTGGTTGTAATTCTGCTGAAGTTCTCTCTGTCTCTCTCTCATTCTATATCCACTCCCCTCCCCCTATCTTTAATAGGAAATCTGGATTCAAATATTTTTTGTTACCACTGACCCACAGAAAGAAATTTTTTCACAGTTTTTCCCATTTATTTATATTAGTATAGACTCCTAGATATTTATTTTATTTAATGGTTTATAATCCATTATTATTATTTATTTTGATGCTAAAATTATCCCCGTTTTTGACATTGGAAGACCCTTAAAGCTGCCAACTGTGTCCTTTTGACCAAGTTCTCATCATTTTTTAGCACTTCCTCATCTTCTAGATCAGGTCCATCCTGTGCTTTACCTGCCTCAGCCCTACAATCAGTCTTTTCTCCAAGGAGCCATGGCAGAGTCATGGTTCTTTTGACTGGAGAATGAGATCTGGAAACCAAGATTTGTGTGCTTGATGTATTATACTACTGGCTGATCGTTTGCTTGAGCTATAAGAATTTGTTATCTTCTCTCACTACATATCAGATAGGCTTTACATTCCGTTGCAAATCTGGCTGTAGAAGTCAGTGAATTTTTACTATCGTTTTATTATCTTTCTCACATCTGACTCCATTTTGAGTCAGATGTGCTTTAGACAGAGGGAAACTTAGTGCACTTAAACTATTCGGGGACTGTTTCCGTTTGGAAACCTGCAGAAGGGAAGCCCTTGGTCACCGGTGTGCAATACACACCTGTGTCCTCCGGAGTCCGCTGTTCTTCGCCCAGCACAGCCCCACAGCTTTCTCAAACCTGGAGTGTCTGCAACACTCTGCAAGGACACAGTGGAGGGGGTAAGTCAGCGCTCCGACTTCCTCCCGACGCCGCCTCTGATTGGCTCTGGGCACACAAGAAACGGGTGAATGAGCGGCTGGCCCTCGCAGAAACTTGCTTGAGGTCTTTGGGTGGTATTGCCCTTTCCTCCTCGTCCGTCCGGCAGGCCAGCCGAGCCGGAGGAGGATGAGGTCGTCCTGTGTCCTGCTTACCGCCCTAGTGGCACTGGCTGCCTATTACATCTACATCCCTCTGCCCAGCTCCGTCTCCGATCCCTGGAAGCTGATGCTGCTGGACGCCACTTTCCGGAGCGCACAGCAAGTGGTGAGACGCAGCCCAGGGCTGATTCTCTGTCCCTTCTCTTAAGCAATATTTTAGGGGGATAGAGAATTTCCGGCCTTTGTCCCGTGAGATGCGTATTTTTGTGGCGCAATAAAGCTATTGCTTTTTAAAGTGTTTCAGGCTGACATTTTCAGGATGTCGCATTCGCTTCTTGGCTAGCAGCGGGTTGGGTCTGTGTCTTCGTCTGTGTTGATACCGGCGAAGGTGAAGTTCTTGAGCAGAATTTGACGACTGTTTAAATCCTTCGTCTTTCCTAAATGTCACCTTCTATCTTGGTTTGCAACGTCAAAAATCAAGGTTCCAGCGTTTTATAACCCACCCCTCCCCCCATTTTGTTCTCTCATAGAGGGCGGCAGAGAGCGAGTTAAGTGTTGTAGCAAGGCTCTGGTTCCTGGGAATGCAGCCACGTTAAGAGCAGACTTGGCATGGTGATCTCGCACTGTGTCCGACAGTGGAGCCCTCCATTGCCGCGGGCAGCAGCCTGGGCTCCCACAGTACTTAGGGAATGGCACAGATCTGCACGTCATGGCCGGCCCGCCTCAGCTCAGCCCAACAAAGGAGGCGGAGAGGCCTGGCTGGCTGCGGGCGAGGCTGTGGAGGTAGTGACAGCAGGTGTGTGCATGATGCCCTTGTTTTGCGCCCTGCGGCGTTCCGTTTATGTCCTTAACTGTAGAAGAGCTAACCTTTGCCTGAGTCAGGATATCCAGGCTTAGCCTGGCAGGGTGACAGTTCTCTTTACTGTACCTTGAGTGTATTTTTTTTTTTTAACCCCGTAGACAGAAAAATGTAACTTTCTGGTTTATTCTATGTAAGAGGCATTATTTTTAGTGCCAGACCATCTAAACTCTAGACTACAATCAGCTGTCAAGTCTGATTGTGCAAGACTAAACAGGGTTTTCTGAGCATCCTGCTCTATCTAAACTCCTACCCTCCTCCCAAACCGAGACTCCTCCCCTCCTCCAACCTCCGGCTTTAACCTCAGGTTATTTTTGTAAATTCCTTTAAAGAATGACAACTAAGGAGAGAGAGAAAAAACAAACAAACAAATAGGATTTTCCTAGAGGATTGATATTCCTTTTCCCTGTGCATTCCAGCTGTGTGTAGGATTACCTAGTCTCTGAGGCATTGTCCTATCACAAATCCCTTAACTAGGGTATTATAGCACATTTATAGGAAGATTTTGCTATTCTTGAATCCAGCCACGTTTCCACCCTCAAGTCCCCCATTTTCTCTTAGGAAGAGTCTATGAGGCAATAGCCTCTTCCTTCCCTCCTGCTTACTACAATGTTGACAAGACGGAAGAATGACCATCCCCTTCTCTAGCATGGGCTCCAAGAAAGGCAGTCTTGTGCAGGATGCTCTGCAATCACTCTCTTCCTCCAGAAATTTTGTTGCTGGGGAGTAGCACCCTTTAAAGATTCTGGGATACAATGATATTTACCTGGGTGGCTTAAATGGCCTTCTACAGTAAAAAGAATAATGCCTAATGATAAGAAAAACAGAAAGAAAGAAAAAATAAATCAAACTACTGTGTTGGCCACAGAGATTATTCTTGCCTTTCTGATCCAAGGAAATCTTCCCTATCATAACTAATTTGAAAAAAAGCCATGATTGGAAAAATGTCTTTCTTCCCCAACACAGCAACCAGTCCAGTAAGGCCTTTAGACCTTACGGTCATCTGCAGAGTGTCCCCTTAGCTGGTGTTTGGGAATGATAATGTTTATAGTGCCAGGTCACAGAGACAGATAAGGTAGCAGAGTATCCTCACTGGGCACTGGTTGGAGTTGGGTTAGCACACAAGTGGCTCTTATCATTTGTCTTCAGAACTGTAAAACATCAGAAAGATCATTCAGCCCACAAGAAAGCATATTCTACCCAGGAAAGCAGTTTACCAGTGTCACTTCAAATTGTCCTGGGGAAAAGGCAATGTGCTTGACACTTGGTAGTAAACAGAGCATGACTGTTAGTCATGCCTCCCTGAATCCCTCCTCAGCCAGGCCACTTGCTGGCTGCAAGGCCAGCCCATTAACCAACCTTCTCTGACCCTCAGCTTTCCTTGTATAATAGGGCTGATAGCTATTGATGCTTTGTAAGAGTGCTGTAATGTATTTTAATGGCTGGAATTGGTTGTAGTTATTCTTCTAAGTGAACTTCCCTGGTGGCTCAGACGGTAAAAGCGTCTGCCTACAATGCGGGAGACCCGGGTTCAATCCCCGGGTTGGGAAGATCCCCTGGAGAAGGGAATGGCAACCCACTCCAATATTCTTCTAAGTATTGTCCCAAAGGGCCACTGTGGGTTGTGGGGAAAATCTGTAGTACTGCTCAACTTTGTTGAAACAATAAATGTTGAAACCTGGACTGCTACCACTAAATTGCCTGGCATAAAGTTTGTTGTCCACATCATTTTAGTTTGAATTGATTGGCTCCGTTAGAAAAGCTACTTCAGTGGTAAGGCTTGGTCAATTTCCTAATACAGCAGGCACCTGCCTAATATCAAGAAATGTGAAGGCTTGGGACTTCCCTAGCGGTCCAGTGGTAAGACTCTGCGCCTTTCACTGAAGGGGGCATGGGTTTGATCCCTGGTTGGGGAACTAAGATGCCATGTGATGTGGCCAAAAAGAAAAAAAAGTGAATGCTGCTTTTATTCTGTTGTCATTGGCAAATGCTTCACCACTCCCTGTCCCTTCTCATCTCCTTTATCTTCTGCAGATGAGTCAGAGTATGGAGATTATGTTCATTGTGCTTTTCTTCCTTGGGGTCCTTCAATATTACCTAAGAAGAAGCTATTTAGGATCTTTCTCAAGTCATTTCAAACACAGATGCTACATTAGAGTCAGCTAGGAAGGCTTCAAAAATCCTAATGCCCGATTCACAATGTATACCAAATTTGTGCAGAATCTCTGGGTGAGGAGTCCCAGGAAGCAGTATTTTAAACAGTTCCCAAGGTGATTTCAGTGTGCAGCAAAAACTGAGAACCACTACTCTGTAAGTTAAATACACTGCTGATGTAGATTATATTTTTCTTAAACTGTTCAAGTTATATTGCATACATGTTGCTGGAAAGGACCCCTTTACATTAGCATGTTTATCAGATTAGTAATCTGATACTTTGGCTCTAAGGTGATAAAATAGCTAGGCATCTTTCAGTGTGATAGCAAAGCCATCATAAGACTTGAACAGTGGAAAAACACAGACAAAAATAGTCTGGGAAGGGCAATGGAGAGAGATGTAGATGAAGATTAGGGGAACAAAAGGAAGGAGTTTGGTGGACATTCTGAAGACATTTAAAAATGCTGTGCAAGCAAAAATTTTTATAAAATGGAAATCCTGGTACAGGTAGAGATACTGAGAAGTATACACTGCTGGAAAAAATGTAAATTTCAACAACTTTTTTGATAGCAGTTTGGCAGTGTCCATGGGAAGCTGTGGAAGTATTTATTCTTTGACCCAACAATCCCTCTGGATGAATTCACGTAATTATGCATATAGTCAAAGCTATAGCTATCAAGATAGAAATATTTCATAGGTACAATAATCTTTTTAAACTAGTCCAAAATCACTGCCATTTAAGAAATATGAGAGAACATTCAGCAACCTTTCTTTTCTTTTTTTTATTTTCAGTGTTATTTAAAAAAATTTAAGAACTATAAGAGACTATGTAAATATGGTAAACCCATATTTTGGAAACTATGCAGTCAAACAATTAAGTTGTAAAAATAAAGTTTAATTATGTACAAGTGATTTATACTGTGCTTTAAGTGAGAAAATGCTACAAAAAGCATATATGCCATTATACCATTTGAAATATCTGTACATCAAAACAGATAGCTTTATAAATCTATGTATAGATTTATAGAAAAAGCAGGACATAATTTAAAATATACTGAATTTTTTTTCTGGTCCATAAGATTCTATCTTCAGGTTTCCCATCTGTATAGTCTAGTTTTTCTGCAATGAACATGAAATAAGAAATTAATTAAAAACTTTTTTTGTAGTAGGTTTTCTACTTCTAAAGTGGAATTGAAATGCACATACATATCAATGTGATTAGTATTTCAGTAATTGTTCTATGAAGAAAATAATTTTATTTTCTTTTCTATTTTGGCTGTGCCGTGTGGCTTGTGGGATCTGACCAAAGATGAAACTCCAGCCATGGCACTGAGGTACTGAAAGCTCTGAGCCCTAACCACTGGACCACTAGAGAATTCCCTAAAATAGATTTCTTTTAAAAAGGCATCTTGGATCCTTTGACCGCTATCATGATAGCAGGTTTCATGTACAGTCACTTAAATGTAACACAGGTTGAAAGCTTAGTGTGTGAGTCTGACCCACAGAAATTGCAGCTTAGTATGATGAAGAAGCTATGCTCATGTATAGCTATTAAAAAGGCAAGAGCTGACAAGTATCACAGAAGAGGTACAGTTACAGGAGCTCATAGGAGGGAGTGGTTTTGTACCGTTTAGAGGGGGTGGTAAAGATGATGACTGAAGGTAATAAAGGGCCAGAGTGTGACTTCTTACCTCAATCACCTCTTAACTTTCTAGTTCTTATCCTAGGTATCCTTTCAGTGACATAATGTAAAAGAAAGATTATTGAAGCTGATATTTCTGCTGAATGCTTCCCCTGTTTCTTATAAATGACAGTGATTTTGGACTAGTTGAGCAAGATTTTTCATCCTGTAAAATGTCCTCGAACTTGTTGAAATCAAATGTGACCACACCTGAATTCTCTGTGCATGATGTGTCTTTGGGCTGTGTGGGTATGCTTTGAATGACAGCTCAGCTGGATGCCATGCAGAACTCCAACTTGGTGACCTTCTTCATAAGCATTCATGAACTGGAATGTTTACTCCTAAATTTAACTTTAAAACATTAGTATATAATAAGCTTTGCTTATTGCCTTCTAGACTTGCCTTGACACATATTTCTTCATGTAAATTAGAGATTTCACTCACTAAGCACGGTAATTTTTAGCTGACTTAGTGAAATTTTCTTTAAACACACCTGGCAGCAGAATGGCTTTAAGAATAGTTTGATTAGTATTAGTTCTGACAAGTGAGGAAAATGAGTTGGTCTCGGTAGAAAGAACCTCCTGGTGGATCCAATCAAATATTAAAGTCAGGTTGATTCAAATACAAGTGTGTAAGATAATGCCTAATTTGTAGTTCTCCTTTTAATTCTTTATACTTTTAACTTTTTATTTTGTATTGAGGTTTAGCCAGTTTCCTTTTTACTTTTCCTAAAACTCTACAAATATGGCTCTGAGCACAGAAATGCCAACCTTATTACTTTATTTTAGTGTGATATCCTATTGCTAACATGTGGCTTGAGCTTGATATGAAAATATTTCTGAGGTGTGAAAGTGTAATAATCATTCTTAACTGTCCTATTAATGCACAATTACTTCTTTTAAATTAGTGAGCATATGTTTACTTTTACTGACAAATGAAACTATACGGTAACTGTCTACCATTTATTTTCTCCTTCATTTATGTTTATAAAGGAAGACGTGTAATTAAATTTCATGGTGACAGGCCTAACTATCTTCCCTACCTAGTCTAAGATGTGTCATAGTATGAAATTTTAACAGTCTTTTAGTGTTTCCAAAATAAAATAGATATCCTAGCCTAATATCCTATCCTTAATAAAGTTAAAATTCTGAAGTCATCATTAATTCAATGAACAACAATGCTAGGAGTTGATGAAACAATAAAACACATGTCTAATCTTTACGAGTTTACAGTCCAGTGAAGGGAATTCTACTGACAGTTACAGAATGTGGCTTGAATGATAGAAGAATTATGATAGAGGCATTTATGGATTGCCTTAAAAAGGACATCTAATGTTAACCTGTGGAGAAGGAAATGGCAACCCACTCCAGTATTCTTGCCTGGGAAATCCTATGGACAGAGGAGCCTGGCGGGCTACAGTCCATGGGGTCTGAAAGAGTCGGACGTGACCGAGCAACTAAACAACAACTACAGTGTTGACCTTAGCATCAGGAGCAGATGTTTCCCTTTCACACTGATATCAGCTCTGAATTATCAAGGCTGAGTGAGCATTTACAGTAAAGACAGAAAGTCGCTCAGTCATGTCCAACTCTTTGCAACCTCATGGACTGTAGCCTGCCAGGCTCCTCTGATCATGGGATTTTCCAGGCAAGAATACTGGAGTGGGTTGTCATTTCCTTCTCCAGGGTATCTTCCTGACCCAGGGATCAAACCTGGGTCTCCCATACTGCAGGCAGACTCTTCATCATCTGAGCCACCAGGGAAGCTCATTTACAGTAAAAATAACATCTATTAAGCATGTCCTGAGCATTTACTCTGTGCCAGATACTGTGCTGTGTGCTTTACATACAGTTCATTTAGTTTGTGCTATAATTCTATGAGATAGGTGTTCTTATTTTCCTTATTTTATAAAGGAGGAAACTGAACTATAAAGAAAAGTAACTTGCTTTTGATAACAAAGCTTGTAAGAGGTGGAGCCTGTGTTACTGTGAGTTTACGAGCTCAACCGTTATGCTAGGTTGACTTTCCATAAGAGCCAGCCGAGTGAAAGAGGTGAGGAAGAGAAGAAGGAGAGAAAGGAGGGGCAAAACGGCATCCCAGACAAAGGGAATGTTCCAGTGGGAGAAGATGGTACAAGCTAAGGCCCTAAAAGTAATTCCGAGTGGCTGGAGTGTAAAGCTCAGAAGCCAGAGAGGTGAGGTAGAAAGGAAGCTCAGGCCAGGTAATGAAGTGTTCTGTGGGCCAGGAAAGGAGCTGCTGAAAGGATTTTAGCAGGGAAATCACATGGTCAGATCTATATTTGGGAACAGTTTTCTCAGTGGCAGTATAGAGACTAGAGTTTAAGAAAATAAATGAGGGAAAAGACCACTTGAGAAGCAATTATCCAGATGAGAGGGGAGAGCATGAACTAATAAAATGGGATGGGTTTGGAGTGAGGCTGGCCAGAGTTGCTGACTGCAAGAGTGAAGGAGAGAAAGGAGTCAAAGATGACTTCTGGGACAGACTCTGCAGTAACTGGGTGAATGGTGATGATGCACCTGATTAGGAAAAGGAGCAGGTCTGAGGGTGAAGGTCACAGAGTTTGGTACCTTGCTTTGAAGTCCATGGGACCAATTTAAGGGTAGCTGTTCATAAATAGTTTGCATATATAAGACCAGAATTTGGGGGAGAGAGAGCTGAGCTTAAGATATGGGTTTGGCAGAGGTCAGTGAATGGGTAATGGTGGGAGCAGTGGGAATGAATGTGTTTAGAGTGAGAGGAGGACTGGGGGATCCTACCAAGAAAACCCCAGGAGCTCACCAGTGAGAGGAAGAGAAGGCCAGCCCTAAGAGAATGAGACCCTGAAGAACATAATTCTTTGGTTATACCTTACATTTTTATAGCACTGCAGGTTTTACAGAGGGTTTCACTTACATGATCTCATTTTATTTTTACAATAAATGACCACCTGATGTTAGTTATTTCCATTTGTCGAGTGAGGAAACAGTTTCTGAAAGGGTCAATGATACTCCCAAGTTCACATGAGTAATAGTGGCAAAACAGGACTGGAATGAAAATCACTAGACTCTTAATTTCGTGTTTTCACTGCTGGGCCAAGTGACCTGAAAACAAAGTCCTGCGTGATGGACTTGCCCGTTTTTGTCTCTGGCGCTGTCTCCCTGACGGGTACTCATAGCTGCAGGTATGCGTGTGGGTATGTGCATGATAACTTTATTACAGGTACATTGTATCCTGACCTTTTTTGATCTCCTGCTATTAAATAAATCTACACTGGTGTTTTCCAGTCTTTTTTCCTGTAAGAGATTTGATGACCTTTGTAAAACACGCCAGGGGAACATAGAGGAAATACTAGGGGAATCTGTAAGGACTTGAATGACAGAATTCACAGGATTCATAAAGAAAATTATACAAAGGGTTCTCAAAGAGAATGCCAACTCTGATAGATTTTGAATAGTTATAAAAAATGCTTTTAAGTTTCTACCTCTATAAAACACCTAACTTTCAGTGTCTTATAGCTCATCTGCAACCTGTTAACAGCCTATCTGTTGGCTGCTAATGGTACAGCATGCAAACTGTAAGGAAGCTCTTTCCTATAGTTTGTATTCTCAGTCACTCAGTCATTCTTTGCTATTACATGGACTGTAGCCTGCCAGGCTCCTCTGTCCATTGAATTTTCCAGGCAAGAACACTGGAGTGGGTTGCCATGCTCTCCTCCAGGGGATCTTCCCAACCCCAGGGATTGAACTCACATCTTTTGTGTTTCCTGCATTGGCAGGCAGATTCTTTACCATTGCACCACCTGGGAAGCCCTATAGTTTGTAACTATTTAAATACATGTATATTGCTACTAAACACAGAGAGATTGTCCCCATGTTCCGTGTACCTAGGGTAGCCTCAACATTTATTATTCAAACCATGCCATGTCCGAGAGTAATAGGGGTTGCTATTAATAATCATGGCAGGACAACCATTTGAAACCAGAACTATTCCCAGACGAATTTGGACGTATGCTCAGCCTGCATTTATGTGACATGCATTCATCAGCATAATCAACTCAAAGTTGTGGAATGATTGCTGTGCTCCCTGCTGTGCTCAGATTTTACTGTTAATCCTCCAGGGAACCAGCTCCCACCCCTCACACCGGTGGAATTCCTGTTCTCTAGGATAGTGGCAGAATGAAAGCACTGAGTTCTTTGGCACTTAGGGCCTGCTCCAAACTGGTACCACTCTGCTGAATCTAGCCTCACAGTGTCCCCATGACCATCGTGACACCTCTCCTCCTGTCGTCACCTCTGCCTCACATGCCCTCCCACCCTCTTACTTTAGCCAACATCCCACACATCTTTCAACACCCACTCAAAGATAATTTCTTTTGGAAACTTCCCCTCTTTCCCCAGTCAACCTTCATCTCTCGCTCCTTCATACTCTGCTAGCATTTTGTTTTTCTTTTATGGCGCTTGTATGTTTCCTAATGTTGATATTTCTTCCCCACCAAATCATAAGCTTCCTCACCTATCATAGACACAATTTTTCTTTTACTATTTTAGTATTTTTGGTTTTTGGGTTTTTGAGTGGGGAGAGGGCTTTGAAGATAATGCATGTTAGAGGAAGTAAGAATTCATAGTTCTGCTTTCTTTCAGTCCTCCCTGTTTCTTCATTTGCCCCAAACACCAAAACTGGTGCTTTCTTGTGCTTCTGACTCTGAACTTATCCAAAAATGGCTTTTTGTTGTCCTTTGCAAATTTTTTTCTGTTTGTTTTTTGCAAGCCTTGCTGTTTTCTGGGTTTTTTATTTCCTCAGAATGTTTTCTTAGATTTATGGCTGTTTTTGAATTTGTAATGAATCATGTGTTTCTAGCTAAATGTTAGTTATCCTACAGGCCACCTCCTTAAAAGATAACTAGCAAATTCCCACATCCATTTGTTATCATTCTCTTTTTCTCTTTTCTCCAGAATGGATAATTGATGAATGCCCCATGAGAAATTAATTTGGCTGACACTCTTCTGTGCCACCTGTCCTATAATATTGTCCCTCCCCTGGGACACAAATTACCTTTTTCTTGACCATTCTGAAGTCTACTTTCCTAAAACACAAGATGTTTATTTCACTGTTGCTACTTTATGCATCAGTTCTAAAATAGAGTCACTCTATCCCAAGGTTTCAGTCACTTCCATTTCATGGCCGTTGGAGAGAAGCAAGTCCAGAGGAGCCATAATCCCTGCTTCCTTGATTTTCTTCGCAAGACAAATCAATTTTGCTTTTAAAAGATGATTGACTTTTAATAGAATAAGATTACTGGTAGGTGTCTGCATAATAATAGATACATTTATTGAATAATAAACACAGTCACTTTGTGAAATAGTAGTTAATGTCCTCAGTTAAGGGAGATAGAAACTCAGTGAGGTTGAGTGGTTCACAGACATGGGACTGACTGGGAGTCTGGCTGTGAACCTGGTCTGCTGATTTCCATAACCCTTTCTGCTGTCTTCCACAGCTTCCCGTTAGATTGTTCAGTCTCCCTTCTTCCCCTTCTTATTCAAATCTTTTGTGTAGATCCACATTGAAAAAGCATCTCATGGGCAAGGAGCCTGCTATCTACTGTTTACAAATTTTAGTCCTAGAGGGTTTTAGTATATGTTACCCATTGAAAAGTGTTCCATGGTAAGTAAGACTAGGAAAAGCCGAGTTAAACAGAGTTAATCAGGATTTCTTTTTTAACAGTGCAACATTTCAGAATCCCTATCATGTATTTTGAATACTGACATGTATTTTGAATTTTAAAGAAAGAATATTTAATTGAGTCCCATATTTAATTGACTTATCAATCCTTATTTGAACTTCATGGTACTGGTGGTATATTTACAGAATTTGGGGTTCCATTTTCATAGTGTTCTAGAGCATGGATTTGGAGGTCAGGGAGACTTATGCTCAAATCCCAACTTGAGCTATACTAGCTGTGTGACTATGACCTTGTATTTAACCTATGAGTGTTTCCTAATCTAGTAACTGGTCATGATACTTAGCTCCTGAAGTTATTTTGAAGGTTGCAAATGATAATGTATACAAAGCTTTATTGTTTGTCATCATCCCACAGTAGTTAATATGTAAAACACTTGGAATAATAACCTGTCACAAAATAAATATGTTTGGTCCTAATCTGACTTTTGGCAGTCGTCTGCAGTATACTCCAATAGTAGTGTGCAGTTTTTTATTTTTTAATTTTCACCTTTATTCTTGTCAGTCTGCTTCTGCTCTTAAATTCGTGGATTTCTATACAACTGTAGATCATTTTTACCTGGCCTGCTGTTGGCTCCTGCTGCTGAGCTTAAATCATAACTTTACCATTTACTAGTCATGAGACTAACTGGGCAAGTTCCTAAAACTCTTAAGTAACTTAAAACTTAAAAGGTTTAGTTTCCTTATCTATAAAAGTGGAATAATGACAGTGCTTCCCTCAAGGCTTGTTGTTTTTATTGTTCAATTGCTAAGTTGTGTCCAATTCTTTGCAACCCCATCGACTGCAGCATGCCAGGCTTCTCAGTCCTTCACTCTCTCCCAGAGTTTGCTCAAACTATGTCCATTGAGTTGGTGATGCCATCCAATCATTTCATCCTCTTTTTCTCCTTGTGCCCTCAGTCTTTTGCAGCATCAGGGTCTTTTCCAATGAGTCAGCTCTTTGCATCAGGTAGCCAAAGTATTAGAGCTTCAGCTTCAGCATCAGTCCTTCCAATGAATATTCAAGGTTGATATCCTTTAGGATTGACTGGTTTGATCTCCTTGCTGTCCAAGGGACTCTCAGAAGTCTTCTCCATACCACCATTCAAAAGCATCAATTCTTCAGTGCTCACTCTTCTTAATGGACCAACTCTCACATCCATTCATGACTACTGTAAAAACCATAGCTTTGACTATATGGACCTTTGTCAGTAAAGTGATATCTCTGCTTCTTAATATGCTGTCTAGGTTTGTCATAGCTTTGCTTCTAAGGAGCAAGCGTCTTTTAATTTTGTGGCTGCAATCACCATCTGCAGTGATTTTGGAGCCCAAGAAAATAAAATCTGCCACTGTTTTCACTTTTTCCCCATCTATTTGGCATGAAGTAATGGGACCGGACGCCATGATCTTGGTTTTTTGAATGTTGAGTTTTAAGCTAGGTTTTTGACTCTTCTCTTTCACTGTCATCAAGAGGATCTTTAGTTCTTCTTTGTTTTCTGCCATTAGAGTGATATCATCTGCATATCTGAGGATGTTGATATTTCTCCCGGCAATCTTGATTCCAGCTTGTGATTTATCCAGCCCAGCATTTCACATGATGTACTCTGCATATAAGTTAAATAAGCAGGGTGACAATATTCAGCCTTGACATACTTCTTTCCCAATTTTGAACCAGTTCGTTGTTCCATGTCCGGTTCTAACTGTTGCTTCTTGACCTGCATACAGGTTTCTCAGGAGGCAAGTGCTGGGAGCCAGTGTGAGGAATCTCGCTCATGGCAAAGGTCATGAGGAAGGAAGCCAGACATACACAAAGGCGTGATCTGGCTTCAGGGGTTCCCCCAGGGTTTTCTTGAATATCTACCCCGCAAAACCAGAGTCTGCCTGCCTTATTGTACTGTGCTTTCCACTCTTCTAACATAACAGGGGGCCATCCCCAATCACCTTCCTCTAAAAGGAATTAACTTAGGGCTCCAGTTAACTGTCTCCTGCATATGAAAAGAATGTCTTGGCTTAAACCCCTCTGATAGCTTTCTAACTTACCTGACTGGTCTGTCCGGACTTTTACAACTTGTGATTGATTATGGCCCCCCAACCGCGAGAGGCACGAAGCTGAAAGCATCTTAAAGATACAACGCCTTTTTTAAAGAGCTAAAAATTATATTGGTGACAGGTTTCACTGTTGAGTCAATGACTGCTGCCAGGCCTCCATATTCTTTATCTTTTAGACACCTGAAGGATATTAATCAATGTAATTGGGATATAGAAAAAGGAATATAGTAGTTTTGATGTTAGCAACACTAGACTTTTGAGTTAATTACTTTTCTCTTTGTTATAAATCACTGTACTTCTTTCATTGTTATAAATTGTTGTGTTCTTGCTATGTAAGAATGTAACTTTATTTAGTGCTTTCTGAGAGTGGCACCAGACTTTGAGAAGAACAACACAAATAAGTTCTCTGGTTGACAGACCCTTATCAGAAAAGGGCCGTAAAATGTTAATTGGCCTTCTGGCCAGAAGATGATGTAAATCACCTAAGACTTGTGTATACAACTAGGTATTCAGAGAGAAAGCCTGGTCTCGATAAGAGTCAGGGCTGCTGACGCTGCATAATTTTGTTTTATCCATTGATCTCTATGTACAATCAAAAGTATAAAAGGCCTTTCTGGACAATAGAGGATGGGCAAGTCACTGGAAAGACTGGTTTCCCCCGTGTCTCTCTCTCTTTCTCCCTCTCCCTCCCTCTCCTTTTCAGGCTGAATTCCCATCTGGGGCATGGAGGCTCACCATGTCTACTTACTTGCCCTGGCTTCTAAGACCCATGAGAGAGGGAGCCCAAGGCGGGGCACCCTCCTCTATTCAAAAGGGTGCTGGTGGCCTAATGTAGATGGTGCAAACCTCTTGTCCTGAGGTTTTATTAGTTCTCCATGTAAACCAAGTTATTCAGCCTCTTTTCTCCACTAGATTTTCCTACTATACTATTTTTTCCTAATCTCTCTTATATTTCTAATTAAATAATTCTTTCTAAGATGCCACGCCATCTCCCCTTCGAATTACCCTGGATCCACCAGGGCTGGACCCCGGCAGGCAAGTAAGGTGGTCTGGTATTCTCTTTAAGAATTTTCCACAGTTTGTTGTGATCCACACTCTCAAAGGCTTTAGTGTAGTCAATGAAGCAGAAGTAGATGCTTTTTGGAATTCCTCTGCTTTTTCTATGATAAATGTGATTGTGTATGTAACATTCTTAGCATAGCAATTGGTATATAGCAAGAAGGAAAAACCTGTTCCTGTAGTTAAAATTTTGGCATCTATGGGCTTAGTTTGCTGATGTTCTACCTAGATATGTGAGTCATCATCATAGAGGTAACATATACCATCTAACAATTTCACATATATATTAACTCAATCTTTATAACAACCCTGTGATTAAGTACTATTATTCCTATATTAAAAATGTAAAGATTGAGGCACAGAGAGGTTAAGTAACTTGCCCAGATTACACTCCTAGAGCCAGAACGCTAATTTAAGCAGTCTGGCTTTGAAGTTAGTACTCTAAAAACTGAAGAAATTGCAGTCTTTTAGACCATTACTGTCTTATGTCAAAGATCTTTATCAGACTCTGCCAAGATATTCGTTCGTTTTAGCATAATATGTGTCACCTGAAAAGAGTTCCTTAGACTTGAAGAATCTAAGGTACAGTTGGTGACATGACATTTTGTTACATAAATGAAAGTCCTTTACTTGAATTCTGCCCTGTTGGTGAGCCATCTGCCACTTGTGAAGATAGTAAAGAAGCACTTGCAAGCAGGGTTGATACTTTCCTAAACAAAGGGCTTTGAATTTGCTCAAATGATTGCTATCTTTTGGGCTCAGAAATCTGACCTATAAAGTTGGAAAATATAACTTTGACCTTTAAAGTTACTAAAGGCAGTTTGACCACCATAATAAAAGAAATTCACCATGGCCTCTATCATTGGTTTAATTGAGTAATCAGTAAATGTCAGTCTCTGTGGTTATAGCAATTCACAAAACAAACAGCACTTAGCCTTCCTAGAGTTAAAACCCTAAGCCAAAAATATGTGGCAAGTAATATAAAGGAATGGAGAAGGAAATGGCAACCAACTCCAATATACTTGCCTGGGAAATCTCATGGACAGAAGAAACAGTCCATTGGGTTGCAAAAGAGTCAAACATCACTTAGCGACTAAAACAACACCAATATAAAGGAAATATAGGAAATATGGAGAAACTTGTTGGCAGGTCAATGTAATTGAAATTCCCTAAAGACCTGGAATCCCCTAAGGAAACAGGGTTGAATAAGAGAGTGGTTTTAGAGTTGGCAAGAAGAGGTGGAGCCAACAAAGGAGACAGAGCAGTCATGGAACAAAGGAAAGCTAGGGAAACAGAGTGTCAAAGAAACCAAAACCCACAAAGGCTCCACCAGGAGGGGGTGGTCAACTGTGTCAGAGTTTTCTGAGAAATGAGAAATCTGAGGATGGAATCAAGCCCTTTCCTTAGGCATCCTGGTGGACCTTTTAGTGGATCAGCTACAAAACGTACTTTCAGTTAACAGTGGCTTTTACATTCAGCGTCTCAACCTTTTGCCTCTTTGTTGGAATGACTTCAAGGATGTTTGCCAAAAATAATGTTTTGACTTTGGCTGTGTTATTACTGAGCTATCACTTATGACAGAAGATAGCCAAAAACTCCTTCATAGCTTGTAATTAAAAGAACCTGACATGGAGTTTACCAATGTATATTACTGAGGTGCTAAACAGGTTTATATATAAATATATAAAAATTATCAATATATAACTACTAGTATTACATTAAAGAAGTAAATGTATATTTGAAAATAAAAAATATATTTATAAAACTAAGAAACAAGAGGAAATAAAAAGTCAAGAAGCTCTTCTTCCTCAAATGACTATCTTTAAATTTGGGTTGGTTGATTCAACTATGTGGAAACATATTTTAAAATCTGAACTCTTCTAAGTAGCTTTTCCTGTCTGCTTCCCAATGAGGGTCACACCAGATGAATATTAAACTTGCTCCCTACAGATTGATGCCTATTAATTCTGTAATTAGCAGTGTACAATTTAAATGCCTGTACTGTATGTTCATCAAGGAGAGTGGGCCAGAATTTTACCAGACACAGAGTGTGCCAGATTCAGGGCTTAGTGGCCATAGAAGCGCCTACTGACCAAAACCAATACCTTCTGTCTGATTGCCTCACATAGCCAATCCAAATGGCACCATCTTGCAACTTAAATGAAGATGTATCTTGGATAAAAAGAACATTGTTATTGGTCATGTCTACAGAAGGAACCTGTTTAGAAATGATTTTCAATTACTCTAAAACAGTAACATGATTTCCTGGCTCCCTAAAAGCATGTTTTGGGGAAAACCTTAGAATTTGATTAAAAAGTTGGATTTTCATTTGATTGTTGTCAGTGATTAAATATCCTCTGCCATTATCTTCCCCATCCCCATTTTTTGTTTTTGTTTAATTTTATTTCCATTTTCAGATTTCGGAGAACCTGAAACAGTCCTGGGTAGCATGTTTTAAGTTCCGTATACTTGTGATCCTTAAAGGTGTCTCATTAAAGATTGGTTCCTGTGGTTTTTAGTGCATGTGGGAGAGCTAGGTTTCCTTAAGGTCTTTTGTAACCACTGAAATGATGCTTAATGTATAGTGTTATGCTCTGTTACACTTCTTTCTCTCTCTGTTTATGGAGGAAAATGGTGCATTGTGCTTTCTCTAAAGTGCCATATGCTTTCACCTCCTGATCACCCAGGAGGTGTCACACATTGTAGAGACCTTGAAGTGCTCACATTTCTAGTTTGGAAAAACCAAGGAAACACTTCCAACAAGGCCTACTAAGTGCTATGGTTCATAGTGGGTGCTGTGGGAGCCCAGCAGAGAAGCCTCTGTGTGTGTGCCAGGGGGGAACTCAGGCAGAGGATCCCAGAGAGAGTGCAAGATCAGCTGAGTCTGGAAGGATGAAAAGAAGTGCATCACACAGATGTGGAAAGAAGGGCATTCCAGGAAAAGAAAACAGCAGGTGCAAATCCCTGAGATGGGACAGCATGGACACATACCCAGGAGTTCTTTCTTTTGTATTTCAGAGAGCTATGAAACATGTAAAGGAGATCTTTGCATAACTAGGACATAGGTGGAACTAGTCTCAGTCTTGTGTCATTAAGATATATTTCACTGTTTTAATTATGGTAACTTTAAGTAAGCCAATATGATAATGAAAACATAAAACCAGTATATGATTTTTCAGGAATATGTACTACTTGGTGAAATAAGCTTTAAACTACTTATTAAAAATATTCTGTGTTACAGACTAGTAGAATAACATTTAAATTCTAGTGGCCAAATACATAATTTGATTGAAAAACAGTTTGTCTTTCTACTGTTTGGTTTTAGACGCTTTTTGCCTTAGACCAACTTAAAGAAATTTTTGTTTTTCTTGTTGTGTTCCTAAAGTGCTGCTTCAGAAAGTATTTCTTTGCTTAAAGTTTGAAAGAAACACTGCAGTTGTTGGCAGTTGTTGGTGCCTTATGAGACGAGAACTTCTTGTACGTTCATCAAACAGGTTAGGTGTCTGTGATTAGAAACCTCTTGTTTTAACCACCCAGTCTAATTTCTATCTCACCCCTATTTTCCTCTCTTATTCTACCCTGATTTTTCCCTCCATAGAACATATTGCTATTGGCGATTGTTTCTTTTATTCCTTCTAAGTAGTTTCTCTCTCTAAGTAATGGTCTCCCCTGCTAGGTTGGAAGCTCTGTGAGGGGAGGAAGGAAGTCTGTGGGCTTCCCTGCTGTGTACCCAGCTCCTAAAAGTACCTGGCAGAAAATAAACACTCTCATAATTGCTAAGTGAATTGATGATGAGTAATTCAAAGCCCCTGGACAGCTTCCACAATAAAGAGTATTGGTGATAAAAACCAGACAGGAAATTTTCCCCGTACATCCTACTTCTCAAATAAGGCATCATCATCAATAGGACCAACCAGCAAAATGTGCTTGCTTTGGCCCAGGATTCCTATTTCCTGTCTGTGAAGAGCCCAAATAGAAAATGATAAGGAGTAAAGTTTCTGAGAAAGCAGGAATTTGAAGCAACAGTGAAAGAAAGTATAGTCAGCAATATAAGCCATTCATTCAGCAGTTATGTTGTTCAGTTACTAAGTGGTGTCTGACTTTTTATGACCCCGAACTGCAGCATGCCAGGCTTCCCTGTCCTTCACTATCTCCCAGAGTTTGCTCAAATTTATATCCATTGAATAGGTGATGCTATCTAGCCATCTTATCCTCTATCACCCTCTTTCCCTTTGCCTTCAGTCTTTCCCGGTTTCAGGGTCTTTGCATCAGGTGGTCAAACAACTGGAGATTCAGCATGAGTCCTTCCCATGAATATGCAGGGTTGATTTCATTTAGAATTGACTGGTTTGATCTCCTTGCAGTCCAGGGGACTCTCAAGAGTCTTCTGGATGCCATGATCTTAGTTTTTTCAATGTTGAGTTTAAAGTAGTTTTCTCACTCTCCTCTTTCACTCTCATTAAGAGGCTCTTTAGTTACTCTTCACTTTCTGCCGTTAGAATGGTATCATCAGCAACTATACTGAGCACTAATCATGTACCAGGCATAATAATAGACCAAGGGGGACAAAGATGGAGACCTTGAAACTCATAATGACAATACAGCAAGTGTCAAAAATAGAAACTTGAACCAGGTCCTAGAGAGCATTGAGGCAGGAGCAACTGCCTGAGAAGTGAGCTGGACAAGGTGTCCCAGAGGAGGGGACATTTGAGACGGTCACTGAAGGAGGAACTGGAATTTGGTAAAGCAGGAGAAATTCCGTTAGAAGATGGAGCCCTGCAGTTCAGCTTTCTGTACCTTTGAGGAAAGTAAATACTACGTGGGCAAGACAGGCAAGTTTTACAGGCAGAGGTGTGTACTAGTCAGTGGTGTGTAGGAATATGAGTAGGTAAAAGGTTGTTTGAGCAGTAGGTAGATGTCAGAGGGTGGAGAATGTAATCTCTGACTATCACAGCCACTGAAATTTTTTTCTCCCTAAAAGTATATTTCCTTTAGTAAATAGGAAGACTGAATTATTTTATATAGCATGAGGTACATAATTATGCTATAAAAATTTAGAAAATAGAAAAATTTACCTACAGTCTCACTGTAACACCATAAAGAAACTTTCATTAAAAAAAATACTTGACAAGTAAAATATCTTTGCAAAACTCATACAGCTGGTAAGCGGCTAAGAAGGAATTTAGACTTGTTTGTTTTTATTTCAGTCCTTTGGTCTTTGCAATCTGCTATGCTGCCCTTCAAAGGGAAATATAGGAGCTTGTTAACAAAGTTCCTGTTCCTCCAGGTATCTTCCTCTAAGCTAAAATCTAATGATGATACCTTGCTTGTACTCAGAACTTGTCTAAAATATTTTTTAAGAAATTTCATTTCAAGTCATTTCATGAGGTGCTTGTGAACGTCCATCTCATTACTTTATAGTCTCATCTTGTTTATGAGTGAAATGTAATCCTCAGCTTCATCACACATCTTGTTATCTAGAGGAACTTTGGCTTTACCAGGAATAAAATCCAACTTCAAGGAAAGAGGATTTGCCCCTGTTAAGGGTATAAAGGAGTGAACCAAAGTCTTGTAAAAGTACTTTCACAAGAAAGTAGTTGTAAAAAGTATTTTTGGTCAGTTAGATTACATATGTGAACTCCTTACTTCTTTGCAAGGGTTAGATTTACATGCTATGAAAGCTGCTTTGGTTTTCAGTTTGTGTGAGGACTGTCAGCTTCCACTCCTGTTGGAATTACGGGATCTGCATGTCCAGAGCACCTGTGGGTTATCACCAAATGCTTAACACATCTGTCAGCTTCAATAATCCTATCTGACTGAGTGTTCTAAACCTTTTTGATATTTGTTGACAAAGCTTCCTAAATCATTCTAATGAAGAAGATTTCTAGCTAACTTTGGGATGCTTCAGAGGGTCCATGAAACATCCCAAAGAGAGATATTACACTAATTAGATTCATTTTGTATACAGAATTATATGGAGAGTATTGTCAAGTAATAAGTTTCGGGTTATATTGCATGGTGGACTTCCCTTGTGGCTCAGCTGGTAAAGAATCTGCTTGCAGTGTGGGAGACCTGGGTTCGATCTCTGTGTTGGAATGATCCCTGGAGAAGGGAAAGGCTACCGACTCCAGTATTCTGGCCTGGAGAATTTCATGGACTGTATAGTCCATGGGTTTGCAAAGAGTCGGACATGACTGAGTGACTTTCACTTTCACAACTTCAAGGAGAAGGGCCAGTGACCCTTAGCACAGTACTGGGCACCGATCATTGTAACACCCAGTTATGAACAGCTGGATGTCACTTCCTGGCATCCTTGGGATGGGAGGGCCAAGAAGGAGGTAGCATTAAGGCAGTTTGGACCTCCTTTCATTCTCATATGTCATATATTAGAGTCTCTTAAACATAGTTTCCTTTTATCCTCTTACTCTAACCCAATTAATTGTCTCAGAAAAATTAGTCTTTATCCCTCTTTTTTTTTGTGATCCCTCAAGAATGACCATAATTACTGCTAACAAGACTGTAGTCAAGGACAAGGAAATCTGTATGGTTTTAAGTGAAAAAGAATTTTTTAATTTGAAGTATAGTTGATTTACAGTGTTGTGTTAGTTTCAAGTGTACAGCAAAGTGATTCAGTTATGCATATTTTTTCAGATTATTTTTGATTATAAGTTATTACAAAAAATTAAATAGAGTTCCCTGTGTTATATAATAAACCCTTGTTGCTAACCTATTTTTTGTATAGTAATTTGTGTCTGTTAATCCCATATTCCTATTTTTATCCTTCCCCAACTCCCTTTCTCCTTTGGTAACCATAAATTTGTTTGCTGTGTCTGCGAGTCTGTTTCTGTTTTGTGTATACATTTATTTGTATTGTTTTTTAGATTCAATATAAGTGATATCATATATTTGTCTTTGTCTGACTTACTTAGTGTGATATTTTCTAGGCCCATCCATATTGCCAGAGATGGCAATATTTCTTTATTTTTATTGTTGAGTAATATTCCACTGTATATATGTACCACATCTTCTTTAAGGGAAAATAATTTTTAAAAAGAGACAGAAGCAACAGTCCTTGGGAGGGTCCATAGCTCTCATTCAGTTCAGTTCAGTTCAGTCACTCAGTCACGTCCGACTCTTTGCGACCCCATGAATCGCAGAACGCCAGGCCTCCCTGTCCATCACCAACTCCCGGAGTTCACTCAGATTCACGTCCATCGAGTCAGTGATGCCATCCAGCCATCTCATCCTTGGTCGTCCCCTTCTCCTCCTGCCCCTAATCCCTCCCAGCACCAAAGTCTTTTTCAATGAGTCAACTCTTCACATGAGGTGGCCAAAGTACTGGAGTTTCAGCTTTAGCATCATTCCTTCCAAAGAAATCCCAGGGCTGATCTCCTTCAGAATGGACTGGTTGGATCTCCTTGCAGTCCAGGGGACTCTCAAGAGTCTTCTCCAACACCGCAGTTCAAAAGCATCAATTCTTCAGCATTCAGCCTTCTTCACAGTCCAACTCTCACATCCATACATGACTACTGGGAAAACCCTAGCCTTGACTAGATGGACCTCAGTCAGCAAAGTAATGTCTCTGCTTTTGAATATGCGATCTAGGTTGCTCATAACTTTTCTTCCAAGGAGTAAGCGTCATTTAATTTCATGGCTGCAGTCACCATCTGTGGTGATTTTGGAGCCCCAAAAAATAAAGTCTGACACTCTTTCACTGTTTCCCCATCTATTTCCCATGAAGTCATGGGACTGGATGCCATGATCTTCGTTTTCTGAATGTTGAGCTTTAAGCCAACTTTTTCACTCTCCTTTTTCACTTTCATCAAGAGGCTTTTGAGTTCCTCTTCACTTTCTGCCATAAGGGTGGTGTCATCTGCATATCTGCGGTTATTGATATGCTCCATAATTCCCATGTCCATTGTCACTACTTTCTAGTTAAACTACTATGTGTCACTGCAATTTAAAATGTGAAATAAAACCAAAAAAAGTCGAAGATATCTATTTTTATGCCTTAATTTTGTTATTATTGTCCAAGTTTTGGAATAGGACATTGTCAATTATGCACATTGTCTATGAAAAAAAACATTGTCTATGTTTCTGACTTTGAAACAGCAAGCTTGAGAACTACAGATTGACATGCAGATATGTTATTTTTGGCCCATACTGCTTATTAAACATTTAAAATTTCATTGCCAACACCTAAAATTAAAAATATCTCACACAATAATCTGGACTTCCTACTTTCTTGAAAACTCAGATCATCTGATAACACTGGGCCAGAATTGCCACATCACACAGTCACCTGGGAAGGCCCACAGCTTCTTCCTTATTCAGGGCATTTTTTTTTCCAGTTTACCACAAAACTCCCCACTCCCTGATGTATTACATCTGTTTTACTTATTTGTGTGCACTATCTTGACCCCTGAAGACATGAGTTCATGACCTATTTTCTACAGTTAACACTCATTTAATGTTTCATGTAGTTAACAAACATTTTTCATTTTGCACAAGTGTTCCAAAAGGTTCCCATGCTTGAATGGTTCAGAATCTATGTCTTGGGGAAACAAGACATAATTTACACAGCCAGTAAAATCATACAGATGCATAAACCTAGAGGTGTCAGGAGGCAATAAGTATACATGGGTAATTTTCAAATGGGCAGTGGAGTTAACAAGGGCTGTAAGCTCAGAGAAGGACTGGATCAACCTTGAGAGGGTTAAGATCAAAGATGTGTCTTGAAGAATGGGTCAGAATAACATTGCAGGCAGCCGAGTG
Organism: Ovis canadensis; assembly: GCF_042477335.2. Taxonomy (NCBI): domain Eukaryota; kingdom Metazoa; phylum Chordata; class Mammalia; order Artiodactyla; family Bovidae; genus Ovis; species Ovis canadensis. Next base: position 217,939,769 of record NC_091245.1, read on the forward strand.
GAAGGGGAAAGAGGAAGAAAAGAATATAAAATATGAACAACAGCAAGTTGGTAAGAATGAACAGTTAGTAGTATGAACCGTAAGTAGGCCTGAGAGTTTGGTTGGATAAAGGAGCTGTTTAGCAGACTTTGGGCTGCCCCTCATGAGTGAATACTATCTGACATCCATTCTTTAATTCTTCCCATCATTGTCTATTGTTCTGGAAATGCCCATACCAAAAGTAGCAAGCAGCTTGTGCAAACACTTGGCCCATCTCTCTTTATGCAAAGCACATTTTCTACATTTTAAAACTCCTTCTTTGTGTTATTGCTTCTTAGCTCTCCTTCCCTCAAGAAAAAATGGACAGGAGACCTTAATTTTTAGCCTAGTAAAGTCTCTAGAATCAACTAGGAAAACTTGGAGAAAATGAAAAGGAAGTATGGATAGGAAGGGAGGGTAGTTTGGCAAGCACCAGCAAGTTTTAGGAGAGACCCAGGTTTACCTAACTCTTTCACCTAGAGACTAAAGCCCCTATCTGGAGAGTCACCCTCAAATCGCCTTAAATCATCAAATGCAGGACATTATGTTCTGCACTTGTTCCTCTAATTCCCTGTAACCTCTGGGAAGGATCCTTAGGATGGCTTTGCAGGCCTGTGTTCCAGTGTTCAGTGTTGCATAAAGTTGTATAACTGAGGAAACCCAGCACAGTCCTGTATTGAATGGATGTAGGGATTAAAATGAAATAATATGGGACTTTGCTGTTGGTCCAGTGGTTAAGACTCCACATTCTCAGTGTGGAGGGCCTGGGTTAGATATCAGTTCAGCTTTGATTGTAAAACAAAGGGGTTGAACTAGGCAATTCTTCCCAAATCAGTTTTTAAGGAAATTTAATAGATATGAAAAAATGAAGGTGGCGCTAGTGGTAAGGAATCCGCCTGCCCATGCAGAAGACGCAGGAGGTGGGTTCAATCGCTGGATTGCGAAGATGCTTTGGAGTAAGAAACGGCACCCCACTCTAGTATTCTTGCCTGGAGAATTCCATGGACAGAGGATCCTGGCAGGCCACAGTCCATGGGGTTGCAAAAAGTTGGACACGACTGAGCACAGCATGCAACACAGCACAGCAATGTCATAACAAGTTCACATTGTATTTTAATGAAAAACCTGAGGCTTTCTTAAGTCCAGCCATGTTTCTAAATGCTTCAGTTCGGTTTTGTTTTTTCCTTTGGTTTTCTTTCTCTTCAACCTCTGTCCCTTCTTACTTCTCTGAGTCATCAGACACTTCGGAGTGGAGATCCTAGACTCACTGTGTTTGTCTTCCTCTTCCTCCTCCCACCTCTTTGTCCCTGAGTCCTTAGCCTCTAAGGTCCATGCCTGTCCCTCCACTTTACCGGTATTCTCGTGGATCTTGACAAGTAAGAATTTACGGACGTCATTATGCTTGTTGCCAGAGATTGAAATTCTTTCAAATTTAGCTTCTATCTGATCTTGTTGCTTCTGCAGCTTTTGAAGGGAATGACTCGGCTTTTCACAGAGTGAGTCAAGCTCTCACTGAAGTCATTTTTAGGCTTTGGTATATTATCTTCCAGGGCCTGAGGCTCCTCTACCGAGTGACCAGCACAGCCTCATCTTCCATGATGCACTGGGCATCACGTCACTACCTCCTTCACCATCTGGCCCGGCTCCGAGGGCCCCTTGTTCCCTGAATCTGTGATGTTAGAGAAGTGGCCAAGGGGAGGGTGGCTCCTGTGGGGGCCCAGCTGCAGGGAAAGAATCTGGTCCAAGCCTGGGAGGGGCTGGAGGACTGGAAGAAGGCAAGCTTGTGACCGGATCTCCTGCACAAAGGAGGCAGGGAAATAGAAGTCTCTCCTGTTCAGCAACTTTGAAGCAGCCCTCAGGCCTGCTCTGCATCCATTCATCTCTGTTCACCAGCTGCTCGAATATGCAGACGTCTTCAAATGGGTTTCTACTCTCAAAAAGTTGATGGGGGAGCAGGATATAAATCAAACCTCACACTGAGAGAGGAGAGGTGCAGAAATGGAGATCCATCTTAACACACAGTGTGACACACAGAGTGCAAAGAAATCAGTTCTGTGCCAAGGGCGGAAGGGGAGCAGACTTCAGAGAGGAAGTGTCTTGAAGGATAGGAAGGGTTCAGGGGAAGGGATCATTCAAGCCTGAGGGAGGCCAGTGTGGGCCAGATGTTCTGCTATGGCTTGTCATTTGCAAGCAGCTCTGTCCCAGGACTTTCACACATTGCAAAGAAAATCAGTCACAACAAAAACGGCCTGATGAGAGACTGTTGCACACTTTGAATGTAGTATGCGTGCATGTTAAATCACTTCAGTTATGTCTGACTCTGCAGCCTTATGGACTGCAGCCTGCTGGGCTCTTCTGTCCATGGGATTCTCCAGGCGAGAATACTGGAGTGGGTTGCCATTTTCTTCTCCAGGGGGTCTTCCCAACCCAGGGATCAAACCCACATCTCTTAAGTCTCCTGCATTGGCAGGCGGGTTCTTTACCACTAGCACCACCTGGGAAGCCCTCAAATACATAGTGTCAGTTCAGTTCAGTCACTCAGTCGTGTCCGACTCTTTGTGACCCCATGAATTGCAGCACGCCGGGCCGCCCTGTCCATCACCAACTCCTGGAGTTTACCCAAACTCATGTCCATTGAGTCAGTGATGCCACCTAGCCATCTCATCCTTGGTCGTCCCCTTCTCCTCCTGCCCCCAATCCCTCCCAGCATCAGGGTCTTTTCCAGTGAGTCAACTCTTCACATGAGGTGGCCAAAATATTGGAGTTTCATCAGTCCTACCAATGAACATCCAGGATTGATCTCCTTTAGGATGGACTGGTTGGATCTCCTTGCAGTCCAAGGGACTCTCACGTCTTCTCCAACACCACAATTCAAAAGCATCAATTCTTCAGTGCTGTTTCCTTCACAGTCCAACTCTCACATTCATACATGACCACTGGAAAAAACATAGCCTTGACTAGACAGACCTTTGCTGGCAAAGCAATGTCTCTGTTTTTGAATATGCTATCTAGGTTGGTCATAACTTTTCTTCCAAGGAGTAAGCATCTTTTAATTTCATGGCTCCAGTCACCATCTGCAGTGATTTTGGAGCCCCCAAAAATAAAGTCTGCCACTGTTTCCGCATCTATTTCCCATGAAGTGATGGGACCAGATGTCATGATCTTAGTTTTCTGAATGTTTGAGCTTTAAGCCAACTTCTTCACTCTCCTCTTTCACTTTCATCAAGAGGCTTTTTAGCTCCTCTTCACTTTCTGCCATAAGGGTGGTGTCATCTGCATATCTGAGGTTATTGATATTTCTCCTGGCAATCTTGATTCCAACTTGTGCTTCTCCCAGTCCAGCGTTTCTCATGATATACTCTGCATAGAAGTTAAATAAGCAGGGTGACAATATACAGCCTTGATGTACTCCTTTTCCTATTTGGAACCAATCTCTTGTTCCATGTCCAGTTCTAACTGTTGCTTCCTGACCTGCATACAGGTTTCTCAAGAGGCAGGTCAGGTGGTCTGGTATTTCCATCTCTTTCAGAATTTTCCACAGTTTGTTGTGATCCACACAGTCAAAGGCTTTGGCATAGTCAATAAAGCAGAAATAGATGTTTTTATGGAACTCTCTTGCTTTTTCCATGATCCAACGGATGTTGGCAATTTGATCTCTGGTTCCTCTGCCTTTTCTAAAACCAGCTTGAACATCTGGAAGTTCACGGTTCACGTATTGCTGAAGCCTGGCTTGGAGAATTTTGAGCATTACTTTACTAGCATGTGAGATGAGTGCAATTGTTTGGTAGTCTGAGCATTCTTTGGCATTGCCTTTCTTTGGGATTGGAATGAAAACTGACCTTTTCCAGTCCTGTGGCCACTGCTGAGTTTTCCAACTTTGCTGGCATATTGAGTGCAGCACTTTCACAGCATCATCTTTCAGGATTTGAAATAGCTCCAGTGGAATTCCATCACCTCCACTAACTTTGTTCGTAGTGATGCTTTCTAAGGCCCACTTGACTTCACATTCCAGGATGTCTGGCTCTATAGGCAATTCTAATGTGCAGAAGAACTACTTGGAGACGTTCCTGGGTTCTCCTCCCAGAGGTAGGCCACAAGAATTTGTGCTCAGATGCTGCCAGTCTAGGGAACACCTTTTGTATAATCTTGGACTAGACAGCTTGCCTGATTCTGTAATGAGGGTAATAGAGATAAGGGACAAAAGAACTAGTTCTCAATGTCCTTCTCTTAAAAATAAGTGTAGTCAAAAAAAGTTTTTTTATTATGGTATAGTTGATTTGCAATGTTGTGTTAGTTATAGGTGTAAAGCAAAATGAATCAGTTATATATATACTTTTGTATTATTGTTAAAGCTATTGAAGTGTGAGCTGATTAAAATGTCATTTATTCTCAAAGCATTCCAAAGCAGCTGATAGGGAGGACCATCAGCTTTCCAGCTGAGAAAAACTTCTTTAAATTATTTGTTTTTACAAAAAGAATTCTCTTTTTGACGCAAAATATAGAAGGACATACTATAAAATATAAATTAAATATATTGTGACCTTGCTACCTCTAAGGAACAAAGTTGCCTTAAGACATTCTATTGATTATTAAACTTTTTTATGTATTCCAGCTTTGCCCCACTCTATTATAAGTAATAGATACCAGTGTATTTATAGTAAATAATGTAAGGGATCTTCTTTTAGAATTAGCCATCAAAGAATAAGTATAAATTGCTATATTGTATAAGAGTTCTCTGCTCTAGACAGCCATTCCTTCAAATGCAGTTCACAAAGAACCACATTTCCTTGGGGAAAACATAATTTAAACCATAGAGAAGTAACACTCCTTTTCAGGGAAATTGCAGTGCCATCCAAGATATTGGTAGAACTACAGAGCTCCCTAAATATCACTGTTGGACTCAAAGATTTTGTTATGTTCATTAACAAGATATGTAAATTTAAAATGCAGTGTGTTAAATGAGACTATATAGCAAACAGGATATGTCTTATAACTTCTAATGTTTTTATATTATAGTTTGGATTTTGGATCTTTTTTTTTTTTAAGTGTATTTTTAAACCAAACAATTTACTAACCTATTGGTGTGCCAAACTCCTTTTGTCTCTTCATTTGGGCTCTATATCTTTTGTTGGAACCAGACTTTCACTTCCCTAAGATTGAAATGGGGGTGGAGGAGGAGGCTCAAGCAAGAGAGGAGGAATAGATGTTCTTTAAAAATATCATAAAGAGAGATTCAAAGTCATATCATAGATATGGACCATTTTCCTTACGATGGGATATGTAACTTATAAATTCGTGTTAGGACAGAAGTACAGTCAGTCCTTAGTTTCTGCTGTTCCTCACCTGGATCAGTTTTCTATGCTTGAAGCTCTGGTTGTGGAGGGCCTACTGCACTATGCATATAATGGGCTTGAACACCCACAGTTTTTGGTATGTGCTGGGGGTGGTGGTGCTGGAATCAATCCCCTGTGGGTACTGAGGACCACTGTATAGTTATCTCATCTGTTGTACAGATATTTTGACTTAGACTTAATAGGTTATACATTAACCACATTAGATTGTTGTAGCTATGAATCATGAATAAATGTTTGTGAGGAGTAAACTGTTTCAATTTCCTGAATCTGTTAAATTGAGAAGCCTCTCCTGGGGTAAAAGTAAAACCTCCATCATTAGGGAACCCAGATTCTTTCACAACAGCCCTGCCTTCTGCTGTCCTTCCTGAGCCTGGTGGCTCAGCCTGTCTCCTAATGCCTCAGGCCAACAAGTGACTGAGCTGTATTAACTTGAAACTGCTGGCTGTAGAAATTCCAATTGCTTGTAAAGCCATTGGCTTTTGCACCGATGCCAGTTTTCTTAGGCACTGTTTACCTAGGCAAATTGGTCCTGCTACCCAGCCCAGCAGATCTGCAGGCAAAGAGAACTTGTAGCTGGTAGGGTGGGATACATTTCATGACCTTTTTGCACTCTCCAGCCTGATTTTAGGCCTTTTTTATTTGTTTAGGTGTTCAAAACCTGTGTGATGGGAGAAACTCAGCTTTAAACAGTGGTTTAGTTGTTGATTTTCTTCTGAGCTCTAAGTAATAACATTCAGAGGGATAGAACTGTCAGTTGGGCTTTGGGGTTCTAGTACTTTGTCACTTGGAGTTTTATGATCTTGGGCAAGGCATTTAATGTTTCTAAGCCTGAAACAAACAAAAAAAATGTAATATCTGCTCTTCTTGTTTCACAGGTTCTTGTGAAATTCAGACAACTGAAAGTTCAAATGATTAGAAACTGTAAAGCAATATACAGAATAATTAGTATAAATATTTTACTTTATTATGTATTTTGTATTTTATATAGTGTCTATTAAATTATTATAATCACATGCTCAATATACACAAAGAGATCTTAGCTTCATCTGAATCTGGCTCTTTTGACGTGTAGTAAATATCTATAAAAATCATTTGCCTTTTATCTTTTAGGTTTATATGCCATTTAATAAACAGTTTTTCAAAGAAATATCAAATTTTCTTCTCTGCACTTTACATAAAGCAAAAAATTAACTCAACTCCTGCAGTATCCTGTGTAACACACTTGTGAAGTCAGGCAGAGGGCATGAGTGGGCAAGCTCTGTACTGCCTATAGCAGAAGGAAGTTTAGGAGGTTTTGTTGAGAAGTTTAATTCTTTTGTGCTGCCTTGAGTCAGCTGCTATTTGGAACACTCAGATGAAAACAGATACTACTTGTCCTGGTAATAAGGGAGGCTTTTTGCAGCTTGTGTAGCCTCATGAAGGACATTTGTTTATGACCATGGACATGGGACACTGGAAAAAAAATTTGATCTCCAAGTCTCAGATCTTGTTTCAAGTTGCTAAAAATCTTGAGAAAGAAACGTGCTGGTAAGGAAGAGCTCAGAAAAAAGGGGCAGATGGAGAGGCCTTCTCAGCCCAGAGGGTTCATGGCTAGAGCTGCTGATCTTGGGAGAGTCACATATCCATTCCAGGCCTCAGTTTCCCTTTGTGTAATATGGGAAACTAAAGGGTCATTCCAGATGTAAAAATCTCTCAGTTTAATGAAGTAGGTTTGAGAATCAATTGACTAGTGAGTGACAGTAGAGGATGATGGCTGAGGTTTCCAGAGCCAGAGTAGGTTCCAGTCCAGGCCACCACTTCATGCCTATGTGACACTTTTCATGGACCATCTTGGCCTGAGACTTCACATGAAGAAAAATGATTTGTTGTTGTTTAGTTGCTAAGTCGTGTCGGACTCTTTGTGACTTCATTTGCCTGTGTGCAAATGTCAATATGTATGAGCTATTATCCCCCTCAAATTAAGAGGACTTTTGGAGCTATGCAAGTACTTTGGCAATACCGAAATTGTCTTCTGTGCAATAGTGAAAAATAAACAAAAAAGTTTAGGGACTGGAAAGAGACCATCTTCTCCTTTTTGTGCTTTCCCAGCTTGAACTGCAGTGAGAGAACAAACTGAAGGCTTTAGGGAGGAGGGTTTAGGATGTCAGATCCCTCTAAGAGTTCTTGCCTTTCTTCTAGGCTACCTAGTGAGTGGTGATGAGGTTTTCATCAGGTTTGTTTTGTAGCTCTATAAGAAAATCTTAGATGAAGGAATGAATAAGTACAAAATGTAATAGAGCAATCTCATCAGAGAACTCTACTGTTATTAATATATAATTATAGTTGTGCTTCACAGGTTGGCTTAATAATTCCCTCCAGTGCTTTGCTAGAACTCTTTTGGTCCATGCCTATTCTCAGAGTGTGGTCCAGAAGGGTTAGTTTATAAATACTAACTAAAGGAAAATGGTTTTTCCAGTAATCATGTATGGATGTGAGAGTTGGACTGTGAAGAAGGCTGAATGCCGAAGAATTGATGCTTTTGAACAGTAGTGTTGGAGAAGACTCTTGAGAGTCCCTTGGACTGCAAGGAGATCCAACCAGTCCATTCTGAAGGAGATCAGCCCTGGGATTTCTTTGGAAGGAATGATGCTAAAGCTGAAACTCCAGTACTTTGGCCACCTCATGCTAAGAGCTGACTCATTGGAAAAGACTTTGATACTGGGAGGGATTAGGGGCAGGAGGAGAAGGGAACAACAGAGGATGAGATGGCTGGATGGCATCACTGACCCCATGGACATGAATCTGAGTGAACTCCAGGAGTTGGTGATGGACAGGGAGGCCTGGTGTGCTTCGATTCATGGGGTCACAAAGAGTTGGACATGGTTGAGTGACTGAACTGAACTGAAAAGGAAAAAAGGGAGAAAAGACAACTATAGGAAGGTTCCTTACCCAGATGCAAGTGAAAGTCGCTCAGTCATGTCCAACTCTTTGAGATCCCATAGACTGTACATTCCATGGAATGCTCTAGGCCAGAATACTGGAGTGGGTAGCCTATGCCTTCTCCAGGGTATCTTCCTGACCCAGGAACCGAGGTCTCCTGAATTACAGGTGGATTCTTTACCAACTGAGCTATCAGGGAAGCCCTCCTTAACCAGATGCTGCTGCTGCTGCTAAGTCGCTTCAGTCGTGTCCGACTCTGTGCAACCCCATAGACGGTAGCCCACCAGGCTCCCCTACCCCTGGGATTCTCCAGGCAAGAACACTGGAGTGGGTTGCCATTTCCTTCTCCAAAGCATGAAAATGAAAGGTGAAAGTGAAGTTGCTCAGTCATGTCCGAATCTTAGCGACCCCATAGACTGCAGCCTACCAGGCTCCTCCATCCATGGGATTTTCCAGGCAAGAGTACTAGATGCCTACTAAAGGCCTGAGCAAGAATCCTGCCAATGCTGGTTTCCAGAGAGAAGGGACAACAAGAGATAATGTGAGTTTACTCGTCACGTGCACTCTTTTAATACCTTTTTTTTTTTTTTTCTGAGAAACTTGGGCCCAGACAACTTGGGAAGTTTGCCTAGGTCATGTAGCTAATAAATGATTGAGCCAGGACTTGGCCTTGGGCTCTGTCCAAGTTGTGTGTTCTTGTCTCACTATCATATTTCCTTAAGCCTTTCTGTTCTTGCTCAGAGAATCTCAAGGCAGGATAATGTGAAGTGATTCTTCACAAACTTTTCTTCTGAGGAAACCTTGAGGATGAAGTTTATGTCACTTAAAGGGCTCTTCTACCCTAAAGTCCTTATATAGCTCTCAGTTTAGGAATGTGCAGCTGGTGATTCGAGCTTTCCAGGTGGCGCTAGTGGTAAGGAACTTTCCTGCCAATGCCAGAGACATAGGAGACTTGGATTGGATCCCTGGGTTGGGAAGAACCCCTGGAGGAGGGCATGGCAACCCTGTCCAGTTTTTTTGCCTGGAGAATCCCATGGACAGAGGAGCCTCACAGGCTCCTGGCAGGATCCTACAGTCCATAGGATCACAAAGAGTTGGACTGCTACTGCTAAGTCGCTTCAGTCGTGTCTGACTCTGTGCGACCCCATAGATAGAAGCCCACCAGGCTCCCCCATCCCTGGGATTCTCCAGGCAAGAACACTGGAGTGGGTTGCCATTTCCTTCTCCAATGCATGAAAGTGAAAAGTGAAAGGGAAGTCGCTCAGTCGTGTCCGACTCTTAGCCAGTCGTGTCCGACTCTTAGCGACCCCATGGACTACAGCCTACCAGGCTCCTCCGACAACTGAAGCGACTTAGCACACTCCCAGCTGGTGATTCAGCCTGGCTTCGAGTTAATGTGAAATTTACTTTGTGAATTACCAGAGCTAACCTAAGGTAGTGAGATTTCCCTATAGGACAAACTGAAGTGCTGTGAAGGCCTGATGTAAGCAAATAAAAAGAGGTAATATTATGAGCACTTATGTACTAAGTTCAATGTCAGATATCTTATGATCACTCCAATTTTACAGGTAAAGAAACTGAGACAAAGAGAATTTTGTAACTTGCCCAGAATTACCCAACTAGCAAGTATTAGAGCCAGGATGGAACCTTGGCTGACTGACTTTACCATCCACACTCCCAAATACTATGCTATGCTCTGGACGACTGGGGATGAGGAAGGGTCAAGCAGAGGCAGTGGAGTGCTCTCTGGGGTTGGGGGTGGGGTGAAAACACTGATTTGGAGCTTTTACTGATTTCCATAATATAAATACCCCCACCATGGCTGCTTTCAAGCTACTGAATTGATGTCAAGTGACTTGTACATTTACACTGGTCTTTTGTGACATGGCAAGAGCTGGCTCCAGCAGAAAACTGAAGGGTATTGCCAAAGAGAATAGCTAGGTACAGAAAAAAAGTAAGTTATGCGAATTATGCCCCAAAAGTACAAAGTGTGGGGCAGTAAGAAAAGGAGACGGAATGAAGAGAGGGACAAGATTGGAATGTCAAGTTTGGCTTTTTGTTTTTGTTTTCCCAGTGAGAAACTAGAAGTCAGTGGAAGTTTTTAAGCAGCCAGGTGTTGTGATCAGTCTTTTTGGATGAGAACTCTGGTTATAGAGAATAAAAGTGCTTCTAGATTCAAGTTAGTTGGCATATAGTGAAAACAATGAGCAGCAGTGGGAGTCGGGGTGGAGGCTGTGGGTAGAACTAGATTCAGTAAATGCTGGCAGGTGGAATTGACATGAATTGATTGCTTGGATATCATATGCGAGAAGGAAGGAGCTGAAGAAAATACCAAGATTTCTAGCTTGGAAGCTAGATTTATGGTCAGATCATTAATGGAGAATTTAATGGAGTGAGTTGTTGAGTCAGGACTGGAGAAAAAAAGTATAGAACATATTCATTTTGAAGAGTTTATAGGCTATAATCCTGGAGATGGTTGGAAATGTGGACCTGGAGCTTAAGAAAGATAGACCATGGGTAGGAGATGTGGAAGTCATCAGCACATGGATAGAGATCATAGCCATTTAATTTATTAAGCTGCTAGTTAGCACTTCCTATTTTCCGGGCATTTTGGCACAGTAGTGAGTTGCCTTGCTCAGGGAAAGCAGGAATTATGTAGATGAATAAAATATGTAATCTTGGGGAAAGCCATCATTTACAGGGCCAGTGGACAGGAAAGGAAGAAAAAAAATCAATAAAATATCCAAAAGAAGAAAAGGAGGAATTAATTATTAATGTAGCAAGAAACCAGTGAGACATAGAAGGAAGAAAGCTTCAAGAAAGAACACGTTGTTAAATACCTGCAGAAGCCAAATATGTCATCGGTGTGGGCAGCAGGGTCACGATATCATTGGTGAACCTATTGGGTTCTATCCCTGGTTCAGGAAGATCCCCTGGAGGCGGAAATGGCAACCCGCTCTAATATTTTTGCCTGGAAAATCCCAAAGACAGAGGAGCCTGGCAGGCTATAGTCCCTGGGGTTCCAAAGAGTCAGACACAACTGAACAACTGTGCATGCACGCACCATATGGCCTAGAGCCTCCCAACAGAGCCCGTCCTTTCTTCAGAGTTGGATTGGATTAGAGATCTCCAACCCTCAGTAAATAAAAGGATGTTTTTACCCTTGTAATCTAGGCGGCAGTAGGAAAGAGGACTTCAATATATTTTCCTTACTGGAGGAGGAGGATGCTGAACATTTGTAAAGCAAAGTAAAGGTGGTGGGCAGAAGGCGCCAGTGTAGAACACGTGCTCCACAACCACAAACATCTGTGTGCCTTTCCCCACCCTCCTCTCCTTATCCAGCCTACTGATCATTCACTCAGTTCAGTTAAGTTCAGTCACTCAGTCGTGTCCCACTCTTTTCGACCCCATGAATCACAGCATACCAGGCCTCCCTGTCCACCAACTCCTGGAGTTTACCCAAACATGTCCATCAAGTTGGTGATGCCATCCAGCCATCTCATCCTCTGTCATCCCCTTCTCCTCCTGCCCCCAATCCCTCCCAGCATCAGAGTCTTTTCCAATGAGTCAACTCTTCAAATGAGGTGGCCAAAGTACTGGAGTTTCAGCTTCAGCATCATTCCCTCCAAAGAAATCCCAGGGCTGATCTCCTTCAGAATGGACTGGTTGGATCTCCTTGCAGTCCAAGGGACTCTCAAGAGTCTTCTCCAACACCACAGTTCAAAAGCATCAATTCTTCAGTGCTCAGCTTTCTTCACAGTCCAACTCTCACATCCATACGTGACCACTGGAAAAACCATAGCCTTGACTAGATGGATCTTTGTTGGCAAAGTAATGTCTCTATTAAACTCTGTTTAATCAGCTGATACTGCCTCCAGGCAACCAGATGAGACAGATTCTCTTTTCTCGAAGCCTAGTTATACGGTCGCAGAGTTGGACACCACTGAGCAACTGAACTGAACTGAACTGAACTGAGTTATACATACCTGTGTCTTTTAAGTCATGTATCTCTACTTTTTAAGTTTCTGCATCATATCATAAGCTGATAATGGTGCTGTAATTCTTAGTATCACTTAGCCTGGACTGACACTTTTGCTGCTTGGTTTGAACAGTCATGATCATGGGAATTCTCTGCAGGTTGGAACAGAAGGCATGAGAAGATCTTGAAATACCCAGGAGGTTGGCAATCATTAGATCTCTTAAGGGAGCAGTAGTCAGAGGGCAGAGCTGGCAGTGATGAGACTACTGAAATAATTGGATTATGCCTCTACAGTGTGCCCAAAACTTCTCCTGGCTAGGAGAAAGAATATTTTCCTCCTTGGTCTATTTCCTTGTCACTGTGTTTTATTTCTTTGCTAGATCTCTTGAGTCTTCCTATTGTCTGCGTTATTAACAGATACCTCTGAGCTCTTCCTCCAGGCCTTGCCTCCCTGAATCTCTGACCCTGTCTTTTATACCTGTCTACCTAGATGTTCCATTGACTTTAAATGGAATAATTTTAAAATGGAATTTTCTTGCCTTTCCTGATTGCTCTTCTGCCTGTATTCTGTGTTTCTTGTACCCTAAGTGAAGACTTCCAGGGTCTTTCAGTCCTTTGCCTGTGTCCTACCAGCCTGCTTCCTGATACCATATCTTACTCTGTGTGTAGTTACCGAGGTACATCAACTCTGCCTCAGTGATACCTCTTGAATATATTCCCTCCCCTATATTCTCCTGGGGCAGACCTTCATTTTCTTCCTGTAGACAGTTGCCAAATGCTACGGCTATGGTCCTCTAGTCTCTCACCAATCTACTGTGTACACCTCAGCTGCATCATTTTGCCCAAAATATAGTCTCATTAAAAAGAGTGTCCAAAATCTTAGCTGTTTAACCATTAACAACTAAGAGCATTTCATCTGCCACCATCTTTCCAGCTGCACCTTTAGTCAGACTGCATCATCTTCTACATCAGAAGTTGCAGCTGGTGGTTTAGTCCAGATTTGGCCTGCAGGCAAGTTTTATTTGGTCTGCAACTTAAAAGAAAAATTGATCTGAATCAATGATTTAAAATCAGAGGATTTCCCTTAAAAGCTAAAGGCAGAGAAAGTTTAGTTAACTTTGAAAGCTTAAAGACAGATGGAAATTTGCAGCAGTCAGTCAAGATTTGAATTCTTAACTGCTCAAGTTCTGAGTCCATCTTTCACCTATCTTTGTATTGCTGTCACATATAGCAGAATCTTTACATATACTCTATGCGTGCATGCTCAGTCCTCAGTAGTGTCCAACTCTTTGCGACCTCATGGACTGTAGCCCACCAGTCTCCTTGGTCCATGGAATTTTCCAGGCAAGAATACTGGAGTGGATTGCCATTTTTTTACTCCAGGGAATCTTTCTGACCCAAGGAAGCAGATTGGCAAGCAGATTCTTTATCACTGCACCACCTGGGAAGTCCTTACACGTACTAGTCAGGGCCTCATTAATACTTGTTGAATTATTGTTACCTGACTTTTGATAGTTTCTTGATACAAACATTGAAGTTGTTTGTAGAAAAAAAGTACTGCATTAGTGAGTCACAGGTGATCTGTACAGTGTTAAAAAATGAATGTCATGTAATTTGCACACCAATAGAAATAAATATGCATTTTAATGTATACTCAAACTTTACAATGTTTAAAAAATGTGACCAGACTATGGCTGATTCTTGTTGATGTATGACAGAAAACCACAAAATTCTGTAAAGCAATTATCCTTCAATCAAAAAATTAAAAAAAAAAATACGACCAGGACTTCCCTGGTGGTCCAGTGGTTAAGAATCCACCTTCAGTGCAGGGGACATGGGTTCTATCCTTGATGGGGTAACTAAGCTCCCACATACCGTGAGACAACTAAACCCATGCACCATAACTACTGAGCCTGTGGGCCACAACTAGAGAGAAGCCCAGGTGTCCCAGTGAAGAACCCATGTGCCACAACTGAAGATCCCCAAGTGCTGCATCTGACCTGAAGCAGTCAAAAATAAATAAATTTTCTTTTAAATGTAACTTTATGGTCATGCAGATATTTTGTTCTATGAAATTGTTGTCCTATAACAGGCAGGAAAAAGGCAGAATCTGGAGAGGAGAATTAGAAAACTGCTTGACAGGATAAAATGGCCATCACTGGAAAAGGTGGAGAACCACTTGTATGGAATACAAACTTTTGAATGTGAGAAATGAAGCAGGTAGTGAGTTGTAATAGATGCTCCAAGTATCTAATGTGGTTGGTTTATGTTGAAATTTTATTACACACTGAGTTATTGATGTGTGTGGAGTATACTAGGACTTTTCCCCACCTCTCCCTCCCACTTTGACATGAGCATACAAGTGAACTTTTTAGAGATAACAATTTTACATCTTTTTAACCTGTAATAATTTCAGAACTTGGTAATCATTGTGGTCCTAATAACAAATTACGTAATGGGGAAAAAAACGATCATCTCAGTTTCCCTGGAAACATGGGGCTGTCTATCCCTGGGCTCACATTTCATCATGCAGGATTTTCCAGATCAGTGATGTGACAGTAACAATAGAAGGCTTAGTATAAACCAGGTACTATTCTAGTACCTGTTTTCACTTTTGTAAGCATCACAACAATCTTTTTAACCAATTAGCATTATTATTTCTGTTTTATATATGAGAAATTGAAGCACAGAGATTAGTAACTTGCTGGCAGTTGGGGAAGCTGGGCTTTTAACCCAAGCATCACTGTGGAGTCTATGCTACTGACTTTGGTGTTTGACATGACTCTTGTTGTTATTGTTCAGTCTCTAAGTCATGTCTGACTCTGCGACTCCATGGACTGCAACATTCCAGGCTTCCCTGTCCTTTACTATCTCCTGAAGTTTTTTCAAATTCATGTCCATTGAGTGATGCCATCCAACCATTTCACCTTCTGCTGCCTTCTTCTTTTGCCCTCAGTCTCTCCCAGTATCAGGGTCTTTTCTAGTGAGTTGACTGTTTGCATTAGGTGGCCAAAGTATTGGAGCTTCAGCATCAGTCCTTCCAATGAATATTCAGGGTTGATTTCCTTTAGGATTGACTGGTTGGTTTTCCTTGCAGTCCAAGGATCTCAACAGTCTTCTCCAACACCACAATTCAAAAGCATCATTCAGCCTTCTTTATGGTCCAGCTTTCACATCTGTACTTGACTACTGCAAAAGCCAAAGCTCAGACTATATGGACCTTTGTCAGCAAAGTGATGTCTTTGCTTTTTAATATACTGTCTAAGTTTGTCATAGTTTTTCTTCCAAGGAGCAAGCGTCTGTTAATTTCATGGCTGAAGTCACTGTCAGCAGTGATTTTGGACCCCAAGAAAGTAAAACCTGACATTGACATGTCTCTTACATTGAGCCTCAATTGCCATGCTCTGCATACCTCCACTTCCCTTGATTACATTTTCTTCCCATAGGCATTTGTCCAACACTTTGGCATCTTGGTTTCCTATCCTTTTCCATACTATTCACACTTCATCTTCTGTGTGTGTGTACACTCAATCATGACTGACTCTTTGCTCCCTACGGACTGGGGCCTGCCAGGCTCCTCTGTCCATGGGATTGTCTCAGGCAAGAATGCTTTAGTGGGTTGCCATTTCATTCTCCAGGGGATCTTCCCAACCCAAGGATTAAACCCAAATCTCCTGCATTGGAAGGTAGATTCTTTACCACTGAGCCACCTGGGAAGCCCCTTCATCTTCTATTAAGGCACAATTCAAAATAGATGCCTTACTGAATTTCATCTCACCAAGAAGAGGCACAAGTAATTCCTTCCTTCTCTGGGCTTGTGCAACCCTTTATCTAGGTTTCTCTTACTAAACTTATATTACTTAACTAACTAACATGAGCTATTCATTTAGAGTTCTTGGTTCTCTTCTATTTCTCTAAGCTCCAGAAGATTGTCTTTTTCTCCCCCTTAAGCTTCCCTGTCCATTGAATATATTTTCTTATTCAAATGATTAATGAATTAACAGAGAACAATCCCATTCATAAACACAAAAATGAACAGAGTATAATTTAAGCAGAGTATAGTTTTTGCTTGACTTCCTTTCATTTTTGCTTGTCCTCTGACCTTTGGTCATCAGACCCAGGTGGGGAACCAGTGGCCAACCTATTTTGTATATCTGGTTCTACTAAGGTGTAATGAGTATCCTCAGGCAGAATTCCCTTCTAGATCCTGGAATAGTTAATTGGGCAAGTTTTAAGACCTCTAACATTGCCTTAAGGTACTTAAGCTAGCCGAGACTAGGTCAATTCACAACCCTTGAAACTCATAACACTTGGAATGCTTCTTTGTGCTACTGGCTTCTTTCTGGCTACTTCTAAAAAGGTTTCAGGAAACAACAGCTTGAGAATGTCTCTTGGGTGGATCTGAATCTCATTTCATGAACTCAAGAATGCAAGAAGTATAACTTGATCTATATTTCAAGCCTTTATTCTTTAGGTAGAACTTAATTCCAATGAATTTAGGTATTCCTCCATCATTGTTTTCTTTCAGATTTTGGGGTGTTTTATACGTTGAGACATAATACTTTGGGTGGTGGGGGGAAGCATCTGGGTACACATCCTCAGCCCCCATTCCTGTTCCACCTGGTCCTTGGTGTTTGGTTCCTACAAGTTGCCCTGGGATATCCTTTGTTCTTGCCTATAAGAGCCTTTTAGATCTATTAGTGCTCTCTTCTATTCCTGTTGGACCCTTGAGAATGTGTCATGGGCCATGGATAATGGAGTTGTCTCAGAAACGTCTGCAAGACATTCATGCAACCTTGCTATTTTTGTGCCTTTTGGGCACATGGAATTCTTCTGCTGCTCCTGCACCAGCTGGAGCCCAAGGAGCTCTCTGAGCTCATTTGAGGCACCACCTTCCTAGACATGTCCTGAAGTCAGTCTTCCCAAGAGTCTTGTCTTTTTCCAGGGTTCTGTTTTGGGCATGAGACATATGTCTATTGCTCTCAGATTCCATAGATATATCCGAGGGTTGCTGTGTCCCAAGATTCTTTTTTCATTGAATCTCAGATATCAATCCTTACATTCCTCATTTCATCTCCAATACTTTCTCCTTCTATCTCCCACCACCTAGTTTGGAGATTCACTCTCTATTCAGGCAACTTCTTATTCACCATGCAATCTTCTAAATCAGTGTCTGTTTTTTGTTTTAATTTTCCAAAGGATGTAGGATTTTGAAAATTAAAAGCAGGAAAACACTCCTGTTTCTTTGCTATTTGTTCTCATATCCCTTCCTTGAGGTAACAACTACAGAAAGGCTTGGCTACTGATTTTATTTGCTGGTCAGTAGGGATAGGAGCAGAGAAGGCAATGGCACCCCACTCCAGTACTCTTGCCTGGAAAATCCCATGAATGGAGCGCTGCAGTCCATGGGGTCGCGAAGAGTCGGACACGACTGAGCGAATTCGCTTTCACTTTTCACTTTCATGCATTGGAGAAGGAAATGGCAACCCACTCCAGTGTTCTTGCCTGGAGAATCCCAGGGACGGGGGAGCCTGGTGGGCTGCCGTCTATGGGGTCGCACAGAGTCGGACACAACTGAAGTGACTTAGCGGCAGCGCAGCAGCAGCAGCAGCAGCAGCAGGGATAGGAGGGGAGTAGTGAGAAGAGCTAAGGAAAGCAATAGATATTAGAGGGAAAAGTTGGATACCATTCACAGTTTTAGCATGCCACACAATATCACATACACATGTGAATGTCATCCTATCCTGGATAGTTTTCAGAGCAGCTTCCTGGGCTCACACTGTTCTCAACAAGCATCTCTAGGGTAATTCTGTATGTCCTGCAGCCCTCTCATAGTTCCTGGAATCCAGCTTCTATACTGGTTAATCTCTAAGCTTCTTTTCTCTCTTTCCTCAGAAGGAGGAAAATAATAGAACTGTAGCCAGAATTCAACAACTCACACTGTAGGCACTCAGGCAGTAATAACTATTATTAATAATAGTAATAATAAATTGGTTAATGACAGATTACTGTTTGCTTATCTCTATTTTCAAATTTTGAAACAAACTCACTATTATCTGTAGGATAATGATTTTTCATTCTGAAATTTATCAATGAATTCCAAATATTAGCACAGTTTTTACACCCATCTAGCCTTTCTTACATGTATCTACTTACCTTTTTCTCCTTCATAAGCAAACTGTCCCTTCTCCAGTGAGCATTTTTGTCCCTTGTCAATGTTGTAAACAATGCAGATAGTTGTTCAGAAACCCCGTTCAAGTCCGTGATCGTAAGCTAATACAGCAGAAGTGCTTTAGGAAAGGTATGGGCAGATTGAGGAAAGTCTGCATGCAATCAGAGCGTGCAATGCAGAAGGGAAACCAGGGGTGGATGCTATGTAAACTGAATAATCTACTGTAATCTGTTTTGTAAAGACAGTTCACTTGTTTTACAGCTTTCCTTTAATTGAAGAAACTCATATATTTTGCTTTAAATATTTAATAAAGTCTTCATTCAGCTAAAAGCAAAAAATGTAGTCCATAAAATAACTGAGTCAAGCCTGCCATTTCTTTCTTCATATTTTATTATTTCATGCCTATTGAGCTACTTTGGCTGTGAGAAATAGAATTGATCTTGTGGGTTCTCTGTTAATTCACAAGGGTTTGTCGTGTTAAGTCTAGAAATCTTAGTGAATACAGAGATTCTCAACTAGGCCCCAGTGAATCTCTGTATTCCCCCATTAGACTGATGTGTTACCACAAAACTCAAATGATGATTGCTGCTGCTGCTGCTGGGGCTAAGTCGCTTCAGTTGTGTCCGACTCTGTGCGACGCCGTACCTCTTCCTAATTTGCCAAAGACTTTAAACCTTTAATCTTATGACTAGACACCTCTGTATATGTGTGTGTGCACAAACACATTTGTTTGTTTCATATCAAAAACAGTAAAAGTTGTTTTAACTTTTTCAATAAATTGGTCAATTGATACACACTGAAATTGAGTTATTTTATTAATATTCATTTGCTTTGCTATTGCATATATTGGCAGCTAATAGATATTAATGGAATTGCTGGAAAAACTGTTCATTGTTAGATAAACTGCTTCTGGTTCTTGCTTTTCATGAACACTGGCTAATTGTTCTATAATGCAGTCTTTCCAGCTCTTTTCATGGCAGGGCATATGTGTACAGTAATAATATTTTATATGAGACAGTGGGGTAAACGGCTCAGGAACTTGGCTGCTCAGGGACAGAGAGGATCAGTGTCATAGCACATCTGTGTCCTCTTCAAGACATAACAGTGTGCTCCATGCATGTGCTGGGAAGCTGTATTATGGTGTATTGCAGACTACATATAGCTCTTAATTCTACTCATGACATTGTCTTCTTGATCTTATGATGGCATTAAATATTTCACTAATCATCAGTGTTCTGTTTAATATTCTACAGAAGCACACTGTTAAATCTTCAGCTGCTCCCCTTCAAGGTTTGAGAGCCACTAGAAGATACAGTTGAGATCTTCCCTGGTAGCTCAGACGGTAAAGCGTCTTCCTACAATGCGGGAGACCTAGGTTCAATCCCTGGGCCAGGAAGATCCCCTGGAGAAGGAAATGGCAAACCACTCCAGTACTCTTGCCTGGGAAATCCCATGGACAGAGGAGCCTGGTAGGCTATAGTCCATGGGGTCGCAAAGAGTCTTTTATGTGTATTCAAATAAAGTAGTCTTCCTTCACTCCTAGTATGTTATTGGAAATGTGATGTGCTAATTTAGGGTGAGGAAAGAAACTAAAAACTGGAATTCACAGTTCCCAGGTTTGAGTTGAAGAACTTCCAGTTAACCAGCAAGATGGGCACATTCAGCTAATTCCTAAGCCTGCTTGATAAAACAAGACTAGTGACACATTTCCTGCTCAGAGATTATCTGAAGATCAAAGAAGATCTCATATAAGAAAACACTCTGGAAGCTCAAGGAATGAAAGATAGATACATTGTGTTATCTTATTGAAAGTGGCCAGTGAGTCCTCAAGGGTAGTGGCAATTGCATGTAAGAATTCAAATGCTGAGGGTTGGTGAGTGTGGCTCAGGTGACGACAAAGCTGACGCACACTCTCCTTCATCTTCCCCTCATCCTCCAGAGCAACCTGATACACTACCTGGGCCTCAGCCATCATCTGCTTGCGCTGAACTTCATCATCGTTTCTTTTGGCAAGAAAAGTGCATGGTCGTCTGCTCGGGTGAAGGTGACCGACACTGACTTTGATGGTGTGGAAGTCAGAGTGTTTGAAGGCCCTCCAAAGCCAGAAGAGCCTCTGAAACGCAGCGTTGTTTACATCCATGGAGGAGGCTGGGCCTTGGCAAGCGCAAGTATGTCCTCACCTTTAGGTTGTTTGGGGTTGTGGCCAGCCCTGGCAGAGATATATGACTGGGTTGACTTTCTTACTGGGTGAGGAGAAAGGGACCACTGGACTTGGTCCCTTGACAGTCCCAGTTACCCTACCATCCCAGCAAAGTTATTCATAGCACCCCTTCCTCCCCACTTGTCATTCTTGAAAGGATCCTGGTTTGGATGATTAGTTATATAGCTACCCTACACCAAGAGTTTTGCCTGTTTGTTAATTCAGGCAGACTGTTTTGAAAATATTTCCTGTAATCTAAATAATACACTAACTTATTGTGAAGTAGTGAAGTTGCTTTCTATACCCAAACAAGGTAAATTTGGGCCAGAATATGAGGCAGGTATCTGTAGCTCTAGACTAACTTGTGTTTTGAAGACATCTTTCTATGAAATAGAACAAGGATTTCTGTGTATACAGGTTAATTCGTTAACATTTCATCTGCTTATGAAACCAAAGATGAAAATATAAAATGTATGCCCCAATTAAAGGGAAATGACCTTGAAAATTTCAAGAACATTCTTTTTAGCATTGGATAACTTTCATGAGCAGAATACACATTAAAAATGGCAGGCAGCCAAGTGGAGCAGCCAGTGAAAAGCATACTAAGGAGGAGGGATAAGGGCCTTACCTTTGCTCATAATTATTATGGAGCTACTTTCTTATCTTCAGCCCAGAGATTATTTTTATCCATTAAGTTTAAAGGCAATGGGACTTCCTTGGGACTTCGTGGGACTTCCTTGGTGGTCCAGTAGCTAAGACTCCACACTGCCAATACAGGGCGCCTAGCTTCAGGGAACTACATTCCACATGCTGCAACATGCCACAGTTAAAATCCAGTGCAGCCAAATAAATAAATGTTGTTTTTAGTCACTCAGTCATGTCCAACTCTTTGCAACCCCATGAGGTGTGGCCCACCAGGCTTCTGTGTCCATGGAATTCCAGGCCAGAATACTGGAGTGGGTTGTCTTCCCGATCCAAGGATTGAGCCTGGGTCGCCTCCTTTGCAGGCAGATTCTTTACTGGCTGAGCCACCAAGGAAACAAAATAAATAAATAACAGTTAAAAAAAAAAAAAAGGCAAAGGCCAAAAAGTGTAACTTTCTCTAGTAATCTCATTTCATTTAACTCCATATTCATCATTTATTCTTTTATTCATTGATTGTTCATATTTCCAACAGATGATTACTGAATATGTAGGTCTGCCCAGAGCCGAGAGGTTTCCTGGGACTTTGGGTATTAAAACCTCAAACAGTTGTGTGCAAAGCTGGACCTTTGGTCACTCTGATGTGTGCTAGATGATGGGAATACAAAAATGAGTAAAACAGAGTCTCTGCCCTAGAAAGGATAGCATCTGTAGCATTGGATGCTTGCCAGGAGAGACAGTACACCAGAGGCCAGGATATGGAAGTGCCAGGAATGGTATGGATTATGAGTCAGCCTAGCCTTTTCCACACAATTTTGACTCATCAGTCCCATCAGAGAAAAAAGGCTTAGTCTGGAGGAGATATCAAGTGTTTATGTAGTTATTGAACTTCTGGTTCTAATACTGCCTTGGAAAGTCTATAAATAAGGTATTTTGTGGCTTTCTGTTGAGACAATCTAGCACTTAATGTAAGAATATCCAAAGAACAGCTAAGGGATTAAAGTGTTACATATCAAAATATGTAAAAACCTTTAGATTCTCTTTCTAAGAAGTGCTAAGACTTCCTAAAACTCTATTTGTTATATGTTGGTTTAAATGGAATACCATAGTCTTCAAATTGGTGACTTTTCTGAATCACAGCAAATGAGGGTATTAAAAGAAAAATTTGGGGGTTCTAAGGAGGAACTGCTTATTCACTATGATTTTGGGAAAGGCATACCTCTTTGAAGAATTACAAAATCAGAATGAATCTAATGTACTTTATATAGACAATTATGAAATAAATTTTTAGTTAACAACACATTCGAAGGTAATCTTCTATGGATTTCCTGTTATTTATAGCAATTGCGTTTTATCAGAAACCAGGTTAATTCTTCTGTATTTGTACTTGTAACTCTGTTAATGAGATGTATGTTCATATTTACTTTTTATTGTTCTTACTATTAATAACTTAAGTCTGAGTTAGTTAGCAGAATTTAAGAATGGTCAGTATTAAATAGACTGCATTATAGTGAGTGATTGCTCTCTTGTCTCTTTTAGAAATCAGGTATTATGATGAACTGTGCACAGCCATGGCTGAGGAATTGAATGCTGTCATTGTGTCCATTGAGTAAGTAATTAATGATTGTCAGAAGAAAATTTAACAAATGATCCTTAGTAACTATCTAGTTACTTTATAAGTAATAAAATGTAAAATTAAAGTCCAGAGAGGTAAACTGATCTTCCCGAGGTTAAAAAAAATGATTTCTGATGTAACTTAGAATTTCTTCAACTAGCTTTATAATGCCTCAAATTATCTTTTTTTGCCTTAGTTTTAGAATCTTCTGGAAAAGGAATTAACTGAGATTTTGAGAGAAATATGCAATCAGTTATCTATGCAATCAGTTTGATTACCACCTTTTATATCTAAAAACCAATAAGTGCTTTAAGAGAATCTGTCCTACATCCAAGAGTTGGAAAAGGTATTCTCCTGGAGTCAGGTTCTATAAATCAGACCTTGTAAACAGTGATGTGTTCACTATTCTTAGTATAGCCTATTATTATCGTTGTTAGAATTAATATCAGTGTTTTGAGTTGCTTCTAACAATTCTATATTAGCTGTTTTTCTGGGAAACTAAGAAGAATGTGCCCAAAGAAAAGCAATGCCAAAGAATGATCAAACTACCCCACAACTGGACTCACCTCACGTGCTAGCAAAGTAATGCTGAAACTTCTCCAACAGTACTTCTCAACAGTACATGAACCGTGAACTTCCAGATGTTCAAGCTGGATTTAGAAAAGGCAGAGAAACCCGAGATCAAATTGCCAACATCCACTGGATCATCGAAAAAGCAAGTGAGTTCCAGAAAAATATCTACTTCTGCTTTACTGACAATGCCAAAGCCTTTGACTGTGTGGATCACAACAAACTGTGGAAAATTCTGAAAGAGGTGGGAATACCAGACCACCTGACCTGCCTCTTGAGAAATCTGTATGCAGGTCAGGAGGCAGCAGTTAGAACTGGACATGGAACAACAGCTTGGTTCCAAATTGGGAAAGGAGCATGTCAAGGCTGTATATTGTCACCCTGCTTATTTAACTTATATGCAGAGTACATCATGAGAAATGCTGGACTGAAGCATAAGCTGGAATCAAGACTGTTGGGAGAAATATCAGTAACATCAGATATGACACCACCCGTATGGCAGAAAGTGAAGAAGAACTAAAGAGCCTCTTGATGAAAGTGAAAAACGAGAGTGAAAAAGTTGGCTTAAAGCTCAACATTCAGAAAATGAAGATCATGGCATCTGGCCCCCGTCACTTCATGGGATATAGATGGGGAAAGAGTGGAAACAAATCACTACAGATGGTGACTGCAGCCATGAAATTAAAAGACTCTTGTTCCTTGGAAGAAAAGCCATGATCAACCTAGACAGCATATTAAAAAGCAGAGACATTACTTTGCTAAAAACGTCAGTCTAGTCAAAGCTTTGGTTTTTCCAGTAGTCATGTATGGATGTGAGAGTTGGACTGTAAAAATTGCAGAGTGCTGAAGAATTGATGCTTTTGAACTGTGGTGTTGGAGAAGACTCTTGAGAATCCCTTGGACTGCAAGGAGATCCAACTAGTCCATCCTAAAGGCAATCAGTCCTGAATATTCATTGGAAGGACTGATGCTGAAGCTGAAACTCCAGTACTTTGGCCACTTGATGGGAAGAACTTATTCATTGGAAAAGACCCTCATGCTGGGAAAGATTGAAGGCAGGAGGAGAAGGGGATGACAGAGGATGAGATGATTGGATGACATCACCGACCCAATGGACATGAGTTTGAGTATACTTCGGGAGTTGGTGATGGACAGGGAAGCCTAGTGTGCTGCATTTCATGGGGTCACAAAAAGTTGGACACAACTGAGTGACTGAACTGAACTGAACTGAAGAATGTGAAAAATAGTTTTAACAACTGCAATGATTGTAGTCACACAAAAAATCATGGTGTTCCATGGCAGGCATGGTGCAGGTGCTATGTGTACACTGTTTCTCCTCCTTCAGATCTTTGTCCAAATATTATCCTTTCAACAAGGCCTTCCTTCATACCCCTAAAATTTCAGTCCACTTTTCTTCTGTTTTATTTTTCTCCAAAATTATCAATTATAATTCTCCAAATTTTCAAAACTATCTCCAATTATCAGTGGACTGACAGATCATATATATAACTTATTATGTGTTTATTGTATCAAGTAGAAATAAAAGATTTAAATTTTGTGAAGGCAGAGATTTTAGGGATGGTTGTCTGTTTTGCTCATAGCTGATCATTAGTGTCTGGAATTGTCCCTGGCAGATAGAAGACATTTGTGATACTATGATTTGTAAGAAATATATGTTTGGTCATACAGATGACCAAATATATATTTTTCATATTTACTTGTTCTTCATCCAAAGTTCCTGGCTCACAGTTCCCCAGATCCTTGAAATTTCCTGTATTCAGAGTATAAAGATGTTTTTGTTTTGTGAATGAGATGACCTTTGGAAGCACCTAAAGATGGGGATACTGGTTGCCAGGGGAACCAACCATGTGATTAGAGGGCTGGAACTTTCCTATACCCTGGTCTCTGAGGAGGGGAGAGGGGCTGGAGGCTGAATCAATTGCCAGTGGTCAGTGATTTTATCAGTCATACCTATGTAATGAATCTTCCATGAAAACCCAAAGGACAGGGTTCAGAAAGCTTCCACTTGGTGAACATATGTAAATGGGAGAGTGGTACACCTTTGAGAGGACATGGAAGTTCTGAACCCTTCCCATGTACCTTGCCCTTCATATCTCTTCCATCTGGCTGTTCCTGAGTTGTATCCTTTTATAATAAATCAGTAACCTGGAGAGCAAAACGTTTCTCTGAGTTTTGTGAGCTGCTCTAGCAAATTAATTGAGCCTAAAGAGGAAGTTGTGGAACCCTCTGATTTATAGCCAGGTGGAAAGAAGTATAAGTAATAACTTGGACTTGGGATTGGCAGCCTGAGTTGGAGGGGATTGTTGGAACCTCCCATCTATAACTTGCTGAGAAACATAGGTGATTACTTGGGCTTGTGTCCAGTGTCTGAAGTAGGGCGGGTATCTACAGTTTTGTAAGTGGTGGTTTAGTCACTAAGTTGTGTCCAACTCTTTGTGACCCCATGGACTGTAGCTCACCAGCCTTTCCTGTCCATAACATTTTCCAGGAAATAATACTGGAGTAGGTTGCCATTTCCTTCTCCAGGGGATCTTCCCAACCTGACCCAGGCATTGAACCCAGGTCTGCATTTCACGTGGTCTCCTGCATTGCAGGCAGATTCTTTACTGACTGAACCACAGAGAACAAATGTTGATCCTTTAATCTGTGGAATCTGATGCTATCTCCAGGTAGATACTCACAGAATTGAGTTGAACTGAAAGACAACTGATGTCTGGTGCATTGCTTGATGGAGGTATGGGACAAGCCCCTCCCCTACCCCAGCACCCGCCCCCCCCCCCAACAACAAACAAACACACATTGAAAATTAGTCACAAAACACCAGAAAAACACTTAACACCTATTTATAGAATGAATGAATAAAGAATTTTGCTTAGCTCTTGTAAAAGTCATCCAAAATAAGTATTTTGATAATTTTCCTCATAGATGAGGAATTTGAGGTCCATAAAGTTAAGTAATCTGCATGAAGTCACATAGGTGGAGTGAAGAATTGAATAAGTCAGGTGGAATCACACCTCAGGTTCCTGTGTTTCTTTGAGCCAGAATCAAACTAACATTAAAGGACTTCTGGTTCAAGATGGTGGAGTAGATGGACGTGTGCTCATCTCCTCATGTGAAGGCACCAAAATCGCAAATAACTGTTAAAACAACCACAGATAGGAGGTTGCTGGAACCCACCAAAAAGAGATATGCCACATCCAAAGACAAAGAAGAAGCCACAGTGAGATAGTAGGAGGGGTACAATCAGAATAAGATCAAATCCCATAACCACCAGGTGCGTGGCGTACAAACTGGAGAATAATAATACAAAAAAGTCCTCCCATTGTTGTGAAGGTTCTGAGCCCCATATCAGGCTTCCCAGACTGGGGATCTGACAAAGGGAATGAAAGTCCCCTGGGAATCTGATCCTGAGGGTCAGTGGGATTTGATTACAGGACTTTCACAGGACTAGGGGAAACAAAAACTCCAGTCTTGGAGGGTACAAAAAAAAATTTGTGTGCACCAAGACCCAGAGGAAAGGAGCAATGACCCCACAGGAAACTGAACCAAAACACCTTCTAGTGTTGGAGGGCCTTCTGGGGAGGTTGGATCAGCAGGGGCTTACCACAGGGATGGGGCGCTGGCAGCGGCAGTCCTGGAAGGTCCCTCTTGGCATAAGCCCTCTTTGAGGTCACTATTAACCCTACCAAAGAGCCTGTAGACCCCAGGACTGGGTTGCCTCAGGCACAACTACCAGGGAGGGAGTGTAATCCCAGCCATCAGCATATAGTTGGACTAAAGCTTTACTGAACAAGGTCCTGCCCACCAGAGTAAGACCTAGCTTTTCCCACCCTGTCTCTCCCATCAAGAAGCTTACAGAAATCTCTTAGCCTCATCCACCAGAGGGCAGATAGAAGAAGCAAGAAGAACTACAATCCCACAGCAGCTAGAAAGAAAACTACATTACAGAAAGTTAATCAGGATGAAAAAGCAGAGTTATATCCCAGATGAAAGAACAATAATATAAAACCCCAGAAAAACAACTAAATGAAGTGGAGATAAGCTTCAGAATAATGATAGTAAAGATGATCCAGGATCTCAGAAACAGAATGGAGAAGATGCAAGAAATGTTTACCAAAGACCTAGAAGAACTAAAGAACAAACAAACAGAGATGAAAAATGTTATGCCCGAAGTCTGAGTCCCCAGAACTGAGAGAATAAGATGTCCACAGCAATGCAAAAACATAAAGGGGTTTTATTGCTAGCTCGGGCTAGGGCTCCCATCTCATCCAGCACAGTGGAGTCTCGACGAGAGCCCGGAGCTCTGAATCACAGCTGCTTTTATACAGGCGGTTCTTAGTACAGCTGGTGGGTAATGATTGGCTGAGCCTTACGCACACGTGTGATTTTCAAATCCTGCATCCCTATCCGGATTGGCTCAGGTTTGGCGCCATCAGGGGCTTTCCCAGGGTGTGGTTTCCCAGAATCATGACTCAGTTTTTCCAAGAATCTGAATCTTTGGCCTAGTATAGCTTGTTGAGCCTGTTAAGGGCTCAGGTCTGGTCCCTTAACAAAAAATAGCCTAAAAAGAATCAGTAGCAGAATAACTAAGGCAGAAGAATGGATAAGTGACTTGGAGGACAGAATGGTAGAAATCACTGCTGCAGAACAGAATATAGAAAAAAGAATGAAAAAAAAAAAAAGAAGACAGCCTACAAGACCTCTGGGACAACATTAAACACACCAATATTTTCATTATAGGGGTCCCAGAAGGAGAAGAGAGAGAGAGAGAATCTGAGAAAATATTTGAAGACGTAATAGCTGAAAACTTCCCTAACATGGGAAAGAAATAGTCAACCAAGTCCAGGAAGCACAGAGAATCCCAGGTAGGATAAAGCCAAGGAGAAACACCCCAGTACACATAGTAATCAAACTCAAAAAAATTAAAGACAAAGATAAACTTCTAAAAACGTCAAGGGAAAAATGACAAATATCATATAAGGGAACTCCCATCAGGTTATCAGCTGATTTCTCAATAGAAATTCTACAAGCCAGAAGGGAATGGCACAATATATTTAAAGTGATGAAGGGGAAGAACCTATAACCAATAATACTCTGCCCAGCAAGAAGACTCTCATTCAGATTTGATGGAGAAATCAAAAGCTTTCCAGACAAGCAAAAATTAAGAGAATTCAACACCACCAAACCAGCTTTACGACAAATGTTAAAGAAACTTCTCTAGGCAGGAAAACACAAGAGAAGGAAAAGACCTACAGAAAATAAACCCAAAACTATTAAGAAAATGGTAATAGGATCATACATATTGATAATTACCTTAAATGTAAATGGATTAAATGCACCAACCAAAAGACATAGCTGGATGGGTGGATAAAAACATGTGCATGGATGCACTTCCACTTACCACATCACTCTGCTTGACCCCTCAAATTGTATGTAATTATTTTATATTGTTAAGTTAATCATATTCCCACTATGGCTTACAGTTATAATTATCTTTTATTTTTTGTCAGGCTGTTGATTGTGAAAACTGATAAACTTCTTTTATTATTGTGATTATGTAACTATTACCCACTTAATACCATTGTATCATGATTGATCAACAGAAAAATAATTCTAAAAAGAATTCTATATCATCAAAACTACCATTTAATAGAAAAACTTGTAATCACTTTTTAAAATCCAGATGCATATCAGAATTACCTTGGAATTTTTTGAAAAATACAAATGCCCAGGTATTGTTTTTATTTCTCCAAAGCTCCAGATATGTTTCTAATAAACAGTCATGTTTAAAAACAACTGGACTGTTTGATGATTTTATACTTTGATCTAGTTTGTTTCACTTTTTATGTTTTATATTCAGGGCTCCCATTTCATATAGTTTATGTTTTCCAATTTTTCCAGCTCTTCTTTTTTTTTTTATGTTCTTTTTCATGCCTTTTTCAAGAGTAATAGAAAAACTTTTGTGCACATATATATGGGAATTACCTGGTAGCTCAGTGGTAAAAAAAAATCAGCCTGCAATGCAGGAGACACAAGAGACATGGGTTCAATCCCTGGGTCGAGAAGAGCCCCTGGAGCAGGCAATGGCTACCCACTCTAGTATTCTTGCCTTGAAAATTCCATGAACAGAGGAGTTTGGTGGGCTCTTTCAGGTCTCAAAGAATCAGACATGACTGAGTAACTTTTAGTTAGTGTGTGACTGTCCTGTCACATTGATCTAAGTGCAGCAGGAAGTATTAGTTATTGTACAAGGTCTGCCTTGTTCTGCGAGAAGGCAACCAAGGGCCAGACAATTGTCAAGAACCACATTAGCCAAGGAAACAAGAGAGGCCCCAAGTCCCATTAAGACTTTACATAGGAGTCAACCTACTACATCATTTTACTTATCTATTGATCAGATTACTTATCTTTTGAATAAGTGTCTCAGGTCTTTCCCTGACTCACAGGTATATTCCTCTGCTGTGACCTGCAGGGTTTCTGCAAAACAGTCAGACCCAACTGAACAACTAAGCACACAAACACATACATATACATAAATAGTATGTATAATATATATATTTTAGAAAACTAATGAATTTTTGCCTAACTAAAAAATTTATGACATTTTGATTCCACTTGTTTGACTTGGTATGAATAGAATGCTACATTTCTTATTTTTAAAAAGTAGATATGCAACAAGCAACAGAGGTTTACTGTATAGCACAGGGAACTATAGTCAATATCTTATAATAACCTATAACAGAAAATAATCTCAAAAAATAATTGAAAAAAGAAATATAACATTGAAGGAAGCTAATGATGACAAGTGACAGGTTTATGGCAACATTTGCCACGTTCCTTGCCCTGACCTTGCCTTACCTTCCCTCTGCCTCTCTCTGCCAGCTGAGATCCCATTCACAGCTTATCTCTTCTTTGCCCCTACTCTAGATCAGGAACCTAAGGGAATCTTTGCCTCTCCAGTCCCTTGGAAGGGCTAGTCTCCAAAGTCACTGAAGCAGCTCTGACCCTATGAACAAGAATCTTAAAACCAGAGTGGTGCTGTGGCAGCCTCCTCAGCAAATTTGACACTAGACAGCCCTAGACAACTTCCAGGCCATCCTGGATACTCATCAGGGCCTCCCAGATCACTCAAGGGGCCCCTGGTGCAATTTTATATTGCAAGAGGTGTCAAGTAAATTTTTATATCATATGGCCTGGGCAGCTGGTCAGTGGAAGACTGCAGCTGTTTAAGCAGATGAAACCCCATTATAGATCAAGGCCCTGAAGCTCAGTGTTAGTGAGCTGGCCTCAGGGTCTCTTCAGTGGTTTCCTGTGTAGCTCCAGCTCCTCAAAAGCCAGAGCAAAGGACAGAAGGTGGTCTTGTTTTACTTGGCACCATGAGGATTCTTCACATGAGCTTTATCTTCCAAGTGTTCTTTTAAGCCTAGGTTTATCATAAAACAAAGAAGGATAGATATGATGTTTTTAAGATTTTTTTAAAAGAAGTTAAATATAGAGCAACAGAATGGGTCTGACTTGTTCAGTTGGGTCTGACAGAAACAGAGTTTCTGCAGGGTTTCTTTTATAGAAACCCTTAGCAGTAGCAGCAGCAGCAGGTCACAGTAGAAGAACAATACACCTGTGAGCCAGTGAAAGACCTGAGACACTTATTCAAAAGACTAGAGAGCTCTTCAAGAAAATTAGAGACACCAAGGGGATGTTTCATGCAGAGATGGGCACAATAAAGGACAAAAATGGTATGGACCTAACAGAAGCAGAAGATATTAAGAAGAGGTGGCAAGAATAGACAGAAGAACTATACAAAAAAGATCTTCATGACCAAGATAATCACTATGGTGTGATCACTCACCTAGAGCTAGACATCCTGGAATGCGAAGTCAAGTGGGCCTTAGGAAGCATCACTATGAACAAAGCTAGTGGAGGCGATGGAATTCCAGTTGATCTATTTCAAATCCTAAAAGATGATGCTGTGAAAGTGCTGCACTCAGTATGCCAGCAAATTTGGAAAACTCAGCAGTGGCCACAGGACTGTTAAAGCTCAGTTTTCATTCCAATCCCAAAGAAAGGCAATGCTAAAGAATGATCAAACTACTGCACAGTTGCATTCATCTCACATACTAGTAAAGTAATGCTCAAAATTCTCCAAGCCAGGCTTCAACAGTACATGAACTGTGAACTTCCAGATGTTCAAGCTGGATTTAGAAAAGGCAGAGGAACCAGAGATCAAATTGCCAACATCTGCTGGATCATGGAAAAAGCAAGAGAATTCCAGAAAAACATCTATTTCTGCTTTATTGACTATGCCAAAGCCTTTGACTGTGTGGATCACAATAAACTGAAAAATTCTGAAAGAGATGGGAATACCAGACCACCTGACCTGCCTCCTGAGAAATCTGTATGCAGGTCAGGAAGCAACAGTTAGAACTGGACATGGAACACATTGGTTCCAAATAGGAAAAGGAGTACATCAAGGCTATATATTGTCACCCTGCTTATTTAACTTATATGCAGAGTACATCATGAGAAATGCTGGGCTGGATGAAGCACAAACTGGAATCAAGATTACTGGAAGAAATATCAATAACCTCAGATGACACCACCCTTATGGCAGAAAGTGAAGAGGAGCTAAAAAGCCTCTTGATGAAAGTGAAAGAGGAGAGCGAAAAAGTTGGCCTAACGGTCAACATTCAGAAAACGAAGATCATGGCATCTGGTCCCATCACTTCATGGGAAATAGATGGGGAAACAGTGGAAACAGTGTCAGACTTTATTTTTGGGGCTCCAAAATCACTGCAGATGGTGACTGCAGCCATGAAATTAGAAGACGCTTACTCCTTGGAAGAAATGTTATGACCAACCTCAGTTCAGTTCAGTTCAGTCACTCAGTCGTGTCCGACTCTTTGACCAACCTAGACAGCATATTAAAAAGCAGAGACATTACTTTGTCAACAAGGGTGTGTCTAGTTAAGGCTATCGTTTTTCCAGTAGTCATGTATGGATGTGAGAGTTGCACTGTAAAAACAGCTGAGTGCCGAAGAATTGATGCTTTTGAACTGTAGTGTTGGAGAAGACTCTTGAGAATCCCTTGGACTGCAAGGGGATCCAACCAGTCCATTCTAAAGGAAATTAGTCTTGAATATTCATTCAAAGGACTGATGTTGAAGCTGAACCGCCAATACTTTGGCCACCTGATGTGAAGAGCTGTCTCATTTGAAAAGATTCTGATGCTGGGAAAGATTGAAGGCGGGAGGAGAAAGGGACAACAGAGGATGAGATGGTTGGATGGCATCACTGACTCAAGGGGCATGAGTTTCAGTAAACTCCGGGAGTTCTTGATGGACAAGGAGGCCTGTCCTGCTGCAGTTCATGGTGTCACAAAAAGTCAGACTGACTGAGCGACTGAACTGAATGAATAAATACACTTTGAGTTGGGTTAATGACTTCAGAGAGTTGTTACAAGAATCAGTTTGGACATACGAGATGAAAGGGCCTTGGATGCTCTAAGGCACTAGGCAAGTCTGGAGGCTCAGTGCCCTAGCCCATGTACAGAAAGTTCCAACTTTATTCATCAACATGTTTGGAACTCAAAGAACTTTTCTTTGCAGCAATATTGAGCTAAGGTGATTAGGATCCATCCAGGCCAGCCACCCATGAAGAGCCACATAACCTGTATGTTCTAGTTGAGGTATGGCCAACACCATATGACTGTGATGTTTCTCTTGGAAAGTATGTTCAGAGGTCTGACGTGGGACCATATTTCTTCTCACTGTTCACCTCTTTCTTCCTTCTTCTATTCCATAAATATCTATTGACTTCCTGTAATGTGCCAGCTATTGTGTTAAATTCTGATGCATAACAGTGAGATAAACATAAACTCTGCCCTCAAAGAGTTTACAGTCTAGATAGGAAAGCAAATCTTGAACAAGTAATGTTAATAATGTGATAAGTGGTTTGAAATAGAAAGGGAAGTAGTAATGGAGGCATCTAATAGATAAGATGTTACCTAATTCGAAGGTTTGAATTGTACTCCTAAGGATGAGGAGAACCTAGTTAAAAGAGTGAGTTGGTCATGGAAGTACAAAGTGGGGAAGTGAGAGGAATTGGGAGGAAAGGAGGAGGATGAGAACATTAAGGAAATGAAATATGAGAAGTGACTAATGGAGGGACTCATGCTTCTGGAGATAACTAAGGAAAATAAGAAATATGGTGTATACCTGGAAAGCCTTCAGAAATATGGTGGACTGTTGATTCTCTTGGAATTCCTTCTCCTAGCAGGGAGGCTGTCTGGACACAACTGCTCCTTATCCTTGAGGCTAACAGGAGTGGGCAGTGTTGTCATGGCTTTGTTTCAGTGTGGGGATGGCCTGGAAGGTTATATATAATCTGAGGAAGCTGATAGGCAAGGGTTGAGGATGAAATCACTTCACATGAAGCACAACCATGAGCTGGAACTCCTGAGTTAACATCATTGATATTGGCTCAAGATTCTGGGGACAGATATAACAACTAAGGTAGATAAAGATCTCAAGGCATACAAATAGGTCGTGACTTCTATTCAGTAGCTTCAACAACACTATGCTATTTTTACACATAATTGCACAATAAGTATTTGTGAAGTAAATGAAAGAGTTCACCTTATAATATCAAAAATACATGGATGTGTCCTCATTTACATAACCTGGGAGGGAAGTTTATGTTTATAAGCTTATTTTCATAAACTTCAGTGCAGTTTAACTATAGTTTATATAATGAAACGCAATACTAAAACCATAAAACATCAGGGAGAAGGAATATTTAACTTTTTTGAAAGATAAGATGCTAATGTACAGCATGGGGAATATAGTCAGCAATATTGTATTAACTGTGTATGGTGACAAATGGTAACTAGACTTATTGTAGTCATCATGTCATAATATATATAAATGTCGAATCAGTATGTTGTACATGTGTGGTCATTGTACTTCAATTACAAAAAGATGTAAGATAATAACAAAGTATTATTATGCTGGATATTATTAAATTCTAGCTTTTTTGGTTGTGAAAAATGGTTTCAAGTTGTGTTTTGCTTAAGTCTTTGCTACACTCAAACCTTCTATTTTGTGTTGATGGAGACCTTTTCCCATCCACCAAATATCAGGTAGCACTATGCACAGAGAACTTAAAACTTGACAGAGCTGTAAAGAAGAACGTTGCTCAGTAGACAGAAAGGAAGCTGGAGTGTGTATCTTGGTCTGCTGCTAACAGTTATAAGCAATGGGACTTTTATGACTCTGTCTTCCTCATCCATAAGATTAGATGAGTGCAAGCTGACAAAATCACAAACCTTCCAGGAGGCACAATGAGACATACATGTTGATAGTTGTTCAAACAAGATACTGTGAAAGACACGACGTGACAGTCGCCTCACTGTGACTTGCCCTCTGCTCCTTTTCCTGCTCTTCCTCCCTGTCCTGAGTGGAGAAATCCTCACGTATCACCCTGACTCAGGCAGCCCTGGGAGGTGGGCAGACTGAATTTCTTGAGGGTTCCCTCCAAGAAAGGGAATATTTGTCCCAAACTTTCTTTTTACTCAGTCCAGGCCACTGTATTAGCAAACCTAAAGACCAGTGTTACAAACAGTTTAATGCTACAGAAAGATAATATTGTGGCTTCTTTTTAAAAAGTAGGTTGTTTTAGATCCTTAATAATCATTAACTAATGAATGTCTCCTTTTTAGACATATTAAGGTAAAGTCTTCTTGACTCTGTTTTTGACTAAAAAAATAAAACTTCACTGGTTTCTCTCTTGTGGCTTAGGCCTTTTAGAATTTGTGGGGAGGAGGGTGAAGCTGTACAGAAAGCCTGTGCTGTAAACAAGCAGTGAGCTGGGGAAGCTTAGTTCCACCCACACCTGAGCCCAGAGCTCAGTTTAGCTTCTGAAATCACAGAGAAAGTAGGTCAGAGGGACTTTGCACCAAGCCTACTTGGGCTCCAGTGGCCCCCTGAGGGACTGCTTGGCTCTTTAGCACCCCTTGAAGTTAAAGGTAAGGTTTGTATCTGAATGGGGGAAGGGAGGCTGGGGAGCTCCCAGCTGTGTCCATGGAGAAGCCTTAACTTGCAAACAGCATCAGGGAATCACATTGTTTGAATGGATCATAATTCTAGGATCAGTCACTCCTAGGATTTTGATGATACATCCTGACATCTGTCAGTTCTTTTGAATGTACTTATTGTCCAATCAACCAAGTTTTTGTTAAGCTCAGCTCTCCCTTGCTGAATGACTGATAGTCAAAGGTATCTCTGGAGGCAATTTTGAGAGAAGAAACAGAAAGGAAAACCCTTCCTCAACCTTTATGCGCAAACATTATTGCACAAATGAAAAGAAACAATTATATCTATTCACAGTGTTTCATAATTTTATTATAAATTTTATTATATTCTTCTAAAGGAAAGGAAGCTTTACCTATTAGAAGAATAAACAGATTCTTCCTCTGGAGTTGTCTCCCTCAAACAGCACAGTAAGAGTGTAATTGTTGATTTGTTTCAGATAAGCCCAGCTGAACATACAGGTTCCTTAAGACTGAGCAAAATATTAACATTTTTTTTTGTTCTCAAGATGAATCTATTGAGCTCTTCTTGGGAGACAGTAAAAAGGGGGGAAAAAAAGGTGGGGGCAGGGGGCAAAAAAGGAATGTGATTTTGTCTCCCTCTTGAATCAAGTAGGAGTAGAATTTCGTTCCAGAATATCATATGTACCTTTCACCCACCTGGCACTACATGAATAGAACTCAGTGTCCTTCCCGACTGCAGAAGGCTGTCCTAGTGTTTCCAGGCCAGGTTATTTTGAGGAAGAATGTACTTTATAACACTCTCAGAACACTAGTGTCACTCAGGGATTCGATTTCCAGAGTCATCCCCCCTCAACTCTGGACTCATGTAATCTACCTTTGACTTAAGGAGGAATTTGTCAGTCTTTCTGAGCATTGCTCCATCTCTCTGCTCACTAATAAAGTAGGTAATGAATTAATAGATTGTGGAAATGGCACTGCTTATACCTGGACCACTTTAGTACATAATTATGACTTTCTGTCTATTCCTAGAAGCTGGCATGTCTGTTATGACTTACTGTAAGAGAGACTTCAAGGGCTTCAAAAAAGGAGAACTGCATTTGGCTGGGCTCTTAGAAGTTTTCATGGAGGAAACTGCATTTGAGATGAGACTTAAAGAATGGGAACGTTTGATATGGAATTGCTGGGTGAAGGGCACATGGGATGGAGAGAGGGATCGATGCTTTGGGAACAGGAACAGAAAGATATGTTCAGAGGATACTGATGGTACGGCTGGGTTCAGTGATATTTCGGAACCCTGGCATCACTTGGAAGACTTTTTCTTCAAATACAGATATGCTGGGCTCCACTTCAGATCAAATAAATGGGAATGTTTTGTAGAGGAGCTCAAACCTCAGTGTTTTGTTTTGTTTTGTTTTGTTTTTAATAAATCTCCCAAGATTATCCTAAGGTGCATACAGAGTTGAGAAACTCTGAGCTATGTTGAGCCTACAGACAACCCTTGGAGACGTGCCTGAAGAGTAGGTGATTAGGAAACAATTTCTTTTTTCAATGTCTTTAAAGGTATATGGCTTAATATTTTCCCTACTATAACAGGGCTGCTATAATGACAGATTTTACATATAAAAGGTATACACTAAATACCTTTTATAGTAAAAGGTATACACTAAATATATTAAAGGTATAAAAGTTAAAATTTTGTTTGGGATTAATAAAAATATCATTATTAAATTATTAAATTTATTTAAAGATTTATCATGTACGGATAATTAAAGATGTACCATGGGCCAGATGCTGTCTCAGCTGATTTGTTTTGAGAGTATTGCAAAAACATTGAAATCATGAGAGAAGTTCTGGGATGTGAGAAATCTATAGTTTTGAGAATTTACTGCTTTGACGAGGTAATAAGGACACACATGTACATTTGAAGTCTGCGGGTTTTGAAGAATGAGAATATTTTAAAAGGATGAGGCATGTGGGGTATAAATTTGGATTGTAGCTTTGCCACTTACTAGCTGTTGTAGGTTGGTTATGCATCCCCTTTGAGCTGCTTGTTTACACCCTTAAACCCACAGATTTGCTCTGAGATTTGAGTGTAACCTCTGTAGAGCACCTGGTGAAGTGCCTCACCTAGCAGGAAAAAGTTAATTTTTATAGAGTGTACATATACATTAAATTGAGTAAGCCTCATTCTCGAGTTTACACCAAATTTTGTTCTTCTGGTAGGAGGCACGTGTTGTAATAGGTAGGCAGAAGCTAAACACTGCAGAGTCATCTATCCTTCACTGAGTTAGGCAAATTGAGACTGTATTTGCCACAAATTCATCAGGTGCTTTAACTCAATGCAACTGGGGAGGGAAAAGGCGGAATCCTCTTTGAGTACTTTGCAGGGACACAGCCTTGAACAAAAGCAGCAGATGCATGTATCTATGCATGCTTGCTTTGACTATACCACTCATAAATTTCCTCCTGACTCTCAGTTTTCTGTGTCTGTAATGCTATTACAGAACTATTGTGATGCTTCTCAGGTCAATTCTGAGCTACTTTGAAGGCTCATCTTACACTAGGTGACCTCAGAAATATCTAGTTTCACTGCATTCTTCAGTCTGTGAAAATAGTATCCATTCTTAGTGACTAAAACCGGAGAATGTTTCCAGAATGAACAAAGGTAAGGGGAGGAGCAGTTTAGAAGACTGACCTTCAAGGAAACCAGGAGGACTAGGTGGTTTACTCTGTTACTTGAGCCGGTTATTAATCAACTCTGGAGGAGGAAATGGCAACCCCCTCAAGTACTGGGGAGAGAATCCCATGTACAGAGGAGCCTGGCAGGGTAGTCTGTGGAGTCACAAAGAGTTGGACGCGACTAAAGCAACTTAGCACCATTAATCAACTCATAAGATTTGAGGCAATAGAATGTTTTTTAGATTATCAGTTCCTCTTGGTTCAAGAGTCACTAAGATCTTTTGTGAAACAACATCTGAACATTTGATTCACATGTATGTTCATAACATAGCAAAATATGTTCTCACCCCCTGGGCCACCAAGAAGACAGCCTCTCATGCTGTCTGGCATCTTTCTGAGACAAAACAGCCTGTATTTTCACACCTTGAGTCATAAAATGCATTTATTCTTATTTCATTGAAAGAATTAAGAATTCAATTTGGTAATAATGAAATTTAAAAATTGAAACCTCATCCCAGAACTGATGGTAAATAGACTCATATGAGATGACTCCACCTATTGGACAAAGTGGTGTACTCCTACTCCTATCACCCATTACTAATAAATGAACCAAAGATGTGGGAGCTTCACTAAGGCACTGTGAAAATCAACTGGAGAAAAATAATTTCAGATGAT
Source organism: Ovis canadensis (assembly GCF_042477335.2). NCBI lineage: Eukaryota > Metazoa > Chordata > Mammalia > Artiodactyla > Bovidae > Ovis > Ovis canadensis. The sequence goes on from NC_091245.1 coordinate 217,978,662, forward strand.
TACTTGGTCATCACAAATGGAAAAGTAGAAAAGAAATTAGAAAACTTATTTTATCTGTTACAGGACAACCACTAAGGGAATTTCTTATTGCATTCTATGTTTTAAAATGTAGTAATTCCTGAAAGACCAAGATATACATTCACTGTTTATCAAAGCATTTCACAAATATTTGCTGATCTGATTGTGTCTGCACAGAATGTCAAGATTTTTTTGGTGGCTGCACTGTGTAGCTTTGGGGATTTTAGTTCCCTGACCAAGGATTGAACCTGTGCCCCCTGAAATGGAAGCATGGCATCCTAACCAGGAGACTACCAGGGAATTCCCAGAATGTCAAGATATTTAATCAACTATATATCTGGAATTTAGATGGGGGAAATGAATGGCTTGTGTAGAGTAGTATAGAAAAACTAATTTCTGAGAATAAATATGCTAATTATAAATTTGAAATCAAAGGACTTGAGTATTAACTGACTATTATTAGATTTTAATTAATTGTTTTCTATCCTACCTTATTTGATTGGCATTTTATTTTACAAGTTAACTAGCTTTCTATGCCTCAGTTTCATTTGCAAAATGAAGATATATTAATACTCAAAAATGGTTTACTAGATGGATGATTGTGTGCTCAGCACATTGATAAATATACACTGGAAACACACAGTCCCTGATACCAGAGAACACACTCTTAAGAGGAAATACAGAAAGAAGTCGTGCTAATATGAGGCAATATAAACAGCAATATACCCCAGCACGTAGAATTATCAAGGAATGGTTGCCAGCTCAGCCCCAGAAGTAAGTGGAGTTATACTCAAGGAAGGCTTCTTGGAGGAAGCAAACTCTCAAGTAAAACTTAAAGGATGAGTAAGAAATAATGAACAAGAAAAGGAGGGTGGAGACCTTGGGATGCTCCAAGCTGAAACTACTAATGGATTCATAAGATGACATTACAAGAGGGGAATCTGACAAAACCAAGGTTCTTGGGGCTCTTAGGGAATATCAGTCTTAACTAAGTGTATAGAATAGAATCCCAAAGAGACTCTAATCTTGAAAAGTAAGGTGGTGAAATAAGCCTCAGAAGTGTCCCAGAGGGCCTGCCATGGGCCTTCTGGAAACTTGGTTTCCCTTTTATTGGTTGACAGCTGACATTTTAGTTTCAACCTTCCAAGGAGCAAACACATTTCTTGGGCTTAGTGTCAGGAAGACCTGACCTCTTCATTGGAGTATGATTTTATTTATCAAATAAATCATGAAAAATACCATGTGGGCTTAATAAACATGAGACCAATGAAGTGGTTAGTGCTTCCGAGTCACCTTCTAACCCAGAAGTGTAGTGAATGGAACACTGATTTCCAGAAATAGTATTCCAGAATCTGCTGTGGTTCTCTCTGTATTTTAATAATCCGCATCTGCATTTTACTTCAAAGTTTTGTTATCTTCCTTGGTGATAGCTGTAGATTTTTGTTTTGCTTGTTTGGTTTGGTGACTAATAGAAAAAATTACTATTACAAAATCATTGCATTTTTGGTAAACTGTTTATTTTGTATTGGGGTTTAGCTGATTAACAATGTTGTGATGGTTTCAGGTGAACAGTAAAGGAACTCAGCCATACATATATGACAAAATCATTATATTTTTTAAACTAAGCGTTTGAATTGTATGCAAATGGTTTATTTTTATATTTATTATAATTCCTTACCTGTTTGTTCATGGATTCAAAAGAACCAGTTTCCCTTTAACCTTTAAAAGGCCTGTAAAGACTTTGTGTTTTCTTCACAGATACAGGCTAGTTCCAAAGGTCTATTTTCCTGAGCAAATTCATGATGTTGCACGTGCCACAAAGTACTTCCTGCAGCCAGAAGTCTTACGCAAGTATTCAGCTGACCCAGGCAGAGTCGGCATTTCTGGCGACAGTGCTGGTGGGAATTTGGCAGCTGCCCTGGGCCAACAGGTAACAGAGATCCCTGAGGTGCTGGTGAAAGGCGGATGCATGTTAATGTTCTGCAGACAGCACATGTCCACTAGGCATGGTGAAGGCCTAGCCGAGTAGGCTGGTTACTCAGGGGCCAAGTTACTGAGACGACTGTACTTGGGAACTTCTCAAAGATCTTTCTGAAGTAGGAAAATGGGTCTTTGAAAGAAGGGTCATCTCTGAGTCCTTGGAAAGGCCCTGATTACAATTAATGAGAGAGGAGAGCTAGCATTTTAGCATCCTACCCTTGCCCTTGGGGATATGTGTGGAAATTAAGTCTTCTCTGCTCCTTTTCCATGTTGGACTTGAAAAACCAGTGTTTTTGCTTATGTTTCAGTTGCTAAGATTGTTTCCTTAAACTTTGAGCCAAATTAAAAAATTTTAAAGTGTTTGTTAATATAAAAGAAAAAGTTAAATGTTAACTTTTAAGTTAAATGGTTCAGCCACTTTGACTGTTAAAATATATGTTAACCTGAGCTTGACATCAGGGACTTCTCCGATGGCTCAGACGGTAAAGCGTCTGCCTACAATGAGGGAGACCTGAGTTCAGTCCCTGGGTCAGGAAGATCTCCTGGAGAAGGAATTGGCAACCCACTCCAGTATTCTTGCCTGGAAAATCCCATGGAGGGAGGAGCCTGGTAGGCTACAGTCCATGGAGTCACAAAGAGTTGGACACGACTGAGTGACTTTACTCACTCACTGAGTTTTACTTGGTTAAATTTTGTCTAACTCTAATGGCATCCCAGATTTTGGGCAGCTGTGTAAATTCAAAGATGAGTACATTTTTTTCCTCTCATATAGGTTAAATAAGAATAGCATTTCTGTCTTCTTACCTCCAAATTTCTTTTGGCATTCTCAAATAGCATCTGCCTTTTCATTTGTGGAATGTCCTGATTTCTTCTCTTTTGCTGTAATTAAAGAACTTAGTTCTCCACTTGGCACTGGTGGGTTTGCTATCCACATGTCCTGGTGCACTGGGGAGAGAATCATGGGCTTTAGAACCAGACAGAACTGGGTGGAATCCAGGCCCCCCTAGGGAAGTTGTATGGCTTTGGGCAAGTCTCAGGAAAATGAGGATCGTGCCATCTGAATGAAGAGCTGTTGCCAGAACTTAGTGAGATGATGTATGTACAGTTCTTGGCATGTATTAAGAACTGCTTTTACAGAGCAATTACATCTTCCCTCAGGATAGGGTTCTAAAGTCTGTTGCGAAACAAAATTGTTTGGCTGAAGTTATCTTGAAGATTGTTTAGTAGCCTGTGAAACACAGTGACCTAGTTAGCTGCCTTTTAGATGTAAAAAATATATCATTTTAGACACTAGAATTACAAAATGAGGCAATATATTTGCATTTCAGGGAGACCTGGGGGAATGGAGTTCTGCAGTGGTAGGGGTTCAGTCACATTCCCGTCTCAGTTGCACTCTCAGACACACACTCATGAAGTACAATGGAAGGTGCACTGCCAGCATGATTGAAATTCCCTCCCTCTCACCAACCGTGAGGACTCTAGGCTTTTCAGAGGAGAGACCATGAGGTCCTGTTAAAAGACTTTGGAGTCCCATCATCTGTTCATTTAGCTTTTCATACCCATGTCCTCTGGAAGAGTCAGCCTAGTTTTTTCTCCCCAGTAAGGCACTGCCTTTTGGGGCCTTTCTTGGGAATACAAAACTATCCATCCATAACTCCCAGCATGATGAGTATCATGCCAAAGGATAGAAACAAAGACTGTTGATGGGCGTTTAAAGACCTAAGAGATCATGTACTTTCGAAGTGTTCACTCAAAACTATGAGTTGTGAACATCACACCTTTCTTAGTAAATATCCAGCAGCTTGAAGGGTGGTGGTGATGGTGGTGGCCATTCAAAGTGAAATGAAATAATGTGTTTGCTTTTTCTTCTCCAGTTTAATCAAGATACCAACCTAAAAAATAAGCTCAAAGTGCAAGCTTTAATTTATCCAGTTCTTCAAGCTTTAGATTTTAATACACCCTCTTATCAGCAAAATATGAACACCCCCATTCTGCCCCGGTATGTCATGGTGAAGTACTGGGTGGACTACTTCAACGGCAACTATGACTTTGTCCAGGCAATGATAGTCAACAATCACACGTCACTGGATGTGGATGAGGCTTCTGCCCTCAGGGCCCGTCTAAACTGGACATCCCTTTTGCCCACTTCCATCACAAAGAACTATAAGCCTGTCATGCAGACCACTGGCAACTCCAGGATTGTCCAGGAGATCCCTCAGCTGCTGGATGCCCGCTCGGCCCCCCTCATCGCAGACCAGGAGGTCCTGCAGCACCTCCCAAAGACCTATATTCTGACCTGTGAGCACGATGTCCTAAGAGATGACGGAATCATGTATGCAAAGCGTTTGGAGAGTGCAGGCGTGGAGGTGACCCTGGATCACTTTGAAGATGGCTTCCACGGATGCATGATTTTCACCAGCTGGCCAACTAACTTCTCGGTGGGAATTCGGACTAGGAATAGTTATATCAAGTGGCTGGATCAAAACCTGTGAAGGAGGGAGATTTCTGAAAAGCTTGAGCCCCTCCTGATGACCTGCACCTGCTTTGGAAAGACATTGACTCTTTAGTCGACTAATTTCCTCTCATTACTTATGAATTATGGAATCTCTATTCCCTGCAGACTTCATGTTAATTTAATTTTAAGAAATGCTTTTGAGTAACATAAGTGCAAAAACATCTGAATCTGGTCCTGTAAGTGGGCCAGTCTCTCTGTTCATGTTTTAACCAAATTACTACTAATGCCCACAGCTACAGACAGCAGGGTTAGGAGCTGGAATTAGGCTTGGGTCTTGCCTCCGTCAAGTTCTTTTTAGAAGAAATTCTACCCGCTGCGGATGACCTTTAATGAGTAAAGAAAATGTGGGCTCTTCTTCAACTTGCTAGAGTTTGAGTTCAGAGCAATGTTAAATATGTGTACTTCAAGGTCAGTGCTGGGTACCAAATGCCCTCTGTTCTTTATGGATGGGTGGTTTTGTTTCCTATGGGAATTTTGGCAAAGCTGTTCTAGCAAGGACAAGTTTCTCAAATGACTTTCTTCCTTTACAGTGTTAATTTATATGATAGCTATCTATAAGTCCAGCTGGATTATGATAATACTTGAAAGTTACTTTCTACCACTATTATTAGAAAATAAGAGGTTGCATGCACTGGATATCTGCACACCGTTGTTTTTTGGTTATGCCATCTCCCTGGGGGAGATCTTCTGGGAGCAAATTTATTTAGATTTAGAATAAATGTTCTTTTACAAAACAAGTAAAAATAGACAAGTGAACCAACCCAATGTTTTCATAATGGCTACATCTGACATAAGTTACTAAGAATAGTGTGTATATATTTGGCATAGTCAGAGAAGAAGATACGTTTAATATTAAAATTATGAAAAATGCCTTTAGAGGGTCTAGTTTATTCTTGAAAACTCAACCTTTTCACTTGTGTAGCTTTAAAATGGGACTATTTTGGTATATATAATGTATCATTTATTTTTTTAAGTTATTTAATGTTAATATATATAGCTAGACAAGATTTTTCAGGATAAAGTCAGTAAAGAATATTAAAGATAATGATGTTTTTTTAAAAAAAAACTACCTTAAGGTTTAAAAAAGTGACTTTAGAATTATATCCACAAATAATTTTATGGAAAGAGGTAAAATAGCTATTAATATTATTATATATTGAATAAAAAGCCTAAATACTTTGATGTTTATATGTATAACAAGTTAAAATAATTAGACACTATGATTACACCTAGTAAAGTCATCTAAGTTCATAGTTCAGGAACTTAGATGAGATACGCACTGGTCATTTCTGCTGTCTGTGGTTGGAGGAGCTACTTCATACTCTTGTGGTGATACCCTTCATTATCACCTTCCAGCTAGGTCTGAATTTACAGTAGACCAAGTTTCATTTCATGTGAAGCCTTCACTGCCAGTGGGACATCCTTGGCACAGAAAGAAGCTCCAATTCTGATTCGACTTGACTATGTTTTTGCTCCTTCCTGCCACTCTTCCTACTGCTCCAGTCTGTGCTTCTTTTAGGCACTGAAGAAAGCAGACATACAGCCAAGCCTTGATACAGTCAATTCACCAGAGGAAAGAAAGTAGAACCTTTTTACTCATTTGGAAGATAGGTATTTCCTACTTATGAGGGGGAAATAACAAATGAGAATCTGCATATTTATTGTTCATTTATTATTTAAGTTACGAGCATTTTATGTACGGAAGTAAATGCAACAGTGAGTATATGTGTGTGTGCCTATGTGTGTATGAAAATAATCATACAGACTAACCTGCTAATGGACTCGGGCAAGTCACTTACCATCTCTGGGCCTTTTTGGCCTGTCCTCTAAAATCAGAGAATTGAACAACTTTATGAGGTACCTTCCAATTATACATTCCAACCGTTTTGTCAGACTGGCGAATTGTATTGGCTTCTTCTTCAACAGTGTTTTGTTTTCTAGGTCATTATTCCATATACACAGACATATGCAAGACCAGTTTTGTTTATTTTTTCCTAAAAAACTTGGACTTTAGTTCTTATTCTATGATAGCTAACCTCCTGATTTAATACTATTCTTTTTTACATCATTTGAAGGAACCAATGTTTGGATCTTATTTTGAGGTTATCCATCTCTAGGGAAGCAAGAAAATATAATACATGCACAAAATTCCTTAAAATGGCATTTTTCCCCAAAGTTGTGAGCCAGATTTTATAGTAACTACAGACAATAAATCTAGCCCTTCTAGATGTCCAAAGGGCTCTCTCAGATGAAAAGAGGGAGTGAAAGAAAAAGGGGGTCAAGCACTGTTTCTGATGAAGCATCTCAAGTTTCATTAAAGCTTATATTGAGAATTCCATGGTGGTCCAGTGGTTACAATTTGGCCCTTTCACTGCCATGGCCTGGTTTTGATCTCTGGTCAGGGAACTAAGATCCTGCAAGCCATGTGGCGAGGTCAAAAATAAATAAAGCCTTTATGTATGTGATAATGACTTACAGTGTATCCCACCTTGCTTGAAGTTTTCCTTGGAATAATAATTGGGAATCATGATACACAAGAACCACTAGATGCAAGAGAGGCTTATTGTTGTTTAGTCGCTAAGTCATGTCCAATTCTTTTTGTGACCCCATGGACTGTAGCCGACCAGGCTCCTCTGTCCATGGGATTTCCTGGGCAACAATACTGGAGTGGGTAACCGTTTCCTCCAGGGAATCTTCCTGACCCAGGGATTGAACCCACGTCTCCTGCAGTGACAGGTGGATTCTTTACCACTGAGTCACCAGGGAAGCCCACAAGAGAGGCTAAACCAACCAAAATCTGAGTGCTAAGAATTCCTTTGGGAAACATACAGAGTTTGTGTTGAAGATACTTTGGTTTGAAATGAGTTTAAGTTTTTTCTTATAAAGAAAGTTTATGCTCTGCAAATTGATTTTTTTAAGTGTTATGGCTTTGTTTTCCCATTTTAAGAAAAGAAGTGAACAGTCTTTTAATAATGTTGTTTGTGAAATGTGAACATAAATATATGATGAAAAAATCTGTACTATAAAATATAGTGAAGTATAAGTTAGTTAATCTTTTATCATTGATTTGTGAAGAAGTTAAAGACTTGTATAATTATATTTGGGAATATAATATTTTGTGCATGATCTTTTAACCTTTGACTTTTTGCTTATTTCTCACTGCAAAGGGGAAGGCAGATTTTATGAAGGATTTTGGTAGCCAATCTATTTTGTAAGACGAAAATCCACTGTGGAGGTAGGAAAGTATAAATCTGTTTGATTCATGTTTGTAAATAAACTGTCTCTGTCTGGGAATGTGCCTCTTTCACTTCCCCTCATTCATTTTCTGGTTCCCATTTCCCTTTCTCTCCATATCCCAGGTCCCTAGCCACAGTGGGAAATTGTGCGCAAATCTTCGCCTCCTGGAGTCCTCCAGCTCCCTTTCAATTACTGAGAAGGGCTCAGTGGCCTCCTTTATGGCATTCATTTTGTGTCTGGATACAGTATGTGCTGCTCATACTGGAAACCTGCCTTGAACTGGCTAGAATATTAATAAAAACGAGGCAGACCCTTCAACAATCTGAGGACTTTCAATACACATTAAGGGTGTATCACAGTGCATATGAATTTATATTTGAACAAGTTCAACCAGAGAAGCATTGACACCACTGAAGGCAAGTTTTCTCACTAACTCTGACATTACAAGCAAAGCTAATAATTTCATGATTGAGTTTGTTATGCTCAGTTTACTTTAATATCATAGGAATTAATAAAAAAAATTTTTTCAAAATAAATTGATTTGGTTCTAAATGGTCACATATGTGTGGATAAATTAGATTTTCCTATTCAATTAGAGTTATTTTCATCTTCTCCAACAAAACCTCTGGTGGGTGGCTATATTTTGCTGGCAGGATCCACTAATGGTTCCTTTGGGGCATTTAAAATGCACTGTAAGTGTTCTGTCCACTTAGCACCAGCATTTTGTCACTAGAGAGAGAGGTTGGTGACATTTTGTGTCTTGTTTGGAATGTTCCTCCCAGATATTTCAGATTGAGAGCTCCATCTTCTCACATAGACTTTCTACCCAGACTAGCTATTTGTTGCTGTTTTTCTTTCATAAGAGTAGAGTTTTCCAGTTGCTACTTGACATGCAGTGGTTTAATATATGGGCTGTGGAGGCAAATATGAGAATCCAGATTGTTCCTGTTAGGCCAGACATTAAAAAGTTTTGTAAACACATAAAACAATGCTACACTTCTCACTCATTTGTGTTTGGAAATTTTAGTAATTTTTTTCCCCCATAGAATATAGCTTAAGGTAACATGTAATAACTAAGTACATTATTAACTATTGAGTTAGCCAGAAATTTTGTTTAAGATGTTATGGAAAATCCCAAATAATTTTTAGCTAATCCAATATGTTTAAAACTTCTCAGTTTTAATTTCTAATACAGTAAACATCAATAAAGTTCATATGAACAACAGTTATTTGGAGTCCTCAGTAGTTTTTATAAATATGAGAAAATTATGAGACCAAAAGAGCAGAGAAATGCTGTCATATAGCATCATTCCTGGGCAAGCCCTGTATATGGTGCTAGGCTGCACTCAGCCAAAACCAACATACAGTTCTGCACGCACACCATGTTTCTCTTACCTAGTACTCTTCTCTACACTTGCCCTTGCCCTTCCTTGTCTTCCTTTGCCAGTCTGCTCCAGGAAGCCTGTCCTAACTCCTCCCTCCTTGGGATTTTTAGAGGTCTCTCCTCTGCCTCATATTGCACTCAACACATAGCAGATGATGGCCAGTTAGTGGGTAGTGGGTCTGACTTCCTCACAAGACTGTGGGATCCTTGATGCGTCATGTCAGCATCAATTTTATAACTTCAGTGCCTGACACAGTGCCTCTCATGGTATAATAACTCAATAAATCTTTGCTGAACAAATGTTTTTATGTTGTCACAATTAAAACACAGTGTTATTTTCAATGACCCACCCTTATGGCAGAAAGTGAAGAACTAAAGAGCCTCTTGATGAAAGTGAAAGAGGAGAGTGAAAAAGTTGGCTTAAAGCTCAACATTCAGAAAACTAAAATCATGGCATCTGGTCCCATCACTTCATGGCAAATAGATGGGGAAACAGTGGAAACAGTGGCAAACTTTATTTTTCTGGGCTCCAAAATCACTGCAGATAGTAATTGAAGCCATGAAATTAAAAGACGTTTACTCCTTGGAAGGAAAGTTATGACCAACCTAAACAGCATATTAAAAAGCAGAGACATTACTTTGTCAACAAAGGTCCATCTAGTCAAGGCTATGGTTTTTCCAGTGGTCATGTGTGGATGTGAGAGTTGGACTATAAAGAAAGCTGAGCCCAGAAGAATTGATGCTTTTGAACTGTGATGTTGGAGAAGACTCTTGGGAGTCCCTTGGACTGCAAGGAGATCCAACCAGTCCATCCTAAAGGAGATCAGTCCTGGGTGTTCATTGGAAGGACTGATGATGAAGCTGAAACTCCAATACTTTGGCCACCTGCTGCAAAGAGCTGACTCATTTGAAAAGACCCTGATGCTGGGAAAGATTGAGGGCATGAGGAGAAGGGGATGACAGAGGATGAGGTGGCTGGATAGCATCACCGACTCAATGGACATGAGTTTGGGTGGAGTCCAGGAGTTGGTGATGGACAGGGAGGCCTGGCGTGCTGCGGTACATGGAGTCGCAAAGAGTTGGACAGGACTGAGCAAATGAACTGAACTGAACTGAACTGAACTGAATTGACTGAAAATTATGCCTGGTGCCATTATATATATTTGTTTATTTACTCTTTTTTTTTTTTACTCTTAAGACAAAAATTTGTTTTTGTCCTCCGCGCCTCCCCCCCTCCCCCAAATGTTTTTCTTTCTACTAATTCATTCAAGACATCCGGTCAACAAATGAAATCCTGGTGCCTACAGAATATATTTTAAAATTCAATGCAACAGCCAGCAGAGGGCGCTCTTGAAAGTAGATGGCATTAGCCATTCATACAGCAGCTTGTTTCACCTGGAGTTTAAAAAGAGATTTCCTAACAGCTGATAAAAGGTAATGACTACCCACTCCAGTGTTCTTGCCTGGAAAATTACATAGACAGAGGAGCCTGGAACACTACAGTCCAAGGGGTTGCAAAGAGACATGACTAAGCAACTAAGAACTTTCTCTACAATGAAAGGTAAGGGGCTGCCCCAAATGGCTTATCGGGCAAAGAATCCGCCTACAATGCAGGAGACACAGAGGATGCAGGTTTAATCCCTGGGTGTGGAAAATTCCCCTGGAAATGGCTACCCACTCAAGTATTCTTGCCTGAAAAAACCCATTGGCAGAGGAGCCTGGAGGGCTACAGTCCAAAGTGTCGCAAAGAGTCGAATATGACTGAGTGACTAAGCACATATAATAGGTAAATAAAAGGGCATGCTGTATTTAATCACAGAATAAGGTAAACTGAGCGTTTTTAAAATAGAGAGACTTTAAAATCCTCAAAAGTACCTAGAGGGGCTTCCCAGGCTCAGTGGGAAGTGGCAAAAAGTCCACCTGCCTAGTGGGCTACAGTCCACGGGGTCACAAAGAGTCGGACACGACTGAGCACCCCGCACGTACCTAGAGTAAATGACTGCATTTTCTTTCGTGTGTGTGTGTTAACTTTTATTTTTTTACATTCTCTTTTTTTAAATTTATTTATTTTAATTGGAGGCTAATTACTTTACAATATTGTATTGGTTTTGCCATTCATCAACATGAATCCGCCAGAGGTGTACAGTGTTCCCCATCCTGAATCCCCCTCCCACCGCCCTCCCCATGACTGCATTTTCAAAGCAAGGCAAAACTAAAAAGCACTCACAGTGACTCTTTGTTAAAGCATGTCTCTGCCCACCAAAGTATTTTGTCTTTTTTAAAAAAACATGTTTTTATTCAAGGTAGATATTTGCCATCCATTTGGGAAAAGGCTGACAGAAAAACAGCATTCTTCATTTTTGTACCACTTAGTATAGCAGGAAATATAGGACCTTCATCTTTTGTTGTGCTTGCTGGCCAAACCCAGCAGCCAGTGCTGGATGAATCCTTAGTTGGGAAGAAACTACCTTTGAAAACAATAGGTAAGGCAGAGCTAGGTAGCCTTTAAAAGCTAAAGCACATTTTCAATTCAAACAACATTCAGCAGTGACATTTTCATATTGCTATACTTCAAAAAACAGATATGTTCCATGGGCCTCCCTGGTGGCTCAGTGGGTTAAAAAAAAAAAAAAAATCAGTCTGCCAATGCAGGAGACAAGAGTTTCATTCCTGAGTAGGGAAGATCCCCTGGAGAAGGAAATGGCAACCTACTCCAGTATTCTTGCCTGGAAAGGCCCATGGACAGAGGAGCCTGGCAGTCTGCAGTCTATCGGGCTGCAAAGAGTTGGACACGATGGAGCAACTGAGCGCGCACACACACACACACGCACAATATGTCCATGGTTAAGGGAAAAAGCTTGTCACCCAGCTCACGATAGAACCGAAGAAACAGCCTGTGCTAGAATTAAGGAAGGAAACCACAATTCCAGTACTAGCTCTACTAGAAATTTCTCAGTGAATTTAGGTAACTCTTCATTGGTGCTTTGGTTTCCCCATTTAAAATTTATATTTACCTAAACTTTCTTGCTGCCTGAAAATACTTGAAACAGCTGATAATGTAAAAATATAATGAAATAGTGATATAGAAATAGGCACTTATAGCCAAAGAAAAGAACAAAAATATGCCAAGTAGAAAAATCAGTTGTGGTTAACTTCTGGTTTGGCTCTGAGTCCCCTGACAGTTAAGGAAAATAGTAGAAAACATGATTAGTGATTTGGTGTTTCTATCAGTGTTTCTGAGGCATTCCAGTTTCTTAGGGTTGGTGTTTCCCTAACTGAATTAAAAAAAAAAAAATCCCTCCTTGCAACTTAATGAAAAAAATCCTTAATTATTTTAAAGCAAATACAATAGGAACTCATACATAACTATTTAGTCAATTTTGATGAAAACTGAGGACATTATTTTAAACTTCAGTGTATCCATATGTTCACTCAATCAAAGTAATAGTGCTTACCCTACTGCCCACCTCAAAGGACTATTCAAAGCTAAAGAAGAATATTTTTTTTGAAACTTATGAGTTTGTTGACCTGAAATAAGTAGGCAACCAAATATTTCTCCAGCAAAAAATGAGTTTATTTGGGATCAGCAGAGAATTGCAATTCCTAGCCTGCAGCCAAGATGATCCACATGCAAGTCCCAGCATGGCAGGGAAAGGAGAATGTTTTTACAGAGAGGAAAAGGAAATTGGGAGGACTATGTAGCAAATACCCTGGAGAAGGGAAAAGCTATCCACTCCAATATTCTGGCCTGAAGAATTTCATGGACTGTATGGTTCATGGAGTCACAAAGAGTCAGAGACAAGTGAGTGACTTTGACTTTCATATGGTAAACAAAGAGCTGGTAGCTTTTCGTTAGTTGAATCATTGTGGGGAAGAGAAGGGTCTATTTTCTTGTTGTCCTGTGCTCAGTTGTGTTCAACTCTTTGTAGCCCACCAGGCTCGTCTGTCGAGCTCTTTCAAATCCTAGAAGACGATGCTGTGAAAGTGCTGCCCTCAATATGCCAGCACATTTGGAAAACTCAGCAGTGGGCACAGGACTGGAAAAGGTCAGTTTTCATTCCAATCCCAAAGAAAGGCAATGCCAAAGAATGCTCAACCTACTGCAAAATTGCACTCATCTCACAAGCTGGTAAAGTAATGCTCAAAATTTTCCAAGCCAGGCTTCAACAATATGTGAACTGTGAACTTCCAGATGTTCCAGCTGGATTTAGAAAAGGCAGAGGAACCAGAGATCAAATTGCCAACATCCACTGGATCATCGAAAAAACAAGAGTTCCAGAAAAATATCTACTTCTGCTTTACTGACTATGCAAAAGCCTTTGACTGTATCGATCACAACAAACTTTGGAAAATTCTTAAAGAGATGAGAATACCAGACCACCTGACCTGCCTTTTGAGAAATCTGTATGCAAGTCAAGAAGCAACAGTTAGAACTGGACATGGAACAACATACTGGTTCCAAATCAGAAAAGGAGTACGTTAAGGATATATATTGTCACCCTACTTATTTAACTTATATGCAGAGTACATCATGAGAAACGCTGGGCTGGATTAAGCACAAACTGGAATCAAGATTGCTGGGAGAAATATCAATAACCTCAGATATGCAGCTGATACCACCCTTATAGCAAAAAGTGAAGACGAACTAAAAAGCCTCTTGAGGAAAGTGAAAAAGTTGGCTTAAAGCACAACATTCAGAAAACTAAGATCATGGCATCCGGTCCCATCACTTCATGGGAAATAGATGGGGAAACAGTGACAGATTTTATTTTGAGGGGCTCCAGAATAACTGCAGATGGTGATTGCAGCCATGAAATTAAAAGATGCTTACTCCTTGGAAGGAAAGTTATGACCAACCTAGACAGCAGTAGGTAAAGAACTCATCTGCCAATGCAGGAGCCAAAACTAAAGTTCTATGTAGGCATTCAAGCTGCTCTAATTTATCTTCCATCTACAAACTATTTTCTGTTTTGCCTGAAGTACCAGTTCAGTTTCAGTTTAGTCACTTAGTCGTGTCCAACTCTTTGCAACCCCATGAACCACAGCACGCCAGGCCTCCCTGTCCATCACCAACTCCCGGAGTTCACCCAAACCCATGTCCATTGAGTCGGTAATGCCATCCAACCATCTCATCCTCTGTCATCCCCTTCTCTTCATGCCCTCAATCTTTCCCAGCATCAGGGTTTTTTCAAATGAGTCAGCTCTTTGCATCAGGTGGCCAAAGTATTGGAGTTTCAGCTTCAACATCAGTCCTTCCAATGAACACTCAGGACTGATCTCATTTAGGATGGACTGGTTGGATCTCCTTGCAGTCCAAGGGACTCTCAAAAGTCTTCCCCAGCACCACAGTTCAAAAGCATCAATTAATTCTTCAGCCCTCAGCTTTGTTTATAGTCCAACTCTCACATCCATACATGACTACTGGAAAAACCATAGCCTTGACTAGATGGTCCTTTGTTGGCATAGTAATATCTCTGCTTTTTAATATGCTGTTTAGGTTGGTCATAACTTTCCTTCCAAGGAGTAAGCGTCTTTTAATTTCATGGCTGCAGTCACCATCTGCAGTGATTTGGGAGCCCAGAAAAATAAAGTCAACCATTGTTGCCACTGTTTCCCCATCTATTTCCCATGAAGTGATGGGACCAGATGCCATGATCTTCGTTTTCTGAATATTGAGCTTTAAGCCAACTTTTTCACTCTCCTCTCTCACTTTCATCAAGATACTCTTTAGTTCTTCACTTTCTGCCATAAGGGTGGTGTCATCTGCATATCTGAGGTTACTGATATTTCTCCCAGCAATCTTGATTCCAGTTTGTGCTTCCTCCAGACCAGCATTTCTCATCATGTACTCTTCATATAAGTTAAATAAACAGGGTGACAATATACAGCCTTGACATACTCCTTTCCCGATTTGGAACCAGTGTGTTGTTCCATGTCCAGTTTTAACTGTTGCTTCCTGACCTGCATACAGGTTTCTCAAGAGGCAGGTCAGGTGGTCTAGTATTCCCATCTCTTTCAGAATTTTCCACAGTTTGTTGTGATCCACACAGTCAAAGGCTTTGGTATAGTCAATAAAGCAGAAATAGATGTTTTTCTGGAACTCTCTTGCTTTTTCGATGATCCAGCGGATGTTGGCAATTTGATCTCTGGTTCCTCTGCCTTTCCTAAAACCAGCTGGAACATCTGGAAGTTCACAGTTCATGTATTGCTGAAGCCTGCCTTGGAAAATTTTGAGCTAAAGTACCAAGTGCCCAATAATTATTTTTTGGAACAATACTATATAAATCTTGAGGGAAGCACTAATAATGATAGATATGATGTATTGAATGCTTACATATGTGATAAGCATATTGCAATATTTTCCCCTAACAGTCTATAGTATCTTGCCTACATAATAGGTAAGTAGTCCCAACCCATCATGATTTTTTTTTTCCAGTTTCCAAATTGGCATGACCTAAAAGGGAAAGAGTTCTGTAAACAAGGGGAAACACTTTGTTGTCCATCAATGGAGATGTGTCCTATTTCCTCTTTGGCTTACCTTGCCAAATCTGGTACATCAGACACCCAGTGAAGATTCAGGATTTATCAAATCAAAGTACATTATGGAGGAACATGGAGCATACTAAGTATTAACATCATGATCTGGTTTGATTTTTAAGACTTTATCAAATGTTTTGGATACACTTAAGTGATTTTAAAAGAACACTGAACATACCTTAAAAAATACTACATTCAAGCTACTCTAATTTATCTTCCATGTACAAACTATTTTCTATTTTACCTAAAGTACCAAGTACCCAGAGATTACTTTTTGGAACAATACTATATAAATCCTGAGGGAAACACTAATAATAATAGATATGACGTATTGAATGCTTATATATGTGATAAGCATATTGCAATATTTTTCCCTAACAGTCTGCAGTATGTTATGCTTTGGAGATGAGGGAATTGAGAGGTTAATTAGCTTATCCAAGATCACATAGCTGGAAAGTAGCTGAGATAAGGGATTTGAATCCAGGTCAATTTAACTCCAAAGTCTGTGCTCTGTGCTCTTTTATCACATCACTCCAACCCAAAGAAAGTGAGTTTCTGATCCTGACTTTAAAGTCCTAAAAGCTGCATTGATTGTTTTGGGCAGTGGAAGGATATTCTATTAAAAAGCTAGTGATGGTTAATTTTGTGTGTCAAGTTAACTGGACCAGGAAGTCCAGATATTTGGTCCAACATTATTCTGAGTGTTTGTAAGGTGTTTTGGGGATGAGATTAACATCTGACTTGGTAGACTGAGTAAAGTAGATTGCCTTCCCTAACGTGGGTGAAAGTGAAAGTGAAAGTCGCTTAGTCATGTTTGACTCTTTGCGACCCCATGGACTATACAGTCCATGGAATTCTCCAGGCCAGAATACTGGAGTAGATAGCCTTTCCCTTCTCCAGGGGATCTTCCCAACTCAGGGATAGAACCCAGGTCTCCCACATTACAGGTGGATTCTTTACCAGCTGAGCTACCAGGGAAGCCCCCAATGTGGGTAGGCTTCATCTGAACAACTAAGGCTTCACTAGAGCAAAAAGGCTGACTGACTGCCTGTAAATAGAAAGAGATTTCCTTCTGCCTGACTGTCTTTGAGCTGGGACATTGTTCTTCTCTGCTTCTGAACCCGGACTTGGACTAGAACTTACTCCATTTGCTTTCCTGGTTCTCAGGCCTTTGAAATTGAACTAGAATTATACCACCAACTCTCCTGTTTGTAGATTGTAGACTACAGATCACGGGAGGCTCAGCATCTGTCATGAGCCAGTTCCTTATTATAAATATCTGAAAATACTTGTTTATACATATAAACATATATGTGTATACATATATTACCCTCACATATTATAAACATCTGAATATATACATGTATATACATATATATATAATATTCAGTTACCCTTGAACAATTTGAATTATGCAGATCCACATAAATATGTGGATTTTTTTTCAATAAAAATAGTGCCTGTATTTTCATTTTACAGATCTTTATATTAACAAAGCGTGGGGAAAAGTTTGTGTTCCATTAAAGATCACAATATGCAGAATCAGCAGAACTAGGGTTTTAGTCCTGATTTTATTTGAACTGTTTCAGCTTCCTGTCCTTGGGTGAGTCATTAATCAATTCTTTGTTTTTGAGGAAGAGATAGCAGTACACAGATTTTGACTATAGGGGATCAGAGGGTGGGGGTTGGCATTCCTTATTCTCTCACTTGTGCAAGGGTCAACTACATATATTTGTTTGTGTGGGTATATGTATGTTTGAATATATATCTCCTATTTCTTATTGCTTTTCTTTCTTGGGAGGACTCAGACTAATACATAACTCTTCTCATCAAGTGTTCTGAGGTCAGCCAATCTGTTATTTATTTCATCTGGTATTCAGCTGTTGTTTATGTTTCACCTGGTTCACCTCCAAGCCTCTGATGCACTCATCTCTTAACATTCTGGAAATTTCCACTGTACTTCCCTGATGGCAAAATTCATACCCACTTACCTTTGATGTTACTGAGAATTTCAGAAGATAAAAATGACGAAAAAAAGAACTAAAGCCTTTTATCTTTTAAACTTTTAAACGTAAAATTTATTTTTTAAAAGCTCAAGTTCTTTGGTTCAAAGTAGAAAGTGATTTTATATTATAGTTTGCATACTTAGTTCAACACTCTTAATAGATAAAATATATTATATAAATTATCTCAAGTCATATGAAACTCATCTTTAGGTCAGAAAAGGGGACATTAAAAAATTGAAGTGCATAAAAATCAAGATGGATAATTCACCCAATTTCTAAGACCACATTTTGCATTAGATAGTATAATCAACTATGCCACACCTAAGAGGGTTTTCCCACCAGTCTCCTTAACTATATGGAGGAGTCTGTGAAGCAAAGCAGTAGAATAGGATGCTGCTGTGGGCAGGAGCATTGTGACCCACCTGGGGAAAGGTTGTCTGCCTACTTGCCACCAATGAGCTCTGGCTTGGCTTTCTGACCCATTTTGACATTCAGGGGATTTTCTGTGACTGCCTTATCTCTGTGGCCTGTAGGAGTAATTATGCCCCCAAAGAGGAGCAAATTAGTTTCCAGTATATTAATGAGATCAGACCCAAGGACAACTGAGCAAGAATCCTGTTTTAAAAACTCAAAAAATTCTTCATGAATGAAATGCAAGTAGAATCTGCAAGTCATGGGCTGCATTCAAATATCCCAACCAAGGAAAGTATTACTGTGTGTTATGATATATGCCCCCAAGCTCATTTCATAAATGTATATTAAAAATGTGTATCTGTTTAGCTGTTATATCATTAACTCATTCATTTATTCAATACACACCCATTAAGCATCTTTCATTTTTAACCATTATGCTGGGTACTATAAGAGATTTCAAGATAAATAATAGAAGCATAGGTGGAAGACGATTGTCCCAAATAATTGAAATGCAAAACAGCTTTATAAGTACAAGTAAGAGGGAGAACAAACAGTTATCAGGATTCAAAACAGGCTAAAGTTTAAACAGAGTACTACATGAAATAAATTAGAAAATACTTTACAAAGGATGAAGAATATGATTTTAGTGTTGAAGTTGGCAGGAAAAGGGCCCTATGAGTACATGTGTATAAGTGGAAAAGTTCACTGACCAGCACAGTTTGATTGATGAAAACAGCATGGGTGATTGGAATAGGGTGACGGACCCAATTCATATCAATGGAGAAACCAGAGAAGCATATAGAAATTAAAGATTAAACTTAACCAGAAAGAAATTGCCCTGTGCATACCATGGCCAGTGTGACATGGTGGAGCAAGTATTGCCAGGTCTGTGAGTCAGAAAACCTTAGCTCTGCTCTGGTCTCTCCTTGTCTTCTGGGGGTTTGTTTCACCAATTTGGGTCTCAGTGTCGATATGTCTGACATAGGAGTACTGCTTTGCCTACTTCAGAGCCTTTGTGAGGATTAGACAATGCAGACGATTACTAATGTCCTGTGTCGATTGGAAGATCAGTTGGTTAGCACCATGCTATTCATTTTTTGAGAGTTTAGAACACTAATTCATTTTTAATATAAAACCATCCCTCCTTAAACAATGTGACTCCTCGATGTAGAGCAAAACCAATTTAATCATATATCATAATAATGATGATAAAATTTATTTATTTATAACCCTCTTGATATGGATACTATTATCATCCCTTGTTGTTGTTGCTGTTCAGTCGCTCAATCTGACTCTTTGTGACCCCGTGGACTGCAGCACACCAGGCTTCCCTGTCCTTCACTATCTGAGTTTACTCAAACTCAAGTCCACTGGGCTTCCTCAGTTGGCAAAGAATCTGCCTGCCAATACAGGAGGCACAAGAGATGTGGATTTGATGCCTGGGTTGGGAAGATTCCCTGGAAAAGGAAATGGCAACCCACTCCAATATTCTTGCCTGGAAAATTCCATGGACAGAGGAGCCTGGCTGGCTACAGTCCATTGAGTCAGTAATGCCATCCGACCATCTCATCCTCTGTCGCCCCCTTTTCTTCTTGCTCTCTTTCTTTCCCAGCATCAGGGTCTTTTCCAGTGAGTCAGCTCTCTGCATCAAATGGCCAAAGTATTGGAGTTTCAGTTTCAGCATCAGTCCTTCCAATGAATATTGAGGGTTGATTTCCTTTAAGATTGACTGGATTGATCTCTTTGCTCTCCAAGGGGCTCTCAAGAGTCTTCTCCAGCACCATAGTTCGAAAGTATCGGTCCTTTAGCGCTCAGCTTTCTTTATAGTCCAACTCTCACATCCATTCATGGCTACTGGAAAAACCATACAGACTCTTGACTATACAGACTCTTGTTGGCAAAGTGATGTATTTGCTTTTTAATATTCTGTCTAGGTTTGTCATAACTTTTCTTCCAAGGAACAAGCATCTTTTAATTTCATGGCCTCTGTCATTGTCTGCAGTGAATTTGGAGCCCAAGAAAATGAAATCTGTCACTGTTTCCACCTTTTCCCCATCTATTTGCCATGAAGTGATGGGACCAGATGCCATGGTCTTATTTGTCTGAATGTTGAGTTTAAGCCAGCTTTTTTACTCTCCTCTTTCACCTTCATCAACAGGCTCTTTAGTTTCTCTTCACTTTCTGCCATTAGGGTGGTGTCCTCTGCATATATGAGGTTGTTGATATTTCTCCCAGCAATCTAAATTCTAGTTTGTGCTTCATCCAGTCTGGCATTTCACCTGATGTACTCTGCATAT
Source organism: Ovis canadensis (assembly GCF_042477335.2). Taxonomy (NCBI): domain Eukaryota; kingdom Metazoa; phylum Chordata; class Mammalia; order Artiodactyla; family Bovidae; genus Ovis; species Ovis canadensis. Next base: position 217,999,050 of record NC_091245.1, read on the forward strand.
AAGTTAATTAAGCAGAGTGACAATATATAGTCTTATATTCCTTTCCCAATTTTGAACGAGTCAGTCATTCTATGTCCAGTTCTAACTGTTGCTTCTTGACCTGCATACAGGTTTCTCAGAAGGCAGATCAGGTGGTCTGGTATTCCCATCTCTTTAAGAATTTTCTATAGTTTGTTGTGATCCACACAATCAAAGGCTTTAGTGTAGTCAATGAAGCAGAAGTAGATATTTTCCTGAAACTCTCTTGCTTTTTCTATGTTGGCATTGTTGGCAATTTGATCTCTGGCTCCCCTGCCTTTTCTAAATCCAGCTTGAAAATATGGAAGTTATTGGCTCATGTACTGTTGAAAACGCTCTTGGACAATTTTGAGCATTACTTTGATAGCGTGTGAGATGAGTGCAATTGGGCAGTAGTTTGAACATTCTTTGGCATTGCCTTTCTTTAGCATTGGAACAAAAGCACCTTTTCCAGTCCTGTGGCCACTGATGAGTTTTCCCAATTTGCTGGCATGTTGAGTACAGCACTTTAATAGAACCATCTTTTAGAATTTGAAATAGCTCATCACCTGTACTAACTTTGTTTGTAATAATGTTTCCTAAGGCCACTTGACTTCGCACTCCAGGATGTCTGGCTCTAGCTGAGTGACCACACCATTTCAGTTATCCAGGTCATTAAGACCTTTTTTGTACAGTTCTTCTGCGTATTCTTGCCACCTCTTCTCAATCTCTTCTGCTTCTGTTAGGTCCTTGCTGTTTCTGTCCTTTATTGTGCCCGTCTTTGCATGAAATATTTCCTTGGTATCTCCAATTTTCTTGAAGAGATCTCTAGTTTTTCCCATTCTATTAGCATCCCTTATTCAGAGGAAACTGAAAATTAAAGGGAGTAAACCACTTGCCTACTAGAAATGGACTATAAAAAGGCATAGTTGAGTTTATAAACTCAACCAGTCAGTCATGAGTCCATAGCAGGCCACACTGCTTTCATGTAAAGCAAGAAAGACATAAGCTTGCATATGATTCTAAAGAAAAATCATATTCCTTTAGTGTCTGTTGTCCAAAAAAGTATTAGCCCAAAGTGACTTAATAGTCAGTTCTCTCCTTTATTTTAAAAAAAAAAGAACACGAAAGGAACCATCTTTAATGTTAATATTATAACTCACTGAATTGAAATTAAATGAGATACTACTTTAGTTAACATTTTAGCAGATACTTTAAGCTTTTTGCATATATTTTTCCAATTATAAATTGAGATGCTCACATAGAAAATTGAGAGAATATTGAAAAGCATGAAGACCATAAAAATAACATACAATGCCAGTATTAACATTTTATTTATTTTTGGCTGTGTGATACAGCTTGTGAGATTTTAGTACCCTGACCTGGGAATGAGCTTGTACTCTCCCCAGCAAAAACATTGGAAAATCCTAACCATTGGGCAGCCAGGGAATTAATTCCCTAACATTTTGTTAAATGTCATTTCAGGTTTTTAATTTAAGGATAATATTTTTAGGTTTTCTGTCCCTAGTGAAATATAGCTATTTTGTTAATTGAAAATGTTTGCATCTGAAGGCATAGGTTTCTCAGCAACACAATTTTCACTCACTGCTAGCTTTTTCCTTTAATATATATAATTATATGTATATGCAAAATATAACATGTATAATAACATATATATTACATGCATGCTAAATCGCTTCAGTTGTGTCCTATTCTTTGCGATACTATGGACTGTAACCTGCCAGGTTCCTCTGTCCATGGGATTCTCCAGGCAAGAATACTGGAGTGGGTTGCTGATGTATGTCTAACTTACATACAAAGTGTACACATCTTGAGAGTTCAACTCAGTTAATTGTTACATACATCCATGTAACCACCACCATGTCAAAATATAAAACATTCCAGGAGGCTCACTGTGTCACCTCCCTGTCAATACTGCCCCCCAACCCAGGGTAACTATTGTTCTCATCTCTCAAACAACCTTCCAAGCTTGGCTTAAATGACTTGATCAACCAATCAAAATTTTTATAGTTTGTCTCTTATCGATTGTGGGATATTTTATATATATATATATATATATATATATATATATATATATCCCACAGTGCAAGAATGTAGGTGACAAAATGAAATTGCAATTCTTGCAAAATGTGCAGAATTCTATGACTTGATAAAAGTGATGTTAGAGAACTGTTTCAGTCTCACGTATATTTATGTATCAAAAGACTAGATAGGGCTTCTCTGGTGACTCAGTGGTAAAGAATCCACCTGCCAACACAGGACACATGGGTTTGACCCCCGGTCCAGGAAGATTCCACATGCCACTGAACAACTAAGCCTGTGAGCCACAACTATTGAGCCTGTGCTCTAGAGCCCAGGAGCCCCAGCTACTGAGCCCTTGAGCTGCAATTAATGAAGCCCACATGCTAGAACCCATGCTCCGCAACAAGAGAAGCCGCCTCAATGGGAAGCCCACACCACAGCTAAAGAGTAGCCCCTGCTCAACGCAGCTAGAGAAAAGCCCTTGCAGCAACAAAGACCTAACATGCCAAAAATAAATAAATATGTATTTTTAAAAGGCTAGGTAAAAATGGGGCTTTCCCAGTGGCTCAGATGGTAAAGAATCTGCCTGAAATGCAGGAGACCTGGGTTCAGTCCCTGGATTGGGCAGATCCTCTGAAGAAGGGAATGGCAACCCACTCCAGTATTCTTGCCTGGAGAATCCCGTGGACAGAAGAGCCTGGCAGGCTATAGTCCAGGGGGTCATAAAGAGTCAAACACGACTTTGGCTGTGTGTACTGATAGGTAAAAACTGAAGAATAAAATAAGAGAAAATGGGTAAGGATGATGACACAATAAGTGATTCCAAAAGGTACTGTCTTAAATACCAAAGAGTTTTAAAAATCTCTTTGGAAGATTGATTAAAACCATTGGTTTTAAAAAAATCTTGATTTTTAAATTATTTTGGAATAATGATCCCTTTTGATAGTGTTGCACAGGGTAACATGAACTAAAGGATATTGCATTGTGCCATTCTACAATTTTGTCCAAGAAAATGTGTCCTCTCTCTCTAAGCCACATCAGCCCCCTAACATTCTTTGGACTAACAATTACCACATTGTTGCAAATAATCATATACTCTGTTGACTTTAAGGTAATTATTTTTATTATATACTTTGAAATTTGCTCCTTATTATAAGAGGATTAACTCAGCTTGATCTTTTGCTGCTACCTTTTATCTTTAGATGAGGAGTGTTTCTTGTAACTCTGGTCTCTGTGAAGAAGTTTAGAGGAGATACAATTTATTTACAGTGCTGTAACTGGAATGGACAACTTTAGACTTAAGAAATTGCAGTATCCTTTTCTCTTTACAGCTGTCTCCAAGGATGAAAAGAGGTGGGGGAAGTTACAAGTTTATTGACCATGTCTAACCTTTCATGCAAAGATGGGCTCGATAAAGGACAGAAATGGTATGGACCTAACAGAAGCAGAAGATATTAAGAAGAGGTGGCAAGAATACACAGAAGAACTATACAAAAAAGATCTTCACGACCCAGATAATCATGATGATGTGATCACTAATCTAGAGCCAGACATCTTGGAATGTGAAGTCAAGTGGGCCTTAGAAAGCATCACTACGAACAAAGCTAGTTGAGGTGATGGCATTCCAGTTGAGCTGTTTCAAATCCTGAAAGATGATGCCGTGAAAGTGCTGCACTCAATATGCCAGCAAATTTGGAAAACTCAGCAGTGGCCACAGGACTGGAAAAGGTCAATTTTCATTCCAATCCCAAAGAAAGGCAATGCAAAAAAATGCTCAAACTACTGAACAATTGCACTCAACTCACATGCTAGTAAAGTAATGCTCAAAATTCTCCAAGCCAGGCTTCAGCAATACATGAACTGTGAACTCCCTGATGTTCAAGCTGGATTTAGAAAAGGAGGGGAACCAGAGATCAAATTGCCAACATCCGCTGGATCCTGGAAAAAGCAAGCGAGTTCCAGAAAAACATCTATTTCTGCTTTATTGACTATGCCAAAGCTTTTGACTGTGTGGATCACAAGAAACTGGAAAATTCTGAAAGAGATGGGAATACCAGACCAACTGGCCTGCCTCTTGAGAAACCTGTATGCAGGTCAGGAAGCAACAGTTAGAACTGGACATGGAACAAGAGATTGGTTCCAAATAGGAAAAGGAGTACATCAAGGCTGTATATAGTCACCCTGCTTATTTAACTTATATGCAGAGTACATCATGAGAAATGCTGGACTGGAAGAAACACAAGCTGGAATCAAGATTGCTGGGAGAAATATCAATAACCTCAGATATGCAGATGACACCACCCTTATGGCAGAAAGTGAAGAGGAGCTAAAAAGCCTCTTGATGAAAGTGAAAGAGGAGAGCGAAAAAGTTGGCTTAAAGGTCAACATTCAGAAAACGAAGATCATGGCATCTGGTCCCATCACTTCATGGGAAATAGATGGGGAAACAGTGGAAACAGTGGCTGACTTTATTTTGGGGGGCTCCAAAATCACTGCAGATGGTGACTGCAGCCATGAAATTAAAAGACGCTTACTCCTTGGAAGAAAAGTTATGACCAACCTAGATAGTATATTCAAAAGCAGACACATTACTTTGCCGACTAAGGTCCCATCTGGTCAAGGCTGTGGTTTTTCCAGTGGTCATGTATGGATGTGAGAGTTGGACTGTGAAGAAGGCTGAGCACCGAAGAATTGATGCTTTTGAAGTGTGGTGTTGGAGAAGACTCTTGAGAGTCCCTTGGACTGCAAGGAGATCCAACCAGTCCATTCTGAAGGAGATCAGCCCTGGGATTTCTTTGGAAGGAATAATGCTAAAGCTGAAGCTCCAGTACTTTGGCCACCTCATGCGAAGAGTTGACTCTTTGGAAAAGACTCTGATGCTGGGAGGGATTGGGGGCAGGAGGAGAAGGGGACGACAGAGGATGAGATGGCTGGATGGCATCACGGACTCGATGGACATGAGTCTGAGTGAACTCCGGGAGTTGGTGATGGACAGGGAGGCCTGGCGTCCTGCGATTCATGAGGTCGCAAAGAGTCGGACACAACTGAGCGACTGAACTGAACTGAACCTCTAAGTAACACCTTCACTGAATATATGGCCTTCTATTGTGACATTTTTTTGAAGTCTCCCTCCTAGAAGGGTGCACACTATCTCTGCAAGAGGGAGGTATCAAGGTCACATTTCCACTCCCCCTACCCCACCCTGAGGCTCAAGAAGGTTCTAGCATTTGAATTCTGTATCAGAAAGAAAACCAGCAAAAGGACATCTCAAAGTTCCTGTCCCACCCAGTGTACTATCCTGGGAAGCCGACAGAGGGCATAGATGCTGTGAAAGTCAACCCCGGAGTTGTTTTATTTCAAATAGCTTTGTCAGTTTTACTTTCTATTTCTTAATCTAAGTTCTCAGTTTCCATTCTTGTCAAGGGAAGGCAAACACCAGGATTTATAAACCCTGTTTATCCCTTATTTCTCATAGAACTCTAGGCTCTACAGATCTGTAAGATTTATTCTAATAAGCCTGATCAGTGCACACTTCCTCCCCCTCTGACTATATCTTGTAGTGACACAAAAAAGCATCAGGGTCAAATTTAGTGCCTCCAAATTGCAGGGCGGGGCAAAATCACAAACCAACAGTTTTACACTTCAGCCTGTGAGAGGAAGCAGCAACTTGAAGTAAAAGCAAACTACCAGAAAATTCTAAATACACATTCTGAGCTCACCTACTTCTAAAACTAGTGTTTAAAAGTTATTATTCCTTTTCCCTTCTCTGTCATGTTTATAAGGATTTTCTCTCCATCCAGGGAAAGATTTTTTTTTAAGTTGAAAAGAAATGTGCAGTCTCATAAAATCTTGGACTCAGTTCAAAACTTATCTAAGAACTCCACCCTGTCCTTGGCAAAGTCCAGATTAACTTTCCATCAGTAGCCCACCAAGCTCCTCTGTCCATGGACTCCTCCAGGCAACAACACTGGAGTGTGGGTAGCCATTTCTCTTTCCAGGGGATCTTCCCAACCCAGGGATCAAACCAGGGTCTCCTGCTCTGCAGGTGGATTACCATCTGAGTCACCAGGAAGTGGTTAATCAGGCAAGTAGTGTGTTAGCCACCAAGGGAGCAGTTTCTAGACGACTGTACCAGCTTAGCTGAATTTATGGCCCACATGTTCTCTTTACCTGAGGAATAAAGTGTAAAGGGAAAATACTGTTCTCATCTAAAAGAACCATAAAATAGACAACCTATTTCTACAGCTTTCAGGATACATACATGTAAACTATATATATATATATATGTATATATATATTCATTTAATATATACATGAATATATACCCTATGCAATATCTATCTATATCTTGATAACTAATTGCTAAAGTAATAATATTTATTTACCTCTGGAGAACTCAAAGTATAATTACTGCTCTTATTTTCCTGTCTGCATTGTCTTTGGTGGAGAAGGCAATGGCACCCCACTCCAGTACTCTTGCCTGGAACATCACATGGACGAGGGAGCCTGATAGGCTGCAGTCCATGGGGTCGCTAGAGTCGGACACGACTGAGCAACTTCACTTTCACTTCTCACTTTCATGCATTGGAGAAGGAAATGGCAACCCATTCCAGTGTTCTTGTCTGGAGAATCCCAGGGACAGGGGAGCCTGGTGGGCTGCCATCCGTGGGGTCACACAGAATCGAACACGACTGAAGTGACTTAGCAGCACTGTCTTTGGGAGGGAGGGAAGGCAGGACAAAGGGAGGGAAGAAGGGAGGAAAAATCAAAACTGAGATTTCTTAAAGGTCACTCAGGGAATTTGGCTGAGTTTGAACAGACAGGAACACCTGCCTGTTAGACTGACACTTGAGGGGAAACTTCCAACACACAGACTCATAAGTTGATTGCCTTAGGTGACTTAGTGTGGATTTGTCTGGGTTGAATTCTAGAATTTTCAGAATTTTAAGGAGAAACAATGAATTATTTCTTGGTCTCTGCTGTGTTTATAACAAAATCAGCATGACAATCACGTCCTCAGGGACGTGGGGAGAAAGTTTTCTCGGGACTGAAACTCTGCTTCGGTGCACATCAGCATACGCACATTTTATAGCTCAGAACTGTGTTCCCATGGTACCTAGATTTGGTGGACAGAAAAGGGAACCAAACAACCTATCTCTAGCCTCTGGACCCCTGCCCATCTTTCTACCAGGCATCTTTACCTAGGAAAGGCAAAAGTTTTAAGAAAAGTTATTCGGTAGAGATTCCAGTGCTAAAGAAAAATCCACTGGGATATTTTGGACTGAAGTTTACTTTCCTTTCATACTATTGTGTGGCAAGAAGTTCATGAGTGAGACTGAGAAGCCTTACCAAAGGTGAATGAGAGAGAGGCAGCTGGACCTAGGAAAGGAATTGATTGACTAATTCTTCCCTCATTCTACCCTAGCAAGTGCAAAACAAAAGAAACAAACAAAACCAAATCCTTTTAACTGAATGCTTTGCCTGTCAAGATTTAGCTCATCCTGGGGCTTCCATGGTGGTCTAGTGGTTAAGAATCTGCCTGCCAATGCAGGGGCCATGGGTTTGTTCCCGGGTCAGGGATGCTCCCACATGCTGCAGAGCATCTAAGCCTGTGTGTCACAACTACTGAGCCTGGGTGCTGCAGCTACTGTAGCCCACATGCCTAGAGCCCGTGCTCCGCAACAAGAGAAGCCATCATGATGAGACGCCTGCACACCACAGCTAGAGCGTAGCCCCTGCTCACTGCAACTAGGGGAAAGCCCAAGCACCGTCAAAGACTCAGCACAGTCAAAGACTCAGCACAGTCCATAAAGAAATAAAATTGTTTTAAAAAAGAAAGAAAAGAGGAAAAGACTTAAAAGAGATTTACTGTATCCTGCTTCATGAAAGAAAAAAAAGTCATAATAATAAGGAATTGACTCTGCATAGAAGCTGATGTTCTTAAACCCCCAGGGTCTTTCCAAAGAATTATCATTATTTCAAAGAAAAAAATGCATTGGAGAGAATAAATATCCATGCTTATATATTTAACTTGTAAAGATGAGGAATGTTTTCTTTAGAAAATGGCCCTACTGATTCTTTATAATGTTTTCATCTTATAGTAAACGCATTAAAGAGATATATCTCTTATGCTCAGACCTAAATCCTTTTCCCATATTTTCTCTTTTCTCTCTTCTTCCTTTTTCTGCTCTCCTTTTCTGATCTCTAGTCTCTCTAATTTTCTTTGGTTTTTGAAGATAGAATCAGGAAAAGAAAAGAAGGAAAAAAATTAGGTGTGTATTTACCACACTGCAAGACTTTACAAATGTATTTTTACCAGAGTAAACAAATAAGGAAAGAGATGAACCTAAGTGTACCCAGGTTAATTTGCCTTAAATATTCTCAGTTTAGTCTGAGAAGGATCAGTGTACTATATAGATCCATATCCCAGAAGTAAATAAATGCCTGTAGCACTATCTCATGAATTCACTCACACTTCTTTTGAGTTTAAATAAAATAAGGTGCTTTCATGAGATGGCTTTTCCTTGCGTGTGTCTGGGTGTTTGGGTGGAGGAGTGACTGTAGGGATTTGTTTGAATGTGTACTTGTTTTTCCAGTTTTTGAGCTGATTTCCTAGAATTGTTTAGCTTTTCACTTTTGCTGTCTCTTACCTCAAATGACCTAAAGAGGCCTTTGGTTACTTGGGAAATAAACTTGCAGTTTCTCTTCTGGTAGCCTTTGTTGATTTTTATCTGTTCACTTCCACAGATCTTGATGACTTATGGTTCTGGAGTCAAAAGCTAAATCTGAGGGGTTCTGTCATATAGCAACAGGTTCTAGAGCTCCATCCTTTCTGTAAGTTTTCAGCATTAAACTTGGCAGTGGAAAACTATAGCCTGGTTTGGGGAAGACTGGTTCATCTCTTCCCCTTACACCATGTTCTGCATCATGGAATGGTTTCTACAGTGGGGTAATTGTCATCTCTGTCAATAAAAAGAGCCCCAAAAGTTGTGTTAGTAGCTGAGGAATCAGGCTCCTCCAGGTCTCAAACTTATATCCAACCCCTTTCCCCTTTCTTTGCTTCCTCTGACTTTAGTTTAATACAAAGAATCCAGCTTTTTAAATCTGCAAAGCTCAAGTCTGTCATTCAACCATATTGGATTTATAGTCATAGGAAAACATTTCTTAGATAAGCTGTATTTCCTCCTTCTCTGCCTTTTAGACAGGCCACACTTGGTAGAAGCTTCTCACTCATATGATTTTACTTAAGTTTCCAGGTCATAGTCAACATACCCTAACATCCTGATGTCCCATCAAGCCACCTCCCCCCAAAATCAAAGCTTAGTACCAGGTTGTATACTATGATTTTATTTAAAAAAAAAAATGGAGAAAATATTTGCAAAGGTGTATCTGGTAAAAGACTGTTACCCAAATTTTGCAAAGAATTCTTAAAACCAACATATGAAAACAAACAACCTGTTTGGGAAATGGGCAAAAGATCTGAACAGAAAACTCACCAAAGATACACAGATAGCAAATAAGCATATGAAAAGATGTTTAACAGCACGTCATTAGCAAATTGAAAATTTTAAATAACAAAGAGATATCACCACACACTACGACCAAAACCCAAAATACTGAAAGCACCACCTATTGAGGAGGATGTATAGCAAGAGGAACTCTCATTCATTGCTAGAGGGAATGCAAAATGCTACAGCCTCTTTGAAAGTCAGCTTGGCAATTCCTTACAAAGCTAAGCATACTCTTACTATGTGATATAGCAGTCCCACTTCTTATTTATTTACCCAAGTGAATTGAAAATATATGTCCACAAAAATCCTTTACATGATTGTTCATAGCAACTTTATTCATAATTGCCAAAAGTTGAAAGCTACCAAGATGTCCTTCAGTAGGTGAATGAATAAATAAACTGGTACATTCAGACAATGGAATATTATTCAGCTCTAAAAGGAATGAACTATCAAACCATGAAAAGACATAGAGGAAACTTAAATGCATAATACCAAGTGAAAGAAGCCAATCTGAAAAGGCTACATAATGTATGATTCCAAATATCATGACTTTCTGGAAGAACAAGAGCTCTGGAGACAGTAAAAAGTCCATTCAGTGGTTGCCAGAGGTTGGAGAGGAGGGAGGGGTGAAGAGGAAGAGCACAGAGAATTTTTAGGGCTGTGAAAGTACTTTGGGGCTATAACGGTGGGCACACACCATTACATATTTGTCAAAACCCATATGATGTCCAACATCAAGAGTTACGTATACCCTAATGTAAACTATGGACTTTGGGTGATAAGGATGTGTCAGTGTAGGTTAATCAGTTGTAGCAAGTATACTACTTTGGTGTGGGATATTGATAGTGGTGGAATTTGTGCATGTATGGGAGTAGGGAGTATATGGGAACTCCTTCCACTTTCTTTTTTTTTTTTTTTTTTTGGTCTTGCCATGTGGCATATGGATCTTAGTTCCCCAATCAGGGTTCAAACCTGTGTCTGCTACATTGAAGTGCAGAGTTTTAACCATTGGACCACCAGGGAAATCCCTCACTCCATTTTTTGCTAGATTTTGTATGGAGTCTATAAATGCTTAAAAAAATAAAGTATGTTTTTTAAAAAGGTGACCATTTAGCCAGATGCTTTGCTTTCACCTATCGAGAATTGTGCTAAGTCACTTCAGTCCTGTCTGACTCTTTGCGACCCTATAGACTATAGCCCGTTAGGCTCATCTGTCCCTGGGATTCTCCAGGCAAGAATACTGGGTTGCTGAGCCCTTCTCCAAGGGATCTTCCAGACCCAGGGACTAAAACCTGGGTCTCTTAGGTCTCCTGCATTGGCAGGTGGGTTCCTTACCACTAGCACCACCTGGGCCACCTGATATCAAGAATCGTCTCTTCTTAATACTTTTGTGAATATGA